>NC_141541.1:125830000-126430000 GCF_021556685.1 Rattus norvegicus | reverse complement strand
AGTGCATGGTCCGAACATGGGATGTGTTCACTGGACTCTGACTTTACTGATACCAACAAAAAAGGGGAGCCAGACGCGGTGGAGCAGATCTTTAATCCCGGCAGGCAGCAGGCAGACGTGGGTTGCTGTGAGTTTGAGGCCAGCCTGGTCTACATAGTGAGAGATTGTCTCAAGAAAACCAAGCAAGCAGGGGCATGAAGTTGGGAGGGAGAAGGGTGGGGGCACTAGAGGGAGTTAGAGCAGTGGTGTGTAGATATGATCAAATTCATGGTGTAAATGTGTGACATTTTCAAAGAAGAAAAAAAAAGGATCAAGCGCAGAAAAGCGCCACTCCCCGGCGGCGCTGACTCAGGTCGGAGGTTTCAAACGAACAGTGAACTGTAGCCATGTTATTATTAACATCCAGTGGTAAAACCAGAGCATGCCCTGCTGCTCCTGCTTGCTCTTGGTGACCTGAGCAAACCGGATGTGGACGTGAAGGCCACGGGGTAGGGCAGCGGGCTCTGTAACCACCCCTAGCTCTCATCAGGGGTAAGCCACGGCACTCACTCCTGCGCATGCGCTTTGAAGACCCGCACCGGCGCTCCGGGATTCAAACGGCCACGTGCGCTCAATCCACTCTGTACCTCCCAAAAAATCCTTGAACGATACTGGACCAGTATTGCATGTATCAAACTCACTCCTAGCCGCAAATCGGGACAGCCTGGGCAGGAGCCCCCAGCCTTGGAGCCAGCTAGTGACTAAAGAGCTGTAACTCTAAGTCTGCCTGTCAGAGAGTAGGGACTATGTTCAGAAATGGTGAGCTAGCACCTCAAACCCTCATCTGCAGAGGGAGCAAGGCAGCCTGCCTGTGTCTTCCCTGAAGCAAGGAACACCAATGCCAGTACCAAACCAACTCCCCTCCCCCATGAGTTTTATAAATCCAAGCAGATAGGAAGAAAGTATTTGTATTTTATTAGAAACATTTATCAGAGAACTATCTGATAGATTCTTGTGGCGTTTTAAAGACATACTATCGACTTCTGGTGAGCTGAGAAACTTGAGTTTATCTTGAAAATGGGTTGCCAGGCCTCTGACTAAAAGTTTAGCCCCTGAAACACAGGTTCAGTGTTCAGCAAGTAAACTTGGCAGGTGGCTGCATGTTTAGCACTGCATGGTTAGTGTGGGACCTGAAGCTCGTGAGAGCCGATTTACACATCACAATCACCAAGTAACATAGTTATTGTGACTTTCTCCTGTAGATGCAGAAACCAAAACATGGAGAGGTTAAGTCATTTGCCCAGAGTCCCTTCTGTGTCTGGTGAGTGAACCCAGGAGCTTCGCTTGTCCAGGAATATGATGTGAGCAGGCATGTGTGACACCCCCACTCTCCAGAAACGAAAGCTTAATGTTTAATCAGCCTTGTGTTTTAAATGCACCAGTGTCAGCTCACGCGGGCACTATGGATCCTGAGCTGCAAGCTGTGCTCCCTCCCTTGGTAGCCTAGCATCAGGACCCTGTTCAAGGTCACAGAGCTCCAGGATTGTGACCCACAAAGTCCCTGGAGGAAAGGACCAGACTCTCACTGCAGGGTGGTGGGCCACAGACTACCCACCCAGGACTGTTTCTTCCCTCCTGCTGCAGATTAAAACAACAGCAGCACAGCAGGAAAAACAGGAAGCTGGTTTCCAGACACAACAGAACAACAGCCCCTCTGTTCCCAGCTCCTGGCAGGAGGCAGCCACAGCCTGTGGAGGGCCCCTGCCTGGAAGCCAATAGCCAGCAGGCTTCACTGGGCAGGCCGCAGGCAGTCCTGGGTCAGGAAGGTAGCCTGTTTCTCTAGAGCAGCCACCCAGTTCCTCTGCTGAGCCCCAGGCTACAGAAGGCAAGAGGCAACAAGGTCGCTGTGTAGGTGTCTGTTTGCGGCCTTGGTCCTGCACCTGGAAGGAGGGTCTCAGTTTCTTAAACATGAACAGCAGAGAACAGAGTGTTCAAGAGATGTGTTTGCCTAGGACTTCACAGTGGCAGGGTCCCGGACCTGGCTTGCCTACTTTCAAAGCCCCACCCAGGTTTGATGTGGTCTTTTTCATTACGGAATGCTGTGAAATTTCTTGAATTTGGCCAAAAAAGGGTATCTGAATTTTGATTTGGCCAACAAAATAGACAGAGAAACCAAGGAGTATCTAACATGGAGAGGTTAAGTCAGGAAGAGTATCTAGCTGGGTATGGTGGCTCCTGCTTGCAATTCCAGCCTCGAGGGGCTGAGGATGGAAGAAATCTGCAAGTTGGGAGCTAGCTCAAGCTACAAAGCAAGCTTCCAGTTAGCCTGGTCTACAGAGTACGGTGTTTTAACAAACTAGCTTGGCTAACTGGCCTAGTGAGTAGCAAGAGGTATCAACAAGATATAAAACTCCAGGGGCTGGGGATTTAGCTCAGTGGTAGAGCGCTTGCCTAGGAAGCGCAAGGCCCTGGGTTCGGTCCCCAGCTCCGAAAAAAAGAACCAAAAAAAAAAAAAAAAAAGATATAAAACTCCAAGAATTGTTGGTATAACAACACAGCTCTAGGAGAAAGGTAGATGGCTATTAGTCTGGTTTTTGTTTGTTTGTTTTTTTTTTTTGTTATTAGTTCTCCCCCAAACCCTCAGACAGGATTTCTTTGTGTAATAGCCCTGGCTATCCCAGAACTTGCTCTGTAAACCAGGCTGGCCTTGAATTGTCAGCCTTTTGAGTGCTGGTTTTAAAGGCATGCAGCATCACGCCTGGCTGCTACTATTCTTTTGAAGAACAGCTTGGTAGCCTATTCAAGAATCAAAGTTTTGTTTTTTTTTTTCTTTTTTAAGAGACACTGCCTCACTGTGTAGCCTTGCCTGGCCTTGAACTCATCACTATGTTGACCAGCGTGGTCTCAACTTGAGAGCTGTAAGGTGTGTGTGCTACTACACCAGCCCACGGTGCAACTGTGTGTGCTTTTACTCCATATCCCAGGTCCTAAGTACACTGAGGGTTTAAGTTAAAATACGAAGAAGCTATACGCAGCATGGGTACGTCCTCCCAGTTATTAGAAGTGGGGCATGTGGTAAACATAAATATGACAGGAAAGGCATGTGATAAGAACAAACTACTTACCCAACAAAACATTCCCTGCCCACCAACTCTGGCCTCTAACACGGATGCATATCATGTTTTTTAGAGACTTCTGCTTTTTCACTTTATTTTATGCATAAGGGTTGCTTTGGCTGCATGCATGTCTGCGCACCAGACACATGCGATGCTTGTAGAGGTGAGAGAAGGGGATTGGATCCCTTGAGAATGGAGTTACAGACAAGGTGCTGGGAATTGAACCAGGGACCTCTGGAGGAGCAGCCAGCTCTCTTGTCCGCTGAACCATCTCTCCAGCCCCATGAACACTGTCTGTGTAGCAAAGCGAAACATTGTTCACTGGAAGGTTAGGGAAGAATAACTGGGGTTCTGGGAGCATGGTTTAGGAGAGTAAAGTGCCAAGCACCAGGACCTGGCTTCAACCCCTAATGCTGGGTGGGAAATGGCGGGAAGGTGTGGGGAGACAGATGGATTCCTTAGAGCATGCTGGCCAGCCAGTCTAGCCACACAGTGAGTGAGCACTAGGTTTAGTGAAAGACCCCAGCTTAAGTAGAAACCAACAGTGGAAATCACTCAGTGTTGAATCCCTGGTCTCCACACGCATGTGCACATATCCGCACGTACACCCACCCATGTGCACACAGTCACACAGACATAGACGCTACGCAAACACACACAACCAAGGAAGAAGAATAACAACAATTAAAGATACAGAGAGGTAGCAGACACACAATGCCAGTTATTCCGTTTGTGAGGGTAGGGGATAGAGGCTACACTGTTCAAGGCTGTTTCGAGCAGCCCTTTCCGAGGTTTGCATGGGTCTGCCATAGGCTCCACTTCCTACGGGGCCATGTTTGGGGTACTCCCACGCGCCGTGATGGACACTCACTTGGCGGGTGCTCCCAGGTGATGAGGTTTCAGAAGCAGGCCTGGAGGGTAGCTCACAGCCTCCTTCCTTTCGTGTGGTTTTGTAGGCAGTGCTTGAGCTGTGCTTGTGTTCTGACCCTACAAAAGGGACTTTTGTTCCATTAACCACCTGTGGTTTGCTGCCACACGGTCATGGGGAAGACACGCAGGCTTTCAGATGTCTTCAGAAACATGCTGAGGACCCTGCTTGTTTTCTACCTTAAGAACAGAGGGCTCCATTTACCACGGGCCGCATGGCTGACAGCACACCAAGGCCCTCTGTGTGTGCAAGCTTCCGTTTCAGCCCTATAGGCTAACTTCCATCTCCCTCAATCCCCAGCAAAATCTGACGATGAGGTCAGAGTGAATTCCCAGTTTGCGTCCTTGCTCCCAAAATGTGCACAGCCTTTTTATGAGCACCTGCGTTCGGCTTACGGAAAAGCGGGTTTGTATGATTCATTCTTGCTTTTCCTGCTATGCGCTGCTCCTAAGATTACTCAGAATGCTATGTGCGTGAAGTCCAGCATCTGTTTGATGAATGCCTTTTGACGGTGTGTGAGGGTGAGCTCTGTCAATATGACACAATCCAGATGCACCTGGGGAAGGAGTCTCAATGAGGAATGGTGTGAATCAGATTGGTTTGTAGGTGGCAAGTCTGTGGGCAATTAGAGTAATGGAGGTAGGAAGGCCTGCCCACTGTGGGTGGCACCATTCCCTGGGTTTGGATCCTGGACTGTATAGCAGAGGAGGAAGCAAGTTGAACAGCAAATATGGACATATTCCTTGCTCTCGGTTTCTCCATATGAATCTGATGTGTCTGGCTCCCTCAAACTCTTATCCCAGTGACTTCTCTGCTCTCACGGGATGTTACTTAGAACTGTGAGTCAAATAATCTCTTCCCCACATACTGTTTGTCAGGAGTTTACCACAGCATCAAGAAACAAAACCCAGGGCTGGAGAGATGGCTCAGTGGTTAGGAGCGCTGACTGCTCTTCCACAGGTCCTGAGTTCAATTCCCAGCAACCACATGGTGGCTCACAACCATCTGTAATGGGTTCTGATGCCCTCTTCTGGTGTGTCTGAAGACAGCTACAAGTGTACTCATATAAATAAAATAAATCTTAAAAAAAAAAAAAAAAAAGAAACAAAACCCAGACAAGTGCGTATCCCTCGTAGCACTTAATGGTGCATCTTTTCCAGGCCCTCCTGACACCCGTCATTCATGCCTTTTGCATTTCCTGTCACACCACATGCATGGTATACGTGTACGTGTGCGTATGGCCAAGCACGCTGTCAACGGGGTCCAGTGGGTAAGACAAATGTCCTTAAATCTCTATTTTTTTTTTAGAGAAAAATACATAATTTTTAAGACTGTAGTTCTCTCCATTTAAAAAATGTTAACATTTAATAACTGAGAATGTTTGGGCTTTTAAAAATCCTTAATTTTTACCCTTCTCCTTTGAACCTGTTGTGAAGCAGCTGACCTTGGAAGGGCTGTGTGTGAATGGTCCTAAGGCTCTCCTGGGGGTCTGTCAGGAGGATATGGCTGCTGTCCGACAGCATGGCTGTATAATCTGATTTCTCCAAGATCATCATGTGTGTGTGCGAGCGCGCCTGTGTATGTGCACACACACTGCATATTCCAGGGGAGAAAGGAAGTTTCTGCCAGTGCCCTGGCAGTGACGATGGCCTACTTGGCCATAGGCTCTCCACGACATCATCACAATGATCTATGACATCATCACAATGATCTCCATGACATCATCACAACGATCTATGACATCATCACAACGAAGTCGGCTTATGATTGCAATTCTCCTATGCTACCTACACCAGATAGGTCCATTCAGACTGCCCGTTCCACATAGCAGGCAGGCACACACGCCACTGTGGGACCCCCATAACAGCTGTGCATGGTCAGGGTAAGAGAGGTTTTGGGTTAGAAACAAAAGGAAAGCCCAGTGGGTAAGTTCAAGGTCCAAAGACAAAGAGGGCAGTGTGACCGGCCACCCTCAGTAGGGTGGTCCCCCTTGCCTTCTCCCCACCCCAGTGAGTAGCATTTCTTCTGTTCATTCTTTAGAAATCAAGTCCAGCACTCTGTGCCTGTCAGGGTTCCCCTCATCCTGGGAACTTCTGTTCTGATAGCCTTGTCTCCCAGGATCACGGTGAACCATCCGAGAGGCACTGTTGAAAACTCAGGAGCCCCAGGAGGACTGCTGTTCCTTCTGCACACTCATCCCTCTTCAAATCTGAACAGATCTTGGGAATCTTATCTACCAGGGTTCTGGCAGGAAACAGATGGCACTCTCAAAATGAGTAATGGGAGTTGTTCAATCGGGGCCATTTATAGATGGAGCTCCAGTGCAGGACTCTGGGACCAGTCTCAGTAGCGCACTTATACCTCTAGGCGGACGGGTTGAGGGAAGAGAGGTCACCGGAACTAGACATAGTGCCCAGATCTTTGGTAATGTCATAGTGTGGAGCAGAAGAATCCATGCTCCCCCCTGCCCCCCTTTCTCTCTCTCTCTCTCCCTTTCCCTCTCCCTCTCCTGCCCATTATGCAAAGCAACACAAGAGGCTGTCAGGAAGCTAGGGAGCCCATTCACGTAGTCCCTACCGGGAGCATCCAGTCTCCAGGGCACAGGGAGAGAGTGGGGCAGAGCTGTGAGGAGGGACAGAAATCATCTGGCCCCAGAACTAATCCACCCAGCCTCTGACTTGAAAGGCTCTACTCCTGGAAAGGGATCACAGGGGAAAGCAGCAGGTGCTGGTAAAGCTGACCTGTGACCTCTGCCCCCACCCACCTGCCCATATTGTTTTCTATTTGATTGAAGGATATCTTCTTACAGGTATCCTATTCTGGGACTCAAACCTCTTCAACAGCAGGCTTCCATATCAGTTGGAATCGTGGGTAAATCTGCTTTCTGGATGGTGCATTCCAAAGCTACCCCTCCCTGGTACAGTCTACATTCCCCTGAGCTACTCCCCGAATGCCTAGCGGTTCATACCTGCCAGCTACACGCTAGATGTGGGAAGTCCAGGCTTTCACAATGTAAGGGAATCAGAGCTCCGGATAAACACCGTGCGGCAGGTACAGGCAAGTAGACACAAGCAGGTCTGCAAGACACTTTTGCAGCTCTTGGGGGCGGGGGAGGGGGCAGCAGGAGGAGGGAAGGAAAGAGCTGTTCTGTGCAACCACCAGCTCAGATCAGCCAGGCCCTGGCCCTCCT
Organism: Rattus norvegicus; assembly: GCF_021556685.1. Classification (NCBI taxonomy): domain Eukaryota; kingdom Metazoa; phylum Chordata; class Mammalia; order Rodentia; family Muridae; genus Rattus; species Rattus norvegicus. The sequence continues at coordinate 126,422,787 of NC_141541.1, read as the reverse complement.
CCGTGAACTGACAGTGCCCTCCTACCCTGCCCACACACGGAAATAGCTGTGCATTGACCCACGAGCTGCCCAGGCCTGGAAAAATACTCCAGGATATTTTAAAAAAAAATCACATGTTCTCCCAAGCCTTTCAAAACTTGACCAGAGAACTGGCTGGCTGAGAAAAGGACCGTATCACGGAGCTTATCTGCACCACAAGTTCAAAGGGAAAGACTCGGCTGCCTTTAGAAATTCTATCAACCCTGTCCCTTTATGAAGCAAGACAGGCCCCTTGGGGGGTTGGGGATTTAGCTCAGTGGTAGAGCGCTTGCCTAGGAAGCACAAGGCCCTGGGTTCGGTCCCCAGGTCCCCAGAAAAAAAGAACCAAAAAAAGAAAAAAAAAAAAGACAGGCCCCTTGATTCCTTTGAATAACAAGTGTATCAGTAAGAGCCCAGTGGTGGCCACCGGTGTTACTGTCACAGGACATTACTGCAGCTCTGTGCCAATGAAATAGAAGGCTCCAGAGAACCTGCACTGGGCTTCCTAGTTTTTATATTCATTCATCTTGTCTCTAACTGTTTCCAGAACAAAGTCATGAGATTCAGCGTGCAATGGTGCGCTGTGTGGGGGCAAATGGCAGAGAAGATTCTCCCACCTCTTCCTGTTTCTTGCAGGCACCAAGACGCACTGAAGCCTTGGGAGCAGAGCCGTGACTAGACTGCACTGTGTTCAGTAGTCACTGAAGAGATGGTGATGGTAAGGAGGAGGAGGAGGGGGGGGAGAGGAGGAAGATGGAGAGGAAGAAAAGGAGAAGGAGGAGGAGGAAGGGGAGAAGGAAGAGGAGAGAAGGAGGAGGGAAGGAGGAGGGAGAGGAGGCAGAAAGATAGGAGGAGGGAGGGGAGGAGGGAGAGGAGGGGAAGGGAAGGAGGGAGAGGAAGAGGAGAAGGGAGAGGAGGAGGGAGAGAAGGAGGAGGGAGAGGAGGCAGAAGGATAGGAGGAGGGAGGAGAGGAGGGAGAAGAGGAGGAAGGGGAGGAAGAAGAGGAAGAGAGAAGGGAGAGGAGGAGGAGGGAAAGGAGGAAGAGGAGGGGGAGGGAGAGGAGGAGGAGGGAGAGGAGGAGGAGGGAGAGGAGGAGGAGGGAGAGGAGGAGGAAGGAAAAAGAATGAGGAGGGAGAGGAGGAAGATGGAGGATGAGGGAGAGGAAGAAAGGGAGGAGGAGGAGGGAGGGGAGGAGGGAGAGAAGGAAGGAGGGGAGAAGGAAGAGGATGAAGAGGAGAAGGGAGAGAAGGAGGAGGAAAGAAGGAGGAGGGAGAGGAGGCAGAAGGATAGGAGGGGGAGAGGTGGAGGGAGGGGAGGAGGGAGAGGAGGAGGGAGGGGAGGAGGGAGAGGAGGGAGGGGAGGAGGGAGAGGAGGAGGGAGGGGAGGAGGGAAAGAAGGGAGAGGAGGCAGAAGGATAGGAGGAGGGAGGGGAGGAGGGAGGGGAGGAGGGAGGGGAGGAGGGAGGGGAGGAGGGAGGGGAGGAGGGGGAGGAAGAGGAGAAGGGAGAGGAGGAGGGAGAGAAGGAGGAGGGAAAGAAGGGAGAGGAGGCAGAAGGATAGGAGGAGGGAGAAGAGGAGGAAGGGGAGGAAGAAGAGGAAGAGAGGAGAAGGGAGAGGAGGAGGAGGGAGAGGAGGAAGAGAAGGAGGAGAGAGAGGAGGAAGAAGAGGAGGCAGGAACAATCCAACAGTTCAGAGTCAGGAAGCTAAGCCAAGAGGTTGTTTCAATGCTGAGTCCGAATGCAAGTGCAGACAGAAAAATAACCTCCCAGGGCTGCAGATGGCCCACGTGGTACAGCGCTTGTGGCACAAACATGGGGACGTGTAAGAAGTTGGGCATGGTGGCACTTGCTTGTAAATTGGGCCCTGGACAGGCAGAGGCAGGCAGAGAACTTCGGCTGGCTTCTGGCCAGCTGACAGCCTTATCAGTGAGTCTTGGTCCCAATGAAAGGCCCTGTCTCAAAACGCAGGGGGAGAGTGACTGAGGGATACCACCCCAGGCTGATCTCTGGTTTCCACACATATGTGCCCACACCTGCATGTGTGCATTCACGGATGTTCCTACACACTGGTGTGCACACACGAAAAACAAAAACAAAGCCCGTGTTCAGATTCCCGCTCTTCCCGGTGAGCCATTGCTCTGTACAACTCTTCACACTGCGGTTCCTTCTCAGATCTGGGGAGGTCAGAACTCTGGGGTCTTGAGCTCTCCGCTGAAGCCTGAAGGAGTACTCTCTTCCTCCTGATGCCCCGAAGGGGCTGGGTATAGATGTCCTCAAAGGGGAGTTTGTGTTTGAAATCTAAAAGGAGGGGTGGGCCAGGTGGCTCAGCTGGTAAACTGTTGAATAAATTAGCATGAGGACTCAAGTTCAAGTCCAAGCAACCATGAAAACATCTAGGCATTGGCACAGGGCCATGGCCCCACAACTAGAAAGACAGCCTGGGGCTCCCACGCTAGCTGGTCTGGCCAATTGATGAGCTCCAGGCTGTCAGAGAATCTATCTCAAAAAATAAAAAGGGGAGAGCCAAGAGAGGAAGAGGCTTGACGTGGACTTCAGGCCTCCACCTTGGCTCACACAAGGACCCACGGCGTGACTCTTCTCCTTGACCTGGCTTTCTAATCTGCCTAAGCTGTAAATGTCATTCATGGTGACATGCAGGGCTGTCCTGCTGTTAGCCAGGCTAGGGAGCTGACTCTTTTCTACAGAATTCTTCACGATGATTTTTTTTTGTATACAGTTCTCCAGCCTTGGGCAGACTGAGGCAGTCTGAAGACCGTGAGGCTCTGCGGTAGGGATTTAGTGAGGAAAACTGTGTCCTTGACTTAGTTACTTCTGAGAACTCTTACACAGAAAGCCTGAGGCAACCAAGTGGCAGTGAGAGCTGCCTCGGGAACGTGGCACCAGCCAGAGGCAGCTGTGCACGGTTGTGGCCAGTCCACTGACCCAACAGCGACAGCATCTTGACTCATTCATCGCAAGGAGCCAATGGAGGAGTGTGGATCAGAGGGTCTACCTGGCTTTCATGGCAAGAGGCTCCGAACTTGTGTCTGGCACTTACGAAGCCACCTCAGAGCCCACACGGAGAGGCATCTGGTGGGGGTGTTGTCAGACATGGTCCATTGTTTGCTAAGTGAGATGATCAGACAGGCTTGTGATAAGGACACTCCATCTTGCCTCTAGCATTTGACTCCAAGGGTCTGGATAGACTGTGTCAACAACATAGACAATATTCTGGAACCACAACGGAAGGAACAGAGGAGCCACGCGCAGTCTTCCCCAGTAACTGAGCGCAAGCTCTTGTGTCCTGTGTGGCCTGTGACTTTGCCCCATCCCTTCCCTGACCTCCCAAGTCAGTCTTACACCTCAGGGTTCAAAGCCGTTTCACTGCAGCAGCAGCTATCATAGCAGCAACAAGGAAGCCTTTACGTGGGCCGCAATTTCAAAATCTGTGCACACACATTCCCTCATGGATCCTCAGTCCTCAAAAGCTGGAGGTAGAAGAGGACCAACAGCAGCGTCTGCCCTAAATGAAAGGATCGGCCTCAGGAGAGCCAGCAGGCACCTAGGCTGCTCTACCCCAAGTCTTCTTACTGTCATCATTTTCTATAAAAAATGGTCTCCATCATTATCACCATCATCACAACCATCATCATCATCATCATCATCATCATCATCATCACTACCACCATCATTACACAAGTGTCTTTTCACAAGCACATGATGTTATTTGAGCGCCTCCCTCCCACACCCCATTCATACTTTCCCCTTCTCCCCGCTTGGTTCCCCACATCTTAGTTTCTTTTCCTATTGCTGTGATAAAAATACCCTGACAATAGCAACTTAGGGGGGAGTTTGCTCTAGTTCAGTCGAAGGTACAGTCCGCCATGACGGGAAGTCAGAGCGGTAAGACCCTGGTCACATGGTCGGGAAACACAATGGTGGTTAATGCTCAGCTCCCTGTTTTCATTGCATGCAGTCCAGGATCTCCGGATGGGGGACTATTCTTGCCCATAGTCAAGATGGGTCTCCCCACCTCAACACCATCCAGATCACCCCGTACAGGCATGGTCACCCACTGAGGCCCCTCTCCCAGGTGACTCTAGAGCCTGTTAAGTTGAAGACACTAACCATCCAGTTTAGGTTTTATCTCTGTGTCCATATCATTAGCGTCCAAGGGGTTCTGTGTACGTTTAAAAACCAGGGCCTGCAAATGAGAGAAAATGTGGTATCTGCTTTTCTGAGTTTGATTTAATTTACTTGATTTGAGGATCTCCAGTTGCATGCCCTTTCCAGAAAGGAATTATCTAAATCCTTCTCCCTCCACCCCCCCCCCAAAAAAAAAGCCCTCCAGTGTCCACAAACCTATTCTCTTTATCTAGTTCTCTGCTGATGAAGACCCAGGCTGGTTCTTCTATAAGTCAGCTATTGTGAACGGTGCTTCGGTTAAGACACACTCGAGGATCTGTGGGATGTGCTGACTTGTAGCCTTCCGGGTGAATGCTGAGAAGGGCTCTAGCCGGTCATACGGGAGGTGTGTTTCTAGTTGTGATTTCCACAGTGGTGTGGTTGGTGCACATTCTCACTGACAGTGTATTAGTGTACCCTTTGTTTCTTATTGGTCTGTCCTCTGCCTGCAGTGAGATGCGTCCCCATGTGATTGGTGTCTCTGACGGTTAGTGGCATTGAACGTAATGTTTCTGCACAAAACCCATACTTTCTACTAGGCCCTGTGCTTGGTAGACCAGTTGGCTGTCTCAGGCTTGTACTCTGTTCATGGTAGACAAGATTACATCTGCCTGTCATCTTCTCAAACTGTCCCAAATACACAGGGCCCATCACACACCAGTACTGTGTTGCTTAACTCCATGGACCTGACAATTACTAAAGCTTAACCCACACAGGCCTTCCAGTGCATGGTCCTCCCTTGAACTGTAAGTTGCTGTGCATCCAAGACTGAGATAATTCACCGAGGAGTGGGAGTAGGGGTAGGTGAGGGCGGGGGTAGGTGAGGGCAGGGGTAGGGGTGGGAGTGTGGTGTGAGACCCAGGAGCACTTGTCATGACAATAGGCCTCTATGTAGAAAAGCAGCCCTGATGTGTCCCGTGGTCATAGGACGGCGTGGTTACAACTCTGATCAATGGCAATGTTCCTTCTCAGAGACCACTGGCTGACCCAAAGCCTCAGCTCTCTGGAAAGGGATGTGCAGTAGAGATGGCAGGGGTGACATACCCAAGAGGGAGGGGTAAAAAGACATATGGGCAAGGGTATCTAAAAGGATCTCAAGGGTGGGGAGATATGGGTGCCAAACTCTCTGATGATAATGTGTTAGTGGGGCTCCAAAACTCCTTGCATTGTGAACAGTGAGGTACCCAGGAGGCCACCAAAGCTACAGAGATCAGTGATGGACAGACTGTTTGCTGTGATGTGTGCTGAGTTCCCCACATCCCTTGAGATCTTCTCTAAGAGTTCTCATTCCAGGGACAGATGCGGCATCCCTCTGATAAGCTCAAATCGACAGCCTAGAATAGGGAGGTGCTGAGTGAAACTGAGCTTCAGAGAGATGAAATGATACGTTGATACAAACACCGATGGCTGTGTACCCATGAAACACCCTCCTCTCCCTTGTAACAAGACTCTCCGTATCTTTAGGGATGGCGATATGCCCAGCTAGGACCTCTCGATAGCTTACAGTCAAGTGACTGTGGGACAGTACTGGCCAGAGAGTCTTTAAAAAAACCCTTTTCTGTGACATAGGGATCTTTCTTCTCTCCTCCTTTCTGCTTAGCTCACTCAGGGTAGCGGCAGAGCTCCACTGTGCCCAGGAGCCAGGGGCCGGAACAGTACAGGTCGGAAGATAGCAGTTTGGGCTGTTGATGTTACTGTGGAGGTCCTGGACAGGCTCCTGTCAGAAAAATGACTTGTTTAGGCTAATTGTTATGTTCGGGATGTCTGTCCCCTTCTGAGTTTGTGTGTTGCAAGCATGTCTCTTAGAGGGGCAAGATGAGAGGTAGTGGGCCCTTTAAGAGGTAGAGTCTAATGGGAGGTCCTCAGGCCACTAGAGGAAACTCCCTCAGAAAGGATTGTACTTCAGATGGATATAGTGCTTCAGATGGTCTGTCTTTGTTCCTGCTCCTACCACCTACTGTGGTTCCTGTAGGAAGTAGGCTTACTAGGAGTGGGTCTTTGACATTTACAGCCTGGCTGCTGGTTCCAAACTCTGTTCATGGTCTCCTATAAAATGAGCAGATTCCCATATACCCCCACCAGCACGCCATCAGTGGATTAGAGTCCTCCAAAGGGGGTGGTGGTGGCAGGAGTCGGCTCAGCAGTTGGGAACACCTGTTGCTCTTGCAGGTGACCTGAGCATGTTTCCCAGCCCGCATGAGTGGCTCGAAATCACTCATAAGTTCTGTTCCTGGGGCTCCGTGTGGCCTTTGACCTCCACAGGCACTAGGCCTGCATGTGCTGCACACACATACATGCAGGCAAAATATTCTCTCTCTCTTTCTCTCTCTCTCTCTCTCTCTCTCTCTCTCTCTCTCTCTCTCTTTCACACACACACACACACACACACACACAATGAGATGTTTAAGAGATTCTGTGTAACCATAAGGAAGATCGTGTTTCAAAAGCAATGTCACTTCTCCCTTTCTTCCCAACAGAAGCCAACTGTTTCTTCCGCTGTCAGAAGTGACCCTCACTGACACCTGTAGGTGGTAACCCCACAACTTAACCCTGTGGTTTAGAAACCAAATGGAGCCTTTCTGTCTGTCTCGGTGCTTGTGCCTTCTGTTCCTTCTCATGCTGACTCCCAGATGACGATTGGAGCAGGTGTGACGCTCCTGGTCACGTGGCCTCCTGCCCAAGCCTCCCCTCACTCACTCTCTAGCCTCTGTCTCCAGAATGTCTCGTGCTTTGCGGCTTCTAACATAGGGCACAATTCTGTGACCCAGCTCCTCCCAGATAACACACTCTTGTCTTCATAGTGGGCGACATGTCACTGCGGTAAAAGGCCTGGCCACACTGAGTTCTCTCTCTGAGTCTGTCTGTCTTCTCACTGACAGAAGGGAAGCGGCATGGCCCACCTCTGTCTAGAACTAACCACAGGGCAGAACGATGGCCTCAACTTCTTTCTTTAAGAGATTCATTTTCACTTGTAAATTATGAATGCACGTGTGTGTGCCTGTGCATGGATGGGTTTGTGCACACGACTGCACAGCCTTCTGAGGCCAAGAGGGCATCAGATCCACTCCATTGGAGTTGGATTTACAGGGAGTGATGTGGTTGCTGGGAAACAAACCCTAGTCCTCAGCGACAGCAGTACCCGCTGTTAACCCCAGAACCACCTCTCCAGCCCCAAGGTTCCGTAAGATCTTTAAAGAAAACTTCTGAATATTCGCTACATGTTAACCGGGGTCGACTCTCTTTACTGGCAGAAATTCACGTTGTGATTATTCCAATTCTACAGATGAGTAAGCTGAGGCCCAGAGGCATTAAGTAACTCACCTAAGGTCACTTGGAGAGAAAGCAGAAAAGCTAAGGAAAGACATTAACGATGTGAACCCAGGTCTACACAGTTTGCAGTATGTTAACTGTCTATGGCTCCCGGGTCCAGGAGTGGGATCCGAGGCCTCCTAAGGCCTCTGTCAGCCTGGCCATCTTGCTTTCTCTGTAATCATCTCTGGCCTTGTGCCTTCGGCTAACTTGACCTTTTGATTTTTTTCTCGATTTAGACTCACTGTCGCAGTGGACACTTAATGCCAGACACCAGAGGAAGCAGCCGATGCTGTCCTTTTGTGCCTCAGACCACAGGGCAGCCTCAGCTGAGGGCACGGGTTGGAGTGGTTCTGGGATATTGGCATCAATGCAGGGTGGAGGAGCATGGCCTCCGACCCTGAAGGCTTGAAGTCACTTTGCACTCTCGATGAGAGTGCCTACTCTTGCTCCTTAGTTCAGCTCCTACAGTCTCAAAAATTGAAATGTCACCTACATTGGTGGTTTTCAAATGTACATCTCTGGCCAAGTCCTTTTTTTCTGGATTCTAGCCTGGAATTTTTTTTTTTTTGCCTCCTCAGCAACTGTTTCAAGTAAGTTTTTCTGACATCTCACCTCCAGTGTAGACCTGCAAGGCCTCTGTCTGTCACCTGACCTCATCACCTCTCCTGTCTGTCACATTATGGAGTTACCACTCCTTCTGTCTGTCTGTTACCTGACCATGTTACCTCTCCTCCTACCTCATCCCAAGATGTTCTCCTTAGTGTTCACTCCCTCCCTGGGATTTTGCCAGCTAGTGGACTCTGTCAAACATTTGTTTACAGCGAGAGTTTAACACCTGCTGTGTTCTTTACCATCCAGTGGTCCTTTATGAGACTTCAACCACTGACCAAACCAGGCTGACCCTGGTATTTTTACCACCGTTACCAACTGTGGTTTTTAATTGTCAACTTGATAGAACCTAGGGTCAGCTAGGAAGAAAGCCTCAATGAGGGACTGCCTACACTGTGTTGGCCTGTGTGTGTGTATCTATGGGAAACTGTAGTCATTAATCAATGTGAGGCAATCCAGCCCACAGTGGGCATCACCATTCCCTACTAAGGTGGTCCTGAACTGTGTAAGGGTGGATAAATCAGGTTGAGCACACGTTAGCAAGTGGCAATGCACCCTCTGCTCATTTCTCTCTGTGGAGATGATGTGACTGAAGTCCCCGCTTTCTGAACTTCTCTGTGATGGTCTGTAACCTAGAACTAAACCCTTCCTCCTCTAAGTTGTTTTTTATCAGGGTATTTATCATAGCAACAGACAAGAAACTAGAGCCTCAACACCCTGCCTTCCTATACCCACTGTACTCTGCAATCAATGAATTAACCAACCCTTTAAAATGTACTTATTACCGTTGCCTGCATGTGAGAAAAGGCTCGTGTTTGTGGCGTGGTGCGTGCATGGAGGTTAGAGGTCAACTTCTGGAAGCCAGTTCTCTCCTTTTGCCGTGGGTTCAGGCGGCCGATCTCAGGATGTTAGGTTTGTGTGGCAAGTGCCTTTACCTGCTGAGCCGTCTCGCCAGACCTTCATCAGCTTTCGCTCACTTGTTATCACCCACCCTCCCTGTGAGCCTCCCCAGATCTGTGACAGCGAGACCTCTGTCCTGCTTGTTGATGTGTATTACATGGCACACAGCAGATCCGTGGTAAATTCTTTAGTGGCCGAATGGAATGTGAGTCAAGCCAGCAGCGGGTGACATTTAATAGAAGGGGAGTAAGTGAGAGCTAAGGCTGGGTATGACGCATGGTGCGGACTGAGCAGAGAAGTGGTAGCCTTATCGAGATGACACCGTTCAACTCTGCTCTAGGAAACTCCTAGCATCGGAACTTGCCTGCAGAACAGCCGTTTTATACAGTCTAACTCAGCACTGTGATCTTCATTTGGACAAGGTGTGTGGCCTGGCCTGAAACAGTGCTGTCCGCCCATCAGTTCGCTGCACTGTTCTCAGAGCTTCCTCCGCTGAAGCCCTCGTTTCTCCGCAGGGTTAGCAAGCACTTTCCCTCCTCACCAGGGTCTGGTGCTAGAAACCTCTCTTTGAAACCCGCCTCGCCTGGGATCCCCTTGAGAGAACGCCCTCTCTGTTAAAAGGTTTGGATAGCTCCATTCCATCACCAGACGGGAATCCGAGTCGTCTCCGTCCGCTTCTTAGAGAACAGACATGTGAGAGACCTAGAGAGCCGCAGCGTTCCGACTGAGCAGCTCCCATGTGGTCGGGCTGAGGAGAATTAAAGCCAAGAAACAGGTCTTCTCTGTAACAGAGCTTGCTCCTAACCACCTTCCCACTACTCAGCTTGAGTCACTGTAATCATCTGGGCCTCAAAGAGGGCAGCAGCAGAAACTTCACAAGCAGGAGCTTTTGAGGGAGCACTGTGGCTCTCTCAAGGACTTTGCACGGCCACACTGCACAGTCTTGTCAGCCTACGATGTCACTTTTACCCTGGATACCTCTCAGTCACTCTTCTCTTGTGACAAAACACTGTGGCCAAGGCAATTTATAAAAGAGAGCGGGTAATTTGGGGGTCGGGGTCACAGAGGGTTGGAGTCCATGACCATCATGGTGGGAGCATGGCAGCAGGCAGGCAGGCAGGCAGGCAGGCATTGTGCTGGAGCGGTAGCCAAGAGCTTACATCTGATACAGCATGAGGCAGAGAGAGCTATCAGACAAATTCAGAAGAGGGCACCAGATCCCATTACAGATGGTTGTGAGCCAGCATGTGGTTGCTGGGAATTGAACTCAGGACCTCTGGAAGACCAGTCAGTGCTCTTAACCGCTGAGGCGTCTCTCTGGCCCCGTGGCATGGGCTTTTTAAAAGCCTGCTCCCACTGACGCCTCCTCCAACAAGGCCGCACCCCATAATTCTTTCCCATCAGTTCTGCTAACCGGAGATCCAACATTCAAACATATGAGCTTATAGGAGCAGTCTCATTCTAACCAGCATGGCACCGGACCCAACAACCAGAAAATCACCACTGTTTTCAAGTCTGCCACTCATTCTTATGCAATGGGTTCGCCATCTAGTCCAGAGATTAAAAAAAAAAAAATCGGTTCACCTTCATTTCTAGGGTAAAGAGCAAAACATTTAGCTTGCCAGAGGTAATAGAACAGTCACCAAAAAATGTACACGGCACATACTTTTAACAATCCGTATGCATACTGGTGTTTTACCTACACGTACATTCACCTATGGTGGTGCATGAGAGGAACAGAAGGCAGCACTGGATCCCCTGGGACTGGAGTAACAGTCGGATTGAGCCACCTTGTGGGAGCTGTAAATAGAATCCAGTTCCTCTGGAAGTGCTCAACCTTTGAGCCAACTCTCAGGCCTTTACTTCTCTTTCTGAGAAAGCAACTGTTGCCGGTCGATCTAGGTTTAAGATTCTTCCCTTCTCTCTTGTTGAGAAAGCAACTGTTGCTGTTCGATGTAGCTTTAAGATTTTTTTCCTTTCACTGGAGAATCACCAAGGTGCTAAGCATCCATTTTACTTTAGGATGGAATTTCTCAGATGCGCCTGTGGCCCGTGGGTCCAGGGACTCTATGAGAGAAAGCTTGCAAGCCTCCCTTATAAACTCTTCTGTCTCCCTGCACAAAGGGTGGACTCAGAAGCTGGACATGGTGCTAGCTCTGAAAAGTGACATTTGGGGATCGAAATGGTGCATGAACTCTGAATGTAGAACTCACAGTCACCTGATAGAACAGTCTGACCCTCGAGGGATAGAGTTGGCGGACAGAGCAGTGCCTCATTACAGAACGTCTATCCGCTTCGGAAGCATCTGTTTCTAGCAGCCACCCAATCACAGCAGCTGGAAGGGGCTGCAGGTCTCACTGACTCATGGGTGGCCCAGGAACCCCTCCAAGAACACCGAAGAGGATGAGGTGTCATAGAGAGGGTGGTGGCTGGCTGCATCTGGGCGCCCTGCATTTCTGGGGACCAGAGAGACAGCATGTCAGGGTGTTCACCTCCCACTTTGCTCAAAGACACACAGTGTTCTCTGCTCTGAAGAAAGCCCGAGGTAGTCTTTGAAGCTCTGGTCTTTTCCTAACTCCAAACAGTTACACGGGCTCCCTTCTGCATCTGGGCTTCCCGTGGCCCTGTTGATCCTTAGTGCCCCTCATGCCTCCCCTGCAGCCTTCGTGGCTCTTCGAATAGCCCACATGCCCTGACTCTCCTGAACACCCAGACTGTCTGCACCTCAGAGAGGACGCATCGCACCCGGCCTGCAACCTTCGCTTTCCACTGACTTTGTATTTCCAGGGGAGGGAGGGCACATTGGGTCTGTATGAATTCCTTTCCCCACCGTCCCTTGTCACGTGGCCTCTCTCAAGCAACTAAGATCAACTGCGTCCGTGTCACAGATTCCTTGTGATCCTCACAATGGATTGAGCCGCTGTGTTTCCGTGAGTCTACGGGCAGTTTAGACGGCACCCCTCTCTCACATGTCAGCATCTTTAACGAGAAGATTCAAGCCCATGGTGAAGTTCCGGAGGCTGCATGAGTCTGACCATCCACATTCCATTACGCTTGATTTATCCTCACCTACACCCAGGACCCTTCCCCAATTATCAGTCGAATCTGACACACTTCAAAAGAATTAGATACCATGTTACTTCCCTTGGATAGTTCAGTAAACCTGATTAAATTGGCTATAGTTTAACTTTAATTTTTAACTTTTTGTGCCCAAAGCTATATTTGTATGTGTGTGGCACATGCACATCAGTCAGTCAGTCAGTCTCTCTCTCTCTCTCTCTCTCTCTCTCTCTCTCTCTCTCTCTCTCTCTCGTGTGTCTGTGTTTGTGTGTGTGTGCCTGTGCCTGTGTGTCTGTGTGTCTGTGTATGTATGCCAATGCACACACATGTGGAAGTCAGAGCAAGACACTGGGTATCTTTTTGTTTGTTTGTTTGTTTGTTTGTTTGTTTGTTTTTCCGGAGCTGGGGACCGAACCCAGGGCCTTGCGCTTCCTAGGCAAGCGCTCTACCACTGAGCTAAATCCCCAACCGACACTGGGTATCTTTCTGGATTGTTCTTCATCTTATAGCATTGAGAAACGATCTCACTGAACTGGAAGGTTGCCATTTTGGCTAAACTGGCTGCCTCGTGAGCACTCTGGATGGCTCTATCTCTGGAGTTTCGGACATGTGCAACTGTATCCAGCTTTCAGGTAGGTTCTAATGTTTGCACTGGGTCTCATGTTGGCACAGCAAACACTTTGATCCACTGAACCATCTATCCAGTCTCAAGGCCAAATCCTAAGTGTACACTCAATGAGTTTCCCCCATTGTATACATTGTATACACCATATACATTGTGTACATTTAAGTAGCCTTTACTACTCCGTGGGGATTACTCCCCATTCCCCACTACTGGGGCTATTGGACCCATTTCCTGAACAGAACAACTAAGAACTCAGAACAAAAAATATCATATGTGATAACTACATAAATGCAAGAGAAAATATGGGACAGAGAGTAAGTATGCTCTGGAGGAGTTGACTCAGGAGATGGGAAAGATGCAGAAGTGTTGTTCAGTCTTAAGTCTCTGGGCACTGTAGAGGCTGCAGCTGGAACCCAGCAAGACAACACTGGGTCTCTGGACATTTCGGGCCGGCCACAGCCATTGGATGCAGTAGCAAGCTATCCACACAGCACAGGGCCAGAAAGGAAGCACATTCGGAATACGAACCACCCACACCTCTGGCTGACCCTGAATCACACATGCATGCAGCAGACTCCAAACAACCAGCTCAGGAGAAAATATCTGGGAAGTGATGCACCGCCCTCAAGTCAGGCTTGTGGTTTTAGTTTAACCAAGTTAATTGCTGGTACCTAGAACAAACAAACAACATCTCACTCCTCCAAAATAGCTCCTCAGAAGGACAGCAGGGAATCTGGGTTCTTCACCACAGAATGTACGATTATGCTCTACCAAAAATACAGTACAAAATTGTTTAATGACTAAATAGGAAATATGGTCTATCTTCAACACGAGACCATCAAGAGACCCCAACGTGCCCCCCTCCCTCCGCCTGTGTTACAATTAATGGGCAATGGTTTTACGGTTATGCTCGACGGCATGAGAGATGAGATGGAAAATGTTGGTGCAGATTCAGAAACTGTGGAGGAGCCCCAACTGGAAATTCTTGACTTAAAATCTATAATATATGGATAGGTGTGACAGTACACACTTTTGATCTAAGCACACTGGGGAGGCAGGCTGAGCTCTGTGACTTTGAGGCCAGCCAGAGATACATATGGCCTCAAAATACCCAAACAACAACAACAACAACAACAACAACAACAACAACAACTACTCCCATTATATGCGAAAAAAAAATCCGATGGTGAAGACGCCACAGCTCAGACCGCAGGCAGGGCCAGTGACCGTTAAGGCCAGCAGAGATGATCCTATCTGAGAAGAAAGGGGGAAAAGTTTCAAAGATGAACAGCAGCACAGACCTGAGAACTTGGAAGGACCGTGAGTGCAGCTGGAGCCCCAGAAGAAGAAGAATGAGAGAGAGGGGGGTCAGGACAGAAGAAACATCAAAAAAATAATGGCTGGAAATTCTTTGCTTTTTATGGGTTTAAGAATCTCAATGAACCTATGGATTTACGAAGCCCAAGGAACTAGAAGCAGGATAAATTCAAAGAAACCAGAGGAGAGAAAGCTCTTGGGGGTAGCCAGGGGAAAATGACGAACAACAGACGTAACTAGGGCCGTGGTAACAGCAAGGACCATCACAAGGCAGGAATACTGGGAAAGAGTGTTACAGGGAATCTTCAATTGAAATTCTATTCCAGTGAAAAGTATCTCCAAGAACAAAGGCAATTAAATATGCATTATCTTTACAGACTATTTCACATAGCTCAAGCTGGCCAAGAATTCAATGTGTGGCAGAGGCTGTCCTTGAACTCCTGATCCTCTTCTATCTGTCTTCCAAACGCTGAGATTTTAGGCATGCGCCACCTTGTGTGGGTACGGTATGTGTAAGTGCGTGCGTTTGTGCGTGCCTGCTGTGCTATGCTGTGTGTGTGTGGGGGGGGGGCTGTGTGTTCTCATGCATGCACACTCGCCTGCTGTGTGCAGAGGCCAGAGAGTGATATGGGGTGTCCTCCTCAGTCATTCTCCACACTACTTTTTTTGAGGCAGGCTCTCACTGAGCTCGGAATTCACTGTACTGGCTGGTTTTGTGTGTCAACTTGACACAAGAGAAAGGAGCCTGCCTCCCTTGAGGAAATGCTCATGAGATCCAGCTGTAAGGCATTTTTTTTTTCAACTGGTGATCAAGGCGGGAGGGCCCAGCCCATTATGAGTGGTGCCGTCCCTGGGCTGGTGGTCTAGGGTTCTATAAGAGAGCAAGCTGAGCAAGCCAGGAGAAGCAAGCCAGCTTCATATAAGCAACACCCCTCCGTGGCCTTGGCATCAGTTCCTGCCTCCAAGTTCCTGCCCTGTGTGAGTTCCTGTCCTGACTTCCTTTGGTGATGAACAGCAATGTGTAAACTGAATAAACCCTTTCCTCCCCAACTTGCTTCTTGGTCCTGATGTTTGTGCAGGAATAGAAACCCTGACTGAGACATTCACCAATTCAGTTAGGCTGGCTGGCTGGCATCTAGGCTGGCCAGCACCTCCAGAAATCCCCATCCCTGCCTCCCCAGTTCTGGGATTCCAGGTGCAGGAGCTTTTTGTTTGGGTGTTAGGGATCTGAACTCAAGTTCGAAGGCTTATATGGCAAGTACTTTACAAACTGAGCCGTCTGCCCCCAGCCAGTACCGTTTGGTTAATAGTCCACGCTGGCTACCAAGTGACACTTTGCCTACCAATTTGTATAAACCTTAAGGTACATGTTTAAAATTAAGAACTAAAACATGTGGGAAAAAATCACCATAATAATCTACCCTTCATTTTTCCTTTAATATTTAAGAGTGAGCAAGAAGTTACTTTAAGTGATCTGGCAGCTGTTTCTACTCCACTAGGGTCTCCCTGCCTCTTCTCCTACTTTTCTCACAACACACCAAGAAAATGAAGGCACGATATTATTCCTCTCAACAGAAGGAATGCAGAGCCGGCCTCTGAAAGACCCACATGCTAAGGGTTCAGAAGGATGGGTGGGGTGGTTAAATGACCAGAAAGAAAACAGGTCAGGGCATCCTGGAGGGATACAATCAAGTTGGAGAATTAACTCACAGGCTTGATGTGGAGTCAATGTTTGCCTTAAAAAATTTTTAACTTGAATTAGCATGTTTGTTGGACTTGCTGATCCAGGATGTCCCTGTTCCCAGCGAGGGTTCAGTTAGGAGACCTCTGCACACCTGCTCCGGCCTTTCTGCATTCTCTTAATTCCTTCTAAAACCGGTTGCTAACTGTTAATTTTTCTGCCAAGGCTTACAGGACAACCTGTCCGGAGCACAAAGATTCCCTTCGTCCCGCTCCGGCCCTCTGTAAACCTTCAGGCACACTGTTTTCCAAACAGTTAACATCCTGAGCGGATTGCTAAACTCAGTTATTCACTGGCCTCTGACATCTAAACAACAGCTGTGTTCTGTCCTGAGAAAGGGCAGCCTCTCCCAGACAGTGACTCTCCAAAGGTCAGCTGTGTCCGCCCCACGGCTGGTGGCACATGCCGGCACAACAGAACAGACTGTTTGTCCCCCAACTCCCTTTCCTCCCTCTTGGCCGGCAGGCACTGGCCTTAGATGTTCAGCTCGCCCTGCCGCCCTGCGCAGGAAGTGGAGGCCGTACCCTCCGTCCCACACACTCACAGCTGCTCTTATTCCCATGAAAACTTTTTTTTTAAACTGAAGATGTCTGAGAGCTACCGCTGGAAATGGTGCAACAGCAAAGCATCAGGGGACAATGTTAAAATACGCCTCTCGAGCCAGCAAGAGTCCTTTCTTTTATTATTATTATTATTTTTTTTTTATAAATACCATCCGATCCCTCTCAAAAATGACGACCCTTACACACTGTAAAGGCACAGAAGCTGCCGCCGATCAACTTAAGTGAGCTGTCTGTGGTGACCTTTAACACCACAGGAAGGACTCGAGCTTGAGGGTCTTTCTGTTCTGTACTGGGACGGGGAGGTGGCTCAGCCAGTAAAGCGCTTGCCTTGAAAGATGGGAAACCTAGTTTGGTCCTGAAACCTGGAGCGGTGTCTGAGATGGAGACGGGAGATTCCCAGGGCTGGCTGGTAAGCTGCTCAGTCTGCACCAGAAAAGCCAGGCCAAAAATGGAAACCCTGTCTCAAAGAGCAGCATCAAGGCTGACTTCTGGGCCCCGTCCCAACCTTCCTGCCTCAGCCTCCCAGATGCTGGACTTGAAGGCTTGAGCCGCCATGCCTAGTCCAAATTATTTCTTTAATAAACACGTAAGTTTTTTTTTTTTTTGAAAGTCACATACCGCCTAAAAGCTAAAAAGAAATATGCTTTTTTCTGAAAGAAAATATGTGTTGAAAGACTAATTAAACAGGTTAAAAGACTAATTAAAGGTGCAGAGAATCTGGGGCTGGGGATTTAGCTCAGTGGTAGAGCGCTTACCTAGGAAGCGCAAGGCCCTGGGTTCGATCCCCAGCTCCGAAAAAAAAAAAAAAAAAAAAAAAAAAAAAACCAAAAAAAAAAAAAAAAAAAAAAAAAGGTGCAGAGAATCTTACTCCACCAGGAGCTCAACGTAAGAGTCCAAGCGGGACAGAGGAGGACCGTTGAGCTTTAAGACAGGTGTCTTGACAAACGTCTGTGCCCTGGCTTTCACCTGGGCTTCTGCTCTACCCATCTCTGTGTAGGAGGAGAAAGGCCCTTCAGACAGCAGGAGTAGAGAGAGAGGCAAACAACCGGCTTGTTTCATGGTGTGGAGGCTAATTAGAACGGGACTCAGCGAGGCAAGGTGTGGATTGGTGTTCCCTGTCAGCAAGGATGACGGACAGAGAGAAAGCTCCCTCTGGGTGCGGGGTAGAAGGAAATCCGGTCCATCCTGTGTGCCCCAGAACAATCCCTGGATAGGTCAGGATGGAGCAGCAGGGGTGTGTATAGAGAGTGGTGTGTCCATCGGTCAACTCTGTATCTGGGGCTGGCCTTGGGGACATACTTCTGTTTCAGACCAGGCAAGCCTCAGAGAGCGAAGGCATTCAAGGGCGGTACAATGCCTCGGTCACGGGGCTGAGTTCCAGATAGGATTTCTCTGGAGCAGTCGCAACAGCAAAGTGGCAAGTGGTGTTTTCTAATCCACCTATGAAGGGGATCGCCTCCTTCCTTCCTGCTTCCTCCTCCCTCCCTTCCTGTTATGAAGTATATAATCCTGCTCGGCCTTATAACCGCGTGTGAAACTCGGTATGACCCTGGCAGGTGACAGCCTGGCCACCTGCCAAAGCACATCCTGTGACAGAGGACCTCAAAACAGAAAACCTAGACCCGAGGAAGACTTTGGTGCGTGCCAAGGATGCCTGAAGCGACAAATGTCACTGGATGGTGCAGTGCTGGGTCTCCTGTAGATAAAGCTTGGCCTTGTATTTTCTTCTCCTTCTCCTCCTCCTCCTCCTCCTCCTCCTCCTCCTCCTCTTCCTCTTCTTCTTCTTCCTCTTCCTCCTCCTCTTCCTCCTCCTCCTCCTCTTTCTCCTTTTCTTCTTCTTTCTTCTTCTTCTCCTCCTCCTCTTCTTTCTCCTTTTCTTCTCCTCCTCCTCCTTCCCCCCTCCCCCTCCTCCTCCTCCTCCTCCTCTCCCTACTCCCTCTTCTCCCTCCTCCTCTCCCCCACCTCTTCTTCTTTCACAGGAAACTATTCAAAACTAAAAGAGTCAGCCCCTTTTGAACACTTTGGGTTTTATTTAAGTCAAATAATGCACTGATACTGTGGATTCTTTTTCCTGCCTTTTTAAAAGATGTGTTTTATTTGGCGTGTATGAGTGCCTTGCCTACATACATGTCTGTTCGTCACATACAAGCCTGGTACCTAAGGAAGTACTGAGCCTTCATGTGGGTCCTGGGGATTGAACCTGGGCCCTCTGCAAGAACAACAAGTGCTCTTAACCAGAGAGCCAACTCTCCAGCCCCCTTCTCCTGCCTTTTCACACTTATTCTGGGTGAGGGTGTGCTTATGTGTGAGTGCACATACATCGCCATGTGTGTGGAGTCCAGAGGACTATTTCTGGGAGTTTGTTCTTTCCTTCTGCCATGTCAGTCCTGGGACTCAAATTCAGGTCAACAGGTGTGGCGACAAGCACGTTTATACATCCTTGCCAAGCCCCATCCACCCATCCATTTCTTTCTTTTTTTCTTTGATTTTTTTTTAATTAAAAAATATTTTTCGGGGTTGGGGATTTAGCTCAGTGGTAGAGCGCTTGCCTAGGAAGCGCAAGGCCCTGGGTTCGGTCCCCAGCTCCGAAAAAAAAAAAAAAAAAAAGAACCAAAAAAAATATTTTTCAGCTGGGCAATGGTGGCACATGCCTTTAAACCCAGATGGCACAGGCAGGTGGGTCTCGGTATAAGTTTGAGGGCAGCCTCAAAAGTTTTATTCATACAATATAATTTGAACATGGCCCCTTTTTCTCCATGTTCCCTCTCCTTCTTTCTCTCAAAAAAACAAAAAAAAAATGAAAATCAAAACTGTACTGGCTGGTTTTGTGTGTCAACTTGACACAAGCTGGAGTTACCACAGAGAAAGGAGCCTCCCTTGAGGAAATGCCTCCATGAGGCCCAGCTGTAAGGCATTTTCTCAATTGGTGATCAGGGGGGAGGACCCAGCCCATTGTGGATGGTGCCATCCCTGGGCTGGTGGTCCTGGGTTCTGTAAGAGAGCAAGCCAGTAAGTAACATCCCTCCATGGCTTCTGCATCAGCTCCTGCCTCCAAGTTCCTGCCCTGTGTGAGTTCCTGTCCTGACTTCCTTTGGTGATAAATAGCAATGTGGAAATGTAAGCTGAATAAACCCTTTCCTCCCCAACTTGCTTCTTGGTCATGATGTCTGTGCAGGAATAGAAACCCTGACTAAAACAAAATAAAAGCCGCAAGAAAATCCCATGGAGTCCTCTGTATCAACCACTCCCTGACAAGAAGCCTGCCCTGGAGTGTGGCTGAGACTCAGTGAGACTCCATTGGAGAAACTGTTCCTGCCTTTCCCAGTAAACCGCTTCTTGGTCAGGATTTGGACTTTGTGTCCACTTCCTCTTCTCGGTACTGGGTTTTGTCTGGTTTGACTCGGTAGCCTCTGCGGGTTCATATAATCAGCCCTGCTGTGTATCTCAAAGATTTCCCTGGAGTCATGGTCATCTCTGGTTCTAACAATCTTTCCAGTCCCTCTCTGCACAGCTCCCAGAGCCTGTTGGGGAAGGGTTTGATGAAGACATCCCATTTGGGACTGAGTGCTCCCAAGTCTCTCACTCTGCACACTGTCCAGCTGTGGCCTCAGTGTTAGCCACCATCCACTGCAAGACAGAGTCTCTGGGGAAGGCTGTGTGCGGCTCTGCTCTGAGGAGGGCTACGACCAGTGTCTCCATTCTCTATTACAATTAATTATTATTTCTGTGCACCTATATCCACATTTTCCAAATACCTGATACTCTAGTCCCCCAATGCCAAGCACGTCCAATACCTGTGCATTTCAAAGCAGTCGAGCCTATTTTGTAAAACCCTGGGTGTCTCCTGCCTGCCTTTCTGTGGTTGATTGTTCTATGCCTCTTGGGTTCTGCGTCTCTCTGTTTTTATCAATTTCCTTATTTTGCTGAAGTTCTTGTTCTGTTTGTTTCCTAGAAAAGGATTTTAAAAGAATATCTACCCACCCCCATCTTCATACTTGATTGATATTTCAGCTGAATGTAGATGGACTCGAACTGTGTCGTCTCCTAGGGTCTGGTACTGACACTTCAGAAATTGACAGCATTCTGGGTTTCACTTGTTTTTGCTCACTGCACATTTCCCCTGTTTGTGAAGTGTCTGAGGCTCCAACACTGACCGCCTGACTCCTCTGACGTGCTGCCTGTTTGGAAGGCTACAGGACTTCTAGGAAACAGAGACAAGCTGGCAGGAGTGGCCACCAGGAGTGGACTTTGGAGCTGGGGCCCCAGCCACTGGCTCTAGCCTCTTTTCCTGATCTACCAGTGACATCAGCCCTCTCTGCCTTCCGCTTCTATGCTGTGAGCCTGACTCACCTTCCACATGACTGGAACCCCCGAGGCCATGAACCAAGACAAAAATCTTCCTCTTTAGTGGCCCCATGGGACTCTTGTCATAGTGACACAAAATAATCACATAAAAAGGCTTTTATAGGTCATCATTCCCAGGGCTTCTTTTTTGAGATTTTACTTATTTTTATTCATTCATTCTCTCTCTCTCTCTCTCTCTCTCTCTCTCTTTTCTTCCCTCCCTCCCTCTCTCCCTCCTTCTCTCTCTCTCTTCCCCCAACCCCCTCTGTGTATTTGGCCTGTATGTGTTGTCTGTGCAACACATGTGTGCAGTGCCTATGGAGGCCAGAAGAGGGCATGGGGCACCCTGGATTTGGAGTTATAGATGGTTTCGAGCTGTTATGTGGGTGCTGGAAAATAAACCTGGGCTTTCTGGAAGAGCAGTCAGAGCTCTTAGCCACAGAGGCCCCTATTTCTGGTTTCTGATGTTGTTCATAATGTCCTAGATACGTATAAGTAACTTTCTGAACTCTTTTTCTCCATTGCAAGTACCTTTTCAGACCTGGTGTGACAGTGTGCATGTGCAAATCCAGCATGCTGGAGGCTGTGCAAGGAGGGTCAGGAGTTCGAGGACAGCCTGGCTTATATGTTGGGATGGAGCAGGAGGGGCTATCAAAACAGCACCCTGACTTTCCATCTGAACCTTCAGTTCCTTTTTAAAAAAAAATAAACTTCTTTTGTTATGTGTATGAGTATTTTGCCTGCATACCAGATGTATGCCTGGTGCCCACAGAGGCCAGAAGAGGGTGTCGGATCAAATGGAGCTGGAGTTACAGGAGGTCATGAGCTGCCACGTGACTGCCGTGAAGCAGGTTGAAGAGCAGCTCCTAACCACTGAGATGCCTCTTCCGTCCACTTTCCTGCTTTCTTCCCTTCTTATTTAATTATTTATTTGGTTGGTTGGTTGGTTTGTTTAGGTTTTCCAAGACAGGGTCTCTCTGTAGCCTTGAACTCCAGACCCGCTTTCTCTGCCTGCTAGTGCTGGGATTAAGGGTGTCCGTCACCACAGCCTGGATCAGCTCCTTTTCCTTAATTTCAGTGTCCTTCACCTTAGAACCCTTCCTAGTCAGGTGTCGAACCTGCGCGTCCTGTGTAAACTTACTTACGGAACTAACATTCTGTCTAATTTTCTCCCTCATCTCCGCATGCGTGTGCGAGCGAGCACACACAAGCGCAAGCACATGCATGTGTGTACCGGCGTGCGTGCCTGTGTGAACGCCTGTGGAGACCAGAGCTCCACATCGGGTGATGGTTCTCCGCCTCATGTTTTGAGGCGGCGTCTCTCACTGAGCCCTGTGCTCGCTGAGGCTAGACTGGATGGCCCCTGGAGCTCCGCCCGCCCTCTCTGCCTCCCAGCACCAGACAGTTAGAGCTTGTGTTGTCCTGCCTCCGATGTTCTCTTGTCTTTCGGAAACTCCCTGATCTCACATCCAGCCTTTTCACATTGCATTTCGAAAGTGGTTAGTTATATTTTTAATCTTTCAAAAATGTTCTCCTTGTCCTCAAATTCGCCATCGGCGTTTAAAATTTAATTGTCAAAACTTTCAAAGAGCGGGACTGTTTCAGCCACTGTCCTTTATAGCAGTGGGGCCCATTCCCTGCACTACAGTTAAATAAAGGCTGCTGGTGGATGAGGCTTCTGCCTCATCGCCTCCCCCGGGCCTGTGAGCAGCCTTCTCGTCTCCCACGCGGCTCCATCAGATGGCGGTGAAAAAGCAAAGACTTTCCAATTTTTTCCTCTCGTTTACAAATATTAAAAGTTGTTTATTTAGGACTGGTGAGATGGCTCAGCAGGTAGAAGTGTACGCAGAAGCCTAGCAACCCAGGCTCCATCTCTGGAAACCTCGGAGATAGGAGCAGACCCCCTGAATTTGTTCAGGCACCCCCCCCCACCCTGCCATACACACACAAACACACAGTAACAAACCAAAGTTTACAAAATATTTTAAAAGAGACAGGAAGATTATGGATCCTGCTCCCCTGCCTCCCTGCTCCTTTCAAGATAGGGCATTGCTCTACCGCCACGGTGACACACTGGGACCCACCATGACCCACCGCTACCAGTCACCACATAACCCATGCTCCCCTTGCCTTAGCCCCAAGTGTTGGCATTTACAG
Source organism: Rattus norvegicus (assembly GCF_021556685.1). NCBI lineage: Eukaryota > Metazoa > Chordata > Mammalia > Rodentia > Muridae > Rattus > Rattus norvegicus. The sequence goes on along the minus strand of NC_141541.1, from coordinate 126,399,958 downwards.
GCATGCAAAAATCACTCCCAGTTTAAAATTATGAATCCAACCTCCCCATTCCCAGGGACTAATTCATTCTCCAGCAGCTTCTTGCTAATCGAGACGTTAGCTCATGGCGTGTGATCAGAGCAGAGCTTCCAGCATGGCCTGGTGGGCTGTAGCCCCCTCTTTTGCTCTACCGGAAGCCCAGAACCCCACCCCTCATCTCCGTGTCTCTTCCAAACGCCTGGCAGTCGCTGAGCTACTCTGGCAACTCCTTAGATATGAACTTGAATCTTACCCTACAGATGGTTCTAGAAATAAACTGGCTCCCTGGTTTCCGAAAATTTGAGCTTCGTGGTATGACTAACTGCAAACAGTTTATATAAACCCGCCCGTCCCCTCTCAAAAGATACTGGTTGACTCAAACGGGGCCGTCTGAGGATCTTGTGATTAACACACGAGACCACTTGGTAAGTGCTGTGGGCCCACGTCTTCTGTCCCCAGATAGGAAAAAGCCACTGGAGTCTGCTTCCTAACACCTTAAACTCTCCTGTGCTTGCAACCAGGAGACTGGCACCACCACTTTTGAGGCATCAAAAGAGGTCACCAGTTCAGCAGGTGACACAGGAAGGCTACCCTTTGACATCAGTCCAAGTTGTGGGTTCACAGGTGCATTGTAAAACATTTTTTTCCCATTTTTAAGTGTGTACGTGTGTGTGTGTGTGTGTTCACGTGAGTGTGGGCACGTGTGTGCCACAGTGTGCATGGGGGAGGGGAGAGGTCAGAAGGCAACCTCTGTGTCTTCTTCCTTCCTTTCCAGCTCGTGTGAGGCGGGGTCTCATTACTGCTGTGTATATCAGACCAGCTGTCCCGGTGACGTGACCTTCCAGGGACTTCCTGCCCATCTTTTCTCTCTCCACAGGAGTGCTGGGTCTTCACGGACTCTGGGGATCTAAAGTTTCGTCGTCAGCTTGCACAGACACTTTGCCCACTGAGCTCTCCCTCAGCCTCTAACATTTCTTTGGACTGAGTTTTGTGCCTGTCCTAGTTAGGTGTGATATAAAACACCACGACCAAAACCAACTTGGGGAGGAAAGGGTTTATTTCACCTCACTGTTTATAGTCCATCAATCAGGGCAGTCGGGGGTGGAACTCAAGGCAGGAACCCGGAGGCAGCACTGAAGCAGAGACCTTTGATTGAGGAGCTCCACTTACAGGTTCGCTCCTCATGGCTCACACAGTTTGCTTTCCAATGGCCCCTCAAGGCCACCTCTGTCCCACATAGCAACAGTGACCTTCGACTCCTCACCAGTCCTCGGCCCCTAGCTGCCTTGGTGTCCTCAGGGGCTCCTGCAAAATGGCCTCTAAAGCCTCACTTTCACCACACACTTTTGGCTTCTTGGATAATTCCAAATTCCTTGTAGGGGGTGGCATTGCCCACAAGACAACGCCCCCATAGGCCTGCCTATAGGCTACTCTGACAGTGCGAGCGATTCTTCAATGGAGAGTCCCTCATTCAAGAGATGTCTAGTTTCATATTAGTTGATCAAACCCAAGCAGCAAAGCACCTCCCGTTAGCTTACAAACGTCACCAAGGAGGAAGAAAGAACTGACACTCTATCACCTTTAAGACCAACTTACAAACCTGCCATGCATAACAGCAACCACCAGACTGTCCTGCTGACACATAACACACCCATCGGCCTGGGAAGCACACAGATCTTAACACACACTGCACAAGACCCCGCTGCGGCCTGCCTGTCGTCCATCATGGCTTCTGCCCTGGCCCACCTTTGGTTCTGCTCATCTGCATTGGTGCAGCCTGTTACGCAAATCGAAGCCCCGGAGTGCGGAAGGGCTGCGTGTTTCTTAAATTATGCAAGGCCTGACCTTCTCCTTGGCAAATACCTAGCGTGTTTGTCTTCGGCGGTCCGAGGTGCCGTGAAGAGCTCTTACCACTGCCATTCCTCTGATGTGTGCTCATGCGATGAGGCAGGGACTAATAACCTCGAGGCCAGTTACCTGTGCAGCTCAGTGTCCTCTGGAGTCTCCTCGTTCCTCGCAGTTTTCACAAGATACTCATAACAGCAAACCCTCACGGAACACTCGAAAACGTACCAAATGCCTTATGTGTGCGGATCTGATATCCCTTCCCGGGAAGGAAGGGAATATTTTTATTTTTATAATAATCGTGATGGTCTTCAATGGGTTTTATTCTTGTTTTTACAGATGAGGAAAAGGGGCAGCAGGAACTCAAATAGGGACTTTGGGATATAAACTCAGATAGTTTACCAGCGCTGAGGCACTGCAGTCACTGGAACAGATCCTATCTCCTCCAAGACTTCCTGGGCCAGGTCTGCTTGACTTGGGTGTCTTTGACTATAGACCACTGGCAAACACACATGTATATATACACACACACATACACACACACACACACACACACACACACACACACACACACACACACACACCCTGGAGAAATGGAAGCAACAAGAACTCTACTCAGTATTTGCTAGCTTGTGCCTGAAGGTATTTTGACATACAATTGGCTCCTAGGTACATTATAAAGTGAGTATCATAAAAACCTGGGAGCCGGGGTTGGGGATTTAGCTCAGTGGTAGAGCACTTGCCTAGCAAGCACAAGGCCCTGGGTTCGGTCCCCAGCTCCAAACAAACAAACAAACAAACAAACAAACAAACAAACCTGGGAGCCAGGAGGGTGAGGGCCTGAGAAGGTTCACAAGTGCTACTTAGGGCTGTGGGTGTACATCTGGGAGGGGAATCTAGTTATGGGTTTGCAGGGGCTGCTTCTGTGGTGACAGTGACAGAAAGCCGGTCTGCAAGGATGATACTAAGGATCTAGAAAAGGGGTAAAACCAAGGACAGTGGCTGGCTCTATGAGGGTCACCTAATCAGTCTCAAAATTCTTAGGGGCTGACAAGTCAGCTCAGTGGGTAGGATGCTTCCATATAAGCCCAAGGATGTGAGTTCAAATCCCCAGAGCTCATAAAGACGCTAACCCAGGCAGAGCAAGCATCTGTAATCTCAGGGCTCCTACAGACTGATGGGAGGCAAAGACCACAGGCCAGCTGTACCCCCTCTCGATACAGACGTATACCTAGAGTATGGCATAGGCCTAGGTTGGCAGAAATTACTCCTAGTTATTCTGAAGTGCACCATTGCTTCGGGCCTCTAGGACTTCCTGAGGCATCAAGAAAAACAAACGAACAACCAAAAAAACAAAACGAAACAAACAAACAAACAAACACTAGAGGAATCACAAAAGTAACTTCCAATTTACCAAGTAGCACTGAAGTCTGAAAACGGGGCTTAAATCTTAGCTTGCTGGTTGACCTTGGGGACATTCCTTGGCCTCCCAGCCTCCTAGAATCAGGGGATTAGGTTCCTCTCAGCTCTAAAGCCTGTGCTTCCTCCCCAGATGGTTAAGGATGCAAATCCTCAGGAGAGGTCAGCTAAGAACGTGGGAGGGCAAAGGTCAGAAAGGGCTGGGCCAGTTTGTGGGGTCTCTGTGAGTAGGAGACTCTGGGCATGGGAGGTTACCCTATGAGGACAGCCATCCCACTAACAGTACAGAGACCCCAGTGTAAGGCTGTGGGGAAGTGAGGGGCAGGAGGTGAAAGGGCAGAACAGAATGGGACAGACCTGGAAACAAGGCAGGAGGGAAGGCAAGGGGGCTCCTGGCTGACATCGGGAGCCAGAGAGGGACGCAGCGTGACAGAACCGGGATAGAGAAGTGAACAGGGAAGTGGTGCCTTGGAAGATGACTGTGGCTGCCTGCTCAGGACAGAGAGGGTGGAAGAGGGGTTGTGACAGGTGCCCAGACTCCGCTAGGGAGAGAGACACTGTGAGGTAGACAGAGGTCAGGCTGATTTTGAGACCCACTGTGGCAGTTGCAGCTACAGTAGAACTTAGTGGGAAAAGCTCCCACACTCTGGGAATTGTGGGTAATTCTTTGGGCTCTGTATTTCCTTTGGAAAACCCTGCATTTGCGTTAACCCTTCACTGTTCAGTCCCCTTCCCCCTCGCTCCCTGCTAATTCTTTTGGCACCCCTTCCCCATTTTGGGTAGTTCTCCCACCCATCTACAGCCCACTTTCCTCCTTTGCTAAGAGCGTTGTGGACAACAGCATCCGGTATCCCCTTTGAGACCACGCCTCCTTCGCCTGCCAATCACGCCCCTCAAGGGAGGGCCAGGAGAGATGCCAATGCCCAAGAGCCTCCCGGTGGGGAAGTGGCCTCACCGGGGCCCTTCCTAAGTACTCATCCTTCTTCCACCCTTGGAGCTAACATCTTAGTTCCTGCTCTGCAGTTTTCTTCTCTAAAAGGCCAAAGCCCACCTGGAAACTGTCCCATTCTTGCCTAAGACCACTGAGCCTCCCATATCACAATAGCGACCTTCGATGCCTCACCAGTCCTAAGCTCCCTAGCTGCCTTTGTGTCCCCAGGAGCTCTAAAGCCCCACTTTAACCATGCACCTTTGGCGTCTTGGATACACATTCCAAATTCCTCATAAGTGTTTCTTTGTTTAGTTCACTGTTTTCCCTGGCATCCTGAGTCGAAGGCCAATCGTCTCAGTTGTCTCTCATGAGTATTTTGAATTCTTTCCCTTGGGAGGCTCCCCTTCTTATGCCTCTCCAACACACTGACCCAAGCACGCTCTTCCTCTAGAGAAAGACTGACCAGCCATACTGTTTGCCTTCCTTGCCAGTGTGGTGTTTATAGCTCCAGAGCAGGTGCCAGCAGCCCAGTTGGCCACAACCTTGAGACCTCACCGTGGGTCACATCTACTGGAGACCTCACCATGGGTCACATCTACTAGAGACCTCACCATGGGTCACATCTACTGGAGACCTCACCATGGGTCACATCTGTTGGAGACCTCACCATGTCTCTATTTCTTTTCTGTTCCCATTCTCAGCGAATGGTTACCATTTCACCAAGAAACCGGAAGCCATGGTTTATAATCACTCTCAATTCTTCCCAGTATTTCAGCCATCGCTTCTTCCCTCGTGAACAAGCTTCCCTGTCCCTTTAACGCTGACTTCTATGCTGCAGGCCTCAAGTCTTCTTCACCCTGTTAACTACCACCCTTTTCTCAAAGCTTCAAATTCTCCTTCCCAACTGTTCCCTAAGACAACAAAAATGCACGCACACGCTCTTAGTTTACCTCCCTCTCATCTTATTCCTGCCAAGCTCCTTAGAAAGTTTTGCTATTTTTGTAGGAATGGTGCGTGCTCATGCAAACATTTTAAATAATACAGAAGATCGGGAAGAAGAAAATAACTATCCTCTAGCATCTCGACGCCCAGACACGATGTACCCCAAACTGGTCTCTGCGCACACCACACCGTGCTGTTAGCCTGTCAACTTGACGTGAGCTAGAGTTCTCAGGGAAGAAGGAACCTCAGTGGAGAACGTGCCCCCATCAGACTGATGCAGGCCAGTCTGATGGAGGCATTTCCAGGATTAATGATTGATGTGGGAGGGCGGAGCATACCTGGCTATTGCCAGGTAACCGTGGGGTGGAGCTTAGACAAAATGCTAACAATGGCCTTGGCTTCAACTCCTGCCTTGGCTTCCCTTAATGTGACCAGGGTGACCAGGACAAGTAAGCTGAAAACCCTTTCCTCCCTAAGTTGACATTGGCCATGGCGTTTTATCACAGCCATAGAAGCAAGCCAGTGCACACACAGTTGCATGCAGAAGGTTTAGCTCAGCAGAGGCCGCAGGAAACTGATCTTGTATGACTGGCATTTTGCAGGCCCAGTGCCTCCCAAGTGAATGTCTTACATTCTGTAACTGCAAGGAATGCTGGGAGTAAATGCCACAACTGTTTCCCCCGTCCCTGCTGAGGAGCTTGTCACGCTGTGTCCACTGTTTGCGCAAAAAGGAGGTTATGGCTGGCAAATGTGTTTTAAAAAAAATACTTTTAGGACATTTTTAATTAGTGTGGATTAGTGTGTGTGCTCGTGCGCGCGTGCGCGCACGCACACACCCACACCCACACCCACACCCACACACACACACGTGCATGCTTTGAAGGGCCATGGTGTGCATGGGCTGGTCAGTGGAGGGCCATGGTGTAGGTAGGACAGCTTGTGGGAATTGATTCCCTCCTTCCACTATGTGAGTCCTGGAGACCAAACTCAAGTCCAGCCTTTGTGACAGACGCCTTTACCTGCTGAGCCCTCTCACTGACCCCTTGTGAAAATACCTTCAAAGATATTGTTAGACTAAATCTACTCTCATCTCACACTTCATACGCAGTAAAATGGTCCCCTGATAGTCTTATTCCCCATCCATGGTGGTCATACCCTTACACGTCACAGACCCTGAAGGTCATTGTTTCCTTTCTACTACTACTATCAAGAATGAAAAATAGGGGCTGGAGAGATGGCTCAGTGGTTAAGAGCACCAACTGCTCTTCCAGAGGTCCCGAGTTCAAATCCCAGCAACCACATGGTGGCTCACAACCATCTGTAATGAGATCTGATGCCCTCTTCCGGTGTGTCTGAAGACAACTACAGTGTACTCATATATAATAAATAAATCTTTAAAAAAAAAAGAATGAAAAATAACCCTTAGGCCCTAAAGACAAACCAACATCAATAACTTACACTCATGATTTTAAAAAAAAAAGTACTTTCTAACTTCACGTGTGTATGTGTTTTGCCTGCACATGCATGCATGCCTGAAGAGGCAGAAGAGGATGTGAGATCGCTGAAGCTGGGGTTACAGACAAATGCAAGCAGCCACGTGGATGCCAGGAACCAAGACCAGGGCCTCTGCAAGAACAGCCAGTGCTCTTAACCCCAGAACCATCTCTCCAGTCCCGAATGATTGTGTAGATAACTGGCTAACTGGTCTGTTTGCTTCTTGGTTTCAGGCTGGCCTGGAACTCCAGAGATCCACCGGCCTCTGCTTCCGCAGCGCTGGGATTAAAGGTGTGCACCAGGATGCCCAGCACCACTCAGCACTTGGAAAACTCACCCGTGGACAAATTCTTAGGAAGAAGAAACTTGCCAAAACGGATACAAAAAGAAACAGACCACTTGACTAGTCCTGTGTCCACCAATTAAATCTACCCTCAAAACCTTGCTTACAGAGAAACTCCAGGACCCAAGAGCTTTACAAATGCACTCTGCAGTTTATGAAATAAACCATCTGGGGGGATGGCTCAGTGAGAGAACCTGAGTTTGGTCCTCCGGAATGTACATGCAGGTGCCAGGTGTGGTGGACTATGACTGCTCTCCCAGAGCTGGGAGGGGGAGGCAAGTCGATCTCTAGGGCTCGTTGGCCAGGCAGTCTAGCCCAGCTGGCAAGTTCCAGCTTCAGTTAGAGCCTACCTCAAAAACCAAGGAAAAGAGCATCTGAGGAAGACATATCTGACTTCCACACGCAAACCTGGACATACGTGTGCTCACATACACATGAACACATGCATATGGATACACACAAAAACACAGTTTTGAAACAGTCGGAGCTCTAGCTTCACAGGGTTTTTCCAAAGTATAAAATTCCCAGACAGGTTTTCTGAGGCTCATTGTGACCTTGATATCAGATCCCAAACACGTACTTTCAACAGGAGAAAAACTTCACGCCGACTCCTTCTGAATGAGATGGAAGGTCACTGGTACTGTTACTCACAGTAAACCGTTGCCCACCTTCTGCCCAAGTTCACAGACTCCAGGAATTCTTGGTTCCTAGACCACTTGGGGAAATTTCCTGCCCTATAGAAATAGGGTTAGAAGTAACCTAGACCACCCGGGAGCCACAGCCCCAGTCCAAGAGTCAATGGGTACCTGTGTTGTGGACAGCAAGGGTCTTCTTCAGACAGGTCTTTTTGGCCGGATTTCTTTTAAGACAGTGGTTCTCCATTCCTTATGGTGTTGTATATCAGATATCCCACATAACAGGCACTTTCCTTATGATTCATAACAGTAGCAATATTACAGTTATTAAGTAGCAACAAAGTAATTTTATGGTCGAGGGTCACCACAATGTGGGGAGCTGCGTTAAAGGGTCACAGCACCAGGAAGGCTGAGGACCACTGTTTTAAGAGGACTGTGACCCCTCGACGACTTATTTCATACACTTCTTTCTTCCCTGATATAATGCTTGCTTTCCTTAATATAAAGAACTTAACCAAATACTTCAAGTCCTTTACTCCTAAAATAAATCTCCAGGATGACATTGTAGGATCAGCATCCTAGGCAGCCAAGCTGGATGACACACTCGGGCCATCTGACTGCACATCTGTAAACAGGACATTCAAGGCTGGTGCTTGACACTAAGTCAAGGGTACAGACCTTCCAAAGACTGTTACAAGGTCACCTGAAAAAAAAAAAAAACTGAAACGAAAAACCAAAAACAAAACCAAGACTTGAGGGCCAATGTGCCCAGCGAGGAGCCTGGGACATCTGAGTTAGCGCTGAACTGAACCTCCTTGCAGCGACGCAGTCCTAAATTCCTGACAATCTTCTCAGACATTCTCTCTTTGGGAGAAGAATGAACTAGACGCAATGACTGCACCTTCCCCACTTTTTGGAATTCATTTCCAAGTACAGAGGTAATATCCTTAGAAAAAATTGATGCTAATCTTCAACTGGAGTCCAGGATTAATCTTTTGCCCTTATGAAAAATTTAAACCTATGAGAAACACAGGGAATAAATTTAGCAAATGCCTATTGGAGCTACCCAACTACCCTCTCCAGAGAAGTTCAATGTTCTGTCATAGTTGTCTCTTTTCTAAAAATCCCTCATTAAGGAAACATTACAGAGGGCTGGAGGGATGGTTCAGTGGGTAAGGCGATTGCTGCAGAAACACGAGGATACAGGCTCTGGGTCCTTGAACACACATCCAGGCGGGTAGTCCCAGCACGGCCAGAGCCAGCCTGGAAGTGGAGACAGAATCCCAGAAGGGCAGCTGCCCGATGTTCTGTCTTAGATAGGACCAGCGTCTGTGGTCCTCTGAGCATGCACATGTTCTGTGGCCTGAGCAAGCGCACACACGCACGCACACAAACACATACACACTCACACACATACACACACACATTCACACATATGCACACACATGCACACACTCACACACACTTACACACATATACACACTCACACACACATACACACATGCACACACATGCACACTCACACACACATATACTCACACACACATACACACTCACACACACATCAATATGTGTGCACATATGGACACACATCACAGATAATAAAATACTTTTGTACTCGTAATACCAAAAGTCTAGTACATCTGTTTTTTGTTTGTTTGTTTGTTTTACCAGATATTCAGTGATTTATTTATTTGTTTATGATTTTGTTTTTCTATGATTTCTTCCAATCAGGTCTTAGCCCTGGTTCTCTAACGAAAAGCCAGTGGGCTTTTGGGAAGTCCCCTTCTTTTATCTTTAATAATGGGACCATTTCACCTCGAACAATGCCAGTGCTGTAATGGAGACGCCCTGAGTTGAATGGTGAACAGGTGGGGTCTGTGTGCAGCTGAGCATTTCCTGAGCCCAGCGTGTCCACAAGGCTCTGGAGTCACCTAATACAGTGGGTTCCATGGTCCGCATAGAAGAAACTCTGACCAATACAATAGGACGTGACTGCCTAAGGGTCTCCTCCACATTGTTTCCCTACTGAGAATGCCCACCTGAGTGTGGTTATGCACACCTTTAATCCTAGTGGGTGGGAAAGACAGTCGGATCTCCGTGAGTTCAAGGCCACCTGGTCCAGGACAGAGAAACCCTACCTCAAACAAACAAACACCAAAAACAAGATAGAAAAAGAAAATGCCCCAAAGCACCTTTTTATTTAATTATATACCTAAAAATCACGTGACTGCGACAAATGCGGGAAGGAATCACATCTTCCAAGGATTTAGAAAGAAATGGCATTGGATTCTTGTGTGTGTGTGCGTGTGTGCGTGCAGTGTATGCATATTTTTGTGTGCATGTGTGTGTGTGGTATATGCATATTTTCCTGTGTGCATGTGTGCATGTGTGGTGTATGCATACGTTTGTGTGTGTGTGCATGCCTATGTGTATGTTTGCATGTGTGCATACTTGTACTTGCATATGGAAGCCACACGCTGACTTCAGGTGTCTTCCTCAGGTGTCTTCTCTTCCTGGTTTTATGAGAGTCTCTCACTGAACCTAGTGTTGCACCAGCTGGGAAGCCCCAAGGCTCTTCCTGTCTTCCTCCGCAAGGCAGGAGCACACTGGCTTCTGGAGGGTTCTGGAGATGAGGCTCCTCACCAGCTGAGTCATCCCCCAGCCCCGGGATTCTTGACTTTTATGATAAATTTTAGTGCCTCCCACTTTCGGCCTTTGTGGTTCATGTGCTCACTTGAAGAGTGTCAAGAGGTAACAGCAAGGATCAAGGAAGCCGTTCATTATTTAGAAAACAGACGGAAGGAAGAAAAACCGCGTCCTGAAGAGAATGCAGTCTGGCCTGTCATCTTGGGCGAGCTGAAGAACGTGTCCCATTAGAAATGCTGTGTGACAGGAGTGAGAAGGGGCCTCTCCCGGGGAAGCATAACTGCTGTCTCTCAAGACACACATCAAAAGGGTTTGTGGTAGTCTCCGTGCGTTTTTTCAAGGTTCCTTTTAACATCAGAGCCAGACAGACTGGTTTTAACTCCTGGCTTTCCAACCGGGTAGTTACGTATCTCCTCTGTGACACAGTTTCCTCTGCCATTCAGCGGACAATCCTAAAGTAGTGTCAAATAAGACACGAGTGCAGAGCGCTTAACACATGGCGGTCATGGAGGCAGAGTGTGGCTCTTTGCCCAGCCTTTTCCCTAGAGCACTATGCTTAAGAATCCCAAATGAAATAGCCAGAAACGGTGAGATGGCTCAGTGGGTAGTCACTTGCCATCAAGCCTGGTGACCTGGCCTGATCCTTGGGACCCTCATGGTAGAGAGACTAGTTCCAACGAGTTGTCCTCTAACCTCCACACGTGCACCTTTACACCTCCCCCTTACACACATGCACACGCAGACTAGCTGTAATAACTTTCCTAAGAAAACAGCTATGTCTGTTGACACACACGTTCAGAAGCCTGTTGGGGCTACACAGGTCAGAGTGTTACTCGACGAAGGTTTACTGAGCCAGCAATGGGGGCTGACAATAACCATTCGCCTAGGGTGTGCGTTGGTTAAATGTTTATGTGTTTTGGCAAGTGCCTTTTACATATCAGTCGATTTCTGTAATAACTCTATAAGGTATTTTTTCTCTATACCATGAAAGCTAAAAGGATCAACAACTGGGCCTCAGGAGATACCTCAATTGGTAAACTGAGTCTGATGCCCAGAAACCATGTTAAAAAAAAACAAAAACAAACAAACAAACAAACCCCACTGTTTGGTGGTACACACTTGAAATCCCAGTGGCGAGAGGTAGGGAAGTCCCGGGGCTGCTGGCCAGCATTCTAGCCTATTCAGTGAGCTCGCCAAGAGATGCCGTCTCAACAAACCAAGGTGGCTGACTCTCCTTTGAGGAGCATGAACCCTTACTTAAATATGACTGATTTTCTTTTCCTGAAAGGCTCTTTCTCTCCTAATCCTGTGCTTAAGCCTATATTAAAATATCTTTAAGAGGTGGGTAGTGAGGGTTGGAGAGACAGCTCAGCGGTTAAGAGTGCTCACTGCTCTTCCAGAGGTTCTGAGTTCAATTCCCAGCAACCACATGGTTGCTCACAACCATCTGTAATGGGATCTGATGCCCTCTTCTGGTGTGTGTGAAGACAGCTACATTTTGCTCATGTACATTAAATAATATATATTATTAAATAATTATATTATATATGATATATATATCATATATATATATATATATATATATATATATATATATATATATATATATATATATGAAGGATGTCTACTGTATAAAACCCAGAAAAGCCAGGTTTGGTGGTTCATGCTGTAACCTCGGGAGCCTGGGAGGCAAGGCAGGAGAATTGAAAGGAGATCGAGGCTGGGCTATACAGGAAACCTATCTCAGCCCTCCTTGACTCCAAGGAAGCAAGCAAGCAAACAAAACCCAGACAAAAACCAAGCATGCTCAGCATGGGAAACCCCTGGGAGCCTTGAAAAGCAACACGGAGCTTGCCTGATGGTCTGGCAAGTCCACATGTCAGTATGAACCCCGAGCCTCAAAGTGAGAATTCACAGCGAGGTTTATAGCACCGTTCCCAAAGCTAAGTCGCAGATGCAGATACAGAGTCCGTGACCAGATCGAGTGGGGTAAGCAGAGGAGCCAGACAGACAAGGGGATGTCATTCACCTTTAAGACTAAAGAGGGGTAATATTCACAATTTCCTTCTGACATAACAGTCTGTCAGGCATACATGAAGCCTGAAGTCATTCCGTTAAAGAGGAAGGATGCCCAAAGAGGAAGGGTGGAGCATCCAATCACAGAGACGGAAGGCAGAACGGTGGTTGCTAGGGGATATGCAGAGAGGGAAAATGTCCAGTCACCACTGGACATATACCTTCAGTTTTACAATATGAAAGAATGATGGGGATGGATGGACAGATGGACGGACAGCTGGCTGACTGGCTGCGCAACAGCATGGATGTCTGGTATCAATTATCTGGATACTTCCAAATTTTACATTATGCATTTTTAACATATAGAAGATCTATTTGTGCTATTTTCATGTGTCTGGGGATTCTGACTGCATGTGTATCTATGTTTCAGGTAAATGCAGTGCCCAGAGAGGTCAAAAGAGAGCATCTGATCCACTGGAACCAGCCCAGGTCCTCAAAGAACAGCAAGTGCTATTAAGTGCTAGGCCATTGCTCCAATGTATACATGTGTGCTAGCATGCATGTGTGTCTGTGTCTGTGTCTGTGTGCTAGTGTGTGTGTATGCATTGCTCCAATGTAGGCATATGTGCTACTGTGTGTGCGCTAGCATATGTGTGTGCTACTGTGTGTATGCATACATGAATGCAGTGTGTATGTGTATGCATGTGTGCTAGTGAGTGTATGTATTTATGTGTGCTAGTGTGTGTTCTAGTGTGTGTATGCATGTGTACTAGTGTGTGTGTATGCATGTGTGCTAGTGTGTGTGTGTGTGTGTGTGTGTTTTAACTACATATTGCCACCTGGGGAAACAAAAAAAAAAAAGACATATGCAAGGCCCTGGGTTGTTTCCCAACATACTGCATACTCTGAGTGAAAATAGTTGCAAAACATTTTATATTTAAAAGACATCGATGATAAGAAATCAAGCAATCTAGTTAAAAATGTTAAAATTAAAACACACCAAAAGACTTTCGGCATCACTAGGAGGTTGGAGCTTAGCCTGGGTGCAGAATGTGGGCTTACTATGCACAGACAGGCCTTGGCTTCTAGTTCCACTGCCAATATAAACAAAAAGCCCCAAAAAAGCCCAGCGTGATAAGACACCATTAGCCCTGCAAAAGAGATGACAATATCAAAGACAGATAAGCAGAATATCAACAGGGACTGTCATGTGGCTGCTTGGAGTCAAAACGGAAATGCCAGAGAGAATATCTTGGGGTCAATGGAAACATTTTATCTCCATAGAGAGAGTTGGTTTCATTGTTCTGTTTGTCAAAACTCCCAAAGCTCTGTCAACTTGTATTGCACCAAAAGGGATGATGGGGTGATTTTTATTTTCTGTAAATTTACTTTGATACATGTATCAAATGTAAAACCAAGGATCTTAGGTGTGATAGTGTAGCCTTGTAACTCTACACTTTCAAAGTCAAGAGATGAAGGACTGACTGCAAACTCCAGGCCAGCCTAGGCTACACAGTGAGACTCTTCTTCCAAGAAGAAAGTCTAGAAATCAATCAGGGAAGAAAGTCTGAGGTAGTGTTATCGTCTCCTGTGGAGTAGAAAACTTACTCCTCGGGCTGGGGAGACAGGACACTTGGTCAAATGCTTGGGAGCACGAGGACCTGGGTGAGACCCCACAACCCACAAACCGCTTGTCATCTCAGAACTGACTGGAGAGATGAAGATGCGGTTCACAGCCCAGCTAGTCTGCTTAATGGATGGCAGCCATATTAAGCAAGGAACCTTGTCTCAAAAAGCAAGGTGGTTAGACCAGAGAAAGCATGCCTAAGGTTGATCTGTGGTCTCCACAGCATGGGTGTGCACATACACACATACACATATACCTGCATAAACATACACACACACACACACACACACACACACACACACACACACACACACACACACAGCTGGTGCTTATACAGTAGGGAGCTTACAACAATACAGATTTTAGGATTGCTTGATGACTGACATTAAACAACTACTGTGATCAATACATATTCTGTTTCCTGAGGCAGCAAAGAGACTGCCTTGACTCTGTCTTTGGCAATGACTTAGCCTTAAGCAAGCCCAGTACTCAGAACTAACTTACAACAGGAAAGCCTTATCTTGGTCAGAATACATGAAGCGCGATTTGAAGCACGGCACTCTTTCTTAACTGACCCTACGAGGCTACATTTATCAAGCCACGCTGACAAGGTAAAGCGGTTTGTTTTGTGGGATGCTGGAACATCGCCCTGCGGTCTTTGGTTGTGTACCAATTTTGAAGAGTAAGAATAGCTACAGTCATCAAACGCTCAGCCACTTCTCCTCAATTTTTAAAGTGTTCTACAGTACAGGGATTTGGGAACGATCTGGCAAACAGCCTTAATACAAATTATAATTACAAAGAAACCTTTCAGTTTTTGACTTGACACAGCTACTCAGAATCAACACGCACTGTTAGGGGATTACATAATCTTTGGTACCCATAAAGACAGCTTGTTACCGGGTCCCGGCTCAACAGGATTATAGCACCAGTGTTTGCCGTTGTGATTCCAAACATAAATGTCCACATCCAATCCTGGAGCTTTAAGCGGCTCCTAGGTCTTTGCTCTGCTACAAGTCCTGAGCTACGGAGACAAATAACTGCTAATTTCATGTTAAATCGTGCACACATTCCCATTAAAAAACTATACTGAAGGAGACAGACATTTAGAGGTACGGAGGGAAAAAGTGTGCATGTATGTGTGCGGGAGGGTTCACCCTCACATCGTGTGTATGCGTGGAGGCCTGAGGCTGGCATGGTGATGTCTTTGCCTTCTGCCTTATTCACTGAGGGGGGTTAGACAGCTTGCTTTTGGGACCCCATCTCCACCTTTATGTTGCTCGAATCAGAGGCAAGCCGCTGCTCAACATTTGGCAGACATGGACTCCGGAGATCAGGACTCTGGTCCTCAAGTTTGTGCAACAAGTGCTTTTTCCACTGAGCCGGCCCAAGAAAGGAGATTCTTTTTAAAAAAAGGTTCTCTCTTGGGCTGGGGATTTAGCTCAGTGGTAGAGCGCTTACCTAGGAAGCACAAGGCCCTGGGTTCGGTCCCCAGCTCCGAAAAAAAAAGAACCAAAAAAAAAAAAAAAAAAAAGGTTCTCTCCCTCCCCCTGCTCCCTCCACGCCCACACCCTACTCTGAAATTAAAATGTCTGAGCAAGAATTTAAGGCATGCAAAATAAGTTCTAAGGTGTACATTATAATTTCGATATTACCCGAGAGGATTATTTCGTTACCACTGCAGGCCTCGATACCGTATCTCTTCTGAAACAGTGGTGGATAGATGTGTATAGACACAAGTGTGCGTGCAAACTGGCAGTGGCAAGCTCTTTCCCGTCCTCTACCGCTTTCTGGCCAAATGGCCCCGTGACCCATGAGCACTTTCACATGGCCCCTCTTCCCTCCCTGCCAACCAGCCCTGCAGCAGCACACACAGCGAGAGAGCCCTCTGGTTGAGAATTAAAATCTAAGGTGTGTGGTCCCTTCTGAAACCTGATGTGTCAAAAGGGGGTCCCTCCCCATCAGGGGTGCTCCAGCAAATCATCCTGAGGCAAGTTTCTGTGGCACACAGACAGACTCCCAAGGCAGTCTGAACAAGAGGCAAACTTTTGAAGTCACCGGCCATGTGCACTGGCTCCAGACACACCATTCCATGTCTACCCCCCAAAGTGGAAGAGTTTCTAAACTGAGAAATAAAATCGAAGACATAAGGCTGAACATCCTCACTACCTAAACAGAATATCAGCTAAAAAGACACATTTACATTGGAATACTGTAGGACTCAGAGCTTAATTTTACGTCAAAGTCAGAGCTTATGAATTAACCTTCCAAAGAGGGTCAAATAAGGACTTGACTTTAGGCTCAATTCATTCTTACCTTTTGGCTCTTTTCTTGTTTGTTTATTTGTTTGTTTTTTATAGACAGGGCCTAACTAGGTCTAACAAGGCCAGCCTCAAACTCACAGAGATCCTCCTGCCTCTGCGTCCCAAGTGCTGGGATTAAAGGCGTATACCGCCATACCCAGCTGCAATTTTTTAAGATACTGGAAGCACTAATAGATTTTTTAATTTTACATTGTTCATTAGTGCAACGTTGAAACAAGTCCTTATTTTAAAAATATTGGGAGCTGAAAAGACAGCTCAGTGGTTAGAGCACTGGCCTCTCTTGCAGAGAGGACTCAGGCTCTATTCCCAGCAGCCACATGCAGGCTCACAACCATCTGTAACTCTAGCTGAAGGGGACCTTCACGAGTGGTACACAGACATACGTGCAGGCAGCACACCTGTATACATAAGAGTAAACAAACCTATAAAGCCTTTTAAAATACAGATTTCTTACATCTGTTTATTTATTTCAAGGGTGGGCACACAGCACAATGTATGAATGGAGGTCAAAGGACAACATTCAGGAGTTGGTTCTTTCACTATGTGAGTCCTAGAATCCAACTCGGGTTGTCAGGCTGGCGGAAAGCGTCTTTATCCCCTGAGCCACTTCACCCGCCCTGAAATACACCTTTAAAATGACACTTCTCCAACTCTTGGTCAGGGTGGAACACACCCTATCATCTCAGTACCAGGCGTGAGAATGTCAAGTTCAAAGCCAGCCCGGGCTATGAGCAGTGACACCTATGTCAGAACCATTACATAATTAAAACTCAACATAAATTTGGCTGAGTCTAAAAGTTATTAATCAAGGAACATCTAGGAGAATAGAGTAGTCGGACTTCCTTTTCTTCCCACGGAGCCCTAGGGACGGGCGGTCAATTCTGAGGAGAGAGAAAGCAAATCTGGTGGCAGCCATGAGACCTGAAGAATATGAACATTTCTAACCGGGGAGGGGGGTACTTTTGCCCCTAGGATTTAAGACTCAACAAGCTACAGGTGAAAACCAAAAAGCACAGCTACAGACAGGTGTCCCAAGAAAAACCTTCTCTGTGACACGGGCCAGATGATGAAAGGACAATCTGGCAAGACGTACTTCAGATAATAGTCTGCTTTGCAACCAAACTGCACACACACCACTACCATACAAGCGCACACACACACACACACACACACACACACACACACACACACCACTACACACATAACATACACACACACCACACATACATACACATACACACATAACATACACACACCCCACACATACACACACAACACCACACATACACACACATCACACATACACACAACACCATACACATGCATACCATATGCACACACATACGCACATACACATACATACCAGACACTACACACATACCATACACACACCCCATGCATGCATGCACACATGCATGCACGCGCACACATACACATAATACACACATACATACACACACAAACAAAATACCACACATATACACACAACACCACACACATACCATACATACACATACCCCATGCATGCATACACACACCACACTCATGCACACCACGCACACACGCATGAACATATACACACACATACACACACACACCACACACTATACACACATACCATACACACACAAACCCCATGCATGCATGCACACACATACACACACATACATACATACATATGTCCCCACACAAACATACACACGCGTGCGCATACACCCTGTGGGCCTGCCCCCTCAAAGCCAGTAAACAGCTGAGGGCTACCGACCAAGAACTTTACTCCCGACAGGTGTAACAATCTAAATGTCACTAGCCCTGGTGGGGACAAAGAAGGCCACGTACAAAGCAGCACAGGTCTAGTATCGAGCCTGGTAATGTGAGTGGCCACAGGGCCAGAGAAGACTTCTATCCTGACGCAGCAGTAAGACTGGGAAGGTATCCCAGGAGGCGTGGGAAGAGTCAGGGTTTTCAACACCCACGGAGATAATGAGGTCATTCCTTTGTAGCTTATTAAAGACCATGTGGCCGCTGAACTCCCTCCCCTGCCCAGCAGACGTCAGAATAGCCCAAGACAGAGAAGGGGAACAAGACAGGGCTCCCCCTTTTTGCTGGAGCCAAATGGAAGGTTACAACCAGACCCAGAGTCTTGACATAACGTGAAGATCCCCAGGTATGGAAACAGGACATCTCAGAATGAAAATAAGCCATCAGTGGATGTAAACACCATGGGACAAAGATGATAGGCTTACTTGACAAAGACTTCAAAGCAGTCACAATAAAAATGCCTCCATGAGCCACAGAAGCACACAGGAAACAAGTGGGGATGGGAGAAAACCTTAGCGTGAGGGAACTATACTGAATAAACACGAACTTAGAATCAAAAGGCACAATGGGACTCATGGTAAAGCGCTTGCCATACAAGTGTAAGGACCGAGCCCAGACTCCCCAGCACCCATACAAATTCTGGGTGAGCCTGGTGATGTATTGCAATCCCAGTGCACAGAAGGTAAAGGCAGGGCCTCTCCAGAGCAAGATGGCTGCCCACATTGGAAATATTAGTGAGCTGTGGGTTCAAGTGAGAGACCCTGCCACAAGATATAAGGTAGAGAGTAACTGAGGGAGACACCTGATGTTAGCCTCATGTGTCCATGTGCACGCACCACACGCACACACGCATGCACACACACACGCACGCACATATGCACACAAAGCACACACACCTAAAGTAAGTGTGATAGAAATATCCCAGTGGATAGGTTCTACAGCAGAACGGAGACAATAAAACCAATGAGCATGAAGAGAGAATAATAGAAATCACCCAGTCTGAACAACAGGAGGTTGAGAGGAAAAACTCACCGGGCCTGCAGAAACAAGAGGAACCTTGGAGGTTAGAACTCACAGTCCCTGCAGAGGCCCAGGTTCCATTTCCAGCATCCACATGGTGGCTCACACTACCCTATACTTCCAGTTTCAGAGGGTCCGACACCCTCTTCTGGCCTTCACAGGCACCAGGTACCCTTGTGTACATGCAAGAAAAACACCGTACGTATCAAATAAAAATAACTAAATCTTAATTAAAAAAACAAAACAGAAGGATCCTGGATGTCGCTGGCATCCCAGGAAATAGGACCCCAGGAAATGATGTCTGAAACTTCCCAAATTTGGCAAGAGACATAAATCCAAGAAGCAAAATGAACTGGAAAGAGACTAATCCAAAGAAGAAATCCAGGCCAAGCCGCGTCGCAGCTAAACTCATGAAAACTCACAACTGCACAGCCACTTTGGAGAGCAGTTCAGCAGTCTCCCTAAAAACCACGCCCAGTGCTCCTGCCATCACAATGTCGTCTGGGTAAATACCCAAATGAGTCGAAGGCAGCTGTTTTCGGACACAGTTGTTGATGACAGCCTTGTTTTGTTAAACTCAGGGGCGATCCTGCTGTCCTGAATTCAGTAAGTAAGTGATAGTTAACTACTGCACATCCACGGAGCTCCGCGTCACTCAACACCGAAAACAAACGGATTGGAGGGGACCAGGAGGGCAGCACCTCTGGGACGCTTGCAGTGCAGGCATGAAGACCAGGGTGCCATCATCAGAACCCAGATCAAAAGGCAGGGCACGGAGCTGCATGCTTGTAAATCCCCAAGTTGGACTGGCAGAAAGAGGCAGATTCCTAGGATTCAAGGGCCAGAGCCTAGCCAGTTGGTGAGCTCTAGGCCAACATGAGATCCTGTCTCAAAAACCATGTGAACAACTTCTAAGGGAGACACCTGAGGCTGACCTCTGCTCCTCATATCTACCTGCACACATCACCATGTGCACACACACATACATACACACACGCACATGCATACACACACATGAACACACATGCACATGTATGAACAGGCATACACATGCATGCATGCACATGCATGCACACACATACACACATGTACAGAAAATTGAATTATTTTTTAAAGACTTATTTTATTTGTAATCTCACACACACATACACACAGAGAGGTGTGTGTGTGTGTGTGTTATATGTATGAACCTATCAGAGACCAGAGGACAAAACAGATTCCTTGGAGCTTACAGACATTTGTGAGCCACCAAAAAATGGATACTGGGATCAAAACTCTGGTCCTCTGATAGAACAGTAAGTGATCTTAACTTGTAAGACATCTCTCTAAGCCCCAAAACTAATTTTAAACCACGAGAAGACATGAAGGAACCTACCTAAACGCTTTTTGAGAAGAAAGCCAATTTGAAAATGCCCTGTGACTCCAACCAGATGATCTTCTGGAAAAAGGCAAAACCATAGAGGTGATTATTAAAAAGAAAATCAGAGGTTGTCAGAGGCTGGGGTCTGGGAAGG
This sequence comes from Rattus norvegicus, assembly GCF_021556685.1. Lineage (NCBI taxonomy): Eukaryota > Metazoa > Chordata > Mammalia > Rodentia > Muridae > Rattus > Rattus norvegicus. The sequence continues at coordinate 126,379,360 of NC_141541.1, read as the reverse complement.
ATGGGCGGACACTGAAAGTTTGTAAGGCTGTGAAATCATTCTGTTAGGTGCTATCATGGGGACACGGATCACAGCACCTTTATCTAAACTCACAAGACAGTACGACGGTGACGGGGAGCCCTAATGGGCACCACCTGTGCTAGGGATATCATTGAGCGTCCACACGGGGTCATGAAACTGTAATCGCCACAGGACGATCCCTATCGTCAGTGGGGGAGGAGACTCTGGAGGAGAACACACACCCTTGGCAGCAGGCTGTCTCAGGCTTTCTGCTCAGCGTGACCGAGAACCTGGCACTGTTCTAAACATTAAAGTTCACTGAACAATCATGAAACTGTGTGAAAATGAAAATATCAAAGTTTGTGGGGCTTGCTACAGCAACGCTTAGAAGTTGTGTGTGGCAATAAACACATTTATTAGGAGATCGGGGGTGGGGGGAATTACCGGGACCTCTGAACGTCTCAATAAGGGGGAGGAACCCAAAACAGACCCAAACCAAACCGAGAGGCAGGAAGAGACTAATAAAATTGAGCAAAGGAAAGAAAGAAAAATAAAAAGAATGAAGGCCAAGGAGAACTGAGATACCCTTAGCAAGATTGACAATAAAGGGCCACAAATGATCACGGGTCTCGCTGTTACTGGTTCTGTACACATCAGGAGTCGGCGAGAATAAATGCTAAGGAAGCCACTTGGTGCTCAGACATTTGTCAGCTTAAATGAGATGTCTCAAATCTCAAGAACTCCTCTACCACAGAAGAATCCACCATATGGAAGAGATTATTTAAACAGTTCCACAGCTATGGGGAGGGTGGGGTGGGAATCGAACTCGGGGACTTAAAAACTGCCCCAAAGAAACCTCCAGGCCCAGACAATTTCAGTGGAGAAGGACCACGCTAATTCTATGCAACTGGTTCCGGAACAGGGCAGAAAGTTCCCTGACATATCTCTGTGAGGTTGATACCAGGTCAAGAAGACAGCGTCTGTGAAAATAAATAATTAAAACTGTAGAGGACGTCACTCACGGGTAGCGTTTATCAACATGTGGAAGAGAACCCACCCAGTGGAAGCCAACTTCCTTCAAGGACGTCAAGCTGGCTTCTTATTCAAAAGCCAGATGAACAGTCACGTTAACCAGCATGGTGGCACACATTTATGCAGAAAACGCTGTAGGAAAACTTCAGTTATCTATAAGACTCGGAGAACCCAGGATTGGAAGGGAACTTGACCCAACCCAATGAATCAGAAATCTAACTGCTGAGATTATACTCATTGGTGAAAGACAATGGCTTTGTCCTCAGATTGGGAGCTGTTGAGGTCTGAATGAGAAATGTCCCCTATAGTCTTGGGCACTAGCACACCTGGTCCCCCGGCTGGTGATGCACTTTCGGGAGGTTTAGATGATATAGCCTGGCTGGAAGGAGTATATTACCAGGACTGGGCTTTGACTAAAGGGGCTTAAGCCTACTTCCGGTTGTCTACTTCCTTCATGTGGTTGAAGGTGAGAACTCTCAGCTTCTGGTTCCTGCCGCCATGCCTGTTGCTTGAGGCCACACACCCCCACCATGAGGGGATCCTATCCCCCTGGAACCAGTAAGCCCAAATAAACCATTTCTCTGTGGGTTGCCTTGGACGTGGCTTTATCGAGGGAACAGAGGAGTAACTAAGACAGGAACAAGCAAAGACATCCATCCATCCCCATTAGTTATTTATTTGCTATACCACCCAAGTTCTAGTCAGTGTGATAAAGCAGACTTTTTTTTTTAATGCATGCAGATCTGAAGAAGAAAAGTAAATGTTCTTATTTGATATGACAGCTGACATCAAAGCTTGTAGGAATCTGAGAAAATCTCATGGCGAACCTGCGAGCTCAAGGAAGACACGGGATCCGGAATAAGTATAGCACCAACTATCTGTCTGCATGCTAACACGGACGTCCGAATCAAAATTTCTAACTGCTTAGAGAAGAAAGCACGGTACAGCATTGATAGGATTTGTTTTCTGGAAATCATCAAGCCCCGAGGAGAGTGAGGTCTTTATATGGGTCAGGGACTGGAACTCGTGCCTCCGTGCTTGGGGAGTCCTCAGACGTTCTTCCTCTGAACGTCCCTGTACCCTTGTTTAATGTCTGCTGGGTTTGTTTTTTCAGTTCTGTGGCTTACTCCACTCTGTTTCTCGGCCTGCACCATTTCATCTTAAGCTATAATGAGTTACTGCTCCCTGAGTATAAGAATGTGATGAGTGGGACAGGGGTAGGGGTGGGGGGGACGGTGGCTTGGTGGGTAAGAGTGACTGCTGTACAAGCACAGGGACCCAAGTTCAAGTCCCCAGCACCCACCTAAGCTAGAAGAAGCTGTTCAAGTCTGCAAAACCAGTGCTATGTGTGGCAGGGTCCTGAGGGTGGCAGGGACTTGGTCGCAGCCTGAATCAGGGAGAGACCGTGTCTCAAGGGAATGTGGCAGAGTGACAAAGCGGCACATACACCACACACACACACACACACACACACACACACACACACACACACACACGGTGAAATAATGTTTAAAAGTGACAACTTTGAAGATCCGAGAGGCTGTAGAGAAACAGATGCCTTATACTGGGCAAATTGGTATGTTTACTCAAGGAGACAGTAATTTTATTTGTTTTTATTTATTATATAGTTAATACACAACTTTATACCTAAAATGTACCTATATACATACAGTAAAGGAAAGATAACCATGAGAAAAGCCTTTAAATAAGAAAAGGGGGAGGGTGGGCAGGTGGTGCATGCCTTTACTCTCAGCAGTTGGGTGGGGGGGGGTTGCACACCTTTTGTTTTTAACCTTGTTCATTTGAAATGGCAATTTCAAATTAAAAAGTAAATAAACTTGTGACTATCACATGACCCACTAACTGTACTGACATGAGGGTTTAAGTTACATAAAAGTGTCCATGTGTTTAGAGCCAGTTTTATTCAAAACACCCCAAATCTTGAACCACGGAGCACTACACAACAATGAAAAAGAAGATGAGCAATCAAACCATGGTGTGTTCACACCACTGAGCACTACACGGCAATTGAAAAAAGAGAGGACGAACAATCAAACTGCAGTGTGTTCACACCACTGAACATTACTCGGCAATGAAAAAGAAAAGGTCGAATATAAATGAACAAAATGAACGACCATCCAGAAAGTCTGACTGCAGGAAAGATCACACTTTGTCTCATCCCACCTAGCTAACACGTCTGAAATGACAACATTTTTGGAAACAGAGAACAGACTAGCGGTTGCCGATCTGCTAAGGTAGGGAAGAGCAAGGAAGGGAAATGGGTGTGTCTAGGAAGAGAAGGGAGAGTGTGCCCTCCATACACCATAAAGGAACTTCTGCATTCATGAGGTCATTAACAACATCCTGGCTGTGAAACCATTCAAAGTCTGGCCAAATGTCAACACTGAGAGGTCCCAGGTAGAAGAGAGAGGGGGGCTCTGTGACTCCTCCCCTCTCCCCTGTTTTTTTCTTTCCTCTTCAGGGCTTTGCCTCAGGTTAGCCTGGAATTTGTGATCTCGGTCCCCAGGGTCTGGAGTGTAGAGGTATTGGCCACCACTCCTGGCTCTGTATGATCTCTCGTAAGAAATCTAATAATCTAGTTCTAAGTAAGAGTTTAAGATGGCCGTGGATTAAACCCAGCACCGGGAGGCAGAGGCAGGGATCTCTGAGTTTGTGGCCAGTCTGGTCTACACAGTGTTCATCTAAACTTTCCTTCAACCTATCCTGACCGAAATGATTACTGCTTGTAAACACCTTCTCTTAGCTACAATTTTGCCAACACTTCCAAGGTCGGAGGTTCGAGTTATGGCTAAAAGCTGCTCTTCCAGAGAACCGGGTTCGAGTCCCAGCACCCACATGACAATGTACAACAGTTTGTAAACCCAGTTAGATCCCCTCTGCTGGTCCCAGCATGCATTGCACACACATGGTACAGATGCAGATATGCAGGTTAAAAACACCCACACACGTGAAATAGAATTTTAGAAATTTAAAATTTTATTTTATAAGAGACTAGGGGCCGCAAACATTTATGAGAAGCAGACTCAGGACTCTGGGCCTGGGTATACAATGACCGGCAGGAATCTCCCGCAAACCTATTCGCTCACAAAAAAAACCCCAAGTTGTCTAGCTAGTGTTGAATTGTTCTGGGGGTTTCTGCATATTAACTTGGGGCTTGTTTTGTTATTGTACAATTCCTTCAAATTATTTCTCTACAAAGAGCTAAAGGAAATGTCCTTTTTTTAGTTAAAAAAAAAAAGTAGTCCCTAAAACACAAGCACTTTTTCATCAACGTTGAAACAAAGTGTCCTGTTCCCCTCCTGCCATTCAGCCTTTGCCCTCAAGAGAATCATAGCTGTGTGGTCATCTCCTCAGAGATTATTTTTGTATATTTCCGGACTTTTGTTCAGTTCTGAGCATTTGATTTTAAAAGAAAAAAAAAACAAAAAAGAATCATACTGTTATGTCATTCTTGAAATTTCTCACTTCGAAATGTCTCGCCAAGTCACGTGTCCGCACATTCAGATGTAGTTTAACTCGTCTGTTCCAACGATCTGGTAGCGTTCTTTCTGCAGGAACGACGCCATCGCTCTGTCCAACCTTACCTGCCGGTGGACAGGGGACCTCTGCTGGGAAGGCTGCTACTGCCAGCCCTGAGGTCAGCAGCGACATCCCTGCACTGTCTGTGAGTGCAAATGAATGGACTCTTCTGTAATGGAAACAAGTCAGTGTAGCTGGCGCGCTCTGGGACGCTGCTAACACTGGGATCCGCCGCACCAGTGGGATCCGCCGCACCACACTTGCTTCCTCTATTTCCGGAGAGAAATTTTTGGGAGAGCCAAGAGAAATGAAGTTGCTCTAACATCAGGGTTGATGCAGGAGAGCCACAGCCGCCAATCACACAGGCCTGAGAAGGAGGAGCTAGCTTAGGCTGCGTGAAGCCTGCTTTGCTGATACTTGCAGCCAAAAGTCTCACCTCACGCTTTAAGAACTGAATTACTCTTCAAAACGCTTGCACTCCTGGGGTTGGGGAGATGGATAAATTGGTAAGAGCATTGGCTGTACCTATAGAGGACCTGGGGTTCAATCCCAGCACCCACATGGTGGCTCACAACAATCTGTAACTCCAGTTCCAGGGACTCAAACATGCTCTTCTGACCTCCACGGGCACCAGGCACACGCCCAAGACACGCAGGCAAAACACCCATACACGTGGAATAAAAGTAAATAAAACCTAACAACATGAAAAGTTTGTCCTTTTTTTTTTTTTTAATCTTCTCCCAAGTCTTCCGAGAGGACCCGTTTTCTCCAAACATCTGTCCGATTTGGACACTGGAAGTCACTCAGGTGCTTAACAGAAATGATGTGGGAACAGTCGTTCACGGACTTTGTGGTCGGCCTGTTTTCCTCTTCCGAGACTTTCTCGTTCCCATCCCTTGTCTCTTTTCCTAAGGGCTATGTGGCAGGCAGCAAGGCAGGCACGGTTCGCTGACAGGGGGCACTGTTCTCTGTGCCTCACACTATCAATCCAATCAAACACAGCTGGAAGTAATAAGCCAGAGCCACGGGCTGGCCACTGTAACACTCAGCTCTGAGCGGTGCACCATCACACACACTGCACAGAGAGGCAACCCGGCATCGGACTCCCTCTGCCAAGGTCCTGTGCTGAAGGTGTGTGGAGCATGGTACACTGGTGCACCGGGTGGAGTCCCCAGTGTACCTACGAGACGTTCCTCATCCCTCCCGCCAAACCCAGGAGCGGTCACCGCCGCTCCTATTTTACAGAGTAAATAAGTGAAAGCAAACATTGTAAGACCATCGATCTCTTCCTCGCCACAAACACTTCCAACCATCATCGCAGGCCCGATACTTAAGCAAATGACTGTCGTGATTTAAATCACGCAGAACGCGTTCTGCCTATCTGAAGCTATCGGCACACTTAAGCTGGGAGCACAGCTGAACCTGTTTGGTGGTTTATTATTCTAAAGAAGCTGTTTCAAAATTTGATTCTCAGAAATAGGCACGAAGGTGGGAGGAACATGTGTTGGAGGGGGGTGGTAGGGGGAGTTGGGGGTGGACGTGATCCACAGACAGTTCGTATCTGCACTGCTGTCAGAGCGCACACACTTAAAACCCAATTTAAAAAAACGACGACCCTCTGTTATTTTGTTATACTGCAACTGATCAAAATTATATTAACTTTTTGGAGTAAAAAGAAATCTCAGGTAAAGTGGAACTTTAATGCTTTTACTAGCCAAGCACCCCACCCTAGAACAACAGGCGAGGAATTCTCCTACTTGGTTAACAAGTAACCAATCTGACAGTGAAAACAAACGAAACGGGCTGTTAAGGATATGAAAAGCCCCGGCCAGAAAAGCACTGTCAACAAGCTGCACAGGGCCAGTAACATGCACAGGGTTCAGCATTTCCACGGACCTGCTCTGCCTCAGGAATCTGGTCAGTCAGAGCACACGAAAAGCTTGCAAAATTACCCACTCCCAAGGTGAGGGGAGGGCAGCAAGAGAGACCAGGTCCTGACAAGTATCCCCTAGCTTCCTGCCACATCCCTTCCACCAAGAACCGAGCTTTCGGCCGCATAAAGCCCACAGTAGAGGAGAATGCTGGGTTCACCAAACTTTCTTGAAGCTACCTTTTAAACACCCTCTGTGAGGGGACATGTCCAGCTAGGGCCCCAAGAGCTCAGGTCCTTATAGTGGGAAAGCTAGGCCAGAGAGGTGCTCTCTACTTAGGCCCCAGGAAGTCGGGGGATTCACTCCCTGCCCTCTCGAAGGTTTTTAGAGCTCGTTTATAGGGTATAGAAGACTGGGGGGGGGGGTTGAATCCTTTATTTTACATTTAGAAACCAGCTTGTAGACAAAGGCAGTGTTTACAGTCTACAGAGTGAAACAGGACAGGACGGCAGAGGGGACCTGGGGAAAGTTTCTGTGTTTTCCTGCTGACCATGCCCAGGGGTCAGGGGTCGAGCGTGGGCAGTGGTGGTGGACTGCTCCTCCCATCCTCATCCTACTTCCCCGGAGGGCTGCAGTCCTCACTGCACAAGCACAGAGGGCGGAGGCCTGTGGAAAGAAACCTGACTCTTCCAGTGCCTGCTGTGGCCAGCCCAGGGCTTGGAGGGGACAAGCAGGTCCTCAGGGAGTGGAGGGGGACTTAGATGTTTGTACTACACATGGCAGAAGGACTGTGAAGCAAGAGTCAGTTGCCAGAGCAAACCAAGTCAGATTGGTTAGCTTTTCAAAACAATCTGTCCAGCTAGCAGGACACAGTGACTCCAGGCACTTGTGTGAAGACGTCAGTTCTCTGAGGGGTCAGCATACCAAGAAAGAGCAAAAAGTAAACAGAGGTAGGGATCGGTGCCAGAATACACCCACAAACAAACCAGGTGCAGCATGGAACTGCCTGATTAGCCCCTGACCAGCTACCCAAAAGGGCACAGCTCTAACACACTAAGAGTTTGCCAAGTGAAGTGTGGAGCTCCTCGAAACCCACAGGAGGCCCGAGATGCCAGGCGGTAGAGTTCCTGACAGGCTGGTTGGTGCTGGGAGATGAGCTAAAAAGGAAGTGTGCATGTGTGTGTGTGTGTGTGTGTGTGTGTGTGTGTGTGGTGGGGTCAGGGCTGCTTCTCACCTCTCTTCTCCTCCATGTGCACAACCAACTAAATATTCTCCAAGACATGGCCTGTCCGTGCTACGCACAATCAGGCACACGCATGTGTGCATTTGTGTACACACAGGATCTTGGTCAAAGGCAGACATGCGCACACACACCCTAACAGTAGAGAGACACAATACAATCTGACAGTTGGATAGTGGAGGGACGGACGGACGGACACACACACACACACACACACCCCTCCTCAGGAGTGAACACACACATACAAGGTCCACAGGCTCAGGCTCTGCACACTGTTCGTTCACCACCTCTCAGAGGCATACAGACCTCCACCTAAGTCCACAAACTCACAGCCTGTCAGGAACGCACACAATCTGCTAGAAGCACACACGCCCTTACAATCTCTCAGTTGGCCTGCGCATACACGTAGGTGTACACACAACCTGTCACACGTACTGCATGCACACTTAAAACAGCTCCATGCAGTGCACACATCCGATCCCAACTTCTCAGCCGCTCATGCACACTCACAGGAGCTCAGCTGGCACAGGCACCCTCGCAGCCTCCCTCTGCTCCAGGCGCACCCCACACCCACGCACCCTCTTGGCCCGGTACACCCCTCCCCCACGCTCGTGCGGGCACACACCGAGAACTCCGGAGACACGGGGTGCACTCACGCCCCCCGCGGCAGCTGCCCGTGCCCCCTCCTCACCTTTTTCGCCCGCGACGGGCGACCGGGCCTCATCTTCCTTGGGGTTGGTCACCTGGGTGATGATGGCCGGACCGTCCATGGGTGCGCGCCGCGCCGGCCGCCCGCAGGCCCGGCCCCCCGCAAGCTAGGCGCGGGGGGCGCGCGGGGGCGCGGCGTAGGGGGCGCGCAGGGGCGCGGCGCGGTGGGGCGCTCGCCGCCGCTGCCGGGGCGCGCCCGCCGCCCGGCCCCGCGCTCCGAGAGAGGCGGCCGGGGCCCGCGCCCCAGCTCCCGCCGCCGCCGCCGCCGCCGCCGCCGCCGCCGCTGGGCTGAAGCGGCCGCCGCCTCGTCAGCATGAACCCCGGAGCCGCGCCCGGGAGAGCCGCGCTCGGAGAGGCGGAGCGGGAGGCCCGGCGCCGCGGGAAGCGCGAGCGGGCGACGGAGAGAAGGAGCGAGCGCGGAGCTAGGGCGGGAGGGCGGGAGAGAGGGAGCGCGAGGGGGAGGGAAGGAGGAAAGCGAGGAGGGCGGGCGGGTGGGTGTGTCCCGGCCCGAGGACTGGCCTCCACCGCCGCCGGCGCTGCCCGCCGGCCCGCCGCCCGCCGCCCGCCGGGGAGAGGGGTGCGGGGCCGAGTCGGGGGCTCAGCGTGCGGGGTGTGGTCTGGGGCGGTGGCGCGCGCGCGCGGGGCACAGGGGCCCTCAGGGTAGGTGGGAGGGTGCAGTGGAGCCTGGGAGATGGAGCAAGCTCAGCGATCGAGGTGTGGGCCGCGCGGCGCCGAATGGATGCGCGGGGAGTGCCCGGCGGAGGCCCGGGGTGCAGCGGGATCGCCGGCCGAGGCCCGGGGAGATTTATTCACCCCGAGGCCAGACACCGTGAGAGACGTTTGCAATCGGTAGTAGGTTCCGGGTGAGGGACGTCCTGACGTTCGAACTAGGAATGGAGGGTTCCGCAGGAGAACAGGGAGCCAGGCTGAAGAGGGGCTCCAGCACGGAGTTGGGGTGATGTAGAGCTAGGATGTGCGGTGAGCCGTAGGGGATGCCGGGCCCGGGAGTGAGGAACGGGGTGAGAGGTGCGCGGAGTCTGCAGACCCGGCTCGCATTGTGTTGTCCGCATAAGTAACCGGGGTGAGAGTCGGTGTGCAGAACAGTGAGTCCTCGAGACTAGACCTCTTGGCACGTGATACTATGGGCACCTCTGCGAGGGGTTCGGCTGCTTGGGGACAGAAAAGAGGTTGTGGGTGGCTGATGAGATGGAAAGGGGGGCCTGTAGGAGCAGAGTTGGGCCAGGACTCAAGTACATGAGCATCAGGCTGTTGTCAGGTCTGGGGTGCCAGCCAAAGCATGGGTGTGAGCAAGTGCCCACCAGCTTCGGAGAGTCTGAGCCTTTTGGCACCCGCACCTCCTTGCTCCAACTTGCAGGCCCGACTTGCAGCGCTGTCAACCGGTGGGCGGGGGCAGTGCTGCAGGGGGGCGGGCCGCGAGTGCTCGCGCGCGCTCCTCACCAATTACCGCTGTGTGGGCGGAGCTGAAGCTCGTGACGGACAGACGGGCTGGAGATGAAAACCTGACTCCGCCCATTCGCCTGTCTGCGCGCGCATTTGCCCCCTACTTCCCCCAACCCCCTCTCCCCCGGTGGTTTTTAAGAGGGAAGGCCTGCGGGAACTTCCCTACTTTTCTACGTGGGTGCAATCCCGAAGCTGGCACCATTCAAGCCGCATGTTCACCGGTGAGCGTCTGCAAAGTTGGAAAGAAACTTCCAGAAGCGCCTCTGTTTGAGGCGAGCCCACAGACGGGTGAAGTCTATGGCGCCCCATTGTGGGAGACTGACCCGGGGCCGGACTCCCTCCGTCTCTGCAGAGGAGCAGTTATTTAAGGGAATTAGGCAAGAAGTAAGCGTTTTTGTTCTCAAACTCAAGACCTCAAGTGGCATCCTGGTACTACTGTGCGTGGAGAAGACGTCCCAGCTGCCCCTGGAGTGCGCTCACCCAGGAGTATCTGCCCTTCTCGAAGCACCTTAGGGATCCCCAGGATATCCTGGGGACCAAACCGCGAAGTGTCCGTTTGATTAGGAATGCAAGCTGTACCAAGTAGCCCACCCGCCAGGACATGACCTCGAAGGTCCAGACTGGCACCCGAGCTTTGCCTTGTCTCAACTTGTCTAATGTCTGTCACACATTCTGAGGATGTGCCTGGAGTATCTGGACTCACCTGGTCACGAGTTTAAGCCCTGGATTCCTTTGTCTAAGGGAAGCGGGTGGGAGGACTTCCAAGGACTGTTCTTGTGGAAAAGGGGCCATCACAGAACGGTTTTCATACATCGAGCCTCCAGCAGCTGCGATGCCATGGGACCCTCCAGTAACAAATTCTTGCCTTACCAGCACCCTCTATCCTTCTCAGCTTCCTGAAATCACCTCTAGTCTCCCAGCGCCAACTCCACCCATTCGCCCTTCGTTTCTTTTTTTTCTTTTTCTTTTTCTTTTTCTTTTCTTCGGAGCTGGGGACGGAACCCAGGGCTTTGCACTTGCTAGGCAAGCGCTCTACCACTGAGCTAAATCCCCAACCCCTCGTTTCTTTGTAAATATAAATTCGTACACATTTCATATATGTATACACTATATTTTGATCAGTTCACCCCTCAGCTCCCCTCAGCAGCTGCCACATTGCATCCCCCGCCCCATTTCATGTTCTCTTTTATAATTATTTGTTTATTTGACCTACTAATTAATTACAATTAGCCTGAGCACATAGGGATGGGGTCATTCACTCAGCCATGGACAAGTCAACTGGGGGTGGGACCGCCGAAGGCCCGCCCCACTCACTGCTGGAAATATCACCTGTTCTGGTCTCTGTGCAGGCAACCACAGCTTCTGTGGTACCATGGAAAACGGAAATGTAACACAGCACTCTCCCTCCATCCTTCTGCTTTTACAATTTCTGCCTCCTTTTCCACATGTTTGCCGAGCTCAGGTTGGTAGAAGGGGCCCGTGTAGGGCCGAGCATGCGCAGTTGGTTAGTTGTTCCGCCATGTCTATAAGATGAATTAAATATTAACAATAGCAACTACATACAAATAAACGTGGGCAAATGCTTTTGCTCTTGAAAGGAAAGGATCTAAGAGTGGCAAATACTTGAGAGATGACAAAATATAAAATGGCTACATTTGGGTGTCTCTGCCCACTTAGCAAGCATTCCTTGAGCGCCTTATCTTTGTTAGGCGTTGGGGATTATGGCGCTGAGCTCCCCTAGTCTCCCCACAGATCAAGCATGACTTGTGGCTGTTCCTAGGGAGGCCTTTAGGTCTCCAAGTATTGGAGTATTGTTGCTCTTTGAGATTTGAAGAAAGCATCTCCGGTGTCCAGAGGACAGGTTGAAGCCATTGGAGGTCAACCACATTAAGGCTCAGATGCTGAAACAGTTAAAAGGGTGGGTAGAAGTCATGTTTCCCATACTGCTGTGTGATGTATGCCATCACATAGTACTCTTGGGCCACTGATAGAAAAACAACGTTGGATCCCAGCCTGATGCACACCTGTAACCTCAGCACTCAGGAAGTAGAGGCAGGTGGATCTCTGAGTTCAAAGCCGGCCTGGCCTACAGAGTGAGTTCCAGCGCTGCCAGGGCTGGAACCTGGTGCTACGTAGAGAAACCCTGCCTCGAAAAACCAAAATAAATAAATAGATAAATAAAAATATCTGTCTATATTGTGTTGTTTTTCCAAGACAGGGTTTCTCTGTGTAGCCCTGGCTCTCCTAGAACTCTCTTTGTAGACCAGGGTGGCCTTGAACTCAGAGATCCACTGGCCTCTGCCTCCTGAGTGCTGTGATTAAAGGAGAGTGCCACCACACTCAGCTTTCTTGCATATTCTTAATTTAGGGGAAAAAATTGTGTTCATGCCCATGCCCTATTAACCCTTTAGTGACAGATGCTCTTCCCAGATTGTAGTCCTTTATCAATACAGTGAACAGCTCTGCAAAGCAGACAAGACAACACAAGACGGGGGACTATACACACTGTGTCTATATTATAAACACAAGGAGCTCATGACCAAGGGGGAGTGTAAACCAGCCTAGGGTATCCATTCTGAGAGTACAAAGCAGAAGAGGTTATTAAAACACTGACCTTGTGTTCGCTCGTCCATTGAATGTCTGCTTGTCTTTCCCCTTCTTAACTCTCCTCTGGATAAATTAAGTGTACATTACACTATTTCATTGCTGTCTTCTTTTATATTATTATTATTATTAATTATTTTAGGTTTTTCAAGACAGGCTCTATATGGAGCCTTGGCTTTGTAGATCAGGCTGGCCTCAAACTCAGAGATCCGCCTGCCTCTGGCTCCTGAGCGCTAGGATTAAAGGTATACGCCACCACTGCCCACCTTTTGAGTTCTTGGTGAAGCAAATGGCAAAGGCTCTGACCCCACCAAGAACATTGACGTGAATTATATAGTTGCTATGGCAACATCATGCATACAATCAGAAAAACTAGGAAGATGTGAAAAGCATCGGCGAGGGCAGTGAGGGCAGCCAGCCACACTGGAAGAGCCCTGAGTTAGACTGTACCACAGCGAGCGTTGTGGTGAGCTCTTAGTCTGTGTGGAGAGTAGTCGTGAGGGAGAAGCACAGGTTTTGAGACCAGGTCTGATGATGGACGGTGTTCAGGACAAACAGAGCCTTATAAAGTGGGGGACCCTGGGTATTGTTTAGTGGAAAGGAGTGAGGAATGATGGGTCGTACGTTTACAAGATTCCTGCCAGTTGATTGGTCAGGAGCAATACAAAAGCTAGAGGAACCCATCCAGAAAGGATCTATCTGGTGGCTGAGGGGACAGAGAGGACTGAAAAAGACTCCAGATGCACTGTGGAAGGAGAGTGTACAAGTCTTGCTTACCGGTTGGGCTTGAGGAGTGAGATATGCAAGGAAGAAATGACCTCCCAGCCTGTAGCCTGGGTGACCAAGAAGTGGGTGGAAGCCTGCTGGAGAATGGCTGGCCTGGTGATCCCAGCCTGCTCTCAATCCTCGAACCTCTGCCCCAGGCTCTTTCTTGGTGCTGTGTCCCCTCAGTTTTGTGTGTGTTTTAGGCTGCCTCTTGGTCACCATCTTTTTCTGAGTCTGCCTTCAACATCTCTGGTACCTTCCCCTAACTTTCCCCTTCAGGAGCCTAAAGGTGGCGATGGTCTTGTTGGGAAAGGAGGAAGTAGTTTCTGGACAGAGAGACTCCTGGTGGATGGTCAGGTGGATGCACTGCAGGGCCTGCTCTCAGGACTTTGTCTCTCTGGGATACCTTAGGACTTGGGTGAGCAAACGTTCCTTCTCTCATAGTGGGTACCAGAAAGTCACAGGGAGCCCCACTCCAGCCTGGGCAGACCACACCATGGCTCACCCACACTTAGACCTCTGTGCTTTTATATTGAAGGTGTAGGCCTAATGAAGCAGATGTAACTCCCAATGGAAGCTCTCACCCACAGTCTAGTGGACAAAGCAGAGAAATAATCACAGAGGGCACAGGGAAGAGCTGGTTTATTCTGTAGGGAGTCCTCACGGAACTGTCACCCAGCATCATCATTAGAGGCTTCTAGTCGTCATCTTTAGTCGTCTTCTGAATGAGTGGGTTTCTGCATCCAGTGTGCACAGAGAAGGTGGTGTGATGATGAGGAAGGAGGGCCCAGAAGGCCAGGCTACACTTGAACTTCAACCTGTGGGTAAACTGGAGCAATGGATGACTTCTTTTTTTAAAGATTTATGTTTAATTCATGGGCACGGATGTTCTAACCTGTATGTCTGTCTGGGTACCATGTGTGTGCCTGGTATCTGAGGAGACCAGAAGAGGATGTCATATCCCCTGGAACTGGAGATGGTTATGAGCCTTCCGATGGGTGCTGAGATTGAAACCTAGGTCCTCTGGAAGAGCAGCCAGTGCTCTTAACCAGCTCCCACTCACTGTTAACTTTTTGCAAAAGGAATCGGATTCTCTTAGCTAGAGCTCCCGTGTCTGTGGGTTGACAGAAGAACTCAAGCCAGCTTTAGCAACATCAGGGAGCCTGTTAGCTTATATAACCAAAGCATGGGTACGTACTTGAGATAGGGGCATGACGTCATCCCTAAGGGGTCAACAGCTCTCCCTCATCATCATCCATCCACTCACCAAGACCCCCATCCTCATCCCATGATCCATTCACTCGCCAAGACGAATCATTACGGATTCTTCCCGTTGAATACCGTGTCCAGAGACTCTCTAGCTATTCCCCCTCTGTGTGCCCTGTCCCTGACACCCCTGGAGGGGGGACGCTTATATATCACATTCTTCCTACCTATAAAGACACTCATGCCCAAGAATAAAGTCCCAGAAATGGGTCCAGCGGTCCAGCAGGTGCAGCCTGCCCCCTAGTGGCTGGATATTGTGAGTCCCTTCCCATGTCAAGCTGAGTGTAGCTCTTCTCTACCAGCTCCTTGGGCTAGCTCATGGCCAGAGAGGGTCCAGTCTTGGCTCTCTGTTCCATCCAGCTACTGTGATTGACATGAGTCTTTAGCTTTCCTCAGAGCGTTAACAGAAGAGTCCTTGGGAATGCGAGGGCCTGGAGAGGACAGAGAACAGGATCCAGAGTGATGTGTTCTGTTGGCATCCAGTCTCAGGATGACATCTACCAGAGTGGATGGTGGCCAATGGCAAAGAAGAAAAGGGCAACCAGGCTGGTGGGCACAGCGGCTGGGGGCAGATTTGGTATGAAGCCGTTCAGGAAGTGTTTGGAAAACTGGGGTTATCCCAGGCATATCTAGATAGCAGAGGAGGGCACACTACCTCCAAAATCCCAGATCTTCTCTACCAGAGAACGGCTTCCTGAAAACCATGAGTCTGGAGAAGATGTAGCCCTACCCTGAACTCTATTATGAGGGAAAAGCTCCTGAGCGAAGTGAACAGCCTCCATGTGCCCTCAGTCCGGCAGGGGCTTTGAGTCCTAAAAGATAGAGAAAGCCCAAACTGATTTCACAACTGAAACCCCTTGAGGTGGGACCGCATACGCTACGCCCCCACCACACACAAACACTGGGTTGTCCCATGCTACTGATGAAAAGTAGCCATGCATGTACAGCCTCATGTGTGTAGTTTGGGCTATCTGTGTGTATGTGTGGTACTAGCTGGGAAGGCTGCTGCCTTCTCCAGTCATTCACGATGGGCTTCGACGACAGGAGGCTGCCTGTGGTAACACTGCCTGCTGGCATCATTCCCGAGGGGGGGCCCCGGCCAGGCCAGTCTGGTAACAAGCAGGCACTTTGGCACACGCAGTCACATGCTCAGCTGTACACAGGCTCATATACACATGCCAGGGCTCCAGGCACACGTGACGAGACTAACTGCCCAGCTGTTTTTTCTGTGTTGGCACTGCCAACATCTTCCCCAGCTGGGCCCTCGTGTGTCTGTGGGGAACAGAGCTCACAGCTCCTCCTGCTGCTGCCTTTGAATCCAGCCACCTGGGTCTCGGATTCAATTCGAGGGTGAGAGTGAGGGTGTCTTTACAGGGACTTCATTTCTGCCTTACAGTTTCCTCGGAGGCCTGTGTGGTAAGAGGTTGAGGCTGCCGGCTTCCCCTCACACATGTGTTCATGCCTCATTAATCACTCCAGCACACATGCTCACATACACACATACACACAGCACACGTGCCTGCCTCGCACACTGTCAACCGCCCTGAGTGCATTGCTAACCTTGGTTCTTAGGTGAGGCTCCCAAATCCAGCAAGCAGTCACTGTCAGCCCTGTTTGGCACAAATTCTCCTTTTCCTTGGGAGGCCCTCCCTGTAATCCATACCCGAGAGCCGGCTGGCTACCGTGGCTAGAGAGGCTGTGGGTAAGGACTTGAAGAGGTGACAGGTAAGCACTTCCCTGACTCTTATTCTTGTTTCTCTAAGCACGGATGTCCAGACAGTTGTCCGTGGTCCAGAAGCTTCTGGAAGCAATACAACACCGGAGAGAATTCATGTACTAGTCTGAGCTTTGAGATGAGTCCAAAGAAGTTAAGTTTATGGAAATTCTGGAGCCATTAAATTGTATTCACAAAATACAGAATCAAAATATTTTGGGGGGAATGAAATTCTTAACTAACTGGGTTTGGCTAGACCTTGGGAGTTCCCCAAACTCCTCTTTAAAAAAAAAAAAACAAAAAAACAAAAAAACAAAAAAAAACACATGATTTCTCTGTGTAACCCTAGCTATCCTGGGACTCACTTTGTAGACCAGGTTGGCCTTGAACTCACAGACATCTGCCTGCCTCTGCCCCCAGAGTGCTGGTGTTAAAGGTGTGAGCCACCACCACCCAGCCCCCATATTCATTTTACTGTGTGCGTGTCTGTGAGTCCTTGGTGGGGCTGAGGGATTGACAGTCATCCAGCCGCCTATGTACACAGAGCTCCGTCTGGGCAGTGCGTGTCCCCAAGTGTGACAGTCTACCTTGGCTGCAGGAAATGGACTCCCTTAGGGAAAGTCCAGCATGAGGGACCTCAAGCAGAGGGGGGTCTCTACCCGTTCAAGGGTTCACAGTCAGCATGTTGGGGAAACCCACCACCTGGTGGGTCTCAGAATGACTAGGTCCCTCAGCCAGTTCTAGAAATTGAGTCACAGGGCTGGGGGTGGGGGTGGGGCACTCCAGACCAGAGCTGGTTCCTTCGGATAAATCATTTATCACCAATATGATGCCTCTGTACCTCCTGTTTCTGATTTTCTTTGGGTATGCTTCTCACCCAACCCTCCTGCCGGCAACTGCACACTAGTTTAAATGAGAGAGGGGGGGGGGGAGAGAGAGAGAGAGAGAGAGAGAGAGAGAGAGAGAGAGAGAACCCTGCCAAGTTACTATAACCCCCTGAGTCTGCTCAGGGCCGTCTCTCTTTTGAAGCAGGGTGACCCCAACACACTGGAACAATAAAAACTCTTGCTTTTGCATCAACCACTGCCTCCATGAGCCTCATTCGAGGAGTACTGATAGAGGTTCGACTCGAACCTCACAAGAGAGATGGAGGAGAGACAGAGAGACAGCGAGATTGAGAGACAGAGAAGCAGAGACAGTGAGAGAGACAGAGAGAGAGGAGAGTAGACCATTTTGGCTTAGTTCATGACATTTGGCACGTTAAAATAGTACAAATCATTATTCCAAATCTTAGAAATGAAAATAAATGAAAGCTAGATTGGTGGCGATGACTCAGGAGTTAAAAGCACTGGCTGCTCTTCCGGAAGACCCAGTTTCTATTCCCAGGGCCCATATAGCAGCTCACAACTGTCTATAAATCCAGTTGTAGGGGATCTGATAGCTTCTTCTGGTCTCCACTGGCACCAGGCATGCTCATGGTGCATGGACATACATACAGATGCTCACACATACACACAAAATCAAACACTAACTAGACGCAGGAGTCCATGCTTGGTGGGCGTGACACTGCACTGTGTGGTGGTCCCTGGCCTGCTGGACATTGTCATCATTTTACACATGCCAGACGAAGCTAGCAGGGACAGAGAAACCTCCGAATGCTTTTACCGGCCACCCCCTATTTTCTGCACTCTGATGCCTTAACCTCACGGGGTCTTCCTGACCCCGTAAACACTTCTACTTCCAAGCATGAGTCCTAGGTGGCACACAGCTCGCCTGTAAGGGCCTCTCCCATGTGTGCAGCACCCCCAGAGGCATCCTCTTTGTCAGTCTCCTTGAGCAGCCACCCCAATGCCAAATTGCTCCCACCTCCCCACGTTGGGGTGGCACCTCACAGTTTGAGAGAGCCTCCTTCAGGATGTTTGGCTATTCCCTGCTGTGTGGGAAGAGAGATTTGCAGAACATAAGGGTATGGGACCATCTGAAGCGTGTGCACTGACTGCCCTGTGACAGGACACCCCGAACCCTGGAAGCTTCTATCCAAACAGCTCCGAGCCCACTTCTAACACTGGCATGTCTCTGGATCTGTCTCTTGAGGGCAGGTCACATCATTGGCTAGCAGTGGCCCAAGGTCGGACACTGAGAGGCCTGAGAGGCACCCCAAGGAACCTCATCCTTCAATTCTGAACCTGAACTTCTGGCTTCATCAGACTGGATGGGATGAAAGGAAAACCGAACAAACCGGAATCCCACAGGGCACGCAATTGGCCTTGCTTTGTTCTCTTGTCTTATGGTGGGTCTTACAGGGGTAACTCTGCCCTTAGCCATTAGATGTGGGGGGAGTAGGCGCTTCTGAGACAGAGAGAAAATGGCCCCTGTTTTGGAATGAACCTAAGGCAGCTGGGACTGTGAAAAGCCGTGTCACGGGTTTCTGTTTACATGTCCTGTATAAGCCAGAAGTGACCAATGGCAGTTTTTAAAGTATGTTTGCATGTGCGCTTGTGTGCTTGTGGGGTGTGTGCGTGTGTGTGTGCGTGTGCGTGTGTGTGTGTGTGTGTGTATGTGAGAGAGAGAGAGAGAGAGAGACAGAGACAGAGACAGAGACAGAGACTGACCGACAGACAGACAGACAGAGATGTTAAGGCTAGTAGTTGACACCAGGGTTCTTCCTCAATAGCGCTCCCTACTGGATTTTTTGAGTTGGAGTCTTTCGTTGAACCTTAAGCTTAGTATTGTTTGTTTCTTTTTTCAGGAAGGTGTTTCTCTGTGTAGCCCTGCTTCTTGGAACAAGCTCTGTAAACCAGGTTGGCCTTGAATTCACAGAGGCCTGTCTCTGCCTCTAGAGCACTGGGATTAAAGCTGTGTGGTACCACTGCCCGCCCAGCCTGAGTTCAGCATTTTGTTTAGATCAGCTGAAGTGTAAGCCCCAGGGAGCCTCCTGCCTCGAACTCTCCAGTCCCGGGATTACAGGTATTTACTACCACACCGGGCTTCTTTACAGGGTGCTGGGAGGGCAGGATCTGAACTCAGGCCCTCATTGTTGAACAGTCAGCCACCTGCCTCCTTTTCTGAGACAAGGTATCAAGTAGTCCTGGCTGGTCTGAAACTCAAAACATAGCCGGAAAGGATTCTTCAGGTTCTGCTTCTCCATGCCCAGTTTACCCAGCACTGGGGTGGAACCCAGGGCTTTGTGCATTCCAGGCAAGTCCCCAACCACGTGGGCTACATCCCCAGCAGGCAGTGGTGTTTCCTAGATGAGGATATGAACTTAGGGAGACTAAGTGGCTTCCTGGGTCACACGGTGAGTGCAGGGCCAAGATGTGACTCTCTCCCATCTTGCTGTGAGTCTTCTATGCCCAGGAAGCCACTCTAGCATCCTGCCTAAGTCCCTGCTGCTGTCGCCCACTGTGCCTAAGGTACAAAGGCTCCGGGAAGGGCTCAACTTGATTAGCCAGAAGAACAGAAGGAGCAGATGGGAATCTAGGAAATTATTTCAGGATAAACATAGAAACAAGAAGTTGTCTGCCCGCTTGCCATCCTGGCAGTTCTCAGGCAGAGGTTGGAGGCACATTCCAACCCCCGACCCCCACCACACACACATACACACACACACACACACACACACACACACACACACACACACACACACGGGGTTTCCCTTTATAGTCCTGGCTGTCCTTGAACTCAATCTGTAGACCAGGCTGGCTTCGAACTCAGAGATCCACCTGCTGCTGCCTCGCAAGTGCTGGGATTAAAGGTGTGCCACCACCTACCTGGCTAGCCTATTGTACACGGTGAGCTTCAGGGCAGCCAGGGCTATGCAGTGAGACCTTGTCTTAATGACAATACTATCAAAGCGTAATAAAACAGGTTTAGGAGCTGGCTTGGCGGTTAAGAGCGCGGGATGCTCTCTCCCAGAACCCTGGTTTTATATTCAGCGCCTGCGTGGAGGCTCACAACCACCTAGATTTTCAGACTCAGGGGCCTGATGCCCTCTTGTGACCTCTGTGGGTACTGCATGCATTTGGTTCACAGCCCTCTCATCATGAATGGAGGGGGACGAGTCCATCCTGGGCTGTGTAGCATATTGTCAGCTTCTGAGATGGACACTTTTTAATGTGGTGGATTAAAGGTGTAAACGTTAGAGTTTGGTAGATACTCATACGTGCTCACTGGGCCTCCGGGTCCTCAGCAAACCTCCCAGCTGGAGATGGTGTCTCTACTGTGGTTCCCAGGGACGCATGAAGAGTTAAGGAGAGATGCCCACAGATTAGACTCAGCCTCACAGGTACACTTATTTCTCTGCTTTGCACATACTTGACTGAAAGGGGCTACCGCCCTTCGTCTTGAACCTGCATCCCTGGAGTTTACAACTGCCCTGAGCTCGGCTTTGGGACTTCTCCACAAGCAGGAAAGAGCAGTTGCAGGCCAGGAGACCCGGAGGGGTAGCTAGGATGCCCCTTGAATGGGTCCACAATCAGGATTTACTTCCTCCGGCTCTGGCCAGTGGCTGCAACCTCACACAGGCCCACCGGGATTCTCACAGAGAGGTTCCTGTCCGTTAACATTTCCTTTCACCTCGTGAGCTGCCGAGAACACCAATTCCTTTCCGGTAGTGACACCCATTTTCCTCCGGGGCTTTCAGGTTTCTTTTCTCCCCTGTTTACACAAAGCTGCTTTCTTCAGTGGGGCCCGGAAAGGTTAAGATATTTCCCTCTGGTGCTGTGTATGGCTGAGACCAGAAGCCAAGAGGCCAGATGATGCTCGCACCTCCGTGAGGCCTCGAAGGAGCTGCAGGCTTTCTGCCAGGGAAGACTGGACCACCGCTGCTCGCTTGCTTGCCTTTTGAAAATTCCCATCCCCGAGGACCAGGGCTGCCTGTGGATCCAACGGCTTTATTGCCAAATTGATTATTTATGTAAGTGCTGCTCTACTTCTTTCTGGTGCTAAGCCAGTTTAAAAGTTCCAGAAGCATAAAGCACACATCCGCAACAGTCATTATCAGTGGGACGGAGAAGCAGCAAACCGGAAGGGTGAGCTCCATCTCGGGCCACGAAGGGGTGAGCTCCATTGCGGGCTGACTGCCCACCGAGGCTGAGGCTGCTCCTGGCTTGTGCGTTCCCGTGTTTACTGCAGACTCACCCCGTCCTGCTCCCGTGTGCTCACTTATTTTAAATTTTAATTTAGTTTTGGTTCACCAAATAGGGTCCCACCGGGTGACCCAGGCTGACCCACAACCTGTGATGATTCTGCTTCAGCCTCTTAAGTCCTGAAATTATAGGCTTGAACCTCTATATCTGACTTGTTTGTTTTCTTATTAGTCAGTGATCAAAGCGTGGGCCTCGTACACGTCAGGCAAGTGCTGTGCCAGTGAACTACACCCCTCCACCATTAAAGAAAATAGTTATAGGAAGATTACAAAAAAAATAATCAAGCCTTTTCTGGGAGCCCTTTAGCTAGATTTCCCAAATATTAATTTCGCATTTCCTCAGATTGTTCATTTCGACCACAGGAGAGTAAAGTGTACTTGAAAACACATGTCTGTTATGTAACCGGATGCAGAGATCGAGCCAGGAGATTAAAGTGACCCAGTTTTATGTAATCTGCCTCATTTCTCCGCCTCATCCTGTATTCAGAAGGGACAACCAGGACCCAATTTTAAGTTATTCCTCTTTGTCCTTTAGTTTCTTTTAGCCTGGGATGTTCCTCTATCTACTATCTCTGTACTGACAGCTTCAAGGCTCGCCGAGCCTATCCGTGTTCAGGATGACCCTCAAGCAGTGTGGCTTGGATTAGCTTTCCTCATGGTTAGCCTAAGGCTGTGTGCGCTTGGGGATGTGGATAACCCACAAGCAGCACGGAGTGGTCTCTGGACATTATCTGAGTGGCGTGCGTGTGGCTTTGTGGCGCTCACCTCCTGAAGTTGCTTGGGTGAGCAGCTTCTAAACTTTCTCTAAGTCTTGTCTGCTGCATTTGGAGCTTATTCTTGATTAAATTATTTTAACATTTATTTTCTTATTCGCATGTATATTTGTGTGTGTGTGTGTGTGTGTGTGTGTGTGTGTGTGTGTGTGTGTGCCAGTGAGGGAAGGTCAGAGGACAACTTTTGGAAGCTAGTTCTTTCCTTCTATCATGTGGCTTTTAGGGATTGAATGCGGGTCCTCAGGCTTGCCTGCAAGCAACTATTACCCACTGAGATATCTTGTCAGCCCCAGAGTTTATCTCCCTCCTCTTGTTAGTGCAGGGGTTGCAGAAGTGCACAGCCACCCCTGGCTTTTTGCATTGGTTGGTTTTTATGGATCCAAACTCTGGGTCCTCATGCTTGTATGGCAAGTGCTTTACCTAACGAGTCACTTCCGTAGCTCCCTCCTTATCACCACCATCATCATCACCACCACCATCGTCATTGTCATCATCATCACCATCATCATTGTCATCATCATCATCATAGCTCCCTCATCATCACTGTTGTCTTCATCATCACCATCATAATCATCATTATCATCACCATCACTACCCCACCATCATTGTCGTCATCATAATTGTCATCATCATCATCATCGTGATCATCATCATCATCGTCGTTATCATCATCATTATTGTCATTACTGCCATCATCATCATCACTGCCATCACTGTTGTCATCACCATTATCATCATCATCATCACATCATCACATCATTGTCATCATCATCACCATCATCATTGTCATCATCATCATCATAGCTCCCTCATCATCACTGTTGTCTTCATCATCACCATCATAATCATCATCACCATCATCATTGTCATCATCATCATAGCTCCCTCATCATCACTGTTGTCTTCATCATCACCATCATAATCATCATCATCACCATCACTACCACCACCATCATTGTCGTCATCATTGTCATCATCATCATCATCGTGGTCATCATCATCATCGTTGTCGTTATCATCATCATTATTGTCATCATTGTCATCACTGCCATCATCATCACTGCCATCACTGTTGTCATCACCATTATCATCATCATCACATCATCACATCATTGTCATCATCATCATCATCATCATCATCATCATAGCTCCCTCATCATCATCATTGTCTTCATCATCACCATCATAATCATCATCATTGTCATCATAAACATCACCATCACCACCACCAACATCATCATCACCATCACCACCACCACCACCATCGTCGTCGTCATCATCATCATCATCATCATCATCATCATCATCATCATCATCGAGAGTCTTACCATGTAGCCCTGGCTGGCCTGGAATTAGCTACATGTAGACCAGGTTGGCCTCAAATTCACAGAGATCCCTCTGCCTCTGCCTCCCAAGTGTTGGGATTAAAGCCATGTGCCACACACCTAGCTTTTTAAACACACCAAAAAGAAAAAAGATGTATTTGCTTTATTTCATGTGTATGCGTATGTTGCCTGTATGCATGTATGTGTATCATACGTGTGCCTGGTGCTCTTGGAGGTCAGAAGAGGGTCCTGGATCCCCTGGAATTGGGTTTACAAATGAGACACCATGTTGTGAGACACCATGTGGGTGATAGGGACTGAAGCTGGGTCCTCTGCATGGGCAACCGGTGTTGCTAACAACTGTGCTGAGCTGTCTTTCCAGCTCTGGTATTCTTAATTGTTAAAACCACTTTCCAACACATGAAATGGGAGATATCATATAAAGCGCAGTTTCGACGGCATGCCATGCATTTTCCTACCATCCACAGTATGGTGGCTGTTGTTATCGGTCAGCACACCCAGAAGCAGTGCCTGGTTTTTGGTATGTCGCTGCCTCGCCATCAGAAAGCCTTTCCCAAGTTGCCCAGGAAGACATCATGAGATGTGATGCTTTTCTCTTGGGAAATTGGTAGTTTCTGTCTCCATGGGCCTTTCTTTCTACATGCCCCTGTGGGTAGAGCCAGTAGCCACTGCTGCCTCTGTGTGGCCTGGTGCTCTCCAGTACAATGCCTTTCTCTCTGTATCTACCTCTTACCCTCTGACCTTTACAGAGCTAAGATCCCTGTGTGGCATCTGTGCAGGTGACACTGCCTTTAAATGATCAAGAAAGAGTATTCTGGGCCTAGGGAGATGGCTCAGTCAGTAATGTGCTTGCTGGGAAAATCTGAGGGCCCAAGTGCAGATTCTTAGCACTTATGGAAAAGTCAGGCGCCCTGCCATGCACCTGTGAGTCTGGTTTTGTGGAGTGCTGTACATGGCTACCCTCTGAGAACTAAAGACACTGCCTTCATCAGAGCAGCTGATGAGGTGATGATGTAATAGGTTGTGATGATGTAATGTGATGTGATGATGTAATGTGATGTGATGATGTAATGTGATGATGTAATGTGATATGATGATGTGATGATATAATGATGTGATGTGATGATATAATGTGATGCGATGATGTAATGTGATGATGTGATAGAATGATGTAATGTGATGATGTGATAGAATGATGTAATGTGATGATGTGATAGAATGATGTAATGTGATGATGTGATGTGATGTGATGTGATGAAGTGATGTGATGTGATGTGGTTTCTTGCAAGAGACCCCTGAGACAGGAATGTAGACTGTTGGTGTTCTCTCACAGAGCCGGGTGTGAGGAGAGTCACTGGACCCTCACCTAACCTCAGTTTTTCCCTTCTGAACTTTCCAGCCAGTTGGATGTAACTCTGTGATCTGGGGAGGTGACAGAATGTACAGGCTGGAGGAGGTTAACTGAGGGTACTCAGTATTTGTGGCTACGAGGAACTGGTACCCATGCTGAGTGAGGACTTCTCAGTGCAGGTGTGTTGTAGTCCTCTAGGCTGTGTTAAATTGTTAGTTCCCTACAGATAACTTGGTTTGCCATTTGGACCTTCTGAGGAGAGGTATATGCTGTTTACATCTTCCCACAGAAGAAATTCTTGTGTAGAGAGACTATCTTACGTGCTGTATGGATGCATCACTTGTCAATAAAAACCTACGGCCTATAGGACAGGGTAGAATAGAAGGTGGGACATCTGGTAGGCAGAGAGGATTCTGGGACAGAGCCAGGAGTGGGAGGATTTGGCCCTGGAGAACCCTAAGGAAGAGACACAAGAACCTGAATAGAGGTAACCTGCCATTTAGCAGAACTTGGGTCAGAATAAATAGGATATTAATTGATGAGCTAGTTGGAGAACAAACCAAAGTTTATGGCCAAGGTGTTTGTAAATATGTTTTGAGTCTCATAGTCATTATTCAGGGAGCTTGGTGCTGGGAGGAAAAACATGCCAATTAACAGTCTGGCAAACAGTGAACCCCGGGTTCACTGAGCATTCACTGCCCCAGACAAAACCAACCAACCAACCAAACAAAAACAAGAGGAAGTGTTGGAAGAAGACACAGATGTTGAGCTCTGGTCTCTACATTCATGAATGTGAACTAAATCCACAGGCACACATGCACAGGTGGACACATGCATACATGTACATGCGTACAGGTGCACGCGTGCACACGTGCACAGGTGCATAATGCACACACGGACATGGGCACAGGTGTACACATGCACACATGAACAAGTGCACACACACATGCATAGGTACATAATCCACACATGGACATGGGCACGGGGTGTACACATGCACATGTGCACAGATGCACACCTGCACATGTGCACTGGTGTACACATGCACACATGAACAGGTGCACACACGCACACATGCATAGGTACATAATCCACACATGGACATGGGCACGAGGTGTACACATGCACATGTGCACAGATGCACACCTGCACATGTGCACTGGTGTACACATGCACACATGAACAGGTGCACACACGCACACATGCATAGGTACATAATCCACACATGGACATGGGCACGGGGTGTACACATGCACATGTGCACAGATGCACACCTGCACATGTGCACTGGTGTACACATGCACACATGCACATGTGCACTGGTGTACACATGCACACATGCACATGTGCACTGGTGTACACATGCACACACAGAGAGAAGATCCCATGCCCCCCTTAGTCATCCACTTTATCGTCTCATGGCACAAATACCATGAAATGGATTTAAGTTTGCCTTGATCACATCTGTTTATCCAGGCCCTGAACTTTGGGGCATAAATGACACTAGGTCAATATCTGTCCAGTGAATAAATGTTTATAGATAGGAAATAATTGGTCAAAATGTGTTCTCCATAAAGCAAAGGAAAACGTACCAGCTACAACTGGCCTATTATGGATACTGACATTGGCGAATGCCTATACTAATAAGATTACTATAATAACTCTTTAAAACATATATATTAAATAAGTGTATAAAACCTATAACAGCCGATAGTGGAAGAGACCACCAAACTCCACGAGCAGACAGGATACTGGTGAAGACTCAAGGCTTCTCGCCGGCATTTCTATTCCCCTGGATAGGATAAAATATACTGTGCCTGGTAATTCTACTTTGACAGAGAAGGCAATGAAATATGTCTGCACTCTCCTTATCTCGCATCAGATAATCTCAGAGAGCACTTTACAAATTGACAGTTAATAAACCACTGCCCCCTGTGGAGAGAGCACGATTCCATGGCTGAATGGTGATGCCCATGCCACGGGGGATGGCCCACCTCGTGCTTTGTGATAACACTGAAGTACTCCAGCTAGGGAAATTTCCAGTGGGGTTTAGCAAAGAAGTAATTTTATCGAGTGACTGTAGATCTACATTGACAGAAAGCTAGATCTTCTAAACTACGGAGACACACATTTGTGTCTTCAGATCTCACATACAGCACGCACCCGGCATCTGGCACATGTTCCGTATAAATACAATGAGTTTGGAAACAGAAATTTCATTAAACAGAGTGCTGCGATCTAATGAAGTGGATGGGCGCGTTTGCATTTAACAGAGAGCGTATTTTAAATTAGGGGCCCAGAGAACAATTCGAGCTGATACTGTGTCGGGCGATAGTTTTGGATGTGAGCAAATCTTGGCGATTTCCTTCATATTTTTTCTAATTTACGGGTCTTTGTCTGTCTCTCTCCCTCTCGCCTTTCCTTTCTGGGATTAGAGTAGTTTGTCTGATATCACTAGCTTCTTTAAAAAGAACTCAAATACAGATGGCTGATTAACCCAACGCCAACAGTTTTAGTAGGCAAAATTCTGTGTTTGGGCTGGAGAAATGGCTCATGGGTAAGCATGCACACGGCTCTTCCAGAGGACAGGAGTCTCTCAGAGTACTGGGTTCCAACCAGCACCCAGGTTAGGTGGGTCATAACTGTCTTTAACTCCAGCTCCAGGGGACCAGATATGCATGAACCTACAGATGTGCACACACACACACACACACACACACACACACACACACACACACACAAACACACACAAACACGTATACACGGAAAACATTCTAAGTGGATAGACTCTAGGTACCAGTTAAACATCTGTGAACACATGTAATCTATATTAAATAGGGTGTGGCGTCCATCCATATTTCAGAATCAAAGAGCTCCTATGGTGGGATTAGGCGGGGTCTTTAAGGTTGACACTTTTGTAGTAATGAAACCCTAGAGAATCTTCCACTTCAGGGACTCTCTCAGTGTGGTGCCTTTAACTTTGGAGTCGGGGAACAAGCCAGGAATCAGAGCAGAGGACAGCCCCACGTCACCTCGGAGCTTTTCACTATTTCTTCAGACTTCTGTTGTTTGAAACAAATGTTTTATTTGAAATTAGATTTTGTAAGTTTATGGTTGGAGTATTTTATTTAAAAAGCAAAAACGAAAACAAAAACCTTTGATTTCTCATTGCTCTCCCTAATTGCATAACTTAATTTCTTGATTACCGCTGTTCCCCTGGCACTATTTCACTGACGTTTTGGAAAGTTAAATTCATTTGAGTTCCTGGAAACACCCACACACATCAAAGGAGAAGAACTGTAGTGACGCATTCTGACCGCCAGAGGGCAGCTGGAAGACAGCTTTCTTGATTGACCAGCTCAGGGTTGGGGGGCGGGCGGGGGGGGGGGGGTGTCTGGATTGTCCCTCAGGCCTTTGAAGCCACAGAGAAGCTAGTTAGTATTTGGGGGAATTTCAGTACAAACCGGACTCTAGTTTCCAACACTGTTGCAATTTACTGAGGGGTTGGAACTTTACTCTGGAAGCTCTGAGCCCTCTCTGTGGTGAGAAACTCCCCAGGAGAGCTATGACTGTCAACAGTTCAGAACTGGCTCTGGCTGGGAAAGCTGGAGGGAGGGGCTTGTGGCTAGGTACCTCTGCTGCCCCTGTAGGATTGTGAGTTTTGGACTGCATCAGATGACCTCTCAGGGTGGACTCTCCAAGTGCAAACTTGGGCCTTGGCTCAGCCGAGGTAGACAGCTCCTGTCTGTTGGTTCTACTGTATCTTTTTTTTTTTTTTTTTTTTTGAGCTGGGGACGAACCCAGGGCCTTGTGCTTGCTAGGCAAGCACTCTACCACTGAGCTAAATCCCCAACTCCGGTTCTACTATATCCTGCAGTGACACCGTGCAAGGTCTTGCCTGCTACTGCTGCTCCTAACAAGTTCGGACTTGGACTGAACTTCATAAAACAGTGTGTAGGAGCTGACTCCCAGGCAGTTGTTAAGAAATGTGGGGGTGAGGTGGTTCCGGGATCTGCCTCTCCCCGGCTGGAAGAAGACTGGGTGAAGTTAGAACTGGTAGGGTCCGCGGTCTGCTTCTCCCTCTGGAAAATGGAGTCCGGAGAACTCCAGGCTGGCGGAAATGCCAGAATAGTGCCACAGCCCTTAGAAAAGGAGTGAAGAGGTTCGGGTCCCCAGCTCAGGTCGTTCCTGGTCCCGTGGTGGCTGTACTGGCAGCAGTAATGTTGGGCCCTGCTCTGATGTGAGCCTCTGCGAGGGAGGGGATTCTGACCAAGCAGGCAGGTCCAAAGGTCCAGCCCTGAGTGCTTGGGGTAGGTAGAGAGTCCTCACAGAAGTGTTACACCTCAGTAAAACCACCCAGTCTCAGATGATCGATCATTGGTGAAATAGCTTGTGTTTTTCATTCTGTGTGGACAGGGACTATAGGAACCTTGGGGGTCGGGATGGGATTTGGGGGTGAATGCATTCTGTAGGTCGAGGCTAAGATTCTGGTGATGCTCAATTTGCATGGGGAAGAATTTCTGGTGGCTGATTACCTGTGACCACCTGGTTGGGGTCTCGGGTGACAAACTCCCGTGGCAGGGATGGAAATAGAGAAGGAGTTAGTCCCACTCTGGCGGCTCTCAGGATGAGGTTTAAACCTCAGGTTTTGAGATTTCCGGGGTTTGAACATGATCCACCTCATCAGAGTCCCAAGCCAGTTTCTCAGGTGGCACAGTCCCTGTGGTCCACAGGGTGATTACAGCAAGGCATATTTGACCACTGCAGTGATGGCGTGGGGTGGCAGAGAGAAGGTCTAATAGATAACGGCTCATCCTTGCTGGCCTAGGCTGGCTGAGACAGGTACAGAGGTTCCCCGTAGTGGGCAGCGGCCAGCTCAGCTGTGACTTCCTGCCTGCGGCCCCTCCTTTGCTCCCCACCCTTCATACTCTGTGGCTGTACTCCTGATAAAGAATTTCCATACAAGCCTCTGCGTCAGGCCTTCTCACGGGGAACCTACTCTAAGATAATGCCCTGCCATCCTGTGTGTGCCAAGTCCATTAGCCGTTCCTGTCAAGGATCCCCGACACGCTACAGACTATCTCAGACACATCCTTACATTTTATAATCTCTTCAGGCACAGACAGCATCTGCTACAGATGACTTTCAGATTATGACTTTACACTGGTGGAAATTACAGAGCACATAATCTAGATAATTAATTAACTTATAAAGCGTGGCAGAAACTTACATCTCTCAGGGCTCACGGCCATTCCTCCTTTGTATGGACAGTGTGTGTGTATGTTCTCTCTCTCTCTCTCTCTCTCTCTCTCTCTCCCCTCCCTCCCCTCTCTCTGAAATGAGTTTTCATTGTACCTCATCTTGACCTTGAGTTCCTGATCCTTCTTTTTCTACTTCTTAAGTGTTGGAATGACAGACACGTACCACAGCCATATATACATATATTTTATGCATAGGGGGATTTTTGTCTGCATACGTGTGTGTGTGTGCGTGTGTGTGCATGTGGAGTGCAGAAAAGTATTGGCCTAGAACTAGAATTATAGATGGTTG
This sequence comes from Rattus norvegicus, assembly GCF_021556685.1. NCBI lineage: Eukaryota > Metazoa > Chordata > Mammalia > Rodentia > Muridae > Rattus > Rattus norvegicus. The sequence continues at coordinate 126,348,993 of NC_141541.1, read as the reverse complement.
TGAGTCATCTACTATGTCGGCACTGGGAATCGAACCAGGGTTGACTGAAAGCACAGCCAGTGTTCTTAACTGTTAAGCTGCCTCTCCATCCTCCGTTTTGTTGTTGTTGTCTTTATTTTTAAGACAGGTTTTTAATGTGTAGTCCAGGCTGGAATTGAACTCATGATTCTCCTGCCTCTGCCTTCCAAGCATTGGGATGATAAGGAGGTATCATACACCATGCTTCCTCACTATGTAGTCCCGGCTGGTCTTGAACTCACGGCCTCCTGTTTCTGCTTCCAGGTGCTGGAGTGACAGATGACGGGTGTGTACCACTGCATGTGGCTTCTGCCTACCTCACAAGTGTCACTCACCTTTGTCTTGATATTTCAGGTATTGCCTGGAGGGGTTCTTTGGTTGAAGAGGAAGATTTAATTCATTTCTGAAATCTTGGGCCACTGAGTCCCTATTTCCTGCCCCACTTATCTATCTATCTATCTATCTATCTATCTATCTATCTATCTATCTATCTATCTATCAAATATATTCTGGGGCTGGAGAGATGGCTCAGTGGTTTAGAGCACTGACTGCTCTTTCAGAGGTCCTGAATTCAATTCCCAGCAACCCCATGGTGGCTCACAGCCATCTGTAATGGGATCCGATGCCCTCTTTTGGTGTCTGAAGACAGCGGCAGTGTACTCATGTAAATAAAATAAACAAATGAGACAGGTTCTGACATGCCACCTTTGCTGGCCTCAAATACCTTATATAGATCAGGTTGGCCTTGAACCCACAGAGCTCTGCCTGCTTCTATTGCCTGAATCTTTGGCCATCATGCCCAGGTGCATGGTTTGATCCTCAGTGTTTACCATGACTATATAAATGTGCTCATAGCTGAATTGTGCAGTGGGCTCTGCTTGTATTTCCTTTTCTGTTCAACTTCAGGTTTTCTTGAAATCAATACTTGTCCACGTGTACCACAGCTGGACTGTTCGTGATCTACGATTTGTTCCTATTGAACATATTGAATCCACTCTCCAGGGATTTGGAGGTGAGTGCTTTGAGAATTGATTACAGAAAAAAAACCCAAAGAGATCCTTGCCTCTCTCTCTGTGAGCGCTCAGCAAGAGGGCACCGGTGGTGGCTTCTCCTGCCTGTCAACCTGACAGAGTCCCCAACCCCCTTGAACAAATCAGGCATGTCTCTGAGGGATTTTCTAGTTCATTGAAGACCCACCCTGAATGTGGGCAGTAACATCCTGTGGGCCAGGGTCCCAGCTGAAGAAAACTGGGAATGCGAGGTCATCACCACCAGCCTTCCTCTCTCTCTGCTTCCTGATGGCAGGTACAGTGTGACCAGCCGCCCCAAACTCCCGTTGGTTGTGCCTGTCCCACCACAATAGGCTGTGCTCTTAAATAATGAGCTCAAATAAACCATGCCTTCAGTTGTTCTTGACAGGAACTTTGTTTCAGCAAAAGGAAAAGAAACTAATACAGAATCCATGAAATATTCAGGGGGAACTCCAGCAGCCCACGGTGGGATTTCAGAATTGGGCAAGCTAGAACGAAGGTATAGTTAGGGACAGAGGAATAGCTACCATCTCGACTCTAGGGACGGTGCCAGGAACTGAAGGGCTACGGAGTACCTGGTCACTTCTGATTGCTGTGGACAGTTTAATGAGGAGGAACACGCAGCTGGATCTACATTCTGGGTTCAGGGCAAGTTCAGGAAACGAGACGCTTGGCATGGTGGCTGAGAGAATCTGTCTCCCAGCCACAGGACAGAGACCGCCACAGGTCAGCGTCTGAATCCTGTGGGCTGTCAAGTTGTAAAATCTTCAGATCCACAAACTGTCAGCGCTGTCCTGTGATGTCACGGGTAAGGACTGAACTTTCTTAGCCTGAGAGCGGCAGATCATGTCTGTCCGAGGTGCATGCAGATCCCGTCCTCCATACACATTTGCAGGAAGTCAGGGCTTGTAATGTGTGCTGTGTCTACATGAGCAGCAGCAAAATGCACCCCAATAATGACCACCACTGCTGACGTTAAACACACGTCAGTGCAGCTCAGGACCATCTCCCTCTCCCCGCCAGCTCTGGATCACACCAGTTCCGGCACACGACCAGTCTCAAGCACTACATCCAATGAGTTTTACTACACAGAGTGACTGCCAATAGCGACATCCGTATCATCCTCACTAATAAAAACCCTCGGCCAAAAGGCATCTCTGGTGAATGGAAATCCTAGAGGGATTAAATGATGTTCACAAGTGTTATACTGGTGGACATGTGTTATACACCCTATTGCTTCCAGGCTTTCTGTGTGTGTGTGTGTGTGTGTGTGTGTGTGTGTGTGTGTGTGTGTGTGTGTCTGTGTCTGTGTCTGTGTCTGTGTCTGTGTGCGAGCGTGTGGCCAGCAAAAGGCGTAGTCCCCTGGAACTGGGATCACAGGCAGTCCTGAGTCTTCTGTGTTAGAAGCACATTCAGCCTCTCTGCAAGAGCAGCACGCTTCACCTTGAGCCATTCTCCAGCCCCCAGTCAGGTCAAATGTAGCAAATGCAGATATATAGAAAATATTTCAAAATGAAAGATGAAACGCTGAGGGCTGCTGAGAGGGCTCAGTGGGTACAGAGGCTTGCTGCCAACCCTGACGACCACAGTTCAATCCCTGGAACCCACATGGTGGGAGAGAAAAAAAATGTCTGTGAATCGACTGATGACTTCCACATGCATGCTGTGGTCTTCGTGCCTGCTGGTTGGCACGTGCGTATGCACACACAGATACGAAATGAATAAACAAACGTAAATTTTACAAAGTTGAAATATTGTATTTGTAAATTATTGATGGAATGTTAAGAGTTTAAAGCATTCGTAAGCCCAGCACTGAGCTGGGCGGAGCCCTGGAAAGGGTGATTGGCAAGCAGACTGCTGAGGCTTGGTTCTGCTCTGGACACACCGCCAAGCCGGGCGAACATGACTTTCAGTGTCTGTATCACCAGGGAGAATAGGCACGGGAGACAGCCCTGGACCAGTCCAGGGGAGGAATCTGAGTGGAGTGTCTCCTTTCTATATGTCTAAGACAGGAAAGTCGAGTTGCAAGGTGGAGTGACAAGCCATCTCCCGCTGCCCCTCCAAAGGACACCAAGCAAGTGTCCAACCAGAACTGTGGTATTGGACAGGAGAAGAAACTGCTCTGAAAGTCTCACCAACTGGGTGGCCCGAGAGCCTCGAGGATTTAATTTAAAACAGTACCCGTTACTGAGTCTCTTGGACGTCCTGCAGAAGCAAATGGAAATGTTCTATGGGGAAAACATTTCGAAGTCCAACAGATATGTTCTCAGGAGGATGAGCAGTTTAAGGTTAAGAAAATATGAGGGGAATAGACTCGAGTTCAGAAGCAACAGAGCTAATGGCAACAGAGACCTCAGCTCTCTCTTGGGAGCGGCATTCGCTTCATGAAAACTTCGTGTGGTTAAAGAAATGAGTGATAAACGTGCTTATATAGAGGGGAAAAACTAGAAACCACCCGAGCAGATTCCAAAAGAATCAAATAGACATCATAGGTGAGAAATAGGATTACCGGTCAAACCAACAGAAAAAACATCTATTGACCTCCAGAAGAGACTGAGCTGCAGCCACAGCCTCCGTTGAACATCAGGAAGCACGAGTGCGTGGAGAGAAGAATGGCGGAGAAATGACAAACCACATGTGACAAAATGCGGATGCAAAATCTAGATGCCAAGGACTTGGGGTTTACTTAAAATTCTTTCTACTTCTCTGCAAGCTTAGTTTTCCTTTGCTGTTGTTCTGTAGTAAGAATAAAAAGTGTTACAAACAGCCACACACAGCAGGAGGCTGCGTGTTTGGGAGGGAGTGCAGGCAGGACCAACCCTCTCAGCAGCATCAGCAAGCATGTTTAGAGTAATGACTAACATTTTAGTAGGTTTTTTTTTAAACGTTCATTTATGTGCTGGGGGTGTGCACACGCCACGGTGCATGTGTGGAAGCCAGAGGGTGACTTTCCGGAGTCAGTTCCCTCCTTCCATCACAAGGGTGCCAGGAATCGAACTCAGGCTTGGCAGCTGGTGCCTTTAGAGCTGCCAAGCTGTCCTGTTGTAGTCCTGGAGGAAAATGTTTTCAGAGCATATTTAAAACCCCTGAAGAAGGCTGGTGTGGTAGTGCACACAGCTAATCCTAGCGATTGGGAGGCAGAAGCAGGAAGATCTCTGAATTTGAGGTCAGCCTGGTCTACCTAGTGCGTTTCAGGCCATCCAGGGCTAAATCGTGACACACTGGCTCAAGCAACCAGCTAGCCAACCGACCACTCGGGAGATAGCGGAAGTTTGAAATTCCCAAACCAAAGCCGGAGGAAGGTGATGGTGGAGAGGCCTGTGGAAGAAGATTCTTTCACGTCTGTCCTAAGCCTCTGTCATGGCTAACAAAGCAGAAGTTCAGCTTTCGTGGTCTTGCAGGGTTCAGTGGCCTATAGAGTGGCAGGCATAGAGGAACACGACTGATTTTATTACTTTACAGGTCGAGGTGGGATGATTCCAGGGCCAGGCCAGCCCAGGCTACCTAGCCAAATCTGGAATCGTGAATGAGTGAATGGACAGACGAAAGAGCCAATCAGAAACAGGCATTCTGCCCCGGGCTAGGACCGAGGCACTGTGGGATTCTCCATGGCGGAGAGCAGAGCACAGGGCCATGCGGGGGCGCTGTATCCTACCCTGTGAAGGCAGAACACAGGCTGGCCTTGGAGTGGATCTGCCGTGCCTATTTAATGGGTGGTCCATTAAAACCCCTAGGCCCCAAATGGGAGCCTGGCAAAGGTGAAGGCAAATGCTCTCTGCAGGAACATATGTCATCCCAGGCTTCAAAGAACTACCACAGAGAACTTTCTAAGGAAGTCACCAACCGCCGGCCAACAGTAAATAAACAACTAATGAGCTGCGAGAGGGGCCTCAGCCCATGAATGAGAGTCATGAGAGGAAAGAAGTGCAGCCTGTGTGTGTGTGTGTGTGTGTGTGTGTGTGTGTGTGTGTGTGTGTGTGTGTGTGTGTGTGTGTGTGTGCGCGCGCGCGCGCGCGCGCGCTTAACCACTTAACCACTGGGCCAGCTCGCCAGCCGTAAGGTGACGCTAACCATGAAGGCTGTAGAGAACAAATTCAGACACGTGGAAGTTGTGACTGACTAGAAAGCAAAACCCACACTTCATAGGGCCAGAAGCTCATTCTTGAAAACAAACAACGCATTAGGTAGATCTTTGTTAATCCACAAATTAATAGTATGTGGGATAAGAACGAGGCTGTAACTAGCGAAAAGAGATTTAAAAATCTAAGAAAATGAAGCCTCTGACGATGAGCCAGGCGGCCGGCAGAAAGCTTCCAGGAGACTGGGCATATTAGTGCAGCTGGCAGAACCTTGCTTGGAATGAGATTCCCGCCGTCAAAAAACCAGATGTGGTGACACACACCTGCAATTCTGGTACTGAAGAGGTAGAGGCAGAAGGATTAGAATTTGGGTTATCCTTGGCTACACAACAAGTTTGAGGATAGCCTGGGCAAATGCTTAGTGACTTACACATGTGGAAGAGGTCTGTTTGTGATGAGGAACACACCCATTTCGTTGGGCTGTATTTCTCTCTAGACAGACAGACAGACAGACAGACAGACAGACAGACAGACAGACACCAGGTCCAGCCCCAGGAAGGCAGGCATTACACATAGGTGGTAGTGTCCAAATTGTGTCTTAAGGGCAGGTTCAGCTCCATCACGTGGATTGCTCCCAGGGTAATCAGCAGCCCTTCTGTGTGCTCTTTAGCGCTCACATTGAATTATACTGGAATTCCCTCTTCAGATCCTCACGAAGTTCACAGCAGCAAAGAAATCACAGTCGGACATTATGGTATCATTTGAAGCCATTTTTGTTTATTTTATTCTAAACACTTATTTCTGTAAACCTGGCATCTCCTAAACAGTGCAAGTGATTCAGAAGTGACCGCAGAGAGAGACATGTGCACAAGACACAGTGAGGAAGGGCGGCCCTCCCACTCTGATCCTCTCGGGCTGTGTGTGTGTGTGTGTGTGTGTGTGTGTGTGTGTGTGTGTGTGTAAAGCTGCAGACATGCAGAGAGCAGAGATGCCTGCCATGCAACAAACCACTCATAAATCTTAAACCCACACCGCCCATCACACTGTGCACATTGGGATCACACAAAGCAAACCAGACCAAACGCCATAACAGATCGAGATGCAGATCAGCCGTAGAGAGCACCACATCGCCTCACTGCTGTCAGGGTGATCTACTCACCGCTCCCCACGTGCTGAAAACTCAGAAGGCATTCTAGAAGGCTCACTCGGCCCCAGGGGCTCTGCAGCCTCCCTTCCGTCATTATCATAGAACATATACTCCACAACCGGAACCCACATCTATTAAAGTTCTGTGTTCTCTAGGAATCGTGGAATAATAATGAGAATATCCACTTCCTGCCTTTTGTTTACTCAAGGGATGGCTCCCCCAAGTGATATCGGGGAGGGGGGATTCTAGGGAACGAACCCGGTGCTTCCCGTGTGTCGGGCAAGCGCTCTGTCCCGGAGCTCCTCCCATCAAATGACAGTGCTTCGTAGTAGCCTCTAAGTTTCAGGAAGTTGACGTTGGGCTCTCCTTTCCTAGGTTTCTGTTTCCCAGGTAATTGGGTATAAAGTTGTCTCATCCTTAAATAAATGTGAATAACGTTTCCACACCTACCACACTGGGGCTCAACAGGTAGCACGCAACAGGGGTCACTGGTCACTGGGACGTCCCAACAGTACGCTGTTTATTTAATGATTCCCTTGCCTTTGGCTTTAGTAGTGCGTGAGGGTGGGGTGGGGTGTCAGTGGTGGGGGTGCAAAAGAATGGATGGAGGGGGGACTTGGACGGATGACTTCATGCAACCTGTCAAACCTCTGAGCCCTGAGGTGCTTTCCCAAAGCATTGCCTGAGACCACAGTGACAAGACAGAGGGTGTGCCTATGGGTCCCTCCTGCTAGTGTTCTTGTGTGTCTAAGTTTCATAGCCTCTTTGTGGCTGGGCTCACTTTGGGGGTGCTCTAGACCTTCTTGAGCTGGTTAAAACCACAGAAGACACAACTAAAACCTGTACATAGACAAATGGTAGCGCCCCAGAGAATGTCTGCAGGATGAACTCAGAGGCACAAGAATGGGCTACCCACAGGGGGCTTTTTAAAAGAACGTTCTAGAAAGAGGTAACGTAGGCACATTAACCCACCTGCAACCCAGTTGAGAGAATTCCATGACCCCCACCCTCTTCCCCCGCCTCTGTGCCAGGCAGCCACAGCCCTAGCTCTCAACATTGTCAGAAAGGCCTTTGCCTCCTCTCCCCTACCGTGCCTGTTAGGATTTGCTTCCCGAGCCACCATGTAGTCTTCTTAAAACCTGCCTCCTGAGGTTATGGTGACCTTCTGAGCCCATGACTATTCATGAGGTCTCACCATCTGAGATCAGGCCCAAGTGGCCAGATTCCAGAGTTTAGTCTACCTTTCTTGCCTTCCGTGACTTCTCAGGTGCGGCTCTGCTGAGCTGTGTACGTGAGTCACCCTTCTCCACTGATGCAGCCACACCCTGTGCAGGAAGTATGCCAGCAGGGACAGATGTCTTTGACTAAACTTGCAGATGGTTCTGTAGCGGTCTCACCACCCAAGACTCTCAAGTGATTTATTAAAGGAAACCATGATGCGGTTCACAATCATCATCGAACAGCTGCAAATGGGGTTCATGAAGAACCCACACCCCATGCCTATTGTGGGAGGGCTTACCACCCTGGGGCATGAGGTGACTGTGCTCTCAGGGGGATCCACCAGCATCCAGCACAGGGCCTGACCCACAGACTAGGATGTACATGGCTGGGAAGATTTCTTTCCTTATTTCTTTTGATAAAACTCAAGAGCTGGGTGTGCACTGGTTTCCTGGGCTGCCCTTCCCTGTAGTGACTACCATCTCCATTCCAGGGTCAGATGCAACATTTGACTTCTAGGATCAGCTTAGAATCATGGCCTTTTTGGTTATACAAAGCGTGCACTTGTGTGGGGGAAGGGGCACCAAAGCTCTTGGCTCAGAGTTCTTGGTATGACCTCTGGGTCTCCTTTCTTTTCTTTTCTTTCTTTTTTTTTTTTTTGTTAATTTTTTTTCGGAGCTGGGGACTGAACCCAGGGCCTTGTGCTTCCTAGGCAAGCGCTCTACCACTGAGCTAAATCCCCAACACCCTGGGTCTCCTTTCTTGAGGGTGCCCCCAAAAGCTCTCCTCTGGATGACGGAGTCATCTTGTCAGCAAGAACTAAGGGCACCAAGTTTCAATCCCCTGCAGGTTGGGATTACAAAAGTCCAGGTTCCTGAGCCCGACTTGCCCACTAGATCTACTTGGTCTGAAGCCACCTCCTGGGTTGTCTCCTGAAGGGACACTACACTGTCACCTGGCTCCCATACTCTCCTGTCTTATATTCTCAACTTCCTCATTGTTACCTTCTGGGAAGACTTCCTCAATAAGTTATTTGCATCCAAGTCCTATTTCAGGGTTTGCCTCCTGAAAGTTCCACCTAAGACATAAACACAAGCCATGTGGGGTGACTCTTTCTGGGAAGGTGTCTGCAGCACCACCAGTTGGGGACAGCAAGAGTGACAAAAGAAATGGAGAGCCTTGTGCTAACACTACACCACAAGGTGACAGCTTACACACAGAGACACAGATCTTTGCTGAGAGAACACAGCTTCAGTCCTGGACTCTGAACCCTGGCGAATGGTGTCTGGGATGAGATGCTATTCTGAGGTTGACCAGTTGTCCATCCAGCACTTGCTGACTCCAGAGGAGGGTTCAGTGCCTGTCACATGAGTCAGGATGGCATGGAGCATCTGCTAGGAGGAAACCTGGTGCTCCATCCCAGTTCCTGCTGAGTCTCCCAGTGAGAGGTCCGTAAGAAAAAACACCGATGCTTCAAGCTCTCCGAACTTGACTCCAGGTGGTCACAACAGGGAATAAATGTCTTAGGTGACCCTGCCATACCCTTGGTGCTTTTTCAGTGCGTCCAGCTTGGTGGATTCATTTCACGAGGTTTCTTCAGTTTGTTTTATCTGCAAGTTTTTTTTTTCTTCCTTCCCCAACAACAAGTTCCAGAGTTGAATAAGTTCTTCTCTTTAAAATTTGTATGCAGGTATATGTATCTCCAAGATTTCAGTGCTTGAGTGAGTTATAGAACTATTTAATAGAAATAATAAAACATTGATACAAATATAAAGACATGGTCAATATAAAAGGCTTACATTTATAAAAAATACTTTAGGTTAACAGTTTTCCCCTGAGGGTTGACCACACAATGTTGTATCCATAAATATTGCTTTGTTCTGTCTGAGTTCATCTCGTAAAGGGGAGTGGCGGTGGCCCCGGTCATGTGACCTGGCTGGAGGTGGCCATCTCAGGTCGGCACCGGGCTTGACAGGATGAGGAAGAGAACAGCATCAGTGGGGCCTCCGAAAAATCTGGAGAAGATTTCTTTCTTCCAAATATGGAAGATACAAAGATCAAGGACCTCAGGCTGGTGATGGGGACACGAGGGACATCACATGACTGGTGCGGTGGGGTCACTGGTTCTTCTGGACCCAGTCCCAAGCCTCTTCATTCTCTTTCCGGTTTTTCTCAGCTTCGATGATTTCTTTGTACCTTCTACGGAAGAAGCCCATCTGAAAGACAGAAGAGGCTCTACGTTAGGGCTGGATTTGGATACCAAGGCAGCCTGAGCCATGGAGAGGCAGGAGCTAGGCCTTCTTAGGGTTGGGGATGCCAGAACGTCTCAGGTTGCCACCCTGACTTCCTGAGGTCTCTGTCTCCCAGCAAGCTGTTCATCGCATGAGCAGCTGGGATGGCGTTACCACAGCCCCAGGTGCCGGAAAACCTCACTTACTGGGGGTTACTCAAAGGTACTTGGGGCAGTGGAAAAGATAAACATGTCACAGTCAATCAAGTCTGAAAAAGCTGCATTCTTCTAGATAGACTGTAGTACAGCAAAGGATCTGACCAGCCATGGGAGGAGCCACCATTTTTTAAGCTGATTTGCTGTTTTCCCTCCTGTAAGTGTATATGTGTTTATGTGTGTATTATATGTTTACATATGTGCATATGTGTTTATATGTTTGCATGTGTGCAGGTGCCTATGTTTATGTGTGTACTTGTTTATGTATATACGTATACATGTGTGCTTATTTGTGTATGTAATAACGTGTATGTGCACATATGTGTACAGGTATGCATGTGTTTATGTATATATTGTGTATGTTTGTGTATATATCTGTGTGCTTGTGTGTATGCATTCATATGCTTGTATTTGTGTATATGTGCATATGTGTGTATGTGTATGTATGTATTTGTGTGTGGAGGTCAGAACCAGGTGCTGTTCCTCAGGAGCTGTCTGCTTGGATTCTGAAATGAGTTTCTCAGTGTCCTGAGCCACGCCAAGTAGGTCAGGCTGGCCAGAAAGTTCCAAGCTCCAGGGATCTCACAGCACCTGCCCCCGCAGCACTAGGGTGGCGAGCATAGCCTGGCTTTATGTAGGTGTTGGGATGGGCAGAGGTGCTTTTTTTTTTTTTTTTTTTTTTTTGTTCTTTTTTTCCGGAGCTGGGGACTGAACCCGGGGCCTTGCGGTTCCTAGGCAAGCGCTCTACCACTGAGCTAAATCCCCTGCCTCGGCACCGTGTGGCAAGCATTTTACCAACTAAACGATGTCCCCAATTCTTATACAAACTTACTAATGTCCTGAGAGACAGCAGCCACAGAGGACCCATTTGACAAATACTGCTCTCCCATAATAAACTTTTCAAAGTATCCACAGGATCCCTTTCCTCCTTCTCATCTAGAACTTTCTCTCCTCTCTGTGGCATTTGTGGTATATCTATGCTGGAGTCAACAGCATGGACTACCCCAGGGCTGGCTCTGTATCCTGATGTAGGCTGGCAGTTTTCTCCAGTGCAGTACTCAGAAGACTTCTCTACCCCAGCCCTGAGGCTGCGCTTGGCCTGTTCATGAAGTGTTTTGCCCACATGTGTGCATGTGAATGTCACAGGCCAAAAGGCTTGCTGAAAGGACTTGGAGTGGCTAATGCAATGACTATACTCACATGTCCATCCTTGCCACCAACAAAGTCAAGGTGCTGTCCCCTCCTGCAGACACCAGAGCAAGTTCTCTCCTCTCAAAGAATCAACCCAGCTGCACACAGACAGCCTTCAAACTCCACTATCATCTCCAGAACCCCAGGCTCTAAGAGTTCTGATCCTGACAGTCAACCTATGGGTGATTATGTGCAGGGAGGGCTGAGTGTGGCAGTGCAGGCGAGGCAAGTGCACCTGGAATGGGGCTTCCCAGATGTCATAGAGAGGCTTACAAGGACCTCTTCCCAACAGATGGCAGTAGAGGGTCTTATTTTAACAAACCCGGATTTTTCAGGCAGATGAAGTGAAAGGTATGGAGGACAAAAGGGAAGAGGATTTGGGAATGATTTAGTCATGTAGTACCTGTCTAGTGTGCACAGGGCCATGGCTTCTGTTCCCAGTACCCCCCCACACACACACACGTATGCACACACAAAGAATGAATGGATGAATGGATATTAGTATGAATATTAGTTTTTATGGCCACCACACTGTATGATACCTTGTGCCAACTAGGGTTCAATGTCACCCTTCCTGACCATCTAGCAAGTAGGTCCCATGACTGAGACACCTACCTCAATCAAAGCTCTTTACCTATTCTTAGGGAGGGGCAGCAAGACCCTTCAACCTGTCATGTGCCATGAATGCTGCTTGGCTGTTCCTATCTGCTCCTATGGCCAGGATTTCAGCCCCAGACGCCTGGGCATTTAAAGGACTTCAGAGTTAAATGTCTGAAGGAGGAGTCAGGACTTCATCTATTTATGTGAGCAGAAGCCCCACCTCCTTTCTTCCTTCGGTCATCTTTACAGATTATACAAACTGGCTGGTAGACAGCCTACCATGGCATATCACAAGGGTTGTAATCAGAGCCTTCAGGTAAACTCTGAGAATCACACATGTGTGTGAGTGTATGTATGTGTATACAACATGTATGTGCAAATGTATGTGTACATGTATATGTGTGTATATATATGCATACATATACACACATACATATATTTTGAGAGTATGTCACTGTATAACTCTGGCTGGCCTAGTATTTACTATGTAGACCAGGCTGGCCTCAGGCTCAGAGAGACTCACCAGCTTGGCTGAGAACCCAAATATTGAAGGGAGATATACACAGTCAACACAAAGTAAAAACAAAATGACCCTATTCTTAACAGCTGACACATTAGTAGCATGATACGTTTTACTTTTAAAGATTGCTTCTGGGCTGGCCTGTTGCTTTTGGCATGAGTCAGGTCCTAGATTCAATCCCTAGCTGTAAGCACCAAAGACTTTTCCTCTTGCTTGAGGCATGGGGATGGGGGCAGATTTAAGACTAAGTCTAAGGCATTAAACATGATGTTTTGATACATATATCCAATGAGAAGTGTCTACTGTGATCAGGCTAAAGAACTCAGCCAGCGACTCATATGGTAACATTTGTGCTTCAGTGTTAATCTTAGCAAACTTCAAAGGCCGATACACACTTTCTATTTCAGGTTAAAGGATGGATACACTGTCAAGCAGAGAAAATTAGGAGAACTTGCAGGACTTGATGTGCTTTTCTCCCTTGCAGGCTTCCCTTGGGCATGCACACTCGCTTTTGTTAGCACTATTTGGGGATTTGGGGGAAAAATTCTGAAAAGTCTTGGGCGGTCCACTCAGCCCACCCTGAGCCTTCTGAGAAATGATTAACAAGAGGCATACCCTGTACCCATAGCGACCCCACACTTCCAAACCAGTGGAGCCAGTTATTTTTCCTGAGTCCTTTCTGGAATCTTCCAAGGAGGGGTCAGATGTTTTGTTTATAGTTATCCTGTTTGAAGGAGAGGCACGCCTCCTTTCAAGGTTTGTTCAGCTGGAGGCCTGGAGAAGCAGAGTCGCAAAGAGCAGCTCCCCGTAGACTAACACGATGTGTCTCCAAGCCTGCCAGAAAACCGGCAGAGTAGCAGATTCTCCCTGAGTGCCTTGGTTAGGTGGGTGCTGGGTGAATCAACGAAGCTGGGTGAGGTACTCAGTCCTGTGGTCCAGTCCACTTCAGGGTGATAAGCACAGCAGATCATGCCAGGGCATCTAGTCTCTTGGGGGTGCCTATCTGTGCAATGGCATTTGGGGTGTTTCTTGGGCAGTCATTCCAAGGACCTTGGGCACATTCTTCCTTGGACTAGCACTGGACCTTGTGTTTATGGGCCTCTCAGTTCTTCGACTGTTTATGTAGCATGTCTCCATCTCGAGATGTTGAGGACCCAGTATCAGACCAATATTTATTTCCAAATATAAACCAGACCCACAGCACGTTTGGGGCACATGGTTTTTAATGGGGTGGGGGTACGGGTCTGTGTGTGTACACGTCTACACAGTCTTTTGAGAAGTCTGGTTTGGAGGCAAGTTGGTGACCCCAGTGGCCTCTGGAGCAGTTGCCAAGCCTCACACATATTCTGTGCCACTTTGCAGAAGTCCATTGCTAAATATTTTTGTTGTTGAGTTACAAGGGACGTCCTCCAATAAAAACCGTGCTCTCTAAGAAAGTGTGAGAATACCAGGCTCTTGGAATAGCAGATGATGGAGGCCTCCAAGTAGCTCTTTTCAGGGGGGAGGGGCAACCAAACTCTTTCTGTACCCTGCTTCTATGTCACTTGGCCAGTTGGGACTGGGTCCTCCTGGGGAAACAATGACATGCTGGAGGGTCCTTGGTTGAGGGCAGGGGATGAGCTCCTTCACTGAAGGGGTGGCCTGTGTGCCTGGCAAACTGCAAACAGAAAGAGTGGTCTGGGGAAAGGGGGAGAGGGAGGCAGAGAAGCATTTTTCTCCTAAAAGGCAAATGCCCAAGTCTGTCTGTCTGTACCTCTCTCTCTCTCTCTGTCTCTCTCTCTCTGTCATTCTCTGTGTGTGTGTCTCTCTGTCTCTCTGTCTCTGTCTCTCTCTCTTTCATCTCTCAGGCTGGTGTACTGAGCTGAAGTTGTTTCTCAGATATGCTAGCCCCATGCTCTTGTGTCTCTGAACGATTCGACCTTCCCATAAACAGGCCTCTAGGAAGAGGCACCAGGCTGGGGTGTCTTCCAGCCCAGCCAGGAGCTGGCGCAAGCGAGAGGGAATGCTTTTGGATTTTCTGCCTTGAAAGAGTTTCACGTTTCAAAGTCTTCCTCCTGCACAGCGGTTTGGCAGGCTACCGTAATCCTCGCACATCAAGTTTAAATTACGGCTCCAGTGTCCATGGACAGCGCAGCTCTGAGAAGGTTGACTGGGATCCATTTCAGCGCTCTGCTTAGCTTGGGGCCTAGCTGTGGATTTTGTGTAGGAGCCAGGTCCTTTTGCCGCCAAGCGTGAGAGTCTGGGCCATAAGCAGGTCCTTTAGGAAGGTTCGGGGGAGCAGTAATGGCAGGGGTAGCGGGGGAGGCTGGGTGGGCTGAGTCCAAGGGCAAGGACTGGGGCTTAGCATCATGGAGAAGGCATTTGTGAGGCCCAGAGGGGCTAGAATTTCAGAAAGATGGGAACCCTACAGGATACATGCCACAAGGGTCAGGGGCCAGCGAACCAGGCCAAATCGTATTTGCTCCTCTCTGCCACTAAAGTACCTTTCTCACAGGGTTTCAAGACAGTATGAGGTCTGTTGTTTGCCTCTGCCCAGTTACCAGGAGCGTAACACCTAGCAGGGACCCAATGCTACCTTTCGAATAGAGACATCGGCCACTCGTGAGTGTGAAGCGGGTAGATCCACAGGCCTGTGTAGTACTAGGAAGCCCCAGTCAAGCCAGCTTTCCACTGAACTTCCAGTGTCACACCAGTGCACAGTCTTGGGACAACCACTTTTGGCTCATGTATATAAGACACAGATGACCAACCACAGGCAACAACATGCAGAGTCACTCTGAATGGGAACTCAAGAGGTCTCCTGGATGTTTCAGTGGGTGCCTGACGGCCTGAGTTCAGTCGCTAGGACCCAACAGTAGAAGGAGGGGACCCATTCTTGCAAGTTGTCCTCAGACCAACACGCCCTCCCTCAACTCCCCACAAAATAAATATTTTACAAGATTTAAAAAAAATAATAGAAGGAAATAGAAGTTTCCATACAGGAAGAGGACCTGACCTCTGGCCATCTATCCATTATGTGTTTCCTGGCCAGCTGGGTGGCAGATGCCAGCCGGAGCTTCCCTGGAGGGGAGTGGAGGAGATTACATATGGAGTATGGTAATAAGCCTGAACTGGTGAGGTCAGGCAAGCCAGATGTCGGACTGGACTTAAGCCAGATTTCAGCTGGATTCTCTGCGCTGTGCCATCAGTGTGATATTAACTTGCTACCCGATACCCATAATGCATTATTT
This sequence comes from Rattus norvegicus, assembly GCF_021556685.1. Classification (NCBI taxonomy): domain Eukaryota; kingdom Metazoa; phylum Chordata; class Mammalia; order Rodentia; family Muridae; genus Rattus; species Rattus norvegicus. The sequence goes on along the minus strand of NC_141541.1, from coordinate 126,333,513 downwards.
TTAGGTAGGGATCAGAGTTGACAAAATGTCTGCAGCCCAATATTCTAGGGAATGTGGGTCTTTAAAAATAATCCACCATTTCAAAACTGCATTGTCTAACCTCCTCTCCACTCGATACATAGTCAGCCCTTAACCAAGATGTTTTTTCTCATGATCTCTCATCCCTCTTTGTGTAAGAGCGGGACTGCTTTATGGCCATTCCTGACAGTGGACAACCTTGTCATGCGAAGACTGTACTCAGAATTTTTTTAAAGATTATAATTAATTTTTGTGTTCTCACGTGTGCACGTGTGCATGCCACAGCGTGCATGTGGAGATCAGAGGACAACTCGTGGAAGTCAGGTCTCTTCTTGCACCCTGTAGGCTCCGGGATCACACTTAGGTTGTCAGGTTTGGCAGGAAGCACCTTTGCTGGCTGAGACATCTCAGCAGTCGTACTTTTATCTTTAAAATTAATTAGTCTAATGCGTAGTCGTGTGTGTGTGTGTGTGTGTGTGTGTGTATGTGTGTGCGTGCATGCCTGAGTGCATATATATGCATAGGTGTGTGCCTGGGTGTATACATGTGCCTATGTGTGTCCAAGTGAATACATGAGCGTGCCTGTGTGCCTCACCTTCTGAGAGCTCAGAGCAAATGGGTGTGTCGCACTGAAATAGCGGCTTAGTTGAGAAGAGTCCCCTTGAGGCAGGGGGGCAGGGTAGAGAGGCAGTGTAGGAAGCTTTACACAAAGGCTGACAAGTTAGCACATAAAGGAAACCAGTTGGCAAAGTTGAAGGCTGGAGACCCTCAGGAGAAGGCCAGCTAGAACCAGTTGGGACCGCTGCAGAGGTATCTGAAGGTGACCCGTGGTTCATTCTAATACGAAAATACCACTCCTCGGTGGCAGGAACCCTGAGGTCTATCAGCTGACAGGATTCGAGAAGGTAGGCATGATGTGCCATCATGGATTTAGAGAAAAGTGAAAGTCCTTATAACAAGGGTCCTTATAACATGGAGTCACCCGACTCCTCTGCCTCATCTCAAACAAGAGCCTCCATGTAACTCCCCGGCAGGTTGTGGGGACCATGAGAAGGCTGTGGAGAGTCTTCGAGGCATCAGAGAGCAGCATGCGTCTGCCTGCATTCACTCTGATCCAGGTACCAACAAGGCTCAGGGATACATGATCCCCCACGCTCGAGGTCACCCTGGACTCTCACTGCCTGGCATTAGACCCGTAGCCAGGGTGGTAACAGCAAGTTCTATGCAACAATATTTTAAAGCAGGGAAGAAGCACGCATAGCCTCTCTCTTGCCCTTCAAAGGAGAATAATGGGCCTACTGTGTGGTGCATACAAGGTTGCCCTTCAGTTCCCTTCCGTAGAAAAGAGGCCGTGACCTGTAGCCTGTGTGGGGCTCTTATCATGGTCTGTCACCACACTCTCTAAGCAAAGCTACACCAGTGGTGGCAGGCATTAAGAAGCAGGAGAGGACAGGTAATATGATGTTCCTGGGGTGGCCATTAGGACGTCATGTGGCCGGCCAGCCAGCTGAGGGAGCAGAATGGGAGTAGCCATGGCACTCCCTGCTTTGTCTGGGTTCATGAGGCTGGAGCAAGAGTGCTTTCTTCTCAGTCCAAAAGCCCCCAGGAAGGCAGATTCCCCACCCACCACTGGCCTTTTCAGACTCCAAACACTGAGCCTTGTTCACCCACAGGCCAGAGGCCCTCTCAGCAGGAAGGAGCTGGACAAGGAGGAGAGTTAAGAGTCTATCTGGCCATGTAGGGTAAACAAATGGCGAATTGGAGGCTTCAAAACAGAGGAAATATCTGCTGTTGGCGAACAGGGAAACGAACGCTAGACATGCTGTGAGTCGGGGTGGCCTTTCGGGAGGGCAGCTTACAATGGGGGCGACATCCCTCCATGCCTCTGTTCCCAGGGTCTCGTTCTAAGGACACAGTGAAGGATCTGTTCAACTTTCCGTCTTTTAAGGTCAATCACACTGGCAAGTTTATGTTCAGTACAAGTTGTGTTCAGCCAGGGACAATATTGGTTCTAGGGCTGGGGGGACTGCAGACTACAGAGTATGCACTGTCATTATGATGTGGCTGGAAATGGACTCCAAACAACTCGGGGAGAGGTTTACAGGATTGCTGCCAGGGAGTAGCAGGCCGCCAGATAGCACAAGGGACATCTGACATGTGTGGGTGTGGAAGGCGGACATATTTCCATGTGATACGTGTCATGCCTTTCCTTCAATCTCCAGACCCTCTTTCAAGTAAAGTACCACTGGTAGAGTAGTAAAAGACACAGTTCCCCTGGGGCTCTAGACTACATATGCTAAAGTGTATTTGTCATACATAGAGGTTTCCAGATTGAGTTGAATCCTCAGGGGATGATTCGGTTGGTGATCATGAAGAGCCGAGTTCTGAACCCATGTGAAAAGACACCAGGCAGGCTGGCCCTGTTTCACAACCCCTGCTGGGTAGGCAGAGACAGGCAGGCTCCTCCCTGGCCAGCCATTTTAGCCTCCTCTGTCTGCCCCAGGCCAAAGAGAAACCATGTTTCAAAAAAATGAGGGTGAAGGGCTGGGGAGATTGCTCAGTGGTTAGAGCACTGACCGTCCTTCCAGAGGACCTGGGTTTAGTTCCCAGCACCGACATGGCAGATCACAACTGTCTGTAACTCCAGATCCAGGAGATCCAAACCCCTCACACAGAAAGCAAAACACCAATGCACATGAGACAAGAATAATGACGCTGGAGAGTTGATTCAGTGGTGAAGATGCTCACCAAGCCTGACTGACTGGCTCCTGAAAGTTGCCATGGTGTGTGAATGTGCACAGACAGGAACTGAACCCATGATTCCCACTACATCTGAACAGACACTGGGTCTATTACTGGGTGTAACTGAACTAGCAAATTGTCCATGGGTAAGTGTGTGCCTCCTTACCTTTGGGTCAGGCTCTGCATGTCTCTTAGTGAGTGCCCATCTAAAAATCCACAGTACCTAAGCTTCCTCATCCCCCTCCAGACGGAAGTCACAACTAACACTGTCCTCAGCTGTAGTCACCTCTGGACTCTAGGAAAAGCACTGTTGTTGTCACACCACCCATCCTGAGAGCGCTCCCTACACAGGAGAAATCATCTCATGGGAGCCCGCAATGGCGGCAGCAACTGTGTCAGGATGGGTTTAATTCTCTGAGGATAGATAAGAGAGGGAGATTGAGGTCCCTTCTCTCTCTCTAAGGTGGTCTGAGAGGAGGCAAGATTCCATCTTCCACCTGAAGGGGCTTCTGACTGCCTTTGCCTGTGTACTGTGCAGGGAATCATCTTCCAAGGTTCCTGGGGAGGCCTGAGACCTGGTGTCCTGAGTGGGAATGAGCCGGCGTTTGTGGTCCCCAGACTTACCTTCCACAGCAGCACAGCCAGCAGCAGAAAAATGAGGATCCCCACCAGCAAACTGATGGCGATGATCCAGCCCACGACGTAGCCACGGGGTTCCAGGTTGTGCAAGGCCTCGAAGACCACCTAGGAGGTACCGCAAGGGTGAGAGCGTGAAACCGAGGTTCAAGTCTGGAAAGAGCTGTAAAGGTAACAACCCTGACTTCAAATATCACCAACTGAACAAGAGCATGGTGGAGAAAGTCGGGAATTAGACGACAATCTTCTACCTTGCATTCGGCTCTGAAGGAAAGAACACAGGGTTGCTCAAGCAGTGAGTAGTTCCCAGCTCCCGAATCAGTAGGTCCCTTAGTGTGGAGTTACTTGTTTAGGACCATTTGCCCTAATAGAGTGTGAACTGCACAAGGGCTAAGCCACCGTCTCGGGTCTCACAGCTGTGCTGTGAAAAGGAATTCGCTCAGGATGTGTTGTCATTTCTAATTTGAGCCACATGCAATTGGAGGATACGGTGATTTGAAAGAAAATGGCCCCCAGAGGCCCACAAGGAGTAGCCTTAGAAGGTGTGGCCTTGTTGGAGTGGGTGTGGCTTTGTTGGAGTGGGTGTGGCTTTGTTGGAGTGGATGTGGCCTTGTGGGAGTGGGTGTGACCTTGTGGGAGTGGCCTTGTGGGAGTAGGTGTGGCCTTCTTGAAGGAAGTGAACATTGTGGGCAGTCTTTGAGGTCTCGGATGCCCAAGCCATACCCAGTGTAGCAGTTTACCTCCTGCTGCCTGTGGCTCCAGATGTAGGACTCTTAGCTCGTTCTCCAGCACCAGGTTTGCCTGCAGGATACCCTGCTTCCTACCATGGACTAAATGGACTAGGGGATAATGGACTAAACCTCTCAACTGTAAGCCAGCCCCAATGAAACGCCATGGTCATGATGTCGCTTCACAGAATGACTAAGAAGTCTTATCCCATTGAGGAACACTTGCTTCTTTTGATGTATATGTATGTGTGTATCGGGGTGTGTATATGTCACATGTATACAGGTGCCCTCAGAGACTGTCCTAGGTCAGCTTTTGAGAGCCAAGTGTGCATCTCTCTCCAACTCTAGAGACACTGGGACGTCAGTTTGAAATGGATTACAATGGAAATATCACATCAAGGAACTGGTGAAGAGGTCACGGTTCCTCTTGCAGGAGAGTGGGGCCTTTGCCATTCTGTAGGCCATGCTGAATGCACTCCTTGGCTCACTTCTAGTCTCACAGGTCAGAAGGGAGAATGGTTTTTTTGGAACCCAAGTGTCACTGCGCCTCCTTCTTACAAAGAAAATGCCAATCTGGTTGTTTTTAGTTCCTTGTCTCTATTTCTGGAGTGAGGGAGGGGTGCTGAGTGATGTGGGTTGGGGTGGGGTGGTATAAATAGTTGTCCATGAGACAGTCTGGCTCTTTGGTTTCACATGTAGAACCCTGAATACAGAACTTGTCTTAAGGGAAACTCAGTGGAGCAAAGAAAGCTCTTCTAACAGGGGAGCAAGCTAGGGGAAATGGCCTAGGAACCCCAGCAGGCACCTTGGGGGATGGGGTGGTGTAGTCGACAGCCAGGTGGTTTCTCTGAGCTTGTTTTTCCAAACCTGTGTATCAAGAGTGCTTCAAGCCCTCCCTAGAGGTTCAGACAAAAGTCAGCCAAAACTTCTGGGCAGACAAGAATCCCGAGCCAGCTCTGGACTCAGAGAGGGGTTAGTTGTAAGGCCTAGGACACTGCACTGAGACCTCTTGGCAAAGCCACTTTGGAGGTCTGGCTATGAGATGAGAGCAGCCACTACAGTTTAGTCTGGCGGATTTTGTAAGAATGCCCTGTCATGTCCCTGGAATGCTACTTTGTGTCTTTGCTTTTTTTTCTCAGAGATGTCCTTGGCCCTCTTGGATGTGAGCTCTAGGCCTTGGCAGATCTGTCTCTTGTATCCCGACAGCAATAGATTCATCTGTGAGTGATTTGATCACATGCAGTGTGCCGAGAATGCCAGGGCTACACAGAGAAACCCTGTCTTGAAAAAACAAAAACAAACAAAACAAAACAAACAGACCCCCAAGATAACAGCAAAGAAAAACTGCTTTATAAATTATATCTGTCTGCATGTGTGTGTATTTATGTATCTATGTGTAGTGTGTGAATTTGCATGTATACAGTTATATATTTATTTTCTGAGATAGGGTCTTATTCCATAACCAAGACTGGTCTGAACTTACTGTATAGCTCAGTGTAACCTTGACCTCGCAGCAATCCACCTGTCTCAGTGTCCTAAGTGCTGGGATTATAAGTACCACATCTGGGTTGATGCACAGCTTAAAATTTTTATTCATTCATTTTAGCATATTGGCATTTTACCTGCATATCTATCGGGTATCATATTCTGAGTGCCTTTGCGGATCAGAGAGGGCACTGGATCCCCTGGGACTGGAATTATAGATGGCTGTGAGCCTCCATGTGATTGCTGGGACTTGAACCCAGTTCCCTTAGAAGAGAAGCCAGTGCTCCTAACCACTGAGCCACCTCTATCTGGATGCACAGTATTTTAACAAATTAAAAACATGAATCTTGAACAAATATGTGGTGAGTGTAAGTCGAAGACACCAACCACTTATGGAATCAGCAGGAGGTTAAAGTGGGCTTAACAGGTGTGCGGGTGCTGAAATCTGTTGAGTAAAATCAGACTCAAAATTGACCAATACCCCATAGGATGATGGGTTTTGGGGTGATATTTTTGGTCAGATAGAAACTATTTTCATCCTTATTGACAATCATCCATAACTTATGAAGCAGCCTCCCAGATATCTCTGAAGGGACAAGACCTTTTTAAGAGACAAGGGCCTGCTACTACATAGAAACCCTCAGAGGGTAAAGACTGCCTCTCACCCATGACTGGGGATTGAACTGAGGGTACCAGACATACTAGGTAAGGACTGTACCATGAAGCCACATCCTTCAATCTCCTCCTGACTGTGTAGTTATGGCTCTGGGAAGAGACCAGGCCACAAGGGGAAGAATTCTGCAATTAACTGACCACTAAATCTGAGTGTGGTGTGCACCCGAGGCTACCACAGGCACAGGTCGCTTCTAAGAGAGAGGGTCAGCTGCGTGTCACCCTGACCGATTCTTGCTGACCGCTTAGAAAGACCAGTTCATCTACAGCAGTACATGTGTGTGCACAAGCGTGTACGTGTCAATCTATCCAGATGGGGCTCTGGAAATCTTAAGGGATATAATTAGTGGCCAGTGAAAGAGTGTGGTAGATTTGCTCATTTGAAATATTATCCTTCACAGCTGTGAGGTTTTCTTGGGGACCAGGAGTTCTGGGGTGTCCCAGATATCCCGCTCCTGATTCAAGCAAAGCGCATTTCTATGAGGGTATGGGCTCTGTCCTTTAACATGGCAGTGCTGATAACTGTGACCGCGACTGGAAGCTGCTGCTTCAGAGTGGTAATGGGGCTCCCTGCTTCTTTGGCTCAATTGTGTCTTTGTTTTTGCTGGCTTTGACATGCTAGGATACCTCCCTCAAGTTCGTTCCTCTCCAGCCTCCAGGCCTTAACCCCACCTCAAAAAGGTTGGGGATGGCTCAATTGGAAACAACGCCCCTGTCAGTTTCTTTGTTGGCTGACATTCTTGTTGTCCTGTAGTCTCCCCAGGGTGGATGGTATGGCTATGCCCACCTCCTCCCTCATTCTGTCCTCAGTGCCCATCACAGCACCCAGCCCTTAGGAAGCCTTCAGATGCCCTCACCAACAGACTAAATGGAACCATTAGAAACACAGCTTGTGTGTTTGGCGAACTGCACTTGGAGCTTTCCCAGTTTCTGATGGACGGAGCTTAGTTCTCTCACCACAGGGTGTGGGTGAAGAGGAAGAACCACCCACCCTCTGATGGCACGGGAGGGGTGTTGATGGCTTTCTAGCCAGGCTCCGTGCCATACATGACAACATAACTTGAGGTTCAAGGTAGAAAAGCTTCCGGTACAGAGGGCATTTCTAACTGGGATTGCCCACCTCTGGTTTATGATAGCAAAGTTATGGCTGAGTAGCAGTACAGCTGAGGACTGGCAGGTGGCATCCCCTGGAACGAACTTTTTGTGCTGTGTTAGAAGATGGCCCCTTTGGCTGAGATACTCTGGTTTGTGTCTTTGGTTGGGTAGAAGCTGGGAGCAGTGGGAAGGGTCAGGCACTGAGAAGACACTGTATGTTGGCCGCTCTTCTAGAAGCTTCCTTAGAATTTTTTTTTTTAAAGAAATTGTGTGTCCGCAGGTGTGCCTACTTGTCTAAGTACCGTGCATGCAGGTGACTGAGGCGGCCGGAAGAGGGCGTCCTAGCTTCTGGAGCTACAGGAGGATGTGGGGGCTGGGAATTGAACCCAGACCCTCTGCAAAGGCAGTAAGTGTCCTTAACCTCAGATCTCTCCAAACCTTTCTAGAAGCTTCTTACTGGTGCTGTTGAAGGCTTGACTGATTTGGCAGGGCAAGCTTATTCAGGGGTGCACACAGGATGTGGGGAGGAGGCTTCCTTCTGGGGTCTGACGTAAGCTGAGGAGGGAGAACCCCGGCTCAGAAGAGGAGATTGGGGTCCAGAGGACAGGAGTTGGCTGGGCTGTGCAGATACTACGGAGCTTAAACAAATAACTTGGAATAAACTGATTACTTCCTTTTCGTGTGAGCGTCTTTGTCTCCGCTCATTCATTTGGAGTGGTTTTGGCTCCTCACCAACACATGACTGCCGAGCGGTTACAAGGCAGAGAGAACGGACCCTCAGGCTGTGAGTCCAGAGGCCCAGACGCCACCCTCGGCTCACCCAGTGTGAGATCTTAGGCAAATTAATTATTTTCTCCCAAGTATCACAGACTCCTTCTTCCCTGAAAGGACTTAGGGGTTCTCTAATGGGGAACGGAAGCCTGGAGTTTCAAGGGGCTTCTATGAATCAGTGATCTCTTGTCCCCACATGCAGGAGGACACATGGCTCTGTGGTAGAAGACAAAGGCTCCAAATACATTTCCTCTCACACCAGCCAGGAAGCAGGGCTTGCCCCAGTACATTCTTTAGTTTTGTCTTTAGAAAGGCTCTTGCTATATGGCCAAGGCTGGCCTCCAATTCAAGGTCCTCTTGCTTCTGCCTCCAAAGAGCTGGAACTACAGGTATGATTCACAATGCCCAGCTCAGAATAGTTCTTGGGAGAGAACAAAGCAAACACAGCTCACCCGGCCATCTTTGGACAAGGCTCCCATGCTCTCTCAGTAGGATGGTTGCCTGTGCAGGAAGCTCCCAATAACACACGGCCCGAGCGTTTGCTCAGATGCAAGCTTAGCTGACTTACCGCTGCCTTTCATGACTCCTGAAGCACATGGAAGGAGGCAGCTGTCACCATTAGTGGGATCTCCTTCCCATGCTGTGGAACCGTCCACTACTGGGGAAAGATGGGTTCCTGTCCATGCCAGAGCAGCCGATAGCACCAGGACATGAGGACTCAGGGAAGCTGGCCCCAGAGTGCAGGGTATTGAGTATTTCCTGTGGCAGGACTCAGCACAGCCCTGGATTATCAAGTTTCCTGACTCGTTTTACCCCTCCGTTTGGGTCTCCAGGTGATTCCCCAAACTCTCAGACGTGTGGAGGTCTAGCCTACTCTGCTTCTCCAAAGCAGGAAAGGGTAGGTTTCTGCTGCTGACCCCAAGGTGGAAGTCTGGTGCACATACCCTGGCAAGGTCACCCAAGGTCTGGTCAGTTTATGCTGACACCAAGAAAACAAGTGAGAATCCATACCAGCCTCTAACACAGAGGAAGGGAGTATGGGCTGATGCCCCAAGAACTAACAATTCTATAGTCTCCTAGTTTACATTGGGGGAGTCTCTGGCCTCCTTTGTTGTTTATTCTCCTTAAAAATATGGACGTGGTTGGGGCTGGAGAGATAGCTTAGTGGTGGAGAGCAAGAAATACTCTTGGAGCAGACCCAAAAAACATGGGGTAATGTCTTAGTTTGGGCAGAATGACCAAGAGCAACTCAGGTTGGGAAAGATTTATTTCGCCTTACCCCTTACAGCCGGGAGGGGAACGCAGGGTGGGAACGGAAGCAGAGAGCTTGAAGGCATGGGCCTATGTCTTGCTCAGCCTGTTTTCTTATAGTACCTAGGCCCACCTCCTCAGGGGCGGCACAGCCTGTCCAACAGAAGCATTTTCCCAATGGAGGTTCCCTTTCCTCAGATAGCGTGTGTCAAGTTGACAAAAAACTAACCAAGCCAGAGTACTTGACGAGCTTTTGCCTCGGCTGTTGGCTTTCCTAGTCAATTCCCAGGGCAGGGGATAGCTCCACTCCCTGTGATCTTTGGGTGCCTTTTCCTGGTTCAGGAACGAGGTCAGACGTCTCCGGAGTATATTTCTATGTTCGTTCTGTACTGCCGCTCTCTGCACAGAAAGTATTTCCAGAGGCCCCAGTGGATCCTGTGGATAGTGCTAAACCCATCAGTCCTAACCCTACACAGCCACAACAGAGTTTGATGTCTAACAGGAGACTAACAGTAACAACACCTCACACGGTAGATGATTATAACAGTATTGTACAATGGCACCTATGGATCGTTTCTGGAATTTCCCATTAGTATTTCAGACTGTGGTTGACTAGGAACGAACTGTGGGGAGTAACACTATAGATAAGGGTGTGCTCATGCACCCCTCTGAGGTGAACTCCTCCTCCTGATAGAACCAGTTTCCCAGGATGCACGTAATTACCTCAAAATCTCTGTGGGCTTCCTTACCTTTTTCTCGCTTAACCCTTAACTCACTCTGAGCAGTGAGCTGGATTGGGTTGACTGTGAAAGTCAACATGTTATTGGCTCCTCACAACCTTTGACCCCGTGGCCTTGGAGACCTCACTGAGGTCTTCAGGTCTAAGACTGCACAGAACCCCATCGGCACCATTGAAATTGATCTTGCATCCTCCTGGTAAGTGTGGTGGTCTGCTTCAAAATGGCCCCCCCTGATATATGTGAATACTTGGTCCCCAGTTGTTGGAACTGCTTGAAAGGATTGGAAGGTGTGGCCCTGTTGGAGGAGGTCTGTCACAGGGTGTGGGATGGGCTTTGAGGTTTCGAAAGTCTACCCCATTCTCTGCTTCATGCTTGTGACACAGGAGAGGAGCTGTGGGCCAATGCTCCAGTGCCATGCCTGCCTACCTGCTGCCTTGCTTCCTACTATGATGCTCAGGGACTCAACCTCCGGCACAGTAAGCCACAGAGAAACTCTTCTATAAGTTGCCTTGGATGCAGTGTCTTATCACAGCCATAGAAAAGCCACTGAGAGCAAATATTTCTGATGGACACCTTAAGTCCTCAATCAGTCGACTCCATATTCTTAGTTACTAACAAGTGTTCTGCAAAGTACTACTTGTATCCTGACATAAAAATAAAAGGCCCTTGGGCTGAGGATGGACCTCAGGGTAGGTCAGTCGGCTAACATGCTTGATTCCTCGGGCTGGGGTGTGTGTGGGAGCGGAAAGGCACGAGGGAAAGTGTCTGGCTGTCCTAATTCACCATCGTGTATGCTATTTATGGTTAAAAACCCAACTGCTTTCCTCCTTGCCACGCCCTGCTGGACACCAGACACAGATTTGTTTCCTCATCCATTCAAGGCCACAACAATGTTGTGCCTAATCTGAGAGGCTGTAAAATTTCACCTGATTTAAATTTGCTGCTCCGCCTCTGTGGAAATCCCCCTTCAGATAGAAGGTTGATTGGAGCCAGGCACCGGGAAGAATCATGCAGGGGTGGGGGAGGTAAAGGGAGGGGATGTACTTGTTCTTAAACTAGAAGTCTTTCTACTCAGAGATTTTCATCCCCTACTAGGAGAGTTGAGAACACACTGCAGAACACCCTGAGTGGAAGGAGCCTTCAGAGAGGGCTCTTTGGGGATTCTCAACAGGGGAGGGGTGGGAGGGTGGGGTTGTGGTGGTGGGAGGAGCCTTCCTTCTCTGAGGATTCTCCTTGAGCCCTCCATCCCCTCCCTTTTAGAGAATGAAAACAGAACAGAACAAAACAAAACCCCAACAACAGCTCCTGGCCAAGACTTGGTGGGGAAAATATCACCACAGCTCTCAAAACAGAAGAGTCAATGATTTGGAGGCCCAGTGCACAATGGCTTCGCAGTGCCTCCCTGGATCCCAGGGAGAGGGCAGCACAGCCAGAGCGGTCTCTCCATCCGCGCAGGCGCACACTGTTAACCGTTTCTATTGGTGCTTCGGTGTTGATACCATGGTTTATCAGAGCATCCTAAACCTCCAGGTTGGGCATATGGCATCCCATGGTGCCATTTAACCCGTGCCATGACATTGAACAACCCTTGTTCAACTCTCTTTCAGAGCGGTCAGGCTGGACACCCATCCCTGCACTGACTGTAGGATGGCTGACCCCTCACGAAGCCGTCATCCTAGACTGGCTAATGTTCGAGTGATATTTACTGACAGTAGGAAAGGGATTGCCCTGTCACTGAACCTCGAGCTCACTTCTTTGGCTGCACTGGCCGCCCATGAAGCCCCAGGTACTTTCTGCCCCTCTGCATTTCCCAGAGCTAGGATTACAGGCTCGGACTGCCACATCTGGCTTCTTAGATGGGTGCTGGGGGCTTGAACTCCATCGTCTTTGCACAGGAAGCACTTTACTGACTGAACCATATTCCCAGCCTCTCACATCAGAGTGGAGGAGTGGTGGGTCTCTGTTGTGGCTAGAAAGTAAGTTAGCAGCATTCTTCTGTGTAAGTTCATACTTTTTGAATTCACTTCATAGGTTTGTTTAAGCAACACAGAATCAATGAGAGAGGCGGGCAAGCCTCCCCTGAGAGACGGTAAAATCCATGAGAGGGGGTAGGAAAGGGCAGCAGGTTGCACAGCTCCTCAGCAGAGCGGTTCATAGACCAACTTCCTTGTCTATGCCCCTGGGACTGAACTTAGGAGGGTGTCAAGCAGTGGATGACCTTTCTCTCCCCAGGAACAAGGGGGAAAAAAGGCAGAATTCCAAGGCCTTTCTGTTCAGTCTCTCTCTCATTGAACAGCTAAGCCATGAGGCTGGCTGCCCACTCTGAAGCCGGACGATTTTAAGGAGGACAAGGGAAGAGGAGGAAGAGAGCGAGAGAAGGTTCTAGGTCTTGGCAACTTGACATGGCCTCTTAAGGACAACCAAGCAATAGTTTCTTAAGCCCCTCCCACACCCACCCCTCCCCAGTGCTTAGCCGTGAAACAACACAGGCAGGAGAGCCTAAGAGGTTTTTAGGGAAGGGCTGGAGAGAGATAAAAATAGCCTTGGCTTCATCATGGAAATCTAAGCCCTGATGAAGATACTTTCAGGCAGTTTTTCCTTTGGCCAATCACTGCAAGAAACTTTCAAATACCAGCAGAATCCTAAAACCAATGTTAACGCAACAACAGAGCCATGAGGCCTGCCAGGGGCCCCTGGGACCCAGAGCAGCCATGGCTTTGGGTCTACCACAAACCCTTCCTCTTAGCTTAGAAAATGTCTCTCCTTTCAGATCCCAGCTCCAGGTCCCCATCCTCTGAAGAGAGCTGTCCCAGGGCAGCGGACTCACCAGAGTCTCTTCTGGGTTCCCGTTAGCTATCTCCACCACTCTCAGAGCAGGCTCCACCTTCACCTTGGCTCGAGCCATGAACTGGATGACAGAGGAGCTGTCCTGTGGGAGAAATGACACAGTTCACCGCCAGATGCTTTCAAATGACATTGAGAATGATGCGACCATGAGGGGGCGCTCTGCAGAGCTGAACTCTCAGGGTTCCATGAAGATTCCACACACAGTTTATCCCTGAGCTCGCAGCTTCCCCATCCCTGGTACCCGCCGGGCGTACACTTCTGCCTTCCCTTGAGAATCCCTTTGGACAGCAGAGGATACAGAGTTACCATTTAGTCTTCCAGTAACCAGCACGTGCAAGCCTGTGTGCTGCGGTTTCCTGAGTGGTGGGGGCTGGATGCTGGGGGTGGGTACTGACATATTCACGCAGAGTGGAAGATAAATAAAGCTCTTTAACTGTGTGCAGCAAATCCCAGCCTGGCATCCCCAGAAGGCATCTGATTCCCATTTTCTAGTCATCTTCCTGCCCAGATCACAGCCCTCAATACCATGAAAACTTAGCTCTTAACTCTTTCTATGCTCTTGAATGAAGTTGTTTTGGGGCTGAACACCCAAAGAAGGTATCTGAAGGTACGGTGACAGGTGGGGGTAGGGTGGTAGAGACAAACATCTAGTTTATAAATGATGGGGCAAAGAGGGAAACCTCTGAGCCTCAGGGAGTGGCTGTTGGCAGAAGCAGTCAAAAGCCTGGCTGTGGGCTCCATTTCAAAGCCACCATCCAGATAACACGAACACGGCTCCAAAGTAGGGATGGAGAAAGCATTTGGGAATAGATGTAGGTTGGTGAAATTAGGAAAGGCCAGTGCCCTAAGTCAGATGAGGGGTGCTGATGACTTGTGGAGTGTCCTCGCTGCCCCCGATGTCTGGGCTCTGCTAGCCAGGTGTCTTTGGTGTTTTTACCTGAGTTCCTCTGTCACTCCAGGAAGCCAGTGTGGTTTGTACATGTCCCTAGAGTCCAGGTGTTACAGATTTAATCTCTAAAGATTTGTGGCGTGGAGTTCAGAGGTAGGCTTCTGGTAGCTAGCTACATTAGGCAAGTCAGAAGGATGGAGAGTCCATGTGCCTTAGGGGAGTTTCCTGGGATTGGAATCTTTTCTTCCGGAATAGAAGGCTTATGTGACACAGGAGGTAAGGGAGAGGTCATGAGTCTGGGAAAATGAAACTGGAAAGGTTCTGGTAGCCCCCAGCTTTAGGGAAGGAATAGCAGCTGTTGGGGGAGGGGCTCTGATGAGATGAGTTACAGAGAGGAGTTTCTCAGAGCTCAGGGCTACCAGTCTGGGTTATCACCCATGTGGAGGGGGTGGGGGGTGTGAGGTGGGGGTGGGTGGTGATGAAATGAGGGTGTGGGGGAGGTGTGTGAGTGGGGGATGGGCTTTCCAGCGATGCAGCAGCTGCCTGGAGTCATCTTGGCTCCTGTGAGTGGCTGAACCTCTATATTCCTGTAGGAACCACAACTATTCATCTGTTCACCAGGCTGGAATTTGGCCCAACCATTACTCTGGTTTGTTGTGGATTTCCCTTCAGAGGGGTGTGTGTGTGTGTGTGTGTGTGTGTGTGTGTGTGTGTGTGTGTGAGAGAGAGAGAGAGAGAGTGTGTGTGTGTGAATATGTGTGTGTGTGAGTGTGTATGAGTGTGAGTGTGTATGTGAGTGTGTGTGTGAGTGTGAGTGTGTGAGTATGACTGTGTGTGAGTGTGTGTATGTGAGTGTGTGTGAGAGTGTGTGTGTGAGTGTGAGTGTGTGTATGTGAGTGTGAATGTGAATATGTGTGTGTGAGTGTGTATGAGTGTGAGTGTGTGTGAACGTGTGTGTGAGTGTGAATGTGTGTGTATGTGAGTGTATAAGTGTGTGTGTGAGTGTGTGTGAGAGTGTGTGAGTGTGTGTATGTGAGTGTATGAGTGTGTGTGAGTGTGTGTGAGTGTGTGAGTGTGTGTATATGAGTGTATGAGTGTGTGTGAGTGTGTGTGAGTGTGTGTAAGAGTGTGTGTGTAAGAGTGTGTGTAAGAGTGTGTGTGTGTGTGTGTGTGTGTGTGTGTGTGTGATGTACCAGGAAAACTCTGTCACACGATGCTGTGGTGACAGTTTTCTTTTTTTTCTTTTTTTTTTTTTTTTTTTTTGGTTCTTTTTTTCGGAGCTGGGGACCGAACCCAGGGCCTTGCGCTTCCTAGGTAAGCGCTCTACCACTGAGCTAAATCCCCAGCCCCTGGTGACAGTTTTCTAAGGAGAGGAAAGACCTGTGGTGCCACCGTGTAGCTTGAGGCCCCCACCGTAGGCTAAATCCATGCACTAGTTCCTTGAACTTCTCAGGCCTCTACACCTGAGTCTGGAGAAGTCAAAGGAATTTCTATTATTTTATGTCACCCTGTCCCTTGCTCCCTGTGACACAGACGATGGACTAAGGCAGATCTCACAGTCAGTGGCCAGCTTTGACCTGTACCGGTCAAATGTACACAGAAACAACAAAGACCTCTCCACACATCAGCAGTCCTCACCATTCCTAATGCTGCAACCATTTAAGGCAGTCAGTACCTTACGCTGTGGTGACCCCAAGGGTAGAATTTACTTCTGTTACTAATTGGTTTTGCTACTGTTATGAGTCATAATATAAATATCTGATGTGCAGATGGCTTTAGACAACTCCTGTGAAATGGTTGCTTAACTCCCAAAAGGGCTGTGCCTCACAGATTGAAAAACATTGCTCTAGACGTAAATTCCAAGGGGACCCTTGGCTCATCACCCAGGAAACCGCAGAGACCACCCTGGGGCGGAACAAGGGGATCCTTGACGGTGTACTTTATGTAGAAGTTGTATACAAATTAATCTTTAAAAAACAAAACAAAAACCAAAAAACCAAAACAACAACAAAAAAACCCCACAGCTAAAAACAGCTTAAGAGTTTCATAAACATATATCAGCTGTCCATATTAGTGAGATTTAATGGGGTATTTCCAGACAACCACGGGAGTGCCGGGCTCCTATGTGTAAGGCCCACTTGAACATGAAAACTATATATGCATGGTCAAATGAAACTTTGTTATTAAAGAATAATGTTAATGATGCATATTTCTCTGTGTCTGGTATTTGTGTATGTGTGGGTGTGTGCACATGAGTGCAGGTGTCTGAAGAGGCCAGGAGAGGGCGTCAGATCCCCTGGATTTGGAGTTACAGGCAGTTGTGGGCCACCATGTGGTTGCTAGGAACTGAACTCTGATCCTCTGAGCAGTCAGTGCTCTTAACCACTGAGCCATCTCTCCTGCTCCTCCCTCCCTCCTTCCTTCCTTTGTTCCTTTCTATTTTGTTTTCTTTTTTTAAACTATCCTCTACCGTAATTAAACAAAACAAAACAAAACAAAACACTTTTAAATGCTTCTGGGAGGACTGTCATTCAAAAGAATATTTCTGCTTCATAAGATCTTCCAGCAATTTAATAGTTTTGTAAATTTTAGTTTCCCGTCCTCTGACCTCCTATTGATATTACACTTAATTAATTACTTAATTTGGTGTGGGAACACTGGGGTCACATACAGGGCACAAGCCTATAGGAGAGATCAGTAGACAATTTTTATTGGTCCGTCTTCTCCTTCCATCATGTGGATTGTCAGGATGGAGCAAGGTAGTCAGGCTTGGCAGCAAGCCCCTTCACCCACTGAGCTGTAGAGCCATCCTCTGACACTGTATTTTTTATTATAAATCACCATTGTCACCACCGTAGACATTAACAGTGATAATAATGGTTAGGTTAGAGGCCAAGCAGATGAAGGGCTGGCCCCCGGTGGCTGTGAAAAAGGCCTTAGGGACACTTCCAAAGGAATCCCATCCTCTGAAGATTAAAAAATAAAATAAAATCAGACCCAACATTTCAAATGAAAGCTAGCTGAGGTTAAAACAATAAAACCTCAGATTCCCTTGTCTGGAGCCAACCTCGAGGTCAAAGGAAAATAAACAACTCTAGGCTGAGGCCAGCCACAAGGTCTGTGTTGATCTAAGTCCTCAGGGAGACCCAAAGGCCCTGGAGCCATCTGGTCGACTCCCCCAAGACACTGTGCTAGCGTCCAGGCCTGACGGTCCTTCAGACTCAAGGCATATTCTGTGCATAACCCAGAGCTGTCACCTCTCTTGCCTGGGAGCTCCATTGGTTTGCCTGACCGGTGGGAACCTTTCTTGGATGGAGTCAGGAAAGAGTGGTTCTCATCCTTCAGTGCCATCGCCCTGGGGGCCATGATCAGTAAGTTCATGGGAAATAGACCGTTGGTAGCATGGTTAAGATGGACCATCGAGAAACATGTGGACTCATAGGGGACCATGTCAGGGAGGGACTCCTGGGAGGGGGATGGGAGACTGGCTCACACCTGGTCTCCACCAACATTGACCCATACCAGGGAAGTCCTGAGTGTGAGCCCGCCTTCCACAAACTAGTTTCCCCAGATGGTGTCCAGATCTCCAGTGTGTGGAGATTGCATTAGCTATAGAGAGACAGGGAAAACAAAGCAACCCCCACAGCCCAAAGACTGCGTTTTCTCAGGCTGCTGCATCACTGCTGGATCTGATTAAAAGCTGATCACGAGACAGCGATGCTTCTCACCCGCTTTGTACACATCTTGCATGTTTAGTCTTGTCAAATAAAACTAAAACGGAACTCTGAGGCATATATATATATGCCTTCATATTCAACTATTTCTATGGCATCCTGTGGTACAAAGCCTCTCACCAGCCAGCGCTTGAAATATGTCAGAGTACACCTTTAGGGTCACTGATTTGCTTTCTGACAGAGATTTGGAGCCATATTTGATAAACTCACAGTAGCAAAGCAATCTATGGTTCACAAGTCCAACTTCTTTGAGGGGTCATTTGAACAAGCGATCAGGCAAACTAGTCTTCATGAGTCAGATCTGGCCCTCTGCTTGTTTGTGTAAAGTTTTATTAGGAACACAGCCATGCCCTGCATTTGGCTATTGTCTATGGCTGCTGGCAGAGTTAAACTGTTGCAAATGAGTAAATTAGCATATGTAACTGTGCCGTTTGTCACAGGTGCTCCAGGGTCAGCGCTATGAACACCAGTAGTCCATCACAAAATCAACTTACTTAAAATAGTGTGAGCTTCTCTATTGTTTGTTGTTTTGTAAGTTGATGAGCATCTCGAGCCTGTCACAAGTGACCTTAGTATGTCACAAGGTCAAAAGACTGAGCACGTGTGCTTCTGGCCTGTTAAGCTTAAAACAGTTCTTCCTAGCTCTTGACAGGAAAGGCTGGCTGACCTTTGATCAAAACCAGAACAAAACATGGTCTCCAAATCAGTAGAATTTGTAAGCTTGTCAGTAACGTCTCAGGTTCCAACTGCCAAAGAATCTGAGGTTTTATAAGCCCAGGGGGTATTTGGTTTTTTGAGAGATTAAACTGAGTGATCCGGCTACCTCTACCTGGAATTAAAGGCACGCAGCACCACGCTCTACAGATTAACGCAAGGAAAATTAAAAGAGCAACGGCACGGATATCAGGGATGGGCAGATGAGAACTCGGGAAGCTGGTAAAGACGCCAGCTGCTCGAAGTGTGGTCCCAGCTACTCTGCACTTCTAGGTCACACTGCCAGTCCTTGGATTAAACGTAAAACTGAGCGTCTGAAACTGTATCTCGGCAGCGTCTAGTGGACGAATCGCCAGTGGTGCATGCTGGGAAAGTTTGATTCCAGGGTTTCTGGGTAACCCCTGAGAGCGCGCGTGACCCGGGGACTCACCTTCTTCAGAATCTCCGTGTTCAGTAGCATGTATAGGTCGATGGTGCGGCTCTCCTCTTTAGGGAGGGCGCTAAGGTTGCAGTGCAGTGTTAGGCAGAAGCTCCCTGTCTTTTCACAGTCCTGAGGAGAAAATGTCCAGATGGAATTAAGAGACAGAGACCATCCAAAGCCATCTACAGCACAGAGTGTCTGCCATGTTGGCCGAGGCAAAATCAAGAAGAAGAGGTGGGGCACGTGGAGTGACTGACGCCAGACCTCCTGCCCAGCTTGTCAGGGACCCAGGATGCCATCCCAGCTCCAAAATAGAAATTAGGTGTGTCCAGTCACCGAATACACCTGCCCCACCAATTCGTTTAGAAAAAGTGATTTTTTAAACAAGTATTAAGGTATAGGGGGAAGGGGTTGTGTAACCTGAATTATTTTCACGATTTCTTCTGTTTAAAACTGTACCACACAATTCAGTTACTGTTATTTAATATATAAATTGTACTGGTATAAAGAGTAGCTTAAAAAGAAACACAAAACAAAAAGCAAACTATAACATCTCTCCCCCCTCCCCCAAACTGAAGAGGATGTAATTATACTCTGTCACCAGCAGAGGGCGGTAGAAGGACTTATGGCCTTGTTGGGCACTAGGGCTCTGGTCTCTAGTGTTTGGGGGAGTCCATAAGTAGACACCCGGTGGTTATGTGGTCAATCCTACCAAAAAGTTGGATTTCACAAGAAAAATCAATTCTCAAAAAGAAACATGTAGATATCTTGATGTACTTTTATGAATTTTTAAACAAGAATGTTGCTGGAGAGATGGCTCAGCGGTTAAGAGCACTGACTGTTCTTCCAGAGGTCCTGAGTTCAAATCCCAGCAACCACATTGTGGCTCACAACCATTTATAATGAGATCTGGCACCCTCTTCTGGTGTGTCTGAAGACAGTGACAGTGTACTCATATAAATAAAAAAATTAATAAGTCTTAAACAAGAATGCTTTCTGACTACGGCAGATTCTGGGTTCACACCTTGTCAGGTAGACATCGGTCTCCTGTTTGGTGGGTGAGGTGGGGTGGGGGGGGTGAGCGTGTAAAGAACAAAGAAGCTGTGTCACTCAGGGAGACACATAAACCGCCAAGGGAAATTTTATTCCAATGACCAAGGAGAAATTTTTCTTTTGTATTTTGAAGTGTATCTTTATATAGAAAGTGTGTGTGTGTGTGTGTGTGTGTGTGTGTGTGTGTGTGTGTGTACACCTGTGTGAAGCTTCAATTGCAGGGGACATTTTCAGCTTGACCTGGAGTTGAATGGAACCCACAGCCGACATCATTATCTAACTGTCCCCTAGGGCCTTTACAAAGATGGACTGTCCTTACCATGTGTGCCACTGGGTAGCTTGACATAATCTAGAATCCTAGGAAGACAGTCTCAAGGAGGGATCAGGGTAGTCTGGGAGGGGCTCTTTCCACTATACTGATCACTGTGGGAAGACCCGTCCACTGTGGGCAGCACCATTCCCTAGGCAGGGCGGTCCTGAACCGTGTGAGAATAGACAAAGTGAGCTGAGCACAGCAGGGATGTCTTAATTCTTTCCTCTCTGTTTCTTCACTGTGGATGCAAGATGACTAGGTGTCTCCTGACTTCTGCACAGTGGTGGACTGCACCCTGGGAATTGTAGCTAAAATTAACTCTTTCTCTCCTAAGAGGCTTATGCCAGGGTACATTGTCATAGCAAAAAGAAGTGAAACGGCAGGCAAGCAGGGGAAAAAAAATTCTAAACCTCTAGTAGCAGACCGCCGAGCTCTTCGAGGAGAGGGAGAGGTGTTCAAGTGTGTGTGGGGTGTACTGCATACGTGTTTAATTTTAATAGAAATCGCTAGCAGGTTCCCCCATTGTACTGTAGGTTCCTTCTGGGAGAAGAAATCGTTTGCTTCCTGGGCAGTAGGTTTTCTGTCAGTCAGGCAATGGGATTTGGCATTTAGCTTTAACAGTTTGACGGAAACCCTGGGCTGAAAAATAGGGTTTGATCACAGTCCTTGAGCCTTTTTGAGTTAACCAATGAAAACCGGATTTGAGAAACAAGGAACACCAAGTAGAAGAGCGGCCTCTCGTCTCTGACATGCCTTCCCTGTGAGGCCCACCCTCACAGGGCCCCTGCCACCGAGCACATTCTTACCAACACTTTTCTTCCGGACTTGGAGAAAAAAGCAAATATGGTGTGGAAGATGTTTTCTTGTTCTTGAGGGATGATGCAGGGGGTTGGGTTCCTTTGTAAGGAGCAGTTACCCTTCTCTTGGCTCACCTGGAAAAGGAGAGAGACCTGTTAGAGCCAGCGGCCTAAGAAAGAACAGATCTAGAAGCATCTGGCACAGCAGCTGAGCATAGACTCTCCCTGCTACCATTCTCTAGATGTCAAGAACGGTCAAAGGGCATTTCATTTTGTGAGATTCTTGTTGTTTCCCAGTATGGCCTTGAACTCCCGGGTTCAAGACATCCTCCTGCCTTTGTCTGCCTAGCAGCCAGGCCCACAGCTCTGGCTGAGAAGTATTTAGGGCAGAAGTTATGACAGAAAATGTGGCTATTAAGTCCTAAAGTAGATTGAGCTGAGAAGACCATGGTATGCAAATGAGATTTGAGGAACAGCTCTAACCTTCCGCTTCTTGATTTCGAAGCTCATCTATATCCTTCCTTTCAGACGGGCATTTAGGAGGCAAAAAGAAATCCAAGTCACGTGCTAACAGAGTCAAGAGCCCTGGTCTGGAGCTCAGGTCTTCTGGGACCTTAGGTCCGTCAGAGCTTATAAGTGGGCCTCATGTATGGTCCACTGTTGGAAGTTTCTAGAAGGTTCCATGGAGCCACCAAGATTTTGTAAAACCCCTTAGCATCTGTTCTTGAGAGATTTAAGATAAAAAGTGTACCAAGAATTGCTCTGGGTCCTCAATTCTGCTCCCACTGGAGTACAAACCTCGTGGTGGGTACCTGAGGTTTGGTTTTGAGAACTCTTGCTCTCAGACCATCTGTCTCCTTTCATTCTCAAGTGTGTGGTCTCCCCTTCCCCAGTTTGTCCCACCCAGAGGGGACAATGCTGACAGGCCCAGAGAAGTTTTCTGCACAGAAGTTCCAGTGAAGACCCCCGAGCCCCAAGGCCTGGCTATCATACTGCACCCCTGGTTGGTACCCAGAAAGCCTTGTAGGATAGACCTCCCTGAAATCAGAGGCAGGCCAAGAGTTCCTTGGCATTCTGAAAACTGGTGCTCTGGCCTTCCAGGCAGGGGGAGAAACCTGATTGCCAACCCACCCTGGCTGGTTTCACGTAAGAGCGAGTCCCCAATGTGAGAAGATCATGGTGACACCCGGCTACAGGTGCCAGCAGAGAGGGGGTAGAGCTAGGAGTGGCAGCAAAGTGCGTGAGAAACAGCCAGGCCTTGCTGGACAGAGTCACAGCCAGAACTAATTTCTTCTTCCACAGGGCGTCTCTGGGGTGGTACGTGTGCAGGGAAGTGATGGTCAGGGGATCTGATGCCTTATGACAGTCTGCCCCCAGTGGAATGTGGGGCAGGAAGCAGAAGCTGAAGTTGGTGGTGGTGGATGAAAACCTCGCCAATGCGCTCCTGACCGTGCTTATACGGGAATCATTTTAATCAGGAAATAACCCACTTTTCTGGGAGGCTCAGGGTGGTCTTGGTTCAGCAGGAGACTGAAGGCTCCCGGGGTCTCTATGGTATCTGATCTGGTGCAGCTAAAATTCAGCCACTCAGTCCCTGACGAGGGTCACCACAGGGAGGCACTCCTCTGAGAGGACGAACAGGTCACAGTCACCGTAACATCCAGGACCAGCTCTGAGCACCCTTCACACTTTCACATCTGCTTCACAACAGTCCCGTGGGCCAGGGCCGTATCTGGTGCCATTTTAAAGATGGATTTATACGGAGATAAGGAGGCAGACCTGTAGAGGGGTTCTTGAGAGTGGGCTGTGCACCATACCCACACTCTAGCACTGGGTTCAGTGGTCAAGGACAGACTGTGGTGGAGTCAAGGAGGAGGACAGACATCCACCCTCTTTTTACCCAGAATTCTTCATGGTGACCCATTTTGCCACCGTCTCCTCTCAGCTCCCAACCGAAAGCTGACTGCTGGCCAGCCCACGGGAGGTATGAGTGCCTGCAGGCTGGGAGGCCAGGCCACTCTGTGCTGTCTCTGGGCCTGGAAGGGGAACAGAGTACCCTGGAATGTTGTGTTTGGAAGGCCGTTCCCAGATCAGTCCTTGGCCTTGGCTGACAGATAAGGACCTGAGGCCTTAAGTTTGGTGAATTATCCAAGGTCACATGGTTGGCTGTTAGCAGCAGCCTGGACCCAGAAGAAGGAACCCAGAGAGCGGATGCTATCCCACCCACCACTCTTGTCCTCTGTCCCCTCCCCTCTTATTTCATTGAACACAATGATTGCCAACTCCATCCTTGTCCTGTGTTTGACAGAGTTCACTCATCTCTACGGCCGAACAATGTCTGCACAGCACAGGCCTCTGCCTCTGCGGATCAGCACCTAGGGTCAGGTCGATGACTTGACTGTTGTGAATCATGTGGTACGCTTCCAGACAATGTGTGCCCATGTTTGTGTTTGCCGGCACATGTGTACACAGAGACCTGAGGACGACCTTGAGCATCAGCTCCAGAGATGCCATCTCCCTTCTCTGAGGTGGCCTCGGTGGCCTGGAACTTACCAGTTAGACTAGATGGCCTGTCTGGTGACCCCTAAGGATCCTCCTGTCCCTAGTTCCCCAGCACTAGGATTACGAACGCGAGCCCTGACCCCTAGCTTTTTTTTCTTTAAAGATTTATTTATTAATTATATATAAGTACACTGTAGCTGTCTTCAGACACACCAGAAGACGACATTGGATCTCATCACAGATGGTTGTGAACCACCATGTGGTTGCTGGGAGTTGAACCCAGGGGTCCTGCTAGGACTCAGGACCTCTGGAAGAGCAGTCAGTGCTCTTAACCACTGAGCCATCTCTCCATTCCTGACCCCTATCTTTTTAGTGTGGGTGCTGGGGATTGAACTCAGGTCTTCGTGCTAGTAAGGTGAGCACGTCACCCTCTGAGCTGCCTCTCCAACCTCATGGACTTTTTTGGCTTTTATAGACAGGGTTTCTCTGTATAGCTCTGGCTGTCCTGGAACTCGCTCTGTAGACTAGACTGGCCCCGAACACAGAGATTTGTCTGCCTCTGCCTCCCAACAGCTGGGGTTAAAGGCGTGTGCCACCATGTCTGGTTACGCTCTTGAATATTCAGCGGTACCCACTGCAGCCCAGTTCTGCTTCTTCACAACCATGACAACTTGAGTCTCCTGGGCCTTGGTTTCCTTATCCCTAGAATTAGCACAGTGGCCTACACGGTTACTCCTCGGAGCTGATCACAGGCTTCCCGGATCATATGTATGGCTTCCCTGGAGCATCCCGTGTCTGTGAGAATGGAGGAGGATGTGTGTGCCACGGTGCATATGTGGAGGTCAGAGTCAGTTCTGTCCTGCCATTAGGGTCCTGGGAATCAAACTCAGGTCGCTCGACTTACTAAACAGCACCTTTACTCACAGAGCCAACTTCTCAGCCAGGGGCCACCTCATCTCCCATTCTGTAGATAAGCAATTGCTAAAACCTTACCCCACGGGCTGGTTAGTTTTGTCTAGAGAACTTCAGTTGTTAAAACAAGACAAACGAAAACAGATCAGCCTTGGGAAAACCCATCATGAATTCTCTTGATTAATGGTTAATGCCGGAGGGCCCAGCTCACTGTGGGCAGTGCCATCTCCGGGCTCATGGTTCTGGGTGCTGTAAAAAAAAGTCAGGTTGAGTGAGCCAAGGACAGGAAGCTAGTGACAGGACTTCTCCATGGCCTCTGCATCAGTTCCTGCCTTCAGGTTCCTTCCCTGGCTGGCTTCCTGCACAGTGGACTGTACGCTGTAAGCCAAATAAACCCTTTCCTCACCAAGTTGCTTTTGGCTGTGGATGTTTATCGAAGCGAGAGAAAGCAAATTAGAATACTCCCTCAACATGGCTCTAATCATCTTTGGTCAAAATCGTGAGGAAATGAAAGGATCTTCCCATGTCACACCAAGCGCCCCACTGCTTGTGTTCAACAGCTCCATCTGCAGCCGGCTGAGGGCCCTGTGGCCTCTGCCCCTTGCTCACCTCTGCCCACTCACTCTCATACTTTCCCAGACTGCCGGAGCCCAAATGCCTTCCCACGACAGGACCCCTGGGAGTTGAGGGAGGCCCGTGGCTATTGGAATCTGCACAAAAGAACTTACTAAGTCCACAACTGGGGACAAGAGGGCTCGGGGCACATTGTTGAGGCTGGATTCTGCTGGCACAGTTATTGAGGGTTGAGTTGTTATCTGCCCTCTCCAAACCTGACCCCAGAGAAAACACTGTGTAAGCTGAAACCAAGGGAGGGTGGCGGTGTGGGAGACTGTCAGGAGCCCACACTGTTGGAACCCAAGATGGCATGGACATCTCGCGGTAGGAGAGTCATCCTGGGTGAGTGACTGGAGGTGGCTAAGGTGTCGGAGGAGGGTGTCCCATGTCCTCTAAGTAGTCTCACTTTACTCATCATAGGGGTGAAGCCTGAACTGAGGTTCTTGGCCAAGGAAAGATGGCCTTTCCTTTGGACATTACCAGCTTCGGTCTCCAGGGGAGGAAGGGATGGCCGTGTAGGCTGTGGTCAGAGGGACCAGGATGCTCCCACATGTGAGGCTCAGGATCAGTGTGTCTGTTATAGGTGACAGGCTTGTTCTTCTACACCCACCCCTCAAGCTCATCTCTCTGGGAGCCAGGTGAGTTGTCTGTGAGCCCTCTGTGTGCAGATGTAGAAGATAACCCTGGTTTCCATGGGGCTCCATTCCAACAGATGGGACACACACTGGGCGCTTGCCTCACCTTTGTGCAGGGAGCGCTGCCGTCGGAATGGAGACCCCATGACTGTCTAAGCGGGGGCTTGGCGAGATGTTTTAAATGATATATGAAAAACTACATATTTGTGAGCATAGCGTGAGTTTTCTTGTTAAAGGATTTTTAATGGTGTGTGTGTGTGTGTGTGTGTGTGTGTGTGTGTGTGTGAACAGACCATCAAGTCCCTGGAGCGTTCATCGTCTTGGATGTCTGTCTGTCTGTGTTGGAGATATTCAGTGCCTTCTGTTAGCTTCCTCACTGCACCTCATCCGTGTCAAACCCCAAGTCCGTTTTCTCCACCCACCCCTGGCTCTGGTGGACACTGCTTCACACACTACCGTGAGGTTACCCTTTCTAGTTTCTGCTTGTGGAGAACATGTCTAGTTTTATTCTATGTCTGCTGAACTTAACACCTAACAGAATATCCTCTGGTTTCATCCATGTTGCCACAAATGACAGGATCACACTTTTTGGTTAGAGCTGAATAATACTCCACTGTTAGTTGACCATTGATGACAGACAGACAGACAGACAGGGGGGGCCCAGAATTCAGAGAGAAAGGAATAGCAGAGTCTGAAGGTGCACACTGTGGCCTTGAGTTCAACCTTGGACAGGCATCAGAGGGAGGCAGGAGGGACGGCCTGGATGGAGGAGGACTCCTGGTGTGGTGGTGTGAACGTGCCCTTCCCCACGCTCACATGCTGGTGTACCTGGGAGACGTGGCCTCAGGGCATATGAGGTTCTTCCTTCATAAATGAATTAATCTATTTAAGCGCCGTGGGGGCTGGTGGATTACTATGAGATTGTTTATGTATTTATATATTTATCTACGTATTTATTTATTTTTGATATAGGGTCTCACTATGTAGCTTTGACTGCCCTAAAGGGTCACTGTGTAGATCAGGCTGGCCTTGAGTTCACAGAGATCTACCTGCCTTTGCTTCCTGAGGGCTAGGATCGAAGGTGTACACCACCATGTGCCCTAAGACTGCTGTCATAGCAGGTGAGGACTCTGCCCCATTAACAAGAAGCTTTCACGGTGAGGTGCCAGGACCTTGACTTGGTAGTTTCCTAAACCACCTGCCACAGGAACTGTATGTTCTCTACTTTGCACAACAAAGCAAGGGCCTTGTAAGCAGGTCTTAGGAGTAGGTTGGCTCTGGAGAAGGATGGGGGAGGAAGATGTGAGGTTTGAGATGAGCCTGTTAACCTGACCCCAGAACTAAGGATGCACTCAGGCTGCAGTGTTCTCGGCACTTTCCTTTCTTTCTTCGGCTTACGTCGCTCTGGCCGGCTTGGAACTCACAAAGACCCACCTGCTCCTGCCTCCTGAATGTGTACGACTGCGCCTGGTTTTATTTTAACAGCACGTCTGAGGCCTGGATGTGTCTTTCATCAGCTTTAGCCCACTCTCCTGATTACACACTGCTTGGCCGGGGTTTCACTGAGAAGGTCATCAGAATTTGCCTGGCTCTGTGCCTCTGGTGCACGGTCAGAGAGATAGGTAACTGGAAACCTGAACACTGCATCACTCAGGAGCCGGGCTAGGAGTCTCCCTCAGTGTAGCCTTGGGGGGGAGTAGACTTGAAACTAGCCTAGAGCTGACTGGCGAAGGAGCACAGGTTCATTCTTGTCAAGAACATGTGTTTCCCGTTAACTCCTGTTTCTCTGTCAGCCGACATTCTGCTCCCTGTCACTTCCTTGGGCCACTTTTTTGTATCATGTTACACACGCACAGCTGCTGGCAAGTGGGTAAACATGACCAGGCCCGTGACTTAACTGCTGGGCCCCTCCGGATTCTCTGAATTCACACGCCCTTTGAGGTGGGACACCAAGGGAATGTTGTGAATACCAGCTCTGCTAATTCAACCACCAACTACCTACTCTGGGAGTGGAGAGATCAGGAGACAGGGCGATCACCATACCACTGTGGTAGCTTACCGTGTTCCAGAGCGGTTGTGGGGATGTTCATTTCAGGACTCACTAAAATGCTTGGGACATGATACCAATTGGTTAATTATACCCATCCTAACATAAATGAGCCAATTACATTCTGTTCCATTCAGCAAAAAGCAAACTCAGTCACCTCCCATTTTTATCTTGTATTAAGTTACATTGTTGCGAACGACTACCAGGTGTTTCTGGGTGCTATCTGACCGATGGTCAGATGGCGGTGTTCTCCTAAAGGGGCCAAAGGTTTGCACGTTCAGCTTCCAGCCGCATGGTGCTTCAGACCCACAGAGAGTTGAAGTCACTCCTGTTTTGTTCCAGCAGGGATGGGGCCTGAGATGGAACTAACAGTACTGGTGAGGTCTCGGCTGTTATGTTACCCACACTTTGAAAGGCTGAGAACATGCTTCTGGATGTCAATGTCCCACCACTGAAAGACAACGAGAAGTTTCCTTCTAAAGAGGGAAGAGTTCTTATACTCTGTGGAAGACTCCTTGCCTATCAGTTTGTCATGTGATACTTCTTTGTCTCTCTTTGTGTGTATGTGTACACGTGTCCGTGTGTGTACACACGTATGTGTGTAGGTATGTGTGAGTGCACACAGCAATTCTTATAGTCTGTGGAAGACTCCCTGCTTATCAGTTTGGCAGATACTTTGCTGTCTGTCCATCTGTCTGTCTCTCTGTC
The DNA here is from genome assembly GCF_021556685.1 of Rattus norvegicus. NCBI lineage: Eukaryota > Metazoa > Chordata > Mammalia > Rodentia > Muridae > Rattus > Rattus norvegicus. The sequence continues at coordinate 126,305,188 of NC_141541.1, read as the reverse complement.
TGTATGTCTATCTGTCTCTGTGTGTGTCTACACATGTGTCAGTGTATGTATACATGTATGTGTATGTGTGAGCACACACACAGTAATTCTTACACTTTGTGGAAGACTCCCTGCTTATCAGTTTGGCACATGATAATTCTCTGTTTGTCTCTCTGTGTATACATGTTGTCAGTGTGTATACACGTGTGTGTGTGTGTGTGTGTGTGTGTGTGTGTGTGTGTACACAGAGCAAGTCTTATACTCTGTGGAATACTCCATGCTTATCAGTTTGGCATGATTCTTTTCTGTCTGTCTGTCCATCTCTCCCTCTTTATGTACATACACATACATAGATACATGACATACATATATACATGTGTGTCAGTGTGTGCACATGTATGTGTGTGTATGTGTGAGCACACACAGCAGAGGTCAAGGTCAGGTGTCTACTTCCATCATCTCCCCACCTTGTTCTTTAGAGACAGGGCGTCTCAGTGCAGCCGGCATGCCCCAGGGACTCTCCCGTCTCTGCCCACCCAGTTCCGGGATTACTGGTGCACACTGTCATGACCAGTAGGTGTTGGGTTCTGATATTTCTCCTGTTTATTCCTAGGTGTAGCTAGAGGTTCCAACACACAAATAGAACTCCAAAGAAGACACCTGTTCCCACCCTCCCAGGCTCCGTGAGGTAAGCAGAGAAGGCTGTAGCCTTGCTTAGCACCTCCCACCATGGCTCCCATTTCATACCACTAAAGGCCTCAACTAGACAGTTTAGTTGTTGAAATGGGACAGAGAAACAAAGGCAGGTGTCAACTGTTCACAGTGACAGTTCACTAGAAATCTGCAGAGTTGGGGATGGATCACGGCCACCAGAACAGCCTCGTGTCCTTCGCTTCTAGAAAGAAAGTTGACAGTAAGCATATTGTTTTCTTTTACTTAGTTGTGAATGTGGTTCGGTGACAGGAACCGTTACCCAGTCGGCTGGGCCAAGAGAGTAAATTTAAAATCCTGAACGTGTCATAACTTTGGCTTAGATGTCTTCTTTCTAATTGAAGACTATCTCCTAAAGAAAACATTTCTCCTCAGCCGCTTCTCGTCACACTGAGGAAGAGCTGTGCTCTGTCTGAAAGGCCAGGGGGTCACTGGGACCAAAGATGAGACAGAGGAGAAAAGAAACCTTGATACCGACACTCCAGGAAGCACAGGGTGCAGCATCCTGTGAGCCTGCCTCCCGTGAGCCTGCTAACTCTTATGCTATAGGGAGATGCATGTATTCCCACCAGCTCTAGGGATGGCCGATGCAAGGCTTCCCCCCTTGGTCCTGAGCCCCTTTTCTCCTCTTTGGGGGTAAGCAGCCGATATACCGGGGAGTCAGGGGAGTCAGGAGTGCAGGCCACACCAGGCTCCCCATAAAAGAGTACTCATTTCCATGTAATCAGAGAAAGGCGGGCCCCGGAGAGGCCCATTTCACAAGCATGGATGGCTTTTCCTGGAGCTGAAGTGATACAGAAGGGAAGTACTTTCGGAGATGAAGTGACAGCGAAGAATTTCCAGATGTGGCTGGATCGTCGCCGTGAGAGACGGAGGCGTAAATACGTTATCTGAGCACTTGACATGCAGGCCCGAGATGCTCGCCTTCCACAGATGGCCAGACACTTTGGAAGCGGGATGGTCTACTGACTTGGATAATGAATGAACCCGTCACGACACCCCACCCCCACCCACTGGGACACAGCACAGACCTTGGGATTGTATTAGTTTGTTCAGATTCCAGTTTCGGCTCTTCGATCCCTCTACGGTGAAGAGTGAAGTTTGCGTCCACCCAGCTTTGCAGAGTTCACGCTGCGCATATTATTTGAAGATCCTCCTTCTATCAAAAGGTCTGTAACCCTTTGGATGCCATCTCTACCCTCCACACTCTATCTAACCTCTTGGACCGCCTTTTGGAGGTGCGTGCACCCCAGAGCAGCGGAAAGTGAAGCTGGTAACGGATTCACTGGGTCTCAGGTTTCAAGGACCTCAGGGAAGTCTGAAGTGTGCCTCAGGGCTCGTGTTTAGGAAATTTAAGAAGAGTTTGTAAAGGGTAGGACCCCCGATGGCCAGGGAGACCAAACGACTTCTTAGGGGCTAGTAATGCCAAGGCCATGACTTATGGTCAGAAGGAATTTTGGGGTACACGTGAGAAAGCCGGTCCCCATTTTTGTGTTTCTGAGGCACACTTGGTTTGGCCTCAGCAGGTTAAATGAGAACCATGTGTTTCTCGGCTGTGGCTGATGAGCTCTGTTTATCCTCAGCGAAGTTTCCGTTATGGGCTCTTTAACATCCCATTATGCCTGCACCAGTGAGGCCGGTGGTCGCGTTTGGTTGAAGGGCTGAAGGGAAACTGACCGGTTAGCCCTCATTGTTAAGGCCTATTCATGTTGGGGGCCAGAAAACACCACACATTTAAGTCTCGGCATTCCAACCAGCCCACCCAGGGGTGACGGGGAGTCCCAACAGCTGGGACACGGTACGTTCAGGCTCCGAGATAAGAATGCTCACCCTCGGCCAGCAAGGAGATGGCACTGCTGGTTTGATTTATTCTCAATGTCCACACAGTTCAAAGGTCAGCCTCTGGCTTGTATGATGTCCATGGAGCCCTGGCCAGCTTGTCCCTACCTTCCAGAGCATATGAACGGTGCACAGACACATCTCGGGGACACACAGTTTTGCCCTCTGGACGAGCATGTGTAGTTCACGTGCCCAGAAATGCAACTATCACTCCAGAAGTCAATAATCTCCCTCTGACTACTGCTGCAGAATCTGGTCAAACATTTCCCCTCTTTATAAAGTGTTTGGCCCTTCCTGAGGAAAAGGAAAACCTTCTCCTGATCTATTTCTGAAACTTTAATATGTGACTCATATCTACACATGTACATAAAGAAGAAAAAGGGAGTGGTTTAAAGCTACTGACAAGATCAGTTGGTACGTAAGGGGTTGGGCTAGGAGAAAATAGATTCCATAACTATCGATCCCAAAATTTGTGGACTTTAAGCTTTCTCACTGATGCTTTTGACAACGTGAGTGGTTGTATCTGATTTGAAAATATCACCTTCCCTTTGATTCTCAGATTGAAATGAAGGCAACTTCTGCTGGAGGGTGAGTGGCGTTTCCAAAAATGGCTCTATTTGGGATTCCCAGTGACTACAAATTTTCAGATCTTTTTGGACACATGGAGCCCCCTCTAGATACATCACAGAGTTTATCGATTGCTAAGGATTTACCTCCCAAGCCCATGGCAGAGAAATTATATCTGGCGGTGGTGTAGCTGATGTAGGCAGTGGAATTTTTATTTCTCCTAGCTCATCCTTCCGCCCAGGCACTGAATTGGACATATACAGAAATCAGGGCCGTGTCCTTGGCTCTCATGACATTTGGCTCTCCTGAGAGAAGGTGACAGACATCAAGTATAGTGACATTAGTGAGTGACAAAGCTGGGAAGGAAATGCCACAGTGAAATGGAACCAAGAGTGGGGTTCACAGACTTGGGGCTGGTGGCCTGGGCAGACTCCCTGAGAAGGCAGGCTCTGGACTTGGGCCTACATTCTGAAGCATCATCTACGGGAACCCCAAGAAGGCATGATGGAAGAGAGGGGCTGGGAAGTGGATATGGGGGGATGGGCGGGAAAGGAGAAGAAGCTGTGAGCAAGGAAAGGGGCCAGGGAAGCACACGGTGGCAGTCCTTAAAGGGTCAGTGGCTGAAAGGCATCAAATTAGAGGGAGGTTGGGGGTGGGTTAGTGAACAACATGGCCAGAAGGTTTGGGGCATGTATGGAGGTTTTTAGACCTTGTGGTTGAGCCAATACAATCTTCTAGCTTGTGTATGTGTACATGTGTAGCTGTATGTGTGTGGGTGTATGTGGGTGTGTTTTTTGGTGTGTGGGTATGTGTGTATGTGAGTGTATATGTTTGTGGTGTGTGTGGTGTATTTATGTGTGTGTGTGTGTGTGTGTGTGTGTGTGTGTGTGTCTGTGTGTGTTCGCATGTAGGCTTGAGGTTGATGTTATGTATCTTCCTCAATCATTCTCTACCATATTTTCTTGAGATACCGTCTCTTACTAAATCTGGAACTATCCAGTTAGGCTAGACTGGCTGGCTAGCACGCCCCAGAGATCTTCCTGTCTTTGCCTCCCTAGCGCTGGAATCACAAAGGTCTATCACTGGAGCCTCCTGTTTGATCTTTCTACAGAGACCCTCAAGAGTGTCTTGGAATTACATAGAGAAGCAATCATGGCCAGAGGAAGTTCTCCAACTACGAAACAGGTTCTCACCGCCAAGGCAATGACTCCTTATGGGAGAGACTGAGCAAACATTACAGCGTATGCTGGCTAGTTTTGAATTTTTATCCTTTTTGGAGCCCACGGAGAAAACGAAGGCAATGCCCCAGGAAAGGAAAGACAGAAAATAGCTCTTATTGTTCTGTGTAAAAGAACGGAGTGAGAATGATTAGGCAATGGCTCAACTTCTCAATGAGGGAATGAGGCAACTGTTTTCCATTTTAGCTAAGAAAAGTCAGGAGGGAAATGAGCTTCAGAGACCAAGGCTAGTCATAACAGTGGGATTTGAGGGATGCTGGGATGGCTTAGCAGAGAGAACTTGCTGGAAATATGGTTCTGTTGTACTGAAAAGACATCTTGACCACGTTCTGCCCAAAGATAGAGAGAGGGTTAGATCATGTGATCCCCTAAGCCACTCTGGGGCAGTAAATCCATCTCTTGCTGCCAGGGAGGGGTAGTTTAAGCCTAGTGTTCTCCCTAGAAAGACCCTCTCAGCTAGGAACAGGGCAAGCCATTGAATTCCTCTAGAGGAAAGCTGAGGGAGGAAGGGCTCAGAAAGCAGCGTGAGTCATGCTGAGTACAGTAGTAGACATTAAGGCAGAACTGAGGAACTCAGTTCTGATCTGCCTTATCTGCTGGTGCATGAAAACACCAGGCACGGCTGGTGTACAAGTTTGAGCCTCAGCCTCTTGCAAGCCTGATGCAAGGGAGACTTCTTGCTGTAATTAGCACCCAAGGCTAGCCAAACTGTAAAACCCAGGACTTTTCTCACTTTTTCTCCAGTGCCACTGTCACTGTGGAAGCCATTGCCAGAACAGTGAGTGACTGGTGGTGATAGGGAACTCCTCCGTCGTGAGCACTAATGAGCATACGCATATAGACTTCTGGAAGTCTGATCTGAATACTGCATAGAGGTAGCCTCGAGGCATTGGGGGCTGGCACTTTTGAAGAGAAAAATCAAACCAAGCAATGACAAGGCAGACGGACCATCCACAAACGTGTCAAGGCCACCAAGCAGAAAGAGCTCACTACACATTCTCCTGGGGTTGCCTAGTTACCTTCCCTGACAGGAGGGCTCAGAGATGTAGCTGGCCACCCCCCCTCCCCCGCCTTCCAACCCTCTTCTGCCTCCATAGCATTAGCACTAAGTGATGGGCCGTGGGCTTTCCTCATTTTTGTCTTCCCTCACCGGAAGGTAAGCTACACACGGGCTAGGAACGATTACGGCTCTGTCTTTCTTTCATTCCGTGTTGTAACCCGGCCCTCGACATGCGCTGGGTGCAGAGTACTTGTTGAATGAAAGTGCGTGTGGCTTGAAACCAAATTCTCCTGACAGCCTAATTTCGTAACCACTGTCATCAGACAAACTGTGACATACAGGGACATGGAAGCATGTTAGAGAAAATATCATCATGTGGACATGGTTTCTCAAACGGAGACGTACTGTGACCCATGCAGGCCTTGTCTGGGTGACATCTCCATTGGCAGACAGAATAATGTCATGAGGCCTGGCAGGTGGTTGTGCAGTCCAGTGGTCAAGAGTGACTACCGACCCAGGTTCTTATGAACGCAGACCTCAGATGTCCCTCTCTTTTCTGAGCCATCGCCCCAGTTCGTGATAAGTTCCTAATAATGTAAGCTTAGTATTAATTGTTATCTTGACTCTAATACCCCCCTTTCAGAGCTGGGGTGGACCACATGGAGTTATTTTCCTCTTCATCAATAGGAAAGGCTCACGGTGGTGCTGAGACCGCGCCAGTGCAAATCTCCTGTCAGAAAGTCAAACTTTTAGCTGAGTAGATTACAGTGTCTTGGAACAGATTCCTGGAAGTGGGGCCCTAGAACTCATGTAAGTTCTGACGGTTTCTCTTTGTCTTTTAAATCTGTTGTATTTGTTGACAGACTCCTTGTTCTTGATCCAAGCCAATAATGTGTTCAAAGATTAAACCTCATCCTTAGATCCTTAGCTTGTGATATTCTCATTACGGGGAGGCTGGGCTTGCTTATTTCCCATGTAAACGTCTGTGAATTTTCGGTCCGCCCCCCTTTCCCCGTTTGTATGATATTTTTGGCTTTTCCTTGTTATTTTGAAAAAACAAATCATAGGTCACTTCCCTGTGTTGCAAGCGTCTTTTCCCAAAACGCCTTTGAGCTTTGTCTGTGAAGTATTTTGATGCTACAGAAGGCTAACGCCTTTGTAGTTTATATCTGCGATGGTGGTCTGAATGAGAAATGTCTCCCGGAGGCCAGCTAGGAGCATTTCTCCATGGTTTCTGTTTCAACGTCCTTGCTTGACTTCCTGTCCTGATTTCCCTCAACAAAGGACTGTGACCCCTGGAAGTATAAACTAAATAAACCCAATTCCTTCCCCAAGTTTGCTTTTGGTCAGATTGTTTTTATCACAGGAGCAGAGAGGAAACCAGAAGGCTACCCGAGTCCCTTGAATGGAATTCCTATTCCATTCAAAGGTGTGAAGGATGTGGTAGAAACATCACCACCTTAGCCAGTCACAGCTGATCCGCTGAGGGGTCTCCACAGAGCCAGAGAGGGCTGCGCTGCGCTGTGCTGCGCTGTGCTGCGCTGTGCTGTGCTGCGCTGCACTGTGCTGTGCTGTGTGTGCTGTGCTCTGTGTGCTGTGTGTGCTGTGTGTGCTGTGTGTGCTGTGCTGTGCTGTGCTGCGCTGTGCTGGGTACTACCTTCACTTTGAGAAAACATGGGCCCTACGGCCAAGGGTGAGCTAGCGTCAGGCCTGTGAAACAAGTGTCTGGAGTGTCTGGGGTCCTTGCTTGTATGCTCCATGCCACCCCCAAGACTGTTCCTAGGCTCCTCATCGGTCACACAGGGAGGGCTCACCACAGGAACACAGTGCCTCAACATACGCTGTCTGGGGATTGCTTTCCTAGCTCATGCTAATGCTCATGGCTGGTCTTTTCACTGGGTTTAGCCTCTGAGGACTCTGTGACTGACTATGCCCTAAATACAGTCTTGACAAAACTGTACGGGTTTGCTTCTGGGAACTTACAAACCAGAAGCCCGCTCCTCTTTCTTCTTGCGAGCTTTGGGGTCACCAGCTAGGCCCTTGGGCAAAACTAATGAGTATCCGTGGACAAGAGACCAGGGAAGACAAAAAAGAGTTCATATACACATGGCTCTGAGATGCCTTGAATATCCAAGTGACTTAAAGCTCTGACTTGGTCCATAGTTATGTCTGCTCATGGGATGGGGTGGGTGGAGCTTGTGTTTCCTTGTAACACTGTAGATGGTCATATGATCAGCTCTTACAATACTGTTGTGCTGTACAGAATTGAACGAAAGCACCATTCTTTCAGATATTGAGGACAAGGTAAGGTTTCGGTTACTATGGTTACTAACAGTTAAGAAGGAGAGGAGTGGGGGCAGTCCAATGGTACAATGCATGCTTGGCATATATGAGGCCCTGGGCTCAATCGACAGCACTAAACGCAAGAAGCAAGAAGACAGAAATGTGTGCTTTGCTGAGCTCAAGCTAAGGTCAGACAGTGTCACTCCACCGGTATGCAATAGTGGGGAATAGTCTCGTGTGGGTTCAGCAGGGCCCACAGACGGGGGCACAGCACAGGACACACAGGTATACATGTGTCATCATATGAGGCAAACAAGCAACTGAGCAGGCACCCCAGGGACCAGGACCTGCTCAGCACTAATAACACTCACATGGTTTTAGTCTCTGGCCCATGTGACCCAAGAGGACGCAGATGCCAGAAACTGTGACAGCATCCCACAAAGCTTCCCAGGCCTCCACCCTGTGGCAGTGTCCTTTAGACTCATGGCTTAAATGTGTCCCAGGCCATGGCTTGCTGCCCCACTTTTCAAACCATTTGGAGATACCATCTCCCTGGCTGTCTGCCTACCCCCCATGTTTTCCTGGTCCTCTGAGTCTGGCTTGCATGTGTTTTCCTGTGTGCTGACTCCTCTGAGCTCTCCTTTCCAGGGTTTAGAGAGAGGTGGATGCCTCGCACTCCATTTCCCTGGAGATTAAACCACCCCCAACTACAGATCAAGTCACCAGGCAGAGGGGTTCTGTGAAGAGTGTTGTCAGTGTTTCCCTGAACCCACAGTTAGCAAGTGTTTTAGAATATGGAGTTGTTCTCATGCTCCACAGATGTTTTCTGAACATCTGCATCATAGTCTGAGCACTGTATTAGGTCTGGGAGAGGGGAGGGAGAGAGGAGAGGGAGGAGAGGAGGAGAGGGGGAGAGGAAGAGGGAGACAGAGAGTGACAGAGAGAGACACAGAGAGAAAGACAGATACAGAGAGAGACAGAGGGAGACAGAGAGAAAGAGAGACAGAGAGGGGGGAGGGGAGGGGAAGAGGGAGACAGAGAGTGACACAGGGAGAGACAGAGACAGGGAGATACATAGAGAGAGACCAAAGAGACAGAGACACATATAGACACAGACAGAGACAGAGACACACAGAATGAGAGAGAGACAGATAGTGACATAAACACACACACTCACTCACACACACAGAGAGACAGAGAGAGACAGAGACACAGAGAGACAGAGACAGAGAAAGACAAACATAAAACAAGAGACAGAGTGACACACACAAGACAGAGAGAGACAGAGACAGAGAGATAAGACAGAGACAGAGAGCAACACACACATACACACACAGAGAGAAAAAGAGAGAGAAAGTGAGAGAAAGAGAGTGTGTGTGTGAGAGAGAGAGAGACAGAGACACAGAGAGACAGAGAGAAACAGAGACACAGAGAGATAGAGACAAAGACAAACATAGAACAAGAGACAGAGAGTGACACACACAAAACAGAGAGACAGAGACAGAGAAAGACAAACATAAAACAAGAGACAGAGTGACACACACAAGACAGAGAGAGACAGAGACAGAGAGATAAGACAGAGACAGAGAACAACACACACACATACATACACACACAGAGAGAAAGAGAGAGAAAGTGAGAGAGACAGAGAGAGAGAAAGAGAACTTAAGTGGTTTAATAAGAAAATAGATGTAGGGTGTCAGCTTGGTGACAAGGTGACATGTGAGCAGGCAAGAGGGGTGAGGAGTGTCAAGACAGAGGCTGAAGGAAGGGCTCAGTGACAGAATCTAAAGGAGGAGGCTACATGGACTTCTGGGGAAAGAACACTGTAGTGGGAAGGAGAGGAAGGCTGAATGCTGGAGGTGGAACACTGTCTGAAAACATCAAGGAGGCTGTGAGGGAGGAGGCTGTGGAAGAGGCGGCTGTGACAGATGACAGGTCATAGAGCAGGGGGACAGCAAAGCTGCTGTGGACATTATAGGGGAAAGAGAGCCACGGGCATGTTAGACACAGAAGTGTGTCAAGACCCAACCAAGGATGAGCTGTAAGAGACACCAGTGAGGGCCATGTACCACAACTTGAGTGACAGATAGATGGCAGAATGTAGACCAGGCCTCTGAAGGCACAAACAGTGCTCACACTGGGACTTTCACGAAGGGGCACATGTTAGGTTTGCTTGTATGCTGGACGTGAAGTGTATGAGAATTTAGGATGAGGCAAGGCCTTTGCCCTGGGCTGAAGGACAGAGTGGATGTTTGCTGTGACAGAGAAGCAGGCCTGAAAGGTGCTACGGTGTGGATGTGGTTTGCTCTCTAATACTCACATTGGCAGTTAGTCTCCTGTCTTTAACATGACAGTGCTTAATATACACTTAAAGGTGGGACAGTTGGTGGGTGACTGGGAGTAAGCAAAATCGCCAGGGTGTAGGTCCTGTGATCAATTGCTGGTGTCTACATAAAAGGAGAGGCAGAGCCTAGTGAAACACAAACACACACACACATGTACATGCGCACACACTCACACACACTCACACACATGTATGTACACACAGACACATGTGCATGCGCACATACTCACACATGCACACACACATGTATAAACACACGTATGTACACACACTCACACACAGAGACAGACACACAAGACACACACCGAAACATAGACATGTCTACACACAGACATACATGGATATACAGAAACACACACATACAAAGACACATGCACAAACTTCCTGCCACATGGTGATCTGTACCACCTTGGGATACTGTTGACATGAAGGCCCTCACCCCTGAGACCTACTCAGTAGTCAGTACTGTAAGCTAAAATAAACCTTCTTTCTTTATAAATCTACCCCAGCAATGGTATTGTGCCATAAGCCACGTTGTCATCATCATCATCATCATCATCATCATCATCATCATCATCATCAACAACAACAACAATAGCAACAACAACAATGCTGACCGGGAGGGGTACCACTGGAGTTTAAGTAAAACCAAGATGTCCGTTAGGCACTGATAGATATAGTTGGTTAGTAAATCCTGAATTTCCTGGAAGGGATCTGGGCTGGAGAGACACCGGTGGTGTATCATCAGAGCAGGCTAGATTTTGATCCATGGGTCTTACTGAGCCCCAGGGAAGGAGTGTAAAATATGGGAGGCCTGAGCCCTTTAGCCATTGGGAAGAGAAGGATAAAAGTCAATGGGAGAAAATCCTTGGAGCCAAGGAGTCCGCTTTCAAGCAGGTGTGTAGCAATGGCCACACATGGCATATAAAGTGTCCCCTCAGACAAAGTCAGCTACAGATGACACAGGATCAGGCGGCCTCATGGTCTACATAAGAACTTGGGCTTCAGTATCATCATGCACGTGTCTTACCCCACTGATCTTTAACCTGTTGGTATCAGTTTCCTTTGACAATCTTTACAAACATTGAGGCTCTCCTCAAGGAAATGCATGCATGTACACACACACACACACACACACACACACACACACACACACACGTGTGTGTGTGACTTTATATAGTCTTTGTGAGTTCCCAGAGGCACCACAAGCTACCCTGGGGGACAAGTTTACAACCATTTCCTCCTCATCCCTTCCAAGGTCTTTTGGCATCAATCAAATTGCCTCAAAATAGAGATGAAGGTCTTTCTTCAGGCTCCCCCTGGTATGTCTCCTAAGTGTGAAATCACTTTGACTTCCTGAGCCTCCTGAGAAGACTCCAGAGTAAGTGGATACGCATTTCAAACAGGTAGCTCAAAGATGAAACCAATGGAGGACACAGATGGAGGACTCACCACCATGTCCTGAACCTGAAACATCTCTGCACCACCAGGTGACAGCCGGCTGGGGAAGGAGATGCTGACAGAAGACCCAGGAAGGGTGCTGGGGCCCATGTTGTAGACCTGTGGGGTGAAGCACATGGCAAATGTCAGTGACACACAAGACCTTCAGGTCATGCGATACATCATACGCCTAAAGAGTGTGAGCTATACACAGAAGTGTGATGGCGTGGATCTAGGATGTGACTTTATTTTATCTAGATATGCTTTTAATTGAAGTAGAATGTCCATCACTCAGATCTAACTTTGAAATGAATACTAAACAATGCAGGTCAAATGAAATTGAGCATTTTCTTGTCCTCTTCCTGCTGAAAATTGTATTTAACTTTACATATCTAGAAATTTATTCATTGATGATAGTTGGTAGAAACTCAGATATCAAAATGAACTTCAGGGCTCTGGAATAAAGTAAGAATGATCTAGGGACTCGATCAAATGCAGGAGGGTGACATGGGGAGAGCGAGTGTGGCTGAAGCAGGTGGGATTGGGGGGGTAGTATATCTACATTTCCCAGGATACATATGCACCCAGGAGTCATCTCTGAGACCCAGTGGCTTGGTCCAAACTTATTCTTGGCACAGTTTGGGATAATGATGACCTTCAGGGACTGAGGGACTGGTCCCAAAATGAAGTTTCATTATTCCTTACAAAAGGCTGTCACATGTGCTATCTAGGTCATTCTGATGACAGCTTGATGACATCTGCATATTTCTTCTTGAGTTCTGTATCAGATCAGGGTAGAAACTTTACCCCCCCCCCTTTTCCTTCTCTACTTCATCTCAAAGCCAAGTATGGAGGGGAAAGAAAGAAGCCACAAAGAGACCCACAGGAGTGAGGTGACAGAGCAAAGACTGCCAATCAAACCCAGGACAGAAATAGAGTAAGAGGAGGAATTTAAAAAATGGGCAACTCACAGGAACAGAACATATTGGCTGCCTGTGGGATAGAATATTTTCCATTATTCTATATTTTAATGATCCACAAGTGGGGCTAGCCCATGTGGTGTAACAGAGTAACCAAGACTGGGCTAGCCCATGTGGTGTAACAGAGTAACCAAGACTGGGCTAGCCCATGTGGTGTAACAGAGTAACCAAGACTGGACTGCAGTTTCTTCTGACATGTTTCCTGCATGTTTTATCCACTGTTGAGATCTACTGCTCAAGAGAAGATTTCTTCCAAGATTAGCACTCTCTTACATTGTACCTGGGTACCTAAGAGCTCCAGTGGGCGGGTCTCTTGCACGATTCAAGCAAACTGTGAACGTAGAGGAAACATTCTCTAAGGAATGTTCTCTAAGGAATCTGATGAATATATAAGTTACTAAGCAAACAGGCCATGAGCAGGGATGTACTATGGAGTGTATTAGGAGACCGATGTTTGCACATGAACAGTAAGTACTCAGTCTGCAGCCTGTGGATAGAGGACTGATTTTGACATTCAAGTCTTACTGTTTCAGAATTATATTCCATAAGGCTATAGCTGCCAAAGCCTGATTCCATTGATAAGTCTTTGTCTCTGTCCCTTTTTGTTTCGATAAAATATCTTTACAGAAACACATTAAGGGAGGTGGTGTTTTAGTTTACATTCCAAGGTAAAGCAATTGTCTCAGAGAAGGTAAGGATGCAGGAGTCTGGAAACTGCTAATCATTAGCACATCTATAGGTTAAAAACAGAGGGCAATGAACCAACGCATGCTCCTTTTCTTTACTCTCATACAATCCAGGACCCTCTACAAAGGGAATGGTGCCACCTGGAGTGGGCAGGTCTTTCCCCACGGACATATCCAATGGCTAACCCAATGTAGACAATCACTCACCAAGACTCAATTCCTAGGTTATTCTAAGTCTGTGCCTAGTTGATGATTAAACTGACTATCACAAGTCCAGGGAAACTACACAGAAAACCAAGAAAGGGTTTGCTATTGACAACAGTCATGATCAGTGGTGGCAAGTCAGACATCAATGTGATGGGTGTTTGAATGGCGTTGATGTCAACTCTTATGGATGACTCTGCAGAATCTGAGACTTCCAGGCAAGAGGTCACTACATAGCTGAAGGGGTTGGCAGGACAGTCTAGAAATGGAGCCTGAAGAGAAGAACAAACTCCTGCCATCTTAAAACAAAACTTTAATGGGTGGGGGATGGGGGGTTTATCTCTTAGGCATTAAATAAAGTGTTTTCCTGAGATGGGATGCACTCCTGGCTAAGATACAGTGATGTAGTTAAACAATCTGGGGGATTTAGAATCATGTCCTGAACTTGGCTGACAAGACCCTGGCAGATACCAGAAGACAGACTCCAATTTTGTAAGTGTTTCTCCTGTAGGTAGAATGTCCAGCAGCTTCCTGTCCTGTCAAGAAGTCTTCATGAGTGTAAGAGCCAACCGATGCAGCTAATGTCCATGTTATTTTCAGAACTTTGGACCAGAGATCCTGCAGCCTTCACAACTGACAGCCAGGCTGGGGCATGCATCCTCACTGGGGCAATACCTCCCGGCAACAATGTTAAAAACAATGTTAAAACACCGCTCAGCTCACCAAGAAAGTTACTTAATTAAAGTGTGTTTCTTGTTTTTCAGGATATTCTGTTACACACTTAAGTGCTACCATACAGTATAAAGACAGGTTCTATATAAAAACCTGTATGGCTTGCTCGGTTGGGCTGTTTGCTTGATTGACAGGGTCTGGAGCCAAGCTTGCACCTGTTTTCAACTATCTTCAAGGTACGTCTGTGTAGCCAGTGACTGAGCACTGTGGATTTTTTATTTTGAGGTGATGGAAATCTGAATTCTACAAGCACTCTAAAAATCATTGAACTCCATACATAGTTTAAGAGGTATGTCATTAAAGATGTTTTTCTTGATGAACAAGGATGAATGAAGCTTACAGACTTATTTTCCTTTAGTTCTGTTTTGAGAAAGGATCTCTCTCTCTATGAGCACTCAGGCTGCCTTGGAACTCACTATGTGGGCCACGCTGTCCTTGGATTCATTTTGTCTGTCTCCCAAAGGCTAGGACCGCAAGCATGCTCTACCGTACTAAGCAGCACTTTTAATCTGTCAATTAAAAAGGTGATGAGAATGGGATTCCTGGGAGAGTGGGAGAGAACCCTGCCAGGCAGCTGGGGGCCGAGAAACAAGATTCAGAGATTCACCACATCTCTGAAGCTGAGGCTAGGGCGCCAGAGCCAACCACAATCAAAACCACCCAAACAGTGCATTCACACACAACTGAAGGTGTGAGCTCTGTTTGTAGCCAGCTTTTCCCTAGAAAGCAAGGTCTTTAGTTTGTTTTCACATTTGTTTACATTCTGTGAAAGATTTAACAACAACAACAACAACAACAACAAGACTGAAAGAGAGATTGTTGCTAATTCTTGATTCTAAAAGGTCAACATTTACAACAACATCCCTCAGACAAGAAAAGGAAATGGTACCCTGCCACCACCGAAAACAACTCAATTCAAGAAAAACTCAAGAGCTCAGAATTGCAGAGGCCCCACCTGCAATTCCCAGGCCAGGGAGTCCCAGGGAAAGCAGGGATGGGAGAGCACAGGAGAAGGGCTCCTGCCACCTGGTCTTACTTCTTTGAGGTAGTGCATAAGATCAGATTCATCTTTAACCTTATCTTCCCAGAACATAGGAGGCACAGGCAGGAGAGTTGCTGGTTCTAGGCTAACTTGGGTCACCGGATGAGACCTGCTTTCAGAGAAACAATGAAGCATCCAGGTGTGTCACATGATGTTAACTCCAGCACTGGTGGGGCCAAGGCAGATGGACGTCTGTGAGTTCTAGGTTAGGGCTACAGAGTGAGCTACAAAAACAAACCCAACAACCTGAAGCAACAACGGCCTGCCATACACCATCCTAACATCTGCATTTGTGTGAAGTTATGTGCATGACATCTGTAATATATTTCCTTATAATTTCCCAGGTGGGGGAGCATTTAGACTCCTGGTGGGAAAATCAAACCAAATGAATCCAAATCAAACCAATTACTATTAACAGTCAGCAACCTCGTGTGTCTCTGTTGGGAAAACTGCTCACAAGGCTGGCGCAGGAAGCCAGCCTAGACTAGAATTTCTGCCTTTCCCCGTCTATAATAGAGTCTTTCAGCTCAGATGTATCTTGTTGAATGGCAGACCTACTAATGGAAGACACAGAAGGATCCTTGCTTTGGGAAGTCTTGTTTCTGCTTCAGGAATGATAGCGCTGATCAAGGAAACAGTCAAGAGATTCCTCCATACTCCTTCCCTCTCCCCAAAACCAGCCTCGTTCCTGGTCCTTATCAATTTCTGTGTCCTTTCAGCTGGACAACTGTACTCACAACAGTTGTGCCAGAGAAGTGTGTCAGTAGATAAGGTTTCAGGAAACATAGCCTTTGCTAACATGGGTGTGTGTGTGTATGTGTGTGTGTGTGTGTGTGTGTGCATGTGTGTGAGAGTGTGTGTGCGTGTGTGAATGTGGGTGTGCATGTTTGCTGGCGTGTATGTGTGTGTGTGCAAGCTCGTGCATGTGAGAGTGTGTGTGCGTGTGTATGAGTGTGTGAATGTGTGTGTGCATGCTTGTCCGTGTGCATGTGGGTATGTGTGTGTATGTATGAGAGAGTGTGTGTGTGTGCCTGTGCATGCATGCATGTGTGTGTGTGTGTGTGTGTGTGTATGTATGAGAGTGTGTGAGTGTGTGTGCCTGTGGATGTGCATGAGTATTTTTGTGAGTGTGTGTGTATGTGTGTGTGTGTGTGTGTATAGGGGCTTTCCTAATCTGCAGCTCACTAGCAGTCCATTGCCTCAAACTTGAACTGATGGCTGAATTCCCTCAGGCTCTGTGATCTAAGGACCATGCCAACCACGAATTCCCCAGGGACACAGTCTCAGCTGGGTTCTTTGCATCAGGTCATGTGTGAAATAAGCTGTGTTCTTAGACACCAAACTTTACGTTCCATTTACAATATCTTCAGAGAACCAACTGGAAGAATAAGCTGCATCCAACCATCCATCCATCCATCCATCCATCCATCCATCTATTCACCTATCCACCCGCCCATCCATCCATCCACCCATCCACCCATCCACCCATCTGTTTTCCTTCTATTCTCTGAGCAGGCACTAATATTTAGTATTTGTTATAAATCTGGCATTTTATATAGCAAGCATGCCTCTTGCCCCTTCTTTTTTTATGACACTGTCTGGGTCATTCGAACCTTTCTAAATAATTCTCTTGTCTGCATCCTGTATTTTAAGAGAAGAAAGGATATAAATCACAGAAAACAAAATAAATCTACCTGGTGTTTGTTTCCTATCCAACCGAGAGACCCAAAGGGAAGCAATGGGCGAGCCCTGAGAGGTGCCTGAAACCGTGACCACAGCTGTCATCCCACAGTCTCACTGAACGCTTTCCTAGTCTCCTCTGTAAATCAAGGGCAGGTATGACAGCCGGGCTTAGCAAGTCAAGAACCTATCCTCTCTAAGCTGGAAACATGTGTTA
This sequence comes from Rattus norvegicus, assembly GCF_021556685.1. NCBI lineage: Eukaryota > Metazoa > Chordata > Mammalia > Rodentia > Muridae > Rattus > Rattus norvegicus. The sequence continues at coordinate 126,288,243 of NC_141541.1, read as the reverse complement.
TCCATCATGGGTTCAGAGCTCTTCCGGCCAATGGACTCTCTGAGTGGAGGAAGATCATCTTCCCAAAATGTTTTACCTCATCCTCTGCACCGTCACCACATCAGTGTCTGTCCTCCCTTATGTCCATGTAAGAGGACCCTCAGGCAAGGAAGATCATTGTTATTTGGTCCCTATGGTAAATATTATCACATTGGGAGACGATGTTCTCCATGAAGGAGAATGGGCAGGCACAGGAAAGCACTGGGAGGCAGAACCCGGGACTGTGAAATGTAGTCTTCACTAAACAAGAGGGGTTGTTTCTTCTTGTGTTTTCTGGTTAATGCCCAACCAGCCCTTGCCTAGGCCTGTCTCACCCAGTTCTGCCAGCACTGTACCTCCTTTCTCATGGGGCCACATTTCTCTGTACTTGCCCCTTAAAGGACACAGACCGGCCAATACTGAGGTCCTTCTGTCTTCTCGTCCACATACTGTTATTTTGAAAAGCTGCCCTTAGAATCCATGTTTTAAAAGCAAAGGCTGACAAACTAGGCCTTACACACAAAATCTGACCTGGTGCCTACTCTTGTCCAGCAAATTAAGAAAGTTACATCGTTAAATTTTTGAGGGAAAAAAACTTAAAGAGTCACATTCCGTGTCCCATAAGAGACACATGCATGCAAAGGAAGGCGCATATCTAAAGACCAGTATCTCTCTCTCTGTAGCTACCTTCTGGCTACAGCCGGACAGCTGCCACAGTGTAGCCCACAAGGCCTCAAATAGTTACTTTCTGGATGTTTCTTAAAAAAAGCCTGCACTCTAAGAGAAGGAACCATGTCTTCTGGATGTCTGCAGACCACATGCCCCGCAGACCACATGCCTGCCCCGCAGACCTGTGGAGCTGGTGCTGAAGAACCTAACTGAGTAAGCCCTACCCAGTGAGCAGCCAGCGCACGCTCCAAGGTGCATGGGCTCACAGGGCTTTGCTCTCAGAAAACTGTACTTTTGAAAGACTGGTTCCCAGGGAGAGAAAACTTTAGTGGAGTCAGCATGAAAATCCTGGAGGAAATTTATGTGGTAATGCGCTGGGGGAATCTCCTAAAGCCCTTAAGTTAACAGGGATCTGGGGATTGTGGCCAGGATAAGCCTTCCTGATAATGCTCTTGTTGTTTCTCAACCTGGGGGTCCCAACCCCCACAGGGTTAAATATCAGATGTCCTGCATAGCAGATATTTACATTATGACTCATACCAGTAGCAAAATTACAGTTATGAAGTAGCAACAGAAGTCATTTTATGGTATGGGGTCAGCACAAGATGAGGAACTGTATTAAAGGGTCATGGCGTTAGGAGGGTTGAGAACCTCGGCTCTTTGGTGTGGCTGTTCTAAATTCTGAAAAACACCGAGGTCTCCAGGCATGTGGTTAACACCTCCTCGATATCCCTGGCCCCCCAACACCCCCATACCAGAAAAACAGACCGGAACAGTTCCCTCTGAAAACAAAGATAAAAGTTGGTCCCCTCATCCCGGCCACACCCTGAGTCACGCCCCATGCCGGTACCTGGAGAGTGATGTTGACTGGTTGGAAGTGGCACTCCTGGTCATCCAGCTGAATGAAGTTGGATGCGTCCACAGACTCGCCATACACGAAGGAGGTTGGGGACACAATTCTGAAAGAGGAGAGCATGAAATCTGTCATCCTACCCGAGGCCAGGCCCCCAGGTCACTGCTGGACTGAGAACTCAAGTGTCTCTCTTCTACCCTGTGTCTTAGGTTTCAGGGTCAGAGATAACACCAGGTGTCTCCTCTTCCCACTTTAGTTTCTGAGGCAGGGACTGTCATTGAGCAAGAGGTCTGCTCTAGGGATACAGATGCTCATGGCTAACTCCGGCTTCCTATAGGGGTCCTGGGGAGGAGAACTCAGTTCTTTATGCTTTTATCTCACAAACGCTTTACTGACTGAGCCATCTCTCCAGCCGTCCTCCCAATTATGCTTCTAAGACATGGTTTTACAAACCAAAAGCTACAGAAACTAAAAACAAAACAAAAATCTTAAAAAACCCCAACAACCCCCCCTCAACACAACAACAACAAAAAAATCCCTTGATTATAAAATCATACATTTTTCTTGTTATTTAAAAGGCACTTCTGTAGATTATGCTGATAACAAGCCTTTGAGAAATAAATGTAAGTAAATTATGCATTTGGCAACCAGAACCATAACAAATTCATTTTTAAGCATATTTATATCTATCTGTCAGATGCCCATGCTTATTAGAAATTGGGTATTTCGGGGGCTTGCAAGATGGCTGAGGGCATACAGGTACTTGCCACAAAGCCTGACCTGAGTTCAGTCCCTAGGACCCACATGGTGGAAGGAGAGAGCTGACTCCCTTAAGTTGGCCTCTGACCACGGTCCCTGTGCATGCTCCTACAGGCCTGCACACACACACACACACACACACACACACACACACACACACAGAGAGACACACACACACACAGAGACACACACACAAGACACACACACAAGACACACACACACACAAGCACACAAACACATATACACACACACATATACACACAAGGCACACACACATACACATACACACACAAACACACACATACAAGGCACACACACACAAGGTGCACACACACACAAACACACACACACATACACACACAAGGTACACACACACAAACACACACAGACACACACACATACACAAGGCACATACACACACACGGTGCACACACACACACAAGGTGCACACACACACACACACACACACACACACGGCACACCACCCATACAATAAATACACTAAAACTTGAAAAGAAACAGGCGTTTTATGGATAATAAATTTGAAGTCGCCCCAGTTCCTATCCCCGGAAAGATCAGAGGCACGCTCATTTGTTTAGCTGATAGTTTCATGGGGACAGTTAGCACTGCACACTGAGGTCTCCTAGGGCCTTGACAACACAAGTGTGTGTGGGAGGTGTTTCTACTTCATCCCTAAGGACAAGGCCTGGTTCTGGGCATTTCGCACTAACCCTTAGACAGGATGGATAAGTAAAGCGTAGGGCTAAAAACAGAGCTGTGAATACAGGCAACATATGCCACTTTGCAGATACAGTCGACCAACACCTCAGGTCTACAAGCCATGCTCTGGAATGACAAAGAGGAATACAGGATGCTCACTTTGCTGGCTCCCAGCAGAGTCCAGCTACTGCAGGGATGGCCCCTCCCTTTAGGAGCAACATTTCTCTCCTGGTCCCAGGCTTAGATCCAGAGCGTTTGAAAACTGAGACACAAGAGACTGAACTTTTAGAGAGTTCAGCTTGCATTTGGGCTAGGCATTCCTTGAGTTCCCATTTGATCTAAACCAACTGTGTGATACTCTCCCCACCCCCACCAACCCTGCTGCTATCAGAAAACTACACATGATCTGTTGGCTGAAGCTGGAGATAAGACCCGAGTTCTCAGTTTTCCAAGCTCTGGCTGAAAGATGACTCATGTTGCTTTGTGTCTCTGCAGACACAGCCGACAGCCCTGCTTTCCAACACAACCATAGGCGCCGAATGGCTGTCCCCTTCACCTGGATGGGTTACTGCTGCTGTTGTGATGGCTCCTTGTCCATTCCAGACCATCACAGATATGAGGCAGAGCCCTTTCTGGCTATGTTCAAGAATGCAACAGATATACAAAAGGCAGGAACTATGGAGCTGAATGGAAGGGTGGCCTTCCTGGGAGGTAGGGTGTAAAGAACACTTGAGGCAATCTTTAGCCTTGCGGCTTTTAGCTGGCATTTTAATCTGGTACAGTACCTGCTGCTGTACAGTGTTCTGGAGTGTATACAGCACACATGACAATGTATGTCAGGGGCCAGGAATAGGTGCACATTAAGATACACAGTGTCGTAGTTAGGGTTTGAACAGACACCATGATCAAGGCAAGTCTTATAAAGGACAACATTTAATTGGGCTGGCCTACAGGTTCAGAGGTTCAGTCCAGTATCATCAAGGTGGGAACATGGCAGCATCCAGGCAGGCCTGGTGCAGGAGGATTAGAGAGTTCTACATCTTCATCTGAAGGCTGCTAGTGAAGACTATTCACTTCCAGGAAGTTAGGATGAGGGTCTTAAGCCCACATCCACAGTGACACGCCTACTCCAACAAGGCCACACCCACTCCAACAGGGCCACACCTTCTAAGAGTGCTACTCCCTGGGCTGAGCATATACAAACCATCACACATGGAGTGTTCAGAGAACTTACCAGCACACATGCCACTAGCTATGTGCCTGGAAACAGGGAAAGGCAGATGGGAGGTGGATATCGGCCACTGCAGACACACTTTCTGCTTTCTCAGGCTGGCCGGCAGGGAGGTCACAAGGCCACTTGTTCTTGGCTGTGACACATGCAAATCAGGAGTGGCACAGCCTTCCATTGCAAGGCACCCTGTGTTCTGGATGCTTACCCAGTGATGGACGTGTCCACTTCATGCACCAGTGGTATTGTCAGTGTGAGAGTGTTGTCATGCAGGGCTTCAGAGCGCTCCATGTTGCCGCTGGGTAGGGGAGAGAAGGAGGACGGGGCAGTGGTCAGTGCAAGCCACTTAGCAGCTGGTGTGCCTGCCCCATGGGTGCACATCAATCCTTACATTCTTCAGACTCACCTAATCTGTCCCCATTCGGTGTGCACAAAGGGGGCGGGGCAAGAGGTACATATGGGAGGTGACCCCAGGAAACACCAATAGGTAATAAAGAGACCAGGAAGGGGAGGAAGCCACGGGAGGCTTGCTACCCAGCAGGTGCATGCTGGAGGCAGCTGGGACCCCAGGCTCATTGGGGAGGACTTCAGAAACAGGACAGAACATGTATCTTGAATGTCCCACCTGAGGGCATAGAGACCCCTGAGAACCACTGTGATAGAAGAGAGAGAGAGGACAGAAATTCTCTGGTACCTCCCCATCACACAAGTGAGTAGGCTTTCACCAGAGAAAACCCCAATTGGGGGTGGGGCAGGAGCCACGATTTAACTCTTTCTGATGAGTACGTGGTGATGGGCTACAGGTGAACACCCTGTTGCATGTGGGATCTCTTGAATAAGACACCCCAAACGAAAACAACTTGGGGGAGGAAGGGGTTTATCTGGCTTATACTTAGCGGTTACAGTCCATCGCTGAGGGAAGTCAAGGTCGGAACTTAACACATCACACCCATAGTGAAGAACAGAGGGGTGAATGCACACACTTTACCCACTCACTACCATAGCTTTCTCCTGTCTTACATAGTTCAGGATGCCCTGCCCTGGGAAGGCTGTGCCCACAGTAGGCTCACTCTTCCCACACCAATCAACAAAGACATGGCATAGGCTAATCCAATAAGGGAGGGAATCCCTCAGCTGAGACTCCTTTCTCAGGTGGCAAGTTGTGGCACCTTTAAAACTAGCCAGCACGAACACTGACCATCAAAGTTAGGACATGGTTGCCAGGAAGGAAGTTCGTGGACATCTCCCCATGAGTCCAGGGGCAGAGGGACCTACAGGGACAGCTCAGACGTCTTACAGCCCCACTATGGGCCAGAAGGAGCCAACCTTTTAAACAGCTCAATGGAGTTCCAAGCCGGGGCTCTACTCACTTCGATTCACTAGTTCATTAAACCTCAGTGGGGACTGGGATGCTTAGAGCAAGTGGCTGCCTTGGGAAGAGACATGGCTCTTGGGTGTGATTCGTTAAACAGAGGGAACACTTAAGGTTGGCTCTGTTATACGTAATGAACAGGGGTCCTAGCTGAGAGTGAAGCTGGCCCTCTCTGGATGGAACCTGGGAGGTCCTAGACCCTCTGATGTTTGGACAGGGCTTGTCTTACCCACTCCTCCAGAAATAACTCCCAAATATCTGCTAACCTCAGCTGCTCTGCCATAGTCCTCTTGCCCTGAGGTCTTCCTCTTCCACCAGCAAGTGTTGAATGGCAACAGTACTAAAATAGCTCTCACATCCTTTCCCCTCTCTCCTATTGTTCTGAGACAATGGTGCTTCATGACTCTGACCATGCAGGGCCACTGACACTGCCCCTGGATTCACATCTGTCTTCTGCAGGTACATATGACAGCAGGAGCAGGTACCCACACGACTAGACTCCTTTCCCTGCCTTTCCCCAGGAGTGATCTAAGCTTTGGAACCAGTGCCGGGGCAGTCCAGGGTGATATCCCTGTCAGTGCAGTTGGTACAATCCTGACAGACCCCCCCTCCCTACATGCACCATCCTTCCAGGCCTGAGTATCTCACTCTTGATGGAACGGCCATCTCTTGCCCTGTCATCTGTCCAGCCACTTGGGGCTGCTGGCAGCTTGCACCCAATAATGGTTTGATCTGTCATCAAGTAACGGCTCCGGAATGAGCCGAGTTGAAAAGCCGAGATAAAGAGACCAAACATCAAACAACTTTCTGCCATTCCTCAAGCTGGGCCATCTCCAAGTGAGTTGCCAGGCTAGGCTGCTGAAGGTGGAGATGAGGGGGGTCAGGAAACACTGTTTAGTCTCAGTTTGATGTTCCTTGAAAGCTGTAAGTAGGCAAGAGACCTTCAAAGGGTGGTGATGGGAGAGAGGAACGACTGATATTTTAACTGTCAGATATGAGATAAGGGGCTCTAGGGATCTGCTGCTGTAGCAGGGAGTCAAGTGCTAAGAGAGCTCTTTGGGTCAAGCTGAGGAGATTTCTACAAAATCTGCAAGAAAAGGAAATGTAGAATAATCCTGTATGTTTAAAAGATTATAATGCTCCTTAACATCTATGATGAGAGGAATGAACTGGAAATTCTTACACTAATGTTTGCGAGGGTGTTTTTTTTTTAATAATATGTAGTGGGCATTTAAAAATATAACCTATACTTAGCACTGTAGCAGGTACCTAACAGGTGTTTACTGAGCAGTGACATGCTCGGGAGAATTCAGGACTTGTACATTAATTAGAATCATCGAGTCTTTCCCCAAACTCCAATGTTCAGTTCTTACTCCAGATCAACCAGATCCAAATCTCAGGGGTGTGTGGGGTTGCATCAGGCAGGGGCAGATGTCAAAGCGCCAGGTGTTTCCACTGTGGCCAGCACAGCACTTAGCTAGTGGGCATGTCGTTCTAAGAGAGGAAAGGAAGCTTTCGCCAGGGTGCTCCTGACCCCTGCCCTCCCTGTTCTCTCTGGGAGGTTCTCTCTGGGAGTGGGCTAGAGGCAGGTTGTGTCATTTTCTTTTGACAAGGAAATCCTTTCTATGTCCTGTTCCTCCTCATGACCACTGCCTGGACGAGGTGTTGAAGGACAGACAGCACAATTCTGGGTCTGTCCAACAATGCTTTGTTTTCCGTGGCTGTAAGAAACAGTGGTCAGATTCGGGTTTCAATGGGCATCTGCCTCCCCACTTTCTTTTTTTCTTTTTTTCCGGAGCTGGGGACCGAACCCAGGGCCTTGTGCTTGCTAGGCAAGCGCTCTACCACTGAGCTAAATCCCCAACCCCTGCCTCCCCACTTTCAATGGCAGCAATCTCCTGATGCTACATTGTGTCAGTGTGCCTGTCTGCGTTCAGTGGGCATCTGCCTCCCTGTATTCAATGGCAGCAATCTCCTGAGGTGTTGAGCTGTTACTCTGTGTCAGTGTGCCGTCAGTTTTCCATTTTAACACAAGGCAACCTAGAATAACCTGGCAGTCTCCTGTTGGCCTGTGAATGTGTATGTGGGGGTGTGTAGTGTGTGAAGCTCAGTCCACTGTGGGCATCAACATCCCTTAGGCAGGAGGGTTTGGACAGTATAAGAGTGGAGAAATCCAGACTAACACAGCCTAGCAAGTGAGCACGAATGCCGTCCTTCCTCTCTGCTCCTTACTATGGGACTAATGCTTCAAGTGCCTGAAATGTGACTTCCCCTGCCACAATGAATTGTAACCTGGAATCATCAACCAAATATGTCCCTTTCTCCCCTAAATCACTCTCTGTCAGGATACTTCATCACAGCCATAGAAATGAAACTGGGGCTACTGTTCTAGAGACTCCTCATGGCTGTCAGAATGTGGTTCAGATTTTCTGAGTCTGCTTTTGGCCTCTGACTCAAACCTCCTCCTCTTTCCGGTCCATCTCTTATTGTCATACACATTCCCCACCCTCCTTCTAGGGATGCTCACACACCGTCCTTTCCCACACCTATGGCTCACAAGGGCATGGCATTTAGCAGGGCGCACTGTGGGCCTTCACTGACGAGCTTTGTGCTTCTGCATGGAAACAGCCCACTACTATCACCCTACAATCCCTCTTGCCTTCTAACTGTGGAAATTGAACCTGACTGTTCTTATTGATCACAGCGGTGATCATGTGACTTTGAAAAAAAGGCAGAAGAAAATAACTCGTTCTTGAGAATCTGTGGGAAATATCTGGGAAGATACCACTGAGATACGCGGTGAAAGTGGACCACAGTTTCAAATTCCAGAGTTTGACAATCACATGTGGTTTTGTTTTTGGGGACTTTGCAGGAAGCATTTATTGTTTAAGGGGCATGGCTTCTATACCTTGTTTTCAGATGATCAAGGAAAGAAAACCTATGTTGTAAGAAAGGTAAAATCCATGAGTTCGAATGTCAGCACTGGCTGAGTAAATGGCACATGGGACTCTTGGACTGTCACTGCAATATACTTTCAACTAGAAACTTTAGAATTATCTTAAAATATGTGTGTGTGTGTGTGTGTGTGTGTGTATGTGTGTGTGTGTATGTATGAGTGTGTGGTGTGTATGTATGAGTGTGTGGTGTGTATGTATGAGTGTGTGTATGTGTGTGCCTGAATGTGTATGTATGTGTACATATTGTGTTGAGTGTATGTATGAGTGTGTGGTGTGTATGTATGAGTGTGTGGTGTGTATGTATGAGTGTGTGTATGTGTGTGCCTGAATGTGTATGTATGTGTACATATTGTGTTGAGTGTGTGTGCATGTTTGTGCAGTGTGTGTGTATGTGTGTACCTGAATGTGTGTATATGTGTACATATTGTGTTGAGTATGTGTATGTATGTGAGTATGTGTGTTTGAGTGTGTGTATTGTGTGTATCTGAATGTGTGTGTATGTGTGTGTATTGTGTTTAAGTATATGTATGTTTTTGTGTATGTGTGTGTTTGAGTGTGCATGTGTGAGTGTGTGTGTGTATGTGTGTGTATTGTGTTTGAGTATCTGTATGTTTGTGTGTATGTGTGTATTTGAGTGTGTGTGTTTGAGTGTGTGTATGTGTATGTGAAAATGAGCTATAAGAGAGTGTCAGACCCACAGAAGCCTGACCTACAGACAGCTGTACGTTGATTAGCGCCTGGGTGCTGGGAACCAAGCTCACATCCCCAGCAAGAGTAATACACTCTCATAACTATTGAGCCTGACAAACCACAGAAAGCATCTGTCTGAACTGGAAAACATGGTCAAGCAGGAATTGACCAGCCAGTTATGTGACATTGAACTAGAGTGCCACCTCAGCAGTCCTGCCTCTACTCAGTTGTAGACTTCCCCATGACAAGCTGATCCTCAGGCCCCCCAGGCTCCATTAGAAGTGGCAACCAGGGATAACAGCTCTAGTTAGATTTGGTCTAAGCTCGAGTAGATTTATGATCCTAGGACACAGGCCTCTGGCCCTAGCAATGAGGGTACTCCCAGGATGCGGGTATCTGTCTTCATTCCCAGCTCTCGGATCACTGGACCACTGAGCTGTGAGCAAGCATCCGCCTGCTGCCCAGAGCAGCCTCCTTCTGTGAGTACCCAGCCCTGGTGGACTGTATCCCCTTTATCTGTGAGCCAACACAAATCCCTCCTCCTCTGAGCTTTCTTATATGGTCGCAGTATGAGTAGAAACTGGTGAGCACCGTCAGAGTCTGATCCCACCCAGTCCGTGGGGATTTATCACTGAGAAGCTGTTTCCAAATCCCCTGCATCCCCGAGACGCCCACGGCATGCTCTTTCCCCATCCCATAATGATATTTTTATGTTTTGGGGAACAAGAAGTCTGTTTAAGGCCTCTTTACCTCTGAGCAGTCACGATGAAGCTGAGAATTTCCTCTTCTCCAGACAGGTGGCTTGTATCAAAGATGACACTGAATTCATACTAGGGAGAAAGACAGAATGCACATTGGGCACCCATAAGCATTCTACACTTCTTCAAACTGTGTTTTCTAGAATGGTTTGCAGTTTATAACCTCAAGAAGAAGCTCGTCTGCATAGCAAGTGCTGTTTTCTTTTTAACATCTATCTGAGTTTTGGGTGGCAGGAGGCTTCCTCACTAGAACTACCCCCTGCCTCAGGGAGGTGCACATCACCCTTTTCTGCCACAGGAAGTCTTAGAGCAAGCAGCACGTCGAAACTGCAAAGCCAGGAGTCTCTGACTCAACACCACCACCTTTCCAGCCTTTGCCAAGTTTACATTTCTCAGTGGCCATGATGTTTGCAAAATGGTCTATAATTCCAGCAAAGGCTGAAAGATTGTGGACTGCATCTCAATTATTTGGTTTCCACTCAAATAAATTCTAGGCAATTGCACGCTTTTCCAAGACCTGAATTCTGTGAAACTGAATGCTACTAGAGACCGACGGGCACAGTCTCTTGAATTAAACCATTATCTATGATGGGCACAGGCACCCCTTTCTAGACAGAGATCTCTGCTGCAGAGGAACTTGGGTTATGAGGAATGAAAATGGTGAAGGGTCTTGTCCCAACTGAGTTAAGTAAACTGTACTAAAGAGTGAAGTGAGATGAGGGCACAGGGTTGGAATGAGAGTCAAAATCACAGATGAACTGGTCATGCTGGAAGTGAGTGACAGCAGCCCACTGCCAATCAGAGTGAGAGCTGGAAGTGAGTGACAGCAGTTCACTGCCAATCAGAGTGAGAGCTGAAAGTTAGTGACAGCAACCCACTGCCAATCAGAGTAAGAGCTGGAAGTGAGTGACAGCAGCCCACTGCCAATCAGAGTGAGAGCTGGAAGCTAGTGACAGCAGTCCACTGCCAATCAGACTGAGAGCTGGAAGTGAGTGACAGCAGCTCACTGCCAATCAGAATAAGACCTGCGGTTGAGCAGGTATATTGGCACCTGATGACCTCAAGGTTTGAGGATAGGAGAATAGAGGAGGCCACAGGTAGGGGAGCTCAGTCCTTGTAGGGAGGAGCTACCCTCCTCTCCATCCCCTCACCTTTGAGGTTTTAATATTGCTTATGATCTTGACATCTGTATTTTTTTTAAATGAAATATGATATGGTTATTTATGTTATAGCTTCTGTAGCAGAAACAGGAAATCAATATTCTGATCGACCTTATTCTATTGACTTTATGACATTTTCAGAGCTGATACATGTCAGTGAAACTCACAGTCCACTAGGAGAGCCAATCAGATATGCTTTGGGTTTGATTTGTGACATGGGATCGAAAGGACATTTTCTCAAGGAAGTCTGGGTTCTGTTACTTAAAAAATTTACATGAAGCGGTGTGTGTGTGTGTGTGTGTGTGTATGTGTGTGCAAGTGTGTAAGTGTGTGTGTGCATATGTGTGAGTGTATGCATATTTGTGCGTGCATGAATGTGTTCACATGTGAGTGCACATATGTGTGTGATGGTGCATGTGTGTGCATGTTTGTGGGTGCATGCATGTGTGTACATGCATGCATTTATGTGTGTGTGTGTGTGTGTGTGTGTGTATGTGTGTGTAGCAATAAGGGACTGATGGGAAGAACTGGGAGTACTATGGTCTAGGAAGAACTCCTCTTGGCCAAGGGCCTTACCTTAGACTTTGACCTCATGAAGGGAAATCCCACACTGCACTTGAGGAAGTCTGATTCCAGCAGCTCGCAGGAAATGCCCATCTCCTCCTGAAACAGAAAATGTCAACGGATGGCTGGACTGTGAGGAGGACAGAGGCATGCAAGGTCCTCAGTGAGGCCACTGGGTCCTCCAGAGCAGTTTAGTCATCCCCAGGTGTAGTGGGCTGAGGAGCTCTGAGACCAAATCTCCATTCCTCTCTGTCTGCCCACTTCCCCAGGGTTCCCTGAGGCAACTGCAGAGGACAGAACTAGAGATAATTTTAAAGCGATGCTTTGGGTCTTAACCATCACAGGTAACTTATCTAGATTTGGACTTGCACAGGAGACTGCACTCCACTGAATGCATGGTCTCTGAGGAGACTTGGGCTGTGGGGCCTGGATGAATGTTCATTGAGTCATTCTTTCTTCCCCAACCCCTCTCCATGTAGGAATGAGTTTTGAAACGGGGTCTCATGCATTCCAGGCAAAGAAAACTGGGTTGGCAAGATGGTTCAGTGGGTAAAGGCGTTTTGCTGCCAGGCCTGAAAATCAAGAGTTTAATCCCCAGGTCCCACCTGGTGGAAGGAGACTGATGACTGCTATAGGCTGTCCTCTGACATTCACATGCATGCCATGGCACACACACACACACACACACACACACACACACACACACCCCATACATACACACCACACACACACCACACACACACACCACACACACACCACACACACACATACACACCACACACACACACCACACACACACACCACACACACACACCACACACACACACACACACCACACACACCACACACACACCACACATACACACCACACACACACACACCACACACACACACCACACATACACACCACACACACACACCACAAACACATCACACACACCACACCACACATACACACACACCACACCACACCACACACACACACACACACACACACCACACCACACCACACACACACATACACACACACACCACACACACACCACACCACACACACACACACACACACACACACACTAATTTTTAAAAGGCAAAGGTGTAGGATATTATATATTAAGAAACCCCTCACTCAGGAGCTATTTGCCCAATACTCACTTTTCTTGTTTCATTAATCAGCAGTTATTATATTTTACTTAAAAACAGATTCATTTATTTTATTATTTTATGTGTATGTATATTTTACCCGCATGCATGTATGTGCACTGTGCGTATTTCTGGTGCCTTCAGAGGCCAGAAAAGGGCATCAAATACCTTGGGACTGGAGTTACAAATGGTTGTACTGGGACTCGAACTCTGGACCTCTGAAAGAGCAATAAGTGCTCTTAACCATTGAGCCATCTCTCTTGCCCCAGGAGTGCTGTTTTAAAGAGGCTGATCACACCATCAAGCTTTTACCTCAAAGTCTTTGAAACTCACAATGAAAATACCAAATGATTTTAAATGTAGCATAAAGCCAACCTATTTTCACAAGTTTTCATTCATTTATTTATATATTTATTTTGCAAGCAACGTCCCAACAAAATCTTTTGAAAATATTTTGACTATGAGATCTTGAACTGGACTTGAAGCTGACTCACTAACTGGCCCTTTTCCCAGCCTCACTTTTCCTGAGCTAGTGAGGGAAGCAGACAAGGTTCCTCTCTGGAGATCACAGGGAATTGTGATCCAATTGAAATTTCATAGCAATCACACATTATGCTTGAGATAGGAAATCATCAATTAACATTAAACAAACAAACAGGACCACAACCCAAGACAGGAAGCACCGTTTTGCACACACACATGCTCTCAGTGCCTGGTACTCAAGAGCTCTTGACTTTGCACTTATTGAACGAGCAGGCGTGGCTCGCGGAAGCCTTGTGTAAGGGGATTGCAAACAGCAGCTCCTTTTGCTGGCCTGCCTGGCACGAGGGATGCTTGCCTTGAAGAAGCCTTCTTTTCCAGACATACCTTGGCTGCCCCAGTTCTGGGCACACAGCCAGCTGAGCCATGTTCCAGACTCTGTCACACCGTGGGGGTGTTTGGAAGTTCAGACAATGAAGCCAGTGAGCCTCTCTGGCCTTTTGGCTTCCTTCCTCTCATTCACAGGAGGGTTTGATTTTAGACTTAGAGAAGGGTCTTACCCGGCCACCAACATAGCAGCAGTCTTTGGAAACAGAATGTCTGTGAGTTCCACGGTGGGATTACTCTAAGAGCCAGGTTGAACTTGGAGGTTTGACTTTGCATTTTCTTTTCTTTTTCCTTTTTTTTTTTAAAGATTTATTTATTTACTATATATAAGTACACTGTAGCTGTCTTCAGACACACCAGAAGAGGGCATCAGACCTCTTTACAGATGGTTGTGAACCACCATGTGGTTGCTGGGATTTGAACTCAGGACCTCTGGAAGAGCAGTCAATGCTCTTAACCACTGAGCTATGTCTCCAGCCCTTCTTTTTTCTTTTTAAAGATTTAATTATTTATTATATATAAATACACTGTAGCTGTCTTCAGGCACACCAGAAGAGGGCATCGGATCTCATTACAGATGGTTGCGAGCCACCATGTGGTTGCTGGGATTTGAACTCAGGACCTCTGGAAGAGCAGTTAGTACTCTTAACCTCTGAGCCATCTCTCCAGCCCGACTTGGCATTTTCTAGTTTTGATATGCGTTTACCAAACTGAAAATGACCCTCAGGTATTCATGTCTGGCTATCAGTTTGATGTTCCTTTAAGATCCTTTTCTTAGCATTCTTTGGTGAGGGTTCTATCTGGAGGTGTTTCAGCCCAAACTCCCTAATTAACAGAGGAGCCAGAGGCAAGCAAAGCCCCTAGCAACCTGACTCGAGGGTAAGAGAAGTTACTCCCAGAGAAGACACCAGCAGCTCTCCTCAGTGAGGAGTCAGCTGAGAGGTCCGTTCTCCTGACAGGGCCTGAGAAATTCCTGCTAGCGAGATTTGGCATTCACGGGTAGGCTTTGACTCTCGGTTCAGATATGCAACAGCTATGTGTGTCATCATTGAAATAAACTATGCTCTCTGGAAGCCGGAATTTTATCACCCGTCAGATGAGGTCACGGCACCTGCCTGAGATGACCCCCTGGTGTCCCGACCAGGGCTGAAGGATGTGGGTGGTTTTCACAGACGAGCTCTGCTTAGCAATGGCTCGACAACATGCCAGGCGGGGTATAAATTCCATTGTCTGAGGACTTCGATTCCCTCTTAATTCTCAGTTTACAGGAAGGAACCTGGAGTGCTAAGGCATTCTATTAGGTGCTGGCAGGCTGAGTGGGCATGAGGACGCCAAATGTCAGAGCTCAGACCTGCCTCTGCACTGTCTCTTTAAGTGTAAATTCCCATGTCCTGATACAACGCTAGCCCCGTGGACCTGGTACAGGGCACAGCAAGGGCATGAGGAGACTTCTCATTTGAACATTCTGTCAGTGAGACTTAGGCTTTGATATATGTCACAGGTAATACACACATGGTGTCATGCCCTTTGCTGTTGTCTTATGCTCTCTCTCTCTCTCCCTCTCTCTCTCCATCCATCCATCCATCCATCCATCCATCCATCCATCCATCCAAGCATTCATTAATTCATTCATTCATACATTCATCCACAAACTCACTCAGTCTTCTTCTAGCCAATGCCAAGCACAGAACAGAGGGCACCATGACTGATGGTTGAGAGGGAACGCCTGCCCTTAGCTGAACACAGAAGGAAACAATCTAGGCTCTACCAGCCGATCAACGAGTAGACAAAGGATGGCATTTTCGTGGGATGGGATAGCGTTCAACCTTGAGAAAGTGCTGACCCATATCACAGCACAGGTGTCAATTGAAATTCAAAGGTTAGGTGAAAGGAACCAGTCACAGGGTCCATGTCACATACATATGTTGCCCCATTTACTTGAGATGTGCAGAATAGGTAAACACAGAGGAGAATAAATTAGTGTCTACCTCTTGCTGGGAAGCACTGAAATTACTGCGATCACCTCCCCCACTCTGCTTGTGGCCTCCGAATGCTTTGCTTTCCTTTTGCTTAATAGCGTTCAGAGGCGATGAACCTGAACTCCTGTCTCCGGATCCTAACCAGGAGCGGACTCTTCTGGGAGGACCAGCTGTGCACAGGCCCTGGCCGAGGACATTAAGTGAATGCTGCTCTCCTCAAGCCCTAGGCCCTGGTGGAGAGCTGTGTCTCACTAGACAGCAGTGCCTCTCTAATCTATTTGAGGCTAAAGGGAAGATGCTGATGGCGGTGGTGCCTGTGTGACCTGTAGGTTGATATCATTATGCAGGTAAAGGCAGGTATAGGATAGAACCAGGCCTGTCATTGGACAAGAAGGAAGGATGGGTGGGAGAAAAGTTTTAGAGAGCCAATGGAGCAAGGGCAAGGGAGCTGAGAGAACATGGCAGCAGATGTTAAGATTCCTCTCTGCACATATTACAGGTTGTTATGACTATTCTTAAGGTACAGACATGTACAGGACTTTGTGTTGTCTAGATGGGCAAATTAAATCTTATCAATTGGATCAGAGGGTATTGTGTGATATGTCCTTTCATGTGGCGACTTAATTGAGTTCAAGAGTGTGAGGTGGTCGGACGCACTGAGCACACCACGGAATGCCTGGCATGGTAGAAACCAGCTAAGAGAGCTGTGAGTGAGGGTGGGACAGCCTGCCAGGGTGCAGTGTTGGAACTCAACCGACAGTGGGTCAGAAAGTAGATGGGGGCAGCGTGGAGCTGCTGAGATAAATTAGCACTAGTTCCAATGGCCTGCTGGAGCCAGAACCATCGAGAGTGTGACCAGGGTATGCACAGGAACCAGTTCTGCCGATTTTTATTTTAACCGCAACATAACCCTACTAAACCAAAGCAGGCAGCCTGGGTATGCACTGGCAGGAAGCTCCCTGCACGGTGGTCCCTTTGGGCTCTCAAGTTAAGAACCCTGGGGGTTGGGGATTTAACTCAGTGGTAGAGTGCTTGCCTAGCAAGCGCAAGGCTCTGGGTTTGGTCCCCAGCTCCAAATAAAAGAAAAGAAAAAAAAGAACCCTGGAAAGTTAGATAATGTTAAGGTCCTCCAGTGGACCCCAGGCCCTCTTCTCTAGTGTAGGATTCTTGTTTCCTCAAGACAGGGTCTCACTGTGTAGCCAAGGCTAGACTTGAATTCAAACTCCTCCTGCCTCTGCCTCCTGAAGCTCACCACAGCAGCTCAACATGAGACTTTTTGGGAAGAATCCTAAGTGTGAGTGTAGTCACCGCACCTGTGTCTATGGGATGCAGTCATCTATGAGACTCCTGTTCTCAAGGCTAATGCAGCAACCATCATCTTGGAGGTTACTACATATGCTACCCAGTAGAAGAGGAACACTGGGATCCTTGCTGGCTGGTAACTATGTTGGTGACTCTGCTGCTGTGCAATGATGCTGTGAGTCCTCCAACAGGGGCCTTGGGTAACAAGTTCCCTGAATACCTGATGACCGGGAGTCAGGTGAGCTTGGGTACATTCAGAGCATGTTGCTATAGACAACTCAGAGAACTAAACTCTAATCTCAGGGCTCCTGGTCACATCAGAGAAAATCTGTCCATCCATCCATTCACCCATTCTCCATTCATTCTTTCATTCATTCATCCATCCATCATCCATTCATCTATCCATTCATCCATCATCCATCCATCCATCATTCATCCACCCTCCATTTATCCATCACCTATCCATTCATCCATCCATCAATCATCCATTCATATATTCATTCATCTATCCATCTATCCATTTATCTATCATCCTTCCTTCCTTCTTCCATCCACCCATCCATCCATTCACCCATCCATCCATCATCCATCCATTCACCCATCCATCCATCATCCATTCATCTATCCATTCATCCACCATCTGTCCATCCATCCATCCTATTTCTTTTATATTGCTATAGTAGGAAACAGCTATGGTATACTAATTCTTATATATGAAACAGTTAAGTTTCCCATTCTTACATATCTTTGTTAGTTTCTTGTTTAAGAATAATTATCCATAGAGTATCAACAATGCCCTTTATTGGGCCATATGCCTTTGTAATCTGGTTGTTGTTGATTCAAACGAGGATGCCTGGCCTGGCAGAAGGGAGGAGGAACAACTGGTTCTAAAATAAAAGAGTGCTCACTCTCTGAGTATTTGGGAAATCTGCACACAAGATGGGATGGGTAACTCTTTATAAGAAAAGCACCAGGCCTCCCTGCTCCACTCTGTAAACCCTACACTACAGTTCACCATACTGTAATTTTATCTTTCTTTGTCATGAGCCATGAAATCTGTAAATTCTTTAAGATTACACAATCCAAAACTGGATGAGCTTGTCTATCAGAGTCATACAGATACTCATGTCATGGCAGAGAGTAGCCAGCCATTTGAATGGTGCAGGTCAATACCGTCATGAATGGCCACATCCGCAATCACCACATATAAGCTGCACTGTGTGGCAGAGAGGGCTCTAATGCAGAGCTCTACCTGGTGGACACAAGGGCTATGCCCAGGGCCCTGTGGCTACCACGGGATTTGTGCTGTTAATGGATTTATTTGAAAGGTCTTATTGTGCCTATCTCATGGGTCAGAAATGGAGGTACACAGATGTAGGCCTCCCTTTAGTGCTCTTCTGGTAGTTAAACTTGTGTTCTAACCAGCTTTGTCACTGTGGCAAATATCCAAGAAACCAAACATGAAAGTAGAAATGGCTTTGGCTCATGATTTCAGCTCTTGATCTGCTAGCCCGTGGTGAGGCATGGCATCTTGGGATGCCTTGTGTGTGGAATGGAACAAGTGTGTTTTCCTCACAATGTCAAGGAGATGGGAGTGAGGAAGAGGTCCAGGTCCCATATCATCTTCAAGGGCAGGCCCCCATTGATCTAATATCCCATTACCAAGACCTATCTCCTAAAGCATTTACCCCTTCCCAATGCATCATGCAGGGTCAAGACTTCTACAGCGATCCTGAAGCAACACAGACACAGAACCATTGTCTTGGCAGCTGGTTCAACACTGAATCACATACCAGCCAAGGATTACGCTTTCAAAAGTTTCCCATAGGACAGAGAAGGGGACATGGGCCATATTTCAGGGTGTACAATTATGGGTATATTGCCTAAAAGCCAAGAACTTCAGTAATTGGTCCATCACTAGAACAATTGAAAGACTCGTCTGTAGGACAAGCTAAGAAATACCAACTAACAGGACAGAAGAGATGGCTCAGTGGTTAAGAGCACTGGCTGTTCTTACAGAGGACCTGGGTTTACTTCTTAGTACTCACAACTGTCTGAACTTCAGGTCCAGGGGATCTGATGCCCTTTTCTGGTCTCCTTGGGCACCAGGCATGTATATGGTACCTATTGATATAAAAGCTGGCAAAACATTCATGATGCATTTTCAAATGTACTAAAAAAAGACTACAAATAGAGTTAAGTACTGGAGTAAGCTTGCCCCAGGAGATAGGTTCTACTTTCCAGGTTTTTTTTTTCTTGGTTTTCCGCTTTCGGTTAACCAGCCAGTTGTTTGGAGTGACTGGCCCATACACTTAAGGATTGCTTTAGGCTGTTTAATGACCAGGTTTCAAATTCTATCTTGCTAGAGATCTGTGTAGAACTTAACGACTTTTCCTGGTCCTTTGGGGGCAGGGGGGTGGGGGAGACCAAGCCACAGGGTTATGAGCCAGTCTAAGGCACAGTATGTTTGCGCTGCTTGTAACACGATAGATTTGAGCACGTTAGGAGCTGCCTTAGTGATTGGTGGTTGAGGTGAGTTGAATAGACTGGGTTGCTATGTCTTGCTGTGCCTTTCCCACCCTGGACAGCTTTGCTCATTCCTATTGTTCACCATCTGAGCACTACTTAGGACATCATCATTATGTGATGTCTTTGGTCAGGGTTTCCTTGTAGAGAACTGACCTAGTGAGTTTTGTCAACTTGACATAGCAGAGAGGAAAGTGTAAAACCGTGCACTGAGGAATTGCCTAGATGGAACTAGCCTGTGGGTATACCTGTGCGGGATTGGTTGCCTTGATTGCTAATTGCTAGAGGAGAGCCGAGCCCACTGTGGGCGGCACCATTCCCTAGGCAGCTGGTCCCGGGCTGTATAAAGAAGTCAGAGCCAGTGAGTGAGCCAGCAAGAAGCATTCCCCCATGGTTTCTGCTTCAAGCTGTTTCTTGACTCCCTGTTCTGACTTCTCTCAATGATGGTCTGTGACCTGGAAGTGAAAGGCAAATAAGAAACTCTTTCTTTCTCTAAGTTGCTTTTGGCTGTGGTATTTGTCAGAGTGGCAGAGTCAAAGTAGGGCGGGATCTCAACCTAAGAAACAGATGACAGGAAAGCACCCACCCTCCATCTTCTCTCTGGGCTCACTTGTGGAAACAGCCACTTGATGTCTGACTCTGAGGGAGTGGGCTCACAGGTTTTCTAATCCTCACATCCTAGAACATGGTAAAGGGCAGAGATATTGCCTCATGGCCTTCCTGACCTACAGAGAGCAGTATCTTCTAAAACAGAGAATTCTACTGGTAAAACATTCCGGATGCCAGCTCCCGTGGCAGACTTGTCTGCATATTGATTTTAATTCAGTTAAGTGCCTCTTAAAACAAGACTCATTCCATTATTGTTTCTGAGTGTTTCCTCGGAGGGGGATGATGGAGGCATTGCTTCTGTAAATCTCCATGGACTAAGAGGTGGGGAACTGAATAGCTCCCTTCTTTCTCTACAGTATTTTGCAGGGGGAGGATGGGAACCTGGGAAGTCCTGGATTTGACATTTAAGGTTCTCCTTGTGGCTATTAGGGTTCAGAGAGGACCCAGAAAATTGTTCTCAAATATTTTTGGCTCTTTGACCCGTAGATGTTTATAGATGCTTATGGTGTTTGTGCGCCTCAGAGTGAGATCTTCAACCTGCTCGGGCTGGCTGGACACCAAGGGGACAGAGCTAATGTACACTGACCGTATTTGAGGTGGGCATTAATCTAAGCATTTTTTGCTGGTTTTATTTCTGTGGCTGCCTTTAAAAAATAAACAAACACATATGTGTAAAATGCAACTTAGGGAAGAAAGTTTATTCAGTTTAAAACTTCAGGGTACTGTCCCTCATTTCAGGAACTCAAGGCAGGTACTTACATCACATGGATAGTTGCGAGCAGAGAGAATGGATGCTGCATGTTTAGTGCTCAGTCAGCTTAATCAAGAGCAGAGAGAATGGATGCTGCATGCTTAGTGCTCAGCCAGCTTAATCAAGAGCAGAGAGAATGGAGGCCTGCACGCCTAGTGTTCAGTCAGCTTAATCAAAAGCAGAGAGAATGGATGCTGCATACTTAGTGCTCAGCCAGCTTAATCAAGAGCAGAGAGAACGGATACATGCATGCTTAGTGCTCAACCAGCTTTCTCTACTCTTACACAGTCTAGGGTCCCCAGCTGGTGACTGGTGCTGCCCACTTTCAGGCTGTGTCTTTTCAAATCAGTTAGGGTTATCAGACAACCTCCCACAGACATCCACAGGCCACAGTGATGTAGATAATCCCCATTGAAACGCCTGCCCATGGTGGTTCTAAGCTGTGTTTGAACATCACAGTGAGTTTCTCATTGAGTCTACATCTATCAGGTGCTGAGAGAGGTTTGCGATGCTTCCTGACCTTGGATGAGAAGTGTCTTCCTGGGCTGGACCTCTGAGGCAGATCAAAGACAAGAGTGGCCTTGAGCTGCTGATCTACTGGATATCTAAGTGTCCCTTTGTAGCTCAGAGTATGGCTTTGGGGTGGGGGGCGGTCTGGAGGTCCTATCTCTAGTGGGTAAAGTCCCTCCTGGGCCACCAGCTCTTTCACTTTCCCCCAGGTTGCTTCTACCCTTGTCATAAAAACCTGAGGCTGGAAAGTAGACTTTTCACGCTCTGCAGTGAGGACATGTCGAGGAGACCAGAGGAGGAGGCTATGGGCTGACATTTGCGGGTTCAAGTTGGCCATCCTGAGTCTAAAGCAACTGACATCTGAAACAGCTCTGGACTAAGAATGTTGGGGAAGGGATGTTCAACTTGTAACTTCCTGAAGCCAAGCCGTTTTTATTTAATCTGGAGGCTGTGAGGTAAGTCTCATGGTCTACGTTGCCTGGATAAAGAAAGGGAGGAATCAAGAAATGGGGCAGCTTGCCACAATGGCGATTAATTGCCTGAAACCAAGATTCCAATCCAACCTCGCTTGGCTCCATACCCTGTGTGTTCTGGCCCCGGGCTGTCTTCTGAGACCATCTAGGCGGTGACTTTGATGCCCAGGACACCACTGCACAGCCGCCTTCCACCCTGGCACCGTGGAGGCTACAGAGCTGCCTGACGTTCAAGTGCCACCTGCCGTTTCAAGCATGTTTGCATCCTTGCGACAGACCCTGGTCTGGGTGCAGGACCACATCCAGTCTGCCTGGCTCATTTTAGCCCAGAGGGAACTGTACTGTGACTGTGTGTGGAGAGACCAAGGTCTGTGCAGTCAGCAGGAGACCCGTAGCTATGAACCGATATCTCTGTCCATCTCTGGGCCCCAACCAGCATCTCCTTCATCAGAAGGACTCTACAGACGTTTTGGAAAAACCAGTGGAAGTTTTCCTTGGCGTAAGGCTCCAAGCCCTTCCCTGCTGCGGCTTCATGAATAAGGACTGAGAGCACCGCCTGCTCCAGGGGTCTCTGCTCCCCCAGTTGGAAGGCCTGTTTATCTGAGGAGAGGGTTTTGGCTTTGTCTTTTTGAGTTCCTCCTCCCTATGTGGTTCCATCCACTGCCTTCTGTTGCCTTTGGAGCCCCAAGGCAGCAACTTCATCTGGAACCTTCTAGAATGAGGGCTTCCAAGGAAGGAGGTATCAACACAACTAATAGATAATTAAAACAAAACGAAACAAAACACAAAAGCAACAACAACCCAATGTTGTTCTTTATTCTTTCTAAGTTCCACACTCTTATATAATATATATTGTTCATATCCATCCACCCCATCCAACTTGGTCTTCTGCCCCTCCCCGCATCTTCCTCCTAGCTCCATGTCTTTATTTGCACTGTTTTGCTATTATTTGGTGCTACTTATATGTGCATGGCCTGTGGTCACCCATAAGAAATCTACTAATAGTCACAAAGGAGAGTGACCCTCTCTATCTCAGCAGCAATCAGCTACCAACAAGTCCTCTGAAAAGGGCGGGGTCTTGGGGCTGGGCCTTGGGGGTGGAGTCTTGAGGGTGGGCCTTGGGGGTGGGGTCTTGGGGAGCTCCTCCCCAACATGTGCTCAGCAGAAGCCATTCAACTCTCCTCCATAACGACCCTGAGAAAGCACTTAGTGTTCAAACCTCATGCACAGGCAGCATAGGATGAGGAGAGGCCATGCAAACTTTCAGATTGCCCCAGCTCCAGTGTCTGGAGACCAGAACTCCACATGGGGTTTCTATCTTAGCAGAGAGGCAGACGTTCTCTTTCCTGTCCGTGGTGGCCCTTGCTCCTATCCTATCACTTCCAAAGCTGATGGTCAGGTAGGACAGGGCTAGGCAGACACTTAAGATGGGGCAGCACTGAGGTGAGGGCTGGGTGGAAACGAAGTCTT
This sequence comes from Rattus norvegicus, assembly GCF_021556685.1. NCBI lineage: Eukaryota > Metazoa > Chordata > Mammalia > Rodentia > Muridae > Rattus > Rattus norvegicus. The sequence goes on along the minus strand of NC_141541.1, from coordinate 126,264,865 downwards.
CCTTTACCAACATGCAGAGTTGGGGCAGCAGGTACGAAGAGCTCACTTCTACAGGTTGTGAGACTTTATCCATGTTGCCAGCTCGGAGCTCTAATTTCCCCCCTGGTAAATGGGGAAATGACACTGTGGTTGACACCTCACCCCCGTAAAGGGGCGCTCCATCTCATTTGCAGCCCAATAACACAGGACCGAGTGACCCAGGTTTATCGTGCCAGTCATCCCAGCGAGACTCTGAAACTTCCCTAGAACTTTATGAAATCAAAGCACTTCTTTGTGGTGACCTGGCAATGATCTCGGTACCCTGATGGGACAGACTTGTCTGAACATGGAGCCAAAACGGGACACGTCTTAAGAAAGCTCCGAGGTCCAACAGGAAACGGGGACCCAAGCAAACCTCACACTTTCACTTTGAAGAACAACAATTTCTCTGTTCACTCAGTGGGAGGGGAGATTGGCTCTTCTATTGTTTGGAACAAAAAGCTAAAACAGGTGCAAATACTTCCCCTTGTTCTGAGGTCTATGCGAGCATGCTGCAGAGCTGGGTAGAAGCCGGCCCTTGGAGCAGCCTTGGCTGCTGCAGTTCTGAGCCCCAGTCCTCCATGTCAGAAGGAAAGGTCATGATGCTCCAAGCACGAGGGTATTTTGGGGTACTTGCTAGAACACTTCAGAGTGGAACATGTGAACTCGACTGGAGCCTCTGCAGCCCTTCAGAAAGCTCTGAGGGCCAATCTAAGTCTGAGGATTCCTTGGCTGTGGCCTGTGCCCCCAGGACTTAAGTTGCTGACTGTGATGCGGGAACTGAGATTCCATTTCTAGTGACAGATAGCTACTGTTGTGCTTTACACAGGGTGCTTAATTCCTAAGTCGTGACTGGCAGCTCTTACAGCACAGTGGCTTTGCAGAGCTCCCAGGAACTATCTGATGCTCCTCGGAGAAGGAGGAGTCTCGCTTCCCATGGAGAACAGATGTAGCAAGTATGGCCCCCTAGATGGGATCATCAAAGGCCAGCTTCTGCCTGGTTTCCACTCTCTTGGACCAGTTGCTAGAGAGGAAGCTGGTCATGTGACACTCAAGTCACCTGTTGGAGGACCTGATAGGAAAATAACAGCCCTCCTTCCTGTAGCTCTCCCTAACTCTCCAGCTACAAGAGAAGTCTCAAAGCACCCCAGCATCTCTGCATCCCTAGTTGAGAGCTCTGCTCCTATCTGTTGGCATTTTGTCTAGGCTCCGCCCCTCAGTTACCTGGCAACAGCCAGGTGTGCCTGACTCAGCTTAAAAGGGGCTGCTTGCTCCCTCCTCCCCCACCTCTCTTGTCTTCTTGCTCTTTCTCTGTCCTCTTGCTCCTGCTCCCTCCCTCTCTCCCCATTCCCCTCCCTTCTCTCTCTCTCTCTCTCTCTCTCTCTCTCTCTCTCTCTCTCTCTCTCTCTCTCTCTCTTTCTCTCTCTCTCTCCATGCTCACCCCCCACCCTCCCGCCTTTCTCTGTCTCTACTATCCTCTCAACTCTTTTATACCCTAATAAACTCTATTCTATTCCATCCCATTGTGTGCCTGGTCCCTCTGGGGGAAGGGATGCCTCAGCATGGGTCCTGCAGAGGCACCACTCCCTTCCCCCACACCTGACTGCACATCCACCAAACATATCCCCTCTCTCCTCTTTATTTTTATAAAATACAACACTATCAGCTAGCCACCTGTAGAATCATCTTATCTGAGACAATTAGATTTGTCAGATGTCATTTGGGGAATAAGTTGCCCTTTGGAAGACATTGTTTACAAACACGCCTATGTCTCAGGAGCAGGGATAGATAGGCCTGATTTTCCATCCTTCCTTGTATTCTTCTTTACGGCTTGATTTCTGGGCTGCTCCCACCACAAGGTCAACTTGATTTTTCCCACTTTGAATTTGAGCAGGATTTGTGACTGGATCCAACCACCAGAAAACAATTGAAGTAATGCCATGTCTGTTCCAAGCCCCTATCCAGGAGGCCTTGGGGCTTCTATTTGCTCTATGGAACCCTGCCAAGACTGTGTGAGCAAGCGCTTGCTTCCTGAGAAATGCCTGCTACACAGCTCAGTCAGTCTTTCACTCCAGACAACAGCTAGATTCCAGCCGATCTGCCAGGTAACCATGAACCCCCCCAAGCAAGGTCAGCCAAGAAGCCAAACCTTAGAACTGGTCCAGCTAATGCCTACAGTCAGGAACAATAATAAATGATTATTGTACTAAGCCAATAAATGTTAGGGTGGTTTGTTACACTATTAGGTACAAAGTCTCAGAGGTGAGTGGGAGCCTCTTGGGGCCCTGTGGGTCCCTCCTAGGGCGGTAAGACTCTAATGCTACAATGTAGCTGCTGTTCAGGCCATCGTACCTCCAGCAGCCCTTCCTCTCCTACAGATATCCAAAGCGATTGAGATATTGTGAATCTCTAACTAACAGACGCTCAGGCCTCAGGCCTCACTTGGGGAAGAGATTTTAAGTCAAAGGAGATATTAGTGGCCACCCTCCCTCCAACCTTCTTCCCTGTGTTCTGTGAGTCAGATAGGCTGTGACATTGGCTTCATCTGTGGAAAGGTGTAAGAAGAGATTCCTACCTTCTCTGTGAGGGTCTGTTTTGCTCTCCTCAGAGACCTCACCATCTGTCTCTGGTGTGGGGGACTACACTCTTCTCAGAGCTCCTAGCATGTTATTATCTGTCAGTTTGCCTCTTTTAATAAGCTCCTTACCCTCCAACAATTCATCTCACTTCCTTCTTGAACCTGCACCCAAGATCTTTCTCCATGTGGTCACCTTGACCTCTGCCTAGTCTTCCTGCTAAGGATGGAAGCCACCTGGGCTTGGGCTCACCCACTTCTATCCAAGGAAAAACCAAGAAATAGATCACACCCCATATCCACCTTGTCCCCATGTCCCCTGACCGAGGAATGGACTTTTGAACATGGAAAAACATCACCTCAGAAGACGGATGGCAGAACTGACCGTCAACTGTATTTAGTGTGCCTGAATCCTTATTGTACTTGAGGGTACTGCAAATGAAAAGACACACAAGTAGAAGGTAAACACTATTAAATAAAAGAAAAAAAAAAGGAAGGCACTTCTTAAAGATCTTCAAAGAAGCACTTTGTGGCACCGGGGAAGGTGTGCTGGGTCAGGGAGAGGCCACTTGGACAGAAGGGAGCTTGTCAGGAAATTCCTCCTTGACTAAATATTTGTAAATCACCAGATCACAAATATTTATTTTTATTTGAAGTAAATAAAACTATATGAGAAAGAGCTTTTCTTCTCTTTAAAATTTTTAGCATGAGCCAGACCTGGTGGTGCATTCTTGCCTTAGTTAGGGTTTCCATTGCTGTGATAAACACCATGGCCAAAAGCAACACAGGGAGGAAAGGATTGATTTCAGCTCACATTTCCACGTCATAATCTCTAACCAAAGGAACTCAAGGCAGGTGCTCAAGACAGGCAGGAACTGGGAGGCAGGAACTGAAGCCACAGAGGACGGCTGCTTACTGGCCCGCTTTCCCCGCCTACTCGACTGGTTTCCTTCCTTTGTTTCTTTGTTTCCCCTTTGTTTCTTTTCTTCGTTCCTTCTTCCCTTTTAACTTTTATTCCTCTCAGCCTGACTGCAGTTTCCCTCTCTCCACCCCTCCCAGTCTTCTACATGCTCCATCTCCCCCAGATTAACTTCTCCTGTTTCCCAGAGAGAGAGAGAGAGAGAGAGAGAGAGAGAGAGAGAGAGAGAGAGAGAGAGAGAAGAGTAATCACCCTGTTTTCCTATTCCATCCAGGACCACTGCTGCCCAGGGCTGACACTGCTCACAGTGAGATGGGCCCTTCCACATCAGTCCTCAGTAATCAATAAGAAAATGCCCCATAGACTGGGGTTCCCCAAAGGCGGACATGAACTTTGACATGCTGATCATATTAGACCAGTCCCTTTTGTGAACGGTTATTCCCTCTGTGAGATGTGACCTTTTAGACCTTTCTCATATTCTGCTATGACAAAGGTTAGATTTAAGGCTTAGATTTATTTAATAGCTAATGTTCGTGTTCTGGTGATATCCACCCTGGCTTCCATTTAAAGACCCCTATAAAAGATGTCTTAGGGTTGTTTTCTTTCTTTCTTTCTTTCTTTCTTTCTTTCTTTCTTTCTTTCTTTCTTTCTTTCTTTCTTTCTTGTCCTTCCTTGTTCAGAGCTAATAATCAGACCAGGATTTTATAATAAATGTGTTCTGGCACATTTTGAAGGCATTTTGTAAGTATATGATAGAATCCAGCATTCAGACAAAATGAAGGTTGTCACTTACACATGACACCTTCTTCCATTTATTTGTGGGCACCTTACTGTGCTCTCCTAAGACCTATGTCGTTTGGCCCCTGCTGAATGCACCAGTCATGTGTCAGCTCCCCTCACTCACCTATTGTGATACCCTTTCTATAGCAGCCCACATCCCTCCTTGTCCCAGTGGCCCCCCCCCCTTTTTCCTGAACACCTCTGAGCATGCATTGGGGAATCTTTCCCGGCCCCCAAGCCTGTTCTGTTCACCATAGTCACAACTCCTAGACACCTCTTCAGACCCATTCCCCACCGGGTTTGTGAAGAAGGGGACAGGCTTATGTCTATTCTGAATATACACCTTAAATACTCATCAGACATGCGGTTCACTCTTTCTGAATAAATGAGCATGCACAGCGGCGACGGCAGTCAGACCAAGCCAGGCAGTTCCCATTCTCAAGATCAGCGCTTAAAGCTGGAGGAGTGTGAGTTCTGCAGACATTCGAGACACTGATGCCTGCCTCTGTGCCATGCAAACAGGACACCAACTTTTTATCCACTCTGTCTTGTCTTTGTTGAAACTGCTTCTGACTATTGGGTATCTTTTCCTATATACAGGGAGCATAAGCTGCTATCTTATGAAAATCCCTGCTGGTTATCACCCAGCAGAGCCCCCAGATGCAATTATCTATCAGCAGTAGGACTCTGGTTGGCACATGATCCATGTCATGTGATCAGGTACCTGTGTCCCTGGTATTGTGCCACTGGCCTCTTATAGGTGATTTGGGCATACAGCTAGGAGCTCCCCCAACCCCTTCCCTAACAATATTTGGACCTGAGTTTGGAAAATGATGGAGATGGAGCAAGACAGTTGAGTGTCTGACACACCAAGTGCTGAGTGACTCTACCTCTCAGGACTTTTCCCAGCTGTCCAGTGCTCAGCAGGCAGAAGGGGAAATGGATAAACTGTATTTTTTTCCACTGTCCTGGCCCATTCAGGGGCAAAGCTCTTAAGTGTGATATTCCTTTAACCGAGTTCACCTTGGGACAAATCGAATCCAGAAAGACATTCAAATAGTCAGGGAAGCGGTGCCAGCTCTCAGAATCTAGCGTAGTGACACATGGGCACCACAGGAGAACTTCCTCTAGTGGGAGCCTGGTAGGGGTTAGGTCTGTGTGCCAGTACCCCCAGGGTACTAAAGAGAGTCTTGTTTAGACAAAACACAGCTGCCCCAGAAAATGCATCAGTGCTTCCTGTCTGCTACCCCCTACCCAAGAAAAATGAGGGGTGATGTAATCTGAAAGATGTCATTCACGAAGCACCTGGCTCTCCAGAGGGTAACTGCTGCAAGCCAGGTGGGCAGCCAGCAGGACATCAGACATGCAAATCAGCCTCTTTATTCAAAGAAGAAGCATTAGAGGCCTCTGAAGTCAGCCTGTCAGTGCCTGGATCCTGATACCCAGTTTTAGCAGCTGTGCTTGCTAAGGGTTGGTTTCCACCTCAGGAAAACAGAGCTCGCCAGTGGGCGTGAGTTATTGTGGGGCTAAAACATGTTTTAAAAAATTTGTGCTGAGCGTAGTGCGTGGCGTAAAAGTGAGTACCCAGTAAGGCTATCCTTCTCATTGCCTGCTGTTGAAGCAATGTCAGATACACGCCTTCAGACTACCAAAAAGAATTCAGGCTCTCTGCTTATTAATTTAGAAAACTCTAGCAAAAGTCCCAAACCTGTCCAAGACCACAGAGGAGAGCAAACAAAGAGACGCATCTTGCTTATAATAGAGACAAACGCACTGGTGAAACTGCCAGAGATTAAAACAGCAGCGTATCTCATCCTTAAGGTGACATTTTAGAAATAGAGCTCATTTCTTTAAAACATCAAAAGAAAAGTTACATGGACACATCGCTATTTTAAGTATAAATAGTCTGTGAAAAAAGAAAGGAAAAATTGATCAAAAACCTCAGACTTAATGAGACTGGGTTCTAGTCAAACCTCATAAGCTAAATATCGACAGGTTAGACTTTCAGACTTCCAGGAAGTTATAGTACAAAGACAAGACACACCAAATAACATCATATGAGGGAAATAGCATCATATGAAGTTACACAGACACACAGACACACAGACACACACACACAGACACACACACACAAATGGGGAAATGGGAAATAGCATCATATGAAGTTACACAGACACAGACACAGACACACACACACACAAATGGGGAAATGTATATGCACATGTACACACACACTTGTGTGTGCAAGGCACAATGCACACACACGTACACACATGCACACGGACACATGTGTACACCCATGTGCACACCCACGCACGCACACACACAGGGACACACAGAAGCAAACCACGGTTGGGCTGAGGTATGCAGAGTACAAGGTGCAGAGTATGGGGGGCAAAAGCTGGTGGGAAGAGGGAAGGCATTGAAGGCGATCAGAGGATACCAACAGGTTCGACGTCCTTGGCCTTTTGGGTAAAGGAGCCTCCTTCCAGCAGCCCATCATCCTGCCTCTGACTGAAAAAGGCAACTCTAACTCTTCAGGGAAAGTTGAAGCAGGGTCAGCTCCAGGAAGAAGTTAGAGATTAACGTTACTGTACCGACACTTGGTTTGAATTGGAAGAAAACTTGGATAGGCATGCATGGTGGCGTGTGCCTGTAGCCCTGGGAATAGTTCACATATTTTAAACACGCTGAAGTGTTTCCTCTGAGGAACTGAGCATGATCTTGAGCTCTTGAGCATGCTCAGTAAGTGCTCTACCACACCCCTAGTCCTGCCTTGTCTCCCTTAAGTGGATCCTGGGAGTTTTATCTGGAGTCCCGAAAATCCCTCCCAGTTTCACATTTTTTTTTTTAAAAACGGATTTATTTATTTAGTGCATGTGAGTGAGTACATTTCAGACACACCAGAAGAGGGCATCAGATCCCACCACAGATGGTTGTGAGCCACCAGGTGGATGCTGGGAATTGAACTCAGGACCTCTGGGAGAGCAGTCAGTGCTCTTAACCACTGAGCCATCTCTCCAGCCCTCACTTTTTTTTTTATTTATATTTTTCTAGCATATACACAACTTAGCTTTGTGGTCATTATCAAGGGCTTATACCACCGCTTCCTTCCTGCATCTCAAGCTGCTGCAAGGTCTCCATTTCCAAAAACATTATTTTAAATTTAGATTTCTTCCGTGCGTTTGTTGAGCATTCTCCTCATCTCTCCCGTTTTCCTACTATCCCCCCTCTGCCCCTCTGTTCCCTTTGACAATCCCACTCCCACTTTTATTTAATAAATACATACATCGTTCCCCAGGACTGTATAAAACACAGGAACCACAAATGAGAGAGAAGCCTTTTTTTTTTTCATATTGGCTTAATTTGCTTAATGTTATTGTTTCCAGTTGCATCCAGTTTCTTACAAATGACATGACTTCATTCTTATGGCTTAAAAAACATTCCATTGTGTATAAAAACCACATTTTCTCGGTTTCTCCTCTGCTGGACAGCTAGGCTGGCTTGTCTGTTAGGAACAGTGCCGTAGTAAACATGGTTGTGCTATTTCTGAGATGTGTTGAGAGGGCGCCTTTGGGTGAACACCAGGAGTTGTAGTGTATGACTCAGTCCAGTGGATTTGTGTCTACTTTCTAGAAACCTTTCACACTGACATCCATAGAGGTGGGGCTAGCTAGTTTCTAGTCCCACCAGGAAGTCTATGTGGGTTCCCTGCTGTCCACAATAGCCCCCATCTCTTGAGGCTTGCCCCTGATTCCTGGTCCCACCCTGCTCACATCCTATCCCCTGGGGTGAAAAGAGCTGCAGGTTTTTAACAGTTCCGAAAGTGGCTCTAAACCAGTGTCTGCTGTCTGTAGGTCAGAAGTGTAACTTCCTTTAAGACGGGATAGAACGGAGCTGGTGCTTCCCTGTCAGATCAAGCTGAGGGCTAAGGTTTGGAGGTCTTTGCCTGAGATCGTGCCCTGCCTTGCCTCACCATGAGCATCTCCCCTGGGAACAGACGCATCCCTCAGGGACTACCAACTTTTTCCTGACTTCAAAAAATGTATTATTTTCAAACTGTGTGTGAACACACGAGTGTAGATGCACTTGTAGGTCAGGAGAGGTAGCCAGAGCCCTTGGGGCTGGAGTTAAAGGTTACTGGGGGCTGTGAGTGTGGGTGCTGGGAGTGGAATGTTTGTCCTGTGCAAGAACAGCAAGCTCTCTTATGAACATTGCCATCTGTCCAGTCTCTATTCTTCATTACTGTGTGTGCATGACGTGGTGTGTGTGTGTGTGTGTGTGTGTGTGTGTATGTGCATGCGCATGTGTGTGTCTGTGTGGGTGAATGTGTGTGTATGTGTATGTGTGTGCGCATGTATGTGTGTGTATGTGTGTATGTATGTGTATGTGTGTGTGCATGTATGTGTGTGTATGTGTGTGTGTATATGTATGTGTATATGTGCATGTATGTGTATGTATGTGTATATGTGCATGTATGTGTATGTATGTGTATATGTGTGTGTATGTGTATGTATGTGTGTGTATGTGTGTGTATGTGTGTGTGTGTTTATATGTGTGTGTGTGTGTATATGTGTGTGTATGTGTGTGATGTGAGAAGCTAATTTTGTGGATGGAATCTATTCTTTCCTTCCATTGATATATGGGCTCTGGAGATCCAAACCAGGTCACTGGGCTTGCTCAGCAAGTGCTTTAGTTGCCGGGCCATCTCCCGGATCTAGTTTTTAATGTTTTATTCATTTTTATGTTGTCTTTTGTCTCAGTTTAGCAATTTGATCATGGTTTTCTTCCCTCCCTCCCTTCTTCCTTCCTCCCTCCCTTCTTCCTTCCTTCCTTCCTTCCTTCCTTCCTTCCTTCCTTCTTTCCTTCCTTTCCTCGTTAGGTACTTTGTTGTCTGGCAAAAACAATTTAAAACCCAGGCAGGCTCCTTCTTTCCCTTTTAGAAGAGACATCTAGCTGAAGGCAGGGTCCAGAAGTTTTAATGCATACTTTCTGAATCCCCCTCACAGATATGTCTATGGCATGATGGTGGGAAACACTCTTAACTGGTTCTTGTTGCACTTATGGCTTTATTGCTGTTTCTCAAGCTGGACTGTAGCCATCCCCTCAAATGCTATGAATACACAGATGAAGCTTCTCGTACCAATGAAAGCTGAGCTTTGCCTCGGAACACAGGCCACACTGATTAGAAACGGACACCTGGGGTTCTCCATCGCTTCCTGGTGCCCGTGACTACCAGAAGGGCCAGCAGTCTCAGCGGCCTTCCTTCCGTCTAGTTGCTATCTTTCTGATGCTATCTAGGTGCTCTGGCAGGAGGGACAGGCATAGTACTGGGGACAGATTACCATCCTGGCCTCAGGGGCAGGAGCTGGGGCTTGGTACCTGCTCCTCTTAGTCTATTGTGGATAAAGAGTAGGGCCTTCAAAGCAACTGAAACAGGAAGTGAGCACTGGGAGGATGCAGGGTAAGAGCGGTATCTGGACCAGGGCCAGGTGAGAGCCACTACCTGGCATCATGCAGGAAGTTCAAGATAAAGTCACCAGGGTGCTCAGGGCACAAGATTAAAGGCAGGAAATGGGCAGAAAAGACTTAATATTTTCCAAGTATTGATTTCCCTTACAGGGCTCTCTTACAAGGGTGAGCAGTGAATTCACTGGTTATCTTAATGGCCATGATGGCTATAAACATCCAAGGGCTGCATTTTTAGGGGGGGGGGTTCTATTAAATTGATAAGAGACACCAGAGACCACAGAGTACAGCGGGAGCCAAGTCTGCAGCCGTGGTAGCAGCTACTGATGAAGGAAAGCTGTTTGTGTTTTGCTCACATACAGAAGGATGGGCTTACTCCGGCCCTGGTGACGCCTGACTCCTCAGCGCCACTGACACATCTCTCTGCATTCCCGAGCACAGACACGCAGGTTCCTGCACGGAGCCTTCCACCAGAGAAAGGTCAACTACTCCCTCAAATATAAATCTGTGCAAACACATCAAGTGTCCAAATCCTCCCTCAGATCAGATTAGAAAGCTGAGCAGTTTTGTCATCTGGCGCCGTCTTGAGCGACTCGCCTTGAAAGTGAGGAGACAGATTCCTGAGAGAAACGGAATACCCATTCTGTGGTAGAGGTAGACATTAGCGGGAAGACTCAGTTTACAGCAAAAACAAACTCTCCAGCCCTTGATGCCACTTGCCATAAAGAAGCAAGCCGAGCTGGTAGTTTACAAAGACCCCCAAAGCCTGGCTTGGAGACCCAGCCTGATTAGAAATTTAAAACATTTGCTTTTCAGAAACCGCAAAAAAAACGAGCTTTTCTTTTCTTTTCTTTTTTTTTTTTTTTTTTTTTTAGGTATGGGCCTTGAATTCCTATTCTTTCCAGGACTTTTATCATGAAAGGGCGTTGAATTTTTTTTTAAATTTATTTAATACTTAATAATAATTCTTTGGTTTCCGGGCAAACATCCCCCTCCCCCCTCCCCTTCCTTATGGGTGTTCCCCTCCCAACCCTCCCCCCATTGCCGCCCTCCCCCCAACAGTCTAGTTCACTGGGGGTTCAGTCTTAGCAGGACCCAGGGCTTCCCCTTCCACTGGTGCTCTTACTAGGATATTCATTGCTACCTATGAGGTCAGAGTCCAGGGTCAGTCCATGTATAGTCTTTAGGTAGTGGCTTAGTCCCTGGAAGCTCTGGTTGCTTGGCATTGTTGTACATATGGGGTCTCGAGCCCCTTCAAGCTCTTCCAGTTCTTTCTCTGATTCCTTCAATAGGGGGTCCTATTCTCAGTTCAGTGGTTTGCTGCTGGCATTCACTTCTGTATTTGCTGTATTCTGGCTGTGTCTCTCAGGAGCGATCTACATCCGGCTCCTGTCGGTCTGCACTTCTTTGCTTCATCCATCTTGTCTAATTGGGTGGCTGTATATGTATGGGCCACATGTAGGGCAGGCTCTGAATGGGTGTTCCTTCAGTCTCTGTTTTAATCTTTGCCTCTCTCTTCCCTGCCAAGGGTATTCTTGTTCCCCTTTTAGAGAAGGAGTGAAGCATTCACATTTTGATCATCCGTCTTGAGTTTCATTTGTTCTAGGCATCTAGGGTAATTCAAGCATTTGGGCTAATAGCCACTTATCAGTGAGTGCATACCATGTATGTCTTTCTGTGATTGGGTTAGCTCACTCAGGATGATATTTTCCAGTTCCAACCATTTGCCTACGAATTTCATAAAGCCGTTGTTTTTGATAGCTGAGTAATATTCCATTGTGTAGATGTACCACATTTTCTGTATCCATTCCTCTGTTGAAGGGCATCTGGGTTCTTTCCAGCTTCTGGCTATTATAAATAAGGCTGCAATGAACATAGTGGAGCACATGTCTTTTTTATATGTTGGGGTATCTTTTGGGTATATGCCCAGGAGAGGTATAGCTGGATCCTCAGGCAGTTCAATGTCCAATTTTCTGAGGAACCTCCAGACTGATTTCCAGAATGGTTGTACCAGTCTGCAATCCCACCAACAATGGAGGAGTGTTCCTCTTTCTCCGCATCCTCACCAGCATCTGCTGTCACCTGAGTTTTTGATCTTAGCCATTCTCACTGGTGTGAGGTGAAATCTCAGGGTTGTTTTGATTTGCATTTCCCTTATGACTAAAGATGTTGAACATTTCTTTAGGTGTTTCTCAGCCATTCAGCATTCCTCAGCTGTGAATTCTTTGTTTAGCTCTGAACCCCATTTTTTAATAGGGTTATTTGTCTCCCTGCGGTCTAACTTCTTGAGTTCTTTGTATATTTTGGATATAAGACCTCTATCTGTTGTAGGATTGGTAAAGATCTTTTCCCAATCTGTTGGTTGCCGATTTGTCCTAACCACAGTGTCCTTTGCCTTATAGAAGCTTTGTAGTTTTATGAGATCCCATTTGTCGATTCTTGATCTTAGAGCATAAGCCATTGGTGTTTTGTTCAGGAAATTTTTTCCAGTGCCCATGTGTTCCAGATGCTTCCCTAGTTTTTCTTCTATTAGTTTGAGTGTGTCTGGTTTGATGTGGAGGTCCTTGATCCACTTGGACTTAAGCTTTGTACAGGGTGATAAGGATGGATCAATCTGCATTCTTCTACATGTTGACCTCCAGTTGAACCAGCACCATTTGCTGAAAATGCTATCTTTTTTCCATTGGATGGTTTTGGCTCCTTTGTCAAAAATCAAGTGACCATAGGTGTGTGGGTTCATTTCTGGGTCTTCAATTCTATTCCATTGGTCTATCTGTCTGTCTCTGTACCAATACCATGCAGTTTTTATCACTATTGCTCTGTAATACTGCTTGAGTTCAGGGATAGTGATTCCCCCTGAAGTCCTTTTATTGTTGAGGATAGTTTTAGCTATCCTGGGTTTTTTGTTATTCCAGATGAATTTGCAAATTGTTCTGTCTAACTCTTTGAAGAATTGGATTGGTATTTTGATGGGGATTGCATTGAATCTGTAGATCGCTTTTGGTAAAATGGCCATTTTTACTATATTAATCCTGCCAATCCATGAGCATGGGAGATCTTTCCATCTTCTGAGGTCTTCTTCAATTTCTTTCCTCAGTGTCTTGAAGTTCTTATTGTACAGATCTTTTACTTGCTTGGTTAAAGTCACACCGAGGTACTTTATATTATTTGGGTCTATTATGAAGGGTGTCGTTTCCCTAATTTCTTTCTCGGCTTGTTTCTCTTTTGTATAGAGGAAGGCAACTGATTTATTTGAGTTAATTTTATACCCAGCCACTTTGCTGAAGTTGTTTATCAGCTTTAGTAGTTCTCTGGTGGAACTTTTGGGATCACTTAAATATACTATCATGTCATCTGCAAATAGTGATATTTTGACCTCTTCTTTTCCGATCTGTATCCCCTTGATCTCCTTTTGTTGTCTGATTGCTCTGGCTAGAACTTCAAGAACTATATTGAATAAGTAGGGAGAGAGTGGGCAGCCTTGTCTAGTCCCTGATTTTAGTGGGATTGCTTCAAGTTTCTCTCCATTTAGTTTAATGTTAGCAACTGGTTTGCTGTATATGGCTTTTACTATGTTTAGTTATGGGCCTTGAATTCCTATTCTTTCCAGGACTTTTATCATGAAGGGGTGTTGAATTTTGTCAAATGCTTTCTCAGCATCTAATGAAATGATCATGTGGTTTTGTTCTTTCAGTTTGTTTATATAATGGATCACGTTGATGGTTTTCCGTATATTAAACCATCCCTGCATGCCTGGGATGAAGCCTACTTGATCATGGTGGATGATTGTTTTGATGTGCTCTTGGATTCGGTTTGCCAGAATTTTATTGAGTATTTTTGCGTCAATATTCATAAGGGAAATTGGTCTGAAGTTCTCTTTCTTTGTTGTGTCTTTGTGTGGTTTAGGTATAAGAGTAATTGTGGCTTCATAGAAGGAATTCGGGAGTGATCCATCTGTTTCAATTCTGTGGAATAGTTTGGATAATATTGGTATGAGGTCTTCTATGAAGGTTTGATAGAATTCTGCACTAAACCCGTCTGGACCTGGGCTCTTTTTGGTTGGGAGACCTTTAATGACTGCTTCTATTTCCTTAGGAGTTATGGGGTTGTTTAACTGGTTTATCTGTTCCTGATTTAACTTCGGTACCTGGTATCTGTCTAGGAAATTGTCCATTTCCTGCAGATTTTCAAGTTTTGTTGAATATAGGCTTTTATAGTAAGATCTGATGATTTTTTGAATTTCCTCTGAATCTGTAGTTATGTTTCCCTTTTCATTTCTGATTTTGTTAATTTGGACACACTCTCTGTGTCCTCTCGTTAGTCTGGCTAAGGGTTCATCTATCTTGTTGATTTTCTCAAAGAACCAACTTTTGGTTCTGTTGATTCTTTCTATGGTCCTTTTTGTTTCTACTTGGTTGATTTCAGCTCTGAATTTGATTATTTCCTGCCTTCTACTCCTCCTGGGTGTATTTGCTTCTTTTTGCTCTAGAGCTTTTAGGTGTGCTGTCAAGCTGCTGACATATGCTCTTTCCTGTTTCTTTCTGCAGGCACTCAGCGCTATGAGTTTTCCTCTTAGCACAGCTTTCATTGTGTCCCATAAGTTTGGGTATGTTGTACCTTCATTTTCATTAAATTCTAAAAAGTTTTTAATTTCTTTATTTCTTCCTTGACTAGGTTATCATTGAGTAGAGCATTGTTCAATTTCCACGTATATGTGGGCATTCTTCCCTTATTGTTATTGAAGACCAGTTTTAGGCCGTGGTGGTCTGATAGCACGCATGGGATTATTTCTATCTTTCTGTACCTGTTGAGGCCTGTTTTTTGACCAACTATATGGTCAATTTTGGAGAAAGTACAATGAGGAGCTGAGAAGAAGGTATATCCTTTTGCTTTAGCATAGAATGTTCTATAAATATCCGTTAAGTCCATTTGGCTCATGACTTCTCTTAGTCTGTCTACGTCTCTGTTTAATTTCTGTTTCCATGATCTGTCCATTGATGAGAGTGGGGTGTTGAAATCTCCCACTATTATTGTGTGAGGTGCAATGTGTGTTTTGAGCTTTAGTAAGGTTTCTTTTACGTATGTAGGTGCCCTTGTATTTGGGGCATAGATATTTAGGATTGAGAGTTCATCTTGGTGGATTTTTCCTTTGATGAATATAAAGTGTCCTTCCTTATCTTTTTTGATGACTTTTAATTGAAAATTGATTTTATTTGATATTAGAATGGCTACTCCAGCTTGCTTCTTCTGACCATTTGCTTGGAAAGTTGCTTTCCAGCCTTTCACTTTGAGGTAGTTTCTGTCTTTGTCTCTGAGGTGTGTTTCCTGTAGGCAGCAGAATGCAGGGTCCTCGTTGCGTATCCAGTTTGTTAATCTATGTCTTTTTATTGGGGAGTTGAGGCCATTGATGTTGAGAGATATTAAGGAATAGTGATTATTGCTTCCTGTTATATTCATATTTGGATGTGAGGTTATGTTTGTGTGCTTTTCTTCTCTTTGTTTTGTTGCCAAGACGATTAGTTTCTTGCTTCTTCTAGGGTATAGCTTGCCTCCTTATGTTGGGCTTTACCATTTATTATCCTTTGTAGTGCTGGATTTGTAGAAAGATATTGTGTAAATTTGGTTTTGTCATGGAATATCTTGGTTTCTCCATCTATGTTAATTGAGAGTTTTGCAGGATACAGTAACCTGGGCTGGCATTTGTGTTCTCTTAGGGTCTGTATGACATCTGTCCAGGATCTTCTGGCTTTCATAGTCTCTGGCGAAAAGTCTGGTGTGATTCTGATAGGTCTGCCTTTATATGTTACTTGACCTTTTTCCCTTACTGCTTTTAATATTCTTTCTTTATTTTGTGCGTTTGGTGTTTTGACTATTATGTGACGGGAGGTGTTTCTTTTCTGGTCCAATCTACTTGGAGTTCTGTAGGCTTCTTGTATGCCTATGGGTATCTCTTTTTTTAGGTTAGGGAAGTTTTCTTCTATGATTTTATTGAAGATATTTACTGGTCCTTTGAGCTGGGAGTCTTCACTCTCTTCTATACCTATTATCCTTAGGTTTGATCTTCTCATTGAGTCCTGGATTTCCTGTATGTTTTGGACCAGTAGCTTTTTCCGCTTTACATTATCTTTGACAGTTGAGTCAATGATTTCTATGGAATCTTCTGCTCCCGAGATTCTCTCTTCCATCTCTTGTATTCTGTTGGTAAAGCTTGTATCTACAGCTCCTTGTCTCTTCTTTTGGTTTTCTATATCCAGGTTTGTTTCCATGTGTTCTTTCTTGATTGCTTCTATTTCCATTTTTAATTCCTTCAACTGTTTGATTGTGTTTTCCTGGAATTCTTTCAGGGACTTTTACGATTCCTCTCTGTAGGCTTCTACTTGTTTATTAATGTTTTCCTGTGTTTCTCTAAGGGAGTTCTTCACGTCTTTCTTGAAGTCCTCCAGCATCATGATCAAATATGATTTTGAAACTAGATCTTGCTTTTCTGGTGTGTTTGGATATTCCATGTTTATTTTGGTGGGAGAATTGGGCTCCGATGATGCCATGTAGTCTTGGTTTCTGTTGCTTGGGTTCCTGCGCTTGCCTCTCGCCATCAGATTATCTCTAGTGTTACTTTGTTCTGCTATTTCTGACAGTGGCTAGACTGTCCTATAAGCCTGTGTGTCAGGAGTGCTGTAGACCTGTTTTCCTGTTTTCTTTCAGCCAGTTATGGGGACAGAGTGTTCTGCTTTCAGGCGTGTAGTTTTTCCTCTCTACAGGTCTTCAGCTGTTCCTGTGGGCCTGTGTCTTGAGTTCACCAGGCAGGTCACTTGCAGCAGAAAAGTTGGTCTTACCTGTGGTCCCGAGGCTCAAGTTTGCTCGCGGGGTGCTGCCCACGAGCTCTTCACAGCGGGAGCAACCAGGAAGATCTGCGCTGCCCTTTCCGGGAGCTTCCGTGCACTAGGGTTCCAGATGGCGTTTGGTGTTTTCCTCTGGCGTCCGAGATGTGTGTGCAGAGTGCAGTCTCTTCTGGTTTCCCAGGCGTGTCTGCCTCTCTGAAGGTTTAGCTCTCCCTCCCACGGGATTTGGGTGCAGAGAACTCTTTATCCAGTCTGTTTCCTTCAGGTTCTGTCGGTGTCTCAGGCGCAGGGGTCCTGCCGCTCCTGGGCCCTCCCCTAGGGGAACCTAGAGGCCTTATACAGTTTCCTCTTGGGCCAGGGATGTGGGCAGGGGTGGGCAGTGTTGGTGGTCTCCTCCGCTCTGCAGCCTCGGGAGTGCCCACCTGGCCAGGCGGTGAGGTCTCTCTCCCACGGGGTTTGGGGGCAGAGAGCTGCTGCGGGCCAGGCAAAACGAGCTTTTCTGATACGCTACCGTGACCTCATCAGGCCTTGTCATGGAGGAGTAGAGGACACAGGGTCTGTCCCCTCACCTCAGTCTCTCAAGGTGATTAGAAGACAGAGCCATAGGTAACTCCACAGCCACACTCAGTGACAGACAACCACAGCTCTAGGCTCTCGGTCGCGCTCGGCAAGCTGTGTGGAGTGTGGTGGGTGAAGTCTCCCAGGGCCCAGGACCATCCTTTCTCTCTCATGTGCCTCGTCTTCCAACATTCCCATCACCAAAACTTATCTTCTCACGTTTCTGTCCTGATGGCCCTTCCCGTAAGATGTCACCGCATGGCCAGAGTACTGTACGGCACCCCGCTAAAAGATCCAAGTTCAAACCCGGAAGCACGGTTTCTGCTGGAGGTGCACGGCGTGTGCGCCGTCACAAAGTCAGATAAGTCACAAGTTGAACTGTCAGAAGGTGCGGTCCAGCAGAGACTGAGCATGTGTGCAGTGTGTGCTGGCGTGTGGTGGGGTCGGGGTCTGTCACAGAAGGGGCACGCTATACACACGCTTGGCATAGGCCCTGTCCGAGAACGAAGACTCTGGAACCCTGCACCCAGGGCACACTGATCACCAGAGACACTGCTGTCACACCAGCTCTGTGTCTGCTCACCACCACAGCTCACTTCCCTCCATGCCACACTCCACACCTATTGTTTTACTCTATGTCTGAATGTAAACGCTGCCTCGGCTGCTTCTACCGCCATTCCAGAGATCAAACTTTAGCCTAAAAGTCTTTAGCATAAAAAACGACATGGATGCTACATTTGGGTTGACTTTTCCATTCCCTTCCATCCCCTAAACACATATAGACAATATCACACACACACACACACACACACACACACACACACACACACACACCATCACAGACAATCATACATACACATACAATCATACACACATATAATCTAAACACATATAGACAATATCACACACACACAATCACAGACAATCACACACACAGACAATCACACATACACATACAATCACACACACATATAATCACAGACGATCACACACGCACAATTACACACACTCAATACACACAATCATACACTCACATAATTACATACACACAATTACACTCACACACACAATCACACAATTGTGCACATACAACCACACATACACAATCACACATATACTATCACATATACTATCATACACACTAGCAAACACACACAATCACACACACAATCACACATACAATCACACACACATACAATCACAGATAATTACATACACTATTACACACATACTCACACACAATCATTCACACAATCACACACACACACACACACACAATTACACATACACATGCTAATAAATTTAGCTAGTTTATCTGCCTCTAAGGGGAGAACATGAGACACACCAAGGATGTGAAAAAAGTTTGACCAGAAATACAGAGTCATATGACAGTCAGGCAGGTTAGAGCATGGGGCTAGCACACATGGAGCTAGCCAGTGTACATGGGGAACAGCTAGGCTAGAAAGCTAGACCAGTGGCTACAGGCTGGACGTGATCAGGGAAAATGTTTTGTTTGGCTTATACGACACTCAGAAAATATTTTAATTATCTGCCAAAGTGACATAAAAATGAAGGTCTGGTTCTTATTGAACAATAAAGTCCGGCAGCACCAGTTCACACTTCTACCTCAGCCACTGGGCTGCTGAGGCGACTGACCTATGGGTGACATCAGAACCCTCATCTCCCACAGAATCTAGCATATTCTGTGCTAAGTCTGGACACCTTCATCTCTGCACACGCCTGCCTTGCCCAACCCCTGGAACTGTGAAGTGTTCTTCAACCAGAACTCTAAGTTACAACTTTCGGGAGCTTAGGAAGTAAGAAGCTCAGGGGTGGGCACCAAGGAGCCCTCCCATATGGCTCACATCTGTCAGAGTGCTCCGCTAACCTCCTGCTGCCAGCACTTAGACCCCTTCACCTGAGGGACAGTTTCTAGAACCACAGAGGCCATGTTGGCACATTCATGATAGCTCGGACGTGTTAGGGAATGGTCTCCCAGGAGAGCCCCGGCCTAAGCCTTAGAGCAATGGCTCTAAACTTTCTAATGCAGCGACCCTTTACTACAGATCCTTATGGTGTGGTGACCCCAACCGTAAGATTACTTCGCTGATATTTTATAACTTATTTTGCTACAGTTACGAATCGTAACATAAATATCTGTGTTTCCCGATGGTCATAGGTGACCCCTGTGAAGGGGTCACTGGATCCCACAGGGGTCACGACCCAGAGGTTGAGAACAGCTGCCTTAGAGAGCCTATGAATTTCTGTTTCTTCATCCCTCCAGTATCCTCATGTCTATACAGTTTCCGGGGCGGCATGGCTAAGCTCCGCCCCTACCGGGGTAGCAGGTTTAACAGCGTTTACCTTTCCTTCACTCTCTCTCAATTTCCTAACAAACTAAATGTCCTCAGCTCCATGCCTCCCGCTCGGTATCCGGATTCACAGAGCAAGATGGCATCTCGGGCTTGCAAGCCTTGGGTCTATGAGCGTCGGGATTTGTATCAGTCACTCTTCTGTTGCTGTGGTAAAATGTCATAACTTCAAGCAACTTCAGGAAGAAGGGGTTAATTCTGACTTATGGTTCCAGAGGGAGAGAGTCCCTCATGGTGGGGGTGGGGTGGGGTGGGGAGTTGAGGGAATTGGCAACAGGAGGCAGGAACAGGGAGCTGTCTGGTCACATTTCATCTACACACAGTGACAAGGACATAAATCTTCGAATCTTGTCCCCAGTGACACACTGTTTTCAGTAAGGATGTTCTTTCTAAAAACTTCAGGACCTCCCCAAATGCCAACACCCACTGAAGACCAAGTGTTCAAATACCCAAGTCTTATGGGGGCATTTCTCATTCAAACTGCCCCATGGTTGGAAGATAAAATGTCCTCCTCAGACTCGTGTGTTGAAGGACTGGCACCCAGCTGGTAATGCTTTTGGGAGGCGGTAGAAAATCTGGAGGTGGCAACTCAGCTGGAGGAAGGTGGTCCTGAGGGGCTGTGCTGCTGACGGTAGCTTTGAAGATGGTATCTGGGTTCCCTCTCACGTCCTTACTCTGTGGTTCATGTCTGTCAGGAGGGTGGACAACTTTTTAAGCCACCTGATCCTATTGCCAACATATTCAGCTCAAGTACACGGAAACAACCAGCCATGGGCTAGGCTGTCTGAGACAATGCGTCAGCATAAAGAATTCCTCCCTTCAAGCTGCGATCTTAAGCATTTGGTCACAGTGACTGGCACCAGTGCGGGAAGCCTCTCTGCTACGTTGTCTTTGCTCTTGGTGCAGCTGTCTCTGTTCAGCCAATGGCTGCTTGTTTCCTTGTACTTGGGCTGAACATTATGGCATCAGGAGCATGGGGCATAGGGAGTTGTTAACCCTTGTGACAGATGAGAAACAGAGCGGGGACCAGATAAGCCCTCCAAAGGCACATGACCTCCCAAGGGTTCTGCCAACCTGAGGACTAGCTATTACATCAATGGCTGCTTTACCCTGGCACACCAACACTTCCTAGAAACTTCTCAACCCGTCTGCAGGGCGGTTGGTACCCTGTATTTTAATTATTAATTATTTGATGACATTCCCATTAGGCTGGGAACGGGAACTATACCTTATTCGTCTCTGTCACCTCTAGCGAGTGTTACTGTCACTTAGTAACTGATACACAAACGATTCTTGCACGGCCACCAGCTCCCTGAGAAGATGACATGAGCTGCGATTTCAGGGCAATATTCTCTGAATGGCTGTAGGAGGATGACTCTCTAGTAGTGGCTTCAGTCAGGAACCAGTACTGATTCGTGTGTGTGTGTGTGTGTGTGTGTGTGTGTGTGTGTGTGTGTGTGTCACGGTAGGCTGCAGGTCTTGGGAAGAGGGTATCCATAGAGGATCAGGTTCAGGATGGCCTTGTGGAAATAGCTGGCGAGTCTTAACTCCATCCTGAAGATTGAGAGGCAGGAGGATGGACAAAAATCTAGCTCATTCTTAAATCGTTACTGTGACAGCTGAGATCAGAAGGCTTAAAATTCTTTTTTAGATTTTATTTTTATATGCGGGCATTCTGTCTGTGTACCGCATGCATGCTTGGTGCCCATGGAGACCAGAAAAGGGCAACAGATTGTCTAGGACTGGGATTTGGGTGGTTGTGAGCCACCATGGGGGTGCTGGGAATTGAACTTGGGTCCTCTGGAAGAGCATGCAATGCTCTAGCTTCTGAGTTATCTCTCTGGCCCCAGAAGGCTTACTTGTAATTACTCCTCTGAATTAAGTATCTACCGTGCTGGTAAGTGTCCTGTACTCAAGTTTAATTGAAATAAGGTATCTATAAAGGCCACAGTTTGAAGACTATTTTATTTTATAGGTATGTGTGCATATCTGAGTGTATGCATATGTGTGTATATTCTCAGGAAGTCAGAAGAGGAATCCCCTGGAACTGATACTGTGGATGGTTGAGCCACCATGTGGGTGTCCTACAAGAGCAGTAACTGGTCAAGATAGGTAGGCTCAGCCAGCCCTGTCTCAGCCAGTGTTTGTTTCTAATTACTTCACTGCTTTATTAGACAGGAAGCAGGGGCATAGCTATGGAAGGCCCATGTGCTCAAGAGCTAATTTCTGAACTCTGTTTTGTTTTTGTTTTAGCAGTGAATGACAGAAGTTTGTAGGAGAATTCTCTAGCACCCTCCTCGGCTTCGAGATGAACAGATCTGAGGTGTGTCACTGTCACCTCAGGCTCTCAGAGACCTGAGAAGACCAAGCAGCCCCTTCCCCATGGTCACTGCTCACCGGAACACTCTCTTTCTCTCTTTGTCTCAGCTCCTCATCCCCACACAAGGGTCTCCTGAAGTTACCCTCTCGGTAAAAGGGGATACTCTGGACAGTCTATTATTTCTTTCTCTTCTAATAACCTTTTAAATGTTATTTCATCTTGGATTAGGCTTTCCTTAGTTTTGTGCTTTAGAATCTTTTTCTAAGATTCATACAGGGCCTAGTAAGTAGTCCGTGTCACCTGTGTGACA
Source organism: Rattus norvegicus (assembly GCF_021556685.1). NCBI lineage: Eukaryota > Metazoa > Chordata > Mammalia > Rodentia > Muridae > Rattus > Rattus norvegicus. The sequence goes on along the minus strand of NC_141541.1, from coordinate 126,242,705 downwards.
GAATGGGTGAGGTCCCTTGGTCACTTATCACTACCTACCCCTAGGTGCAGTTAGAACTGGGCTAGACTGTTTATATCCTCAGTATAGCCTTGAAGTATGACTGTCATGGGTGGGGCGTCTTTGTTTCTGTCACAGGTCTGCTCTTCTGGCTGGTCCGCAGAGGTGCGTGATGTCTCTATGCCCCGTCCCACTCCCACTCATGTTCACAACCATCATGAGGTACCATGATATCCTGTCAGCTTTTTACCAGAATGGAACCCAAAGTTCTCTAGGCCAAATGTTTTTATAGGTTATGCCTCAATGGTAAAGAGACCAACCTGAGGCACATGATAGCTACTGACTCACCTTCTCAAGTACACTGTTCTCTAGTCACCACAGCCTTTGAGTAGAATTCATGGCTAACTCCACCCTGTCTCCCACAACCTCGGCTGGCAGCCCACCTGCTCAAATGTGTACCTTGGGGTGCCCATGTGCTGAGGACTAGGGTGAAGGCTTTCAGCATAAAGTGACTAAGATCCATGTGAACACCAGCTCAATGAGCTTAACACTGCTAACAGGGAAAGGCTGCACATGCTCAAATAACTGTGGTTGGAACATCTGTGTAGGGCGGAGTCTATCCTGCCCTGGGTCTTAGAACAGGGGTCTATGGTCTATCCTGGCCTGGGTCTTAGAATGGGGTCTATCCTGCTCTGGATCTTAGAAAGGGGTCTATCCTGCTCTGGATCTTAGAAAGGGGTCTATCCTGCCCTTGGTCTTAGAAAGGGGTCTATCCTGCTCTGGATCTTAGAATGGGGTCTATCCTAACCTTGGTCTTAGAAAGGGGTCTATCCTGCTCTGGATCTTAGAATGACATCTATCCTGACCTGGGTCTTAGAATGGGAGTCTATTCTGACCTGGGTCTTAGAATGGAGTCTCTCCTGCCCGGGGCCTGTCCTCCTCTCTTACAGAGGTGGTTGCATTGAGGGACATCAGGGGGGGAAAAAGCGTTAGCCCAGCTCCCCTTTCTTGGAATCGTGCTGTCATTAGAATAAACGAATTGGCTCTACAGAAGCTCACTCAATTCCTGTAAATCTTCGAATTTCCTCAATGCCCTTGAATACGGCAGGAATACACACATAAACACAGCAAAGCGTCAGCTGACACAGACGGCCATGTACCTAGAGTATGGAGTGTGTTGCCAGTAATAGCCATCGTGACGGGCAGGTATCCGTTTACACTTCTTTTTAACAGCTACCGACACAAAAGTGAACTCTTATAGAACATATGTATGGCGCGGCTAACAGTTGTAGCCGCTCAGAGAGGGTCAGTCCACAAGAGAAAGGCATGGAAGATAGACCTTCTCTGAGGTATGTGTTTACAGCTGCTGCTTGGCTGTACCAGCAACCTTTTGAGGCCAGGATGAGAGCCAATCTGTAGCAATTCCAAGCTCTTATGAAGGAATGATGTTGGCAGACTCATTGCCTGCTCTGTGCTGTGACGCGTGTCAGCAGGTGGGTCAGATGGGAAACGGCTCCCTCTCGGGGGAGTGAGCGCTCCTTACCTTCTGCCACATGTTGATGAAGAAGAGCTCCCTGGAGACATTGAAGGACACATTGGCGTCGTAGGCGTCGTCTCCAAGGTTGGAGATGGAGATGTTCAGAGAGATGTTCTTCACCGCCCCCAAAGCCAGGTGTGTGGTCTTCTCATCAACACTGCAAAGAAAACCAAACATCGGTTACCATTCTTACAGCAATATGACGGGAGGCACCAGGCGGTAGTTTGGAGGTGTTGGGCAATGGGAACACAGCTGTGACACTCAGGAGCCCCATTCACTAACACACCGCCACAGCATACGAGCACCTGTGGATCCTTTTGTTCTCCTAAACAAGGGGGTTCTACATCTTGAACTTACTAATTGTTGCATGACTCATAAGAAAGTCTATACATCGAGCTTGGAGAGCCGAAGACATTTAAAAAGCTTTATGTGAAATTCATTCTTTCTGTTCATTTGAGCAGACCCTGTATTTTTCTCATCCTGTGCTGGATGAGAAGGTCAGTGTTAATTGTGCATGTGACAGAATTTAGAATTCTGAGAGATGGCCTCTGGATGCGCCTGTCTAGGGTGTTAACTGAGGTGGGAAGATATCTCTGCTGTGGTGGAACTCTTCCCTGGGGAGGGATTGCAGACTGTGAAACTGGCGCTCGCCTCTGCTTCTTAACACACATGCAATGAGCCATCTCTCTGAGTGCTTACTGCTGGGACTTCCTGCCATGATGTACTGTAGTCTGGAAGTGCTAGCCAAAATCCACCCCTTCTCCCTCAAGCTTCTTTGCTTAGAGAATTTTCATCTTAACAACAGGAAAAGAAAGCAAGACACTGGAACCAGTAGCATGTGATTTCAGGGACTAAGAAAATGCTCACACAAAATGGCATGTAACTTCAGGGAGATAGAAGATGCTCACACGAAGTGAATACACAGGGTAGGAAGTGGTCTGGAGGAGTGGTCTGTAGTTTCCATTACAGGAGTCTGGAAGCCTCACCGTGGAGGCGACCTCTCACTAGAACCGTGGGAGAAGGAGGACAGGGCACACAGAATGGAGGGCTTACCAAGGGCTTAGCCTGTGGTAGGCATGGATCTGGAGTGTTCAAGGAAGAGAATGGAGGCCAGAGAGGATTGAGCAGGTTGAGAGGAGATGAGCTCCAAGAGGTAAAGAAAATGGAGTTGCAGATCCTGTATGAAGACCATAGTGTGATGTGGGGGGGAGCCCTACCTGCTCTGAGGGGCAGTGATTCAGGGCCCACATCAGGAGGAGGCTCCTACTATACATGCAGTGTAGATTGTCTACAGAGGACTTTTGGGAGAAGTTTGGCGAGGAGTCTCCTGGAGCAAGTCAGGTGGAAGGAGGTGAAAGTCAGCCTTTCAGCCAGGGGCAGCTGAAGTACGGAGGAGAGTACACTGGAGGTGTGTTTTGAAGGTTGTGCCAACCGTAACGCCATGTGGAGATGAGGGACGTTAGCAGAGGAATGACCAAGGGTAGCTTCAGGGCTTGGGGATCTGACAGCTGCTTTTAGGGCTGCCATTTACTGATGCGGGGAAGACCGTGGGCAGAGAGGGCAGAGACAACAGATGCTGTTGCCTTCTGTAGGAGGTACACGGGTTGATACCCGAGCTGGGAGGTGGAGGAGGCATTTGGGCTGCAGATCTACATCTGGGATAAACGGGAAGGACGGAGGGGATGAGCAGAGGAGGACAGCTTTCTCATTGAGAATCTGAGGTGAGGAGGGGATGGGTGTCGCTAGGCATATAGGAAGAAACCAGGGGAGATGGCAAAGAGTGGCCACATGGGGCCTTTTCCAAGGGAGGATGGTCAGGGTTGTCAATTGTGACTGATAGGTCAAAATAGCACGAGGACTTAGAACTGATCACTGGTGGTAGTCACTTAGAGCAGGGCTTCCAAGACTCCTGCCTGTGTCCCTCCATGCATATCCGAGTATCATTCCCACTGCTGTGATAAAATATCCCCCCAAAGCCACTTATAGGACAGATCACAATGTCAGGTCACAGGCAAACAGCAAACACCACGCCCTCAGTTAACAGCACAGAGAGGTCAAATGCATGCTCAACTGTTCCTCAACTCAGGATCCCCCCTCATATGCAGTCAGGGTCTATAATGGCCCCACCCACTGTGAGCTGGGCCTTCCCACATCAATCAATGTAATCAAGACAATCCCACAGACACGCCCACAGACACACCCACAGAACACCCACAGAACGCCCACAGATACGCCCACAGAACAACCTGATCTAGACAAACCCTCGCTGGCGCTTTCTTCCCAGGTGATTCCAAATGATATCAAGTTGACAATTAAAACAGATGATTACCGTGTCTGATAAATTTTTACATGACCCTGGATGAGTATTTAAAACAAGTATATAGATCAAATATTTGTCAGTAACAAATAATAACTATATTTTAAGATAATTCTTGGGTATACACATGAATTGGATTTTTTTGAAGACTGAAGCAAGTGTGTGTATACTTATGACCCGGATGTGCTTATCTGTGTAGCACAATGACCCATACGCATACTAATTTGTGCTGCCCGTAACCCATGGGTGTTCAGCCACAAATTGGATTCAGTGGGTCATTTGAAGAGGAGGATATAAAATCGGGAGGAGTTGGGTGCTATAGGTGGGTCTAGGGAGATTGAGAGAAAGAAGGGGTAACTATGATCAAAATACATTGCCTGCAAGCATGAAAGGCTCAAAGGGTAAAACTGCTGTTTAAAACAGCTTGGTACATAGCAGTGATGGTAGAAGATTATTTAAAAAATGGTTTCCTATAATGAAATAATTTTGTTTCATGCAGAAAACATGGCGTGTATGGTAAAAAATGCTGCAGTCTGTAAGCATGGACCCATGAGCACGGACGTATCAGGCAGCATTCCGCACTGGGGGGGTGGTGAGGAGGGCACACGTGGTGCAAAGTTCACACTGGTGAGACTACAGGGAAGTAGACTACTGGGAGACTACAGTGCAGCGCAGGTGAGGACTGCCAAGGATATCTTACATCTGAGTTAGAGTTTGGGGATAGTGAGTTCAGATCCCTGCCACTGCCGAGCCCCGCAATCCCTGCGTTCGGCTGTAAATCCCTGTATTGGGTTGTGAGCCACAGCTGAAGCAGCTCTGGCGCAGACAGAGGACACTGGTGACCTCGCTATAAGTAACCCTTGCGAGTCATGGTTGAAAGCTGGACCAAAGTGAGGGGACTACATTAGAACAGAGAGCAGGGGGTGGAGGGTGGGGGGTCTGGAGGTGAGCACAGAGGGGATCTGGAGGTGAGCACAGGGGTATCTGGAGGTGAGCACAGGGGATCTGGAGGTGAGCACAGAGGGGATCTGGAGGTGAGCACAGGGGGATCTGGAGGTGAGCACAGGGGGATCTGGAGGTGAGCAGAGGTGGATCTGGAGGTGAGCACAGGTGGATCTGGAGGTGAACACAGGGGGGATCTAGAGGTGAGCACAGGTGGATCTGGAGGTGAACACAGAGGGGATCTAGAGGTGAGCACAGGGGGGATCTGGAGGTGAGCACAGAGGGGGATCTGGAGGTGAGCACAGGGGGGATCTAGAGGTGAGCACAGGGGGGATCTGGAGGTGAGCACAGGGGGATCTGGAGGTGAGCACAGGTGGATCTGGAGGTGAACACAGGGGGGATCTAGAGGTGAACACAGGGGGGATCTGGAGGTGAGCACAGGGGGATCTGGAGGTGAGCACAGAGGGGGATCTGGAGGTGAGCACAGGTGGATCTGGAGGTGAACACAGGGGGGATCTAGAGGTGAGCACAGAGGGGGATCTGGAGGTGAGCACAGGGGATCTGGAGGTGAGCACAGGGGGGATCTAGAGGTGAACACAGGGGGGATCTGGAGGTGAGCACAGGGGGATCTGGAGGTGAGCACAGAGGGGGATCTGGAGGTGAGCACAGGTGGATCTGGAGGTGAGCACAGGGGGGATCTAGAGGTGAGCACAGAGGGGGATCTGGAGGTGAGCACAGAGGGGGATCTGGAGGTGAGCACAGGGGATCTGGAGGTGAGCACAGAGGGGATCTGGAGGTGAACACAGGTGGATCTGGAGGTGAACACATGGGGGGATCTAGAGGTGAGCACAGGTGGATCTGGAGGTGAACACAGGTGGATCTGGAGGTGAACACAGGGGGGATCTGGAGGTGAGCACAGAGGGGGATCTGGAGGTGAGCATAGGTGGATCTGGAGGTGAACACAGGGGGGATCTGGAGGTGAGCACAGAGGGGGATCTGGAGGTGAGCACAGGGGGATCTGGAGGTGAGCACAGGGGGATCTGGAGGTGAACACAGGGGGGATCTAGAGGTGAACACAGGGGGGATCTGGAGGTGAGCACAGGAGGATCTGGAGGTGAGCACAGGGGGGATCTGGAGGTGAGCACAGGTGGATCTGGAGGTGAACACAGGGGGGATCTAGAGGTGAGCACAGAGGGGGATCTGGAGGTGAGCACAGGGGGATCTGGAGGTGAGCACAGAGGGGATCTGGAGGTGAACACAGGGGGGATCTAGAGGTGAACACAGGGGGGATCTGGAGGTGAGCACAGGGGGATCTGGAGGTGAGCACAGGGGGGATCTAGAGGTGAACACAGGGAGGATCTGGAGGTGAGCACAGGGGGATCTGGAGGTGAGCACAGGGGGGATCTAGAGGTGAACACAGGGGGGATCTGGAGGTGAGCACAGGGGGATCTGGAGGTGAGCACAGGGGGGATCTAGAGGTGAGCACAGAGGGGGATCTGGAGGTGAGCACAGGGGTCTGGAGGTGTGCACAGGGGATCTGGAGGTGAGCACAGAGGGGATCTGGAGGTGAACATGGGGGGATCTGGAGGTGAGCACAGAGGGGGATCTGGAGGTGAGCACAGGGGGATCTGGAGGTGAGCACAGGTGAATCTGGAGGTGAACACGGGGGGATCTGGAGGTGAGCACAGAGGGGGATCTGGAGGTGAGCACAGGGGGATCTGGAGGTGAGCACAGGGGGATCTGGAGGTGAACACAGGGGGGATCTAGAGGTGAACACAGGGGGGATCTGGAGGTGAGCACAGGGGGATCTGGAGGTGAGCACAGAGGGGGATCTGGAGGTGAGCACAGGTGGATCTGGAGGTGAGCACAGGGGGGATCTAGAGGTGAGCACAGAGGGGGATCTGGAGGTGAGCACAGGGGATCTGGAGGTGAGCACAGGGGATCTGGAGGTGAGCACAGAGGGGCTCTGGAGGTGAACACAGGTGGATCTGGAGGTGAACACAGGGGGGATCTAGAGGTGAGCACAGGTGGATCTGGAGGTGAACACAGGTGGATCTGGAGGTGAACACAGGGGGGATTTGGAGGTGAGCACAGAGGGGGATCTGGAGGTGAGCACAGGTGGATCTGGAGGTGAACACAGGGGGGATCTTGAGGTGAGCACAGAGGGGGATCTGGAGGTGAGCACAGGGGGATCTGGAGGTGAGCACAGGGGGATCTGGAGGTGAACACAGGGGGGATCTAGAGGTCAACACAGGGGGGATCTGGAGGTGAGCACAGGGGGATCTGGAGGTGACCACAGGGAGGATCTAGAGGTGAACACAGGGGGGATCTGGAGGTGAGCACAGGGGGGATCTAGAGGTGAACACAGGGGGGATCTGGAGGTGAGCACAGGTGGATCTGGAGGTGAGCACAGAGGGGGATCTGGAGGTAAGCACAGGGGGATCTGGAGGTGAACACAGTGGGGATCTGGAGGTGAGCACAGAGGGGGATCTGAAGGTGTTTGTTTCAGTAAAATAGAGTTTGGACAAATAGGATAAGTGCTACCGGAGAAGTGGACTGTGGAGATCATGTTTTTAAGGTGGGAATTATCACAGTGCATCGGCACACGAATGGGAAAGTGCCATCAGAGAAAGCACATGGATGAACACGGGACAGGAATCAGTTACTGGTGGGGCCTGGTGAACACGTGGAAAGCTGTGACTGAATGGACAGTGTGTGAGACACAGCTGCTGGGTGTGGGTGGAGGATGCAGACTCCTGTGTGGCCGTCTGTCCTTGGCATGGAGAGAAGGGGAGGGAGTTTGGGGTGTGGCAGTGGCAGGAGAGCCGGGGGTGGGGTGAATTGGCTGAGGATGATGATGATGAAGACAGAGGTGATAACAGAGATGAGTTTACCAAGCCATGTAAGCTCTGCACAGAACGAAGTCACTCCCAGTTGTTAACTGGTCAGCTGGTTAACGGAAGACGTGGAGATGCCTGAGACCTTGTGCAACGGACAGTTGTTTCTTTGGGCTCTTTGGCTCAGAGACTCCATGGCAGATGTGAAGGGTATACCAACAGATCAGGGACAGTTAACCCCTCATGGTCTTTAAGCTGTGGGCACCTGATTAAAGACAGACCCATGATCTACGATGTCCAAGTGGCCCTGCTTTGGTGACTAGCACTCCCGTTGACAGCTCTGGGTTTTGGAGATTTCACAAGAGCATTATGGTCCTGTGGTCATCTGAGTTGGCCACAGAAGGTTTGAAGACCCAGAAGTCACTTCCATGAGCTACACCTTGCCTCCCTTGCTTCCTCTTGAACTTGTTCATGCTCCCAACCCCCAACCCTCTTTTAAGCCCCATCTGAACTGGCTTGTATCTTTCCAATACGTTAGATTTCAGTTAACTGCCATATGCTTTGTTGTCTGTGGCAATTAACATAGCTAATATGGCGTGCAAGAGAAGAGGACTATTCACACACTCAAACGGCTATGATTCTTTGAAATACAGATTTCATGGGGGAAGGAAACCGTCATTACGCATCTGCAGAGAGAAGCCCTGCTGTCTAGCGTGTCTGGCACGCCAACAAGAAAAACATGCGCGACAAGAAATCGGATGGCCTCGCTTTGGAAGCGAGAACTCTGAGGATCCAAACAAGATGTGAAAAATTAACTCAGGGAAGAGAGTTACGAATTCTTGAATGGTCTCCAACGAATTAAGACCTCGACCTCAAGCCTTTGTGCTGAAGATTTATTATTGTTGGCCAGTCTGGTTCTAAACAATTGATGGGTTATTTCTGTCCCCATTTGCTTTTGTAACATGAAAGGGAACTGTCAGTCCTTGAGTATGGAACAGCATTAACCTAGCTTGACCAGGAGAAGGACCTGCATGCATGCTCACAGAGGGCCAGTCGCCTCAGAGAGAGCAGGCACTGTGGAATATTAAGCAGAGAGACCACATAGGCAGGCACAGCATCACAGGCTAGAGAGCTGCCGCCTCTCTGAGTGTTGTAGTTCACAAGACTAGGTCTCTTTCTCTCCTGTGTGAATGCCAAGGAATCAGGCCAGAGACACCTGAACTCCTGCCAGGCCCCTCACCATGGGCCTCTGCCACTTAACCATGCAGTAAGGTCATTCCTGGGTTTTCGTAGTCAAGTGATTCTGGCTCTGTGATTAAGGGAAGCCAGGCACCTTCCAGGGTAGACTGTGGACTCAAAACTTTGAAAAGAGAAACCTTGGAGTTGTTTTCATTCTTTCTCTAAAGCTAAAACTCTATAACCAAAACAGTAGGTCGCTGCTCCCTAAGTTATTCTTAGAAATGAAATGAAAATACATTTACTAGCACAGGACCGGGTACTGTCAAACAAGCCTTTCTGAGGACTCACAGGACTGGATGGGAGAGCCGCTTTTAGAGCTGAGGAAATCACGAAGCAGAGAGGTGGAGGCTGGAGGAGAAGTGAGAGCCTCCCATGCCTCCAAAGCCCACTCCTTCCCACTGTCACCTGCGTCCTTTAGTCCCCTGTCTGCTATAGTGCCAGAGGTCCTTCCTGATCTCCCCCTGTGAATGACAACGTCCCTGTTGTGAGTTCACCAGCTACATGAATTCTTCTCAGAACTTTACCAAGGTAGCTTCACACTAATTTTTAAAATTAATTTAAAAGAATTTTCGTACATATATACAATTAAACATGGTCATTTATACTTGCAGTTTTTCCTTCTGACTCCCAACTCAACTTCATAATCCGCCCCCATCTCTCTGATAACTCACTGCCTCAGTTACTTTTCTACTGTTGTGACAAAATACCATGACCAAGGCAACTTATAAAAGAAAGCACTTAATTGGAGCTCACAGTTCCAGATGGTTCGAATCCATGACTATCATGTCAGGGAGCATGGCAGCTGGCAGGCATGGCGCAAGAGCAGTAGCCGAGAGCTTACATCTGATCCAAAATCATAGGCACACAGGCAGACAGGCAGACAGGCAGACAGACAGGCAGACAGACAGACAGACAGACAGACAGACACAGACACAGACACAGACACACACACACACACACACACACACACACACACACAGGAGAGCAAGAGTGAGAGAGGGAGAGAGTGAGAGAGAGCGAGAGAGTGAGAGAGAGCAAGAGAGAACGAGAGAGAGCGAGAGAGACTAACTGAGAATGCTGTGGGTTTTGAAACCTCAAAACCCATCCCCACTGACATACTTCCTCCAAAAAGCCCACACTTCCCAATCCTTCCTAAACATTTCCACCATCTGAGGACCAAACATCCAAATATTTGAGTCTATGGGACCATGTGCATTCAAACCATACCCACTAAGTCCACTTGACACTCTTCAGTGCCATGTAAGGGGAGGGTTCAGGGACGTGAGACACAAACTTCCAGACTTGACATGGTGTGGCACTTAAATGTCACACAAGCTGTGGTTACTCGAACCAGATCAATCCAGACTAAATTCCAGCGTAGGTCAGGGAGGTTCTTTCCAGGTCGTGTCCCTCACCCAGGAGCTGTTGGCAGTTCACAGCTAGCTCTGGGGGAGAGAGAATCATTGCTTTGTATGTGTGGCTACTGGTAGATCCTGCATAGTAATCTGGGACAGAGGACCATGTCTCTACCACAGGGTCTGACAGCGGGGCCAGGAGCCTTTGCTCTGGTCTGCTCACAAGGGCAGAATTGGTTCCAACACCAAATTTCTAAGGGAGTCTAATGTCCTGACAATTAGGAAGATTGGCCTGGAACTGGTGTGTTGGTCATTTAATCCTTCAGTGGGGTGTCAGAGGCTGGCCTCCCCTACGGAAGTTCTATGAGTCCGCATTGAACAGCAGACAAGTGCCCCCAAGCAGACCTTCGACTGTCAGTCCAACCTTCCCATTTCCCAGAGGGAGAAGCTGAGTCTGAGCGAGGACCCACTCACCTGAGGTCACCCAGCCATGCTGGCTCTGAGCTAGAGCAAGGGTCAAATGTCCTTGGCTATCCATGCTGCAGCTCTTATATAATGAAGCCCATCACATGGGGAAGGGCTCTGGTGAGAAAGGTTCTTTCAATGACTTCGGAATAGAACAGGCCTGTGTGAAGACCTGCTGCTCAGACAGGCCTGCCAAGAGTCTAAAACAATCGTGCACAGTTTGTGTGCCAGACATTCCACGGGTGCTTGTTTATTTATTGAGGAACAACCTTTCTAATTTTCGAGGAATTTTATCCTCTGATAAAATTTCCCATTAATTCTAATTTGCTTGTGCAGTCGCAGGTCGTGCTCCTTTGTACGCAGGCCCTGGCTGCACTTTCAAGTAAAAGGCATCGTTAATAGACACCAAAGATTTAAACTGCGCTGTTTCCGTAAGCCTCATCTTCTGGCACTTTCATAGCTTGAGGAACACATATAACTTATTTTTTTTATTAAAAATTCCTCTTTAATATATCTTCGTATTGTGTGTTCTGTGTGTGTGTGTGTTGCCTGCATGCCTCTGTGTAACTGTGTGCATGCCTAGTGCCTGTGGAGGCCAGAAGAGGACGGCAGGTCCCCGGAACTAGAGTTACAGATATTTATGACCACACGGGTGCTGGGAATTGAACCTCCAGAAGCTCAGTCAGAGATCTCTGCAGCCCTCCTGATACACACTAATACACCTTTGGAATGTATTATGGAGTCCCTAATTCTTTAGCATGAATTCACTCGTTGTTCCAAATGCCAGTTGGTACTGGTGACCAACGGGAGTTGCATGAGGTCCCAGAATCTTTGCTACACTTATTCTTTGGCCTCATTCCTTCTGTCCAGCATGAAGACCATCCAAAGTTCCTTACTGGGGTGGACTTGGTGCATGTATCAATGACTTATGCTGAATCCTCGTGGACAAGAACTCCCCCTTCTTTCCAGATAAATTGTTCTAAAGATTCAACAGGAAGAACATGAGGTAGCTGAAGGATATCCAGTGATGCCCCACCCCCAGTGGATATTTTCAAATGTTCCTAAAGATCTCAACTGTGATCTTACCTGGAGGTATAAGCTACGTGCTTTCCTCTTGCTACCAGCATCAACTGAACAATGCTAACTGTACAACCACTAAGTGCGTCCACGTCAATTACACCCAACAAGATGACTGCTGCAAGAGAATTTTCTCATACACACCACACACACACACACACACACACACACACACACACACACTGAGGGGTAAAGTGCTTGCCTAGCTGATGTAAGGTTGCAGGTTTAATCCCAGCACCCAAAAGAACAGCCACAGGGATAGTGCTAAATCTCTTCAAAATGCACTTGTAAACTATCAAGTGGAATGGGTAGGGAGGGGACCTGGGGGAGGAGAAAGAATATGACCAAAATATGATGCCTGAAAAATTTACAAAATAACTTAATTAGCCTTGTGAATGTTGAGAGATGGCCAAACAAGAAAGTATTCATGTGAATTTTCCAACAGTGTAATTTCTAAATTTTACTTGAATCTGATGTTCAAGGCTTAGATGTCAGGCAGGGGTATCACTTGACACCTGTGATATTCTGGGGATAGGAAAGTGAGCCAGGGGCATTTGGAGAACAGGAACATCTTAGCGTGGGATACCCCAAAAGGAGACAGGTTTGAAGCAAGTGGCACTACAGGAGAGATCTCCAAAACTCACCCAGGGAAGGCCACACTAAGGAGTAGGCAACTGGTGAGGGCTGTGGCATCAAGCCAGTGACCTCTCTCGGTGTCTGGAACCTTGAAAAACATAGCCTCAGAGTCATCCCAACTGGGATAAGGAATATCTCTGCACTGACTCTAGGCAGGATGAGGGGTATTGAGGCAATAGGAGGTGGTACTCGTACCAAGCACTGTTGATAGGCAGAAGACAGAGTTCCTGGTATCAGGAATGAGGCCAGAAACTCAGGACAGGGATAAAGGGATCCAGACAGGAAGGGTTCTGCCTACCACAAGGTCCTCTGCCGGTGTTCTCAACAGGAAGTGGCCTACAGAGTAAAGCCTGACTCTAGAAAGATACAGATACCAGTTAATCCTGTTACTTCTGAAAAACAGGGGTCTGGGCTCCTCTGGAAGGAGCCCTAGGCTCAGAATAACACATAACCTTTAAACTTTGTGGTTCATAGGTGACTTCCACAAGGGTACCTCCCATCCGTCTCTTGTCTGTATATTCAAGTGTTCGTAGGATGGCAGTTAGAAGTCAGCCTCGGACGTCATTCCTCACGAGCCATCTGCCTTGTTTTTTTGAGACAGGGTCTCCCACTGAACTCACTGAGGTGGCTGGTCTGCCTGGACATCGAGCCCCAGGGTTCTGGCTGTCTCCTACTTTCCAGTATGACGTTAGATTGGGAACTGAGAGGCTAACAACTGTAAGTAAGATAAGGCAATAATCCCTGATGCCTGCCCCTGATACAAGGCTACACCTCCCCAAGGTTCCATAACTTCCCCAAGCAGTGGCACCAGCTGGGGGCTAAGCATTCAGATATTTTAGGCCTGTGGGGGACACTTCACATTCAAGCCACAACATGGCTGGCTGGAGGCGGGACTTCACTGTTAGTGTCTGTCTCCAAGTATCGATTTTCGGGCTCTACTTAAGAATGGACTCAAAGAGGATATCAATACTAACCCTATAACAATAACCATTTTATTGTAGCATATTATTATAGTTATTCTGGTCTATCATTAGTAATTTCTCTGTGTCTAATTTGTGCACATAGAAAGAAGACGTGGTCTCTGTGATGGCCATTCTTGGTTGTCAACTTGACTACATCTGGATTTATCTAAAACCGAAAACATCTGGGTACACCTGTGAGGGATTTTTCTTGATTGAATCATTTGAGGTGGGAAGACATACCCTAAATCCAGACCTTTTGAGGTGGGAAGATCCACCTTAGATCTGGACCATGCCTATAAAGGACAGAGGTAGGAGCTTTTGCTCTTTGCTTGTCTTCTCTCTCACTGGCAAGTTCATCCCTTCACTGACATTAGAGCATAGTTGTTCAAGATTCTGGCACGTCCTGAATACCAGCTGAGGCATCTGGACGTACGGACTGAAAAAATATTGAATTCTTGGACTTTCCATAGGGAGACGGCCATTGTTGGAATAGCTGGACCATAACTTGTATGTCACTGCAATAAATCCCATATATGAATTATAAGGTTTAGATTTTATTTTAAACCTTATTTTATTATGGTTATAGGCATTTTCTTCTAGTTTTGGGACATATTCTCCAAGGATAATAGAGGATGATGACTACAGCTTTTATGTTTATGAATTTGTTTTTCTATTTTGAGACAGGGTTTCTCTCTGTAGACCCCTGAGGTTGGAACTCACTCTGTAGACCAGGCTGGCTTCGAACTCAGAGATTCACCTGCCTCTGCCCCCTGAGTTTTAGGATTGAAGGTGGGAGCCACCACCACCTGGCCATATTTATGACTCTTATTTCCTCAACAATGCATAAAGCCAAACCATTGTCATTAAGTAGAATATACTATGTACATATGTAAATGCCAACTCTCCGGGCCGTGGGCTACGCTACACAGACTGGGATGTGCTGTGCATCTGGCCATGCTCTCTGTAAATCCTTTCCAGTCTCCTGGAACAGACCCTCATGGTAATTAGCTCCAGCTGGAGACTGAGGGCTCCATAAAGCACTTCGATGATCCTTGGCAGCGAGCCAGGGAGATGATTCCTAAGGCTGAATATTTGAGCTGAAAATCCATTTATACAAAGGTAGAAAATATTTTTCCCTTCCTCATATAAACCCATCTGGGCCAGCGTTATGTCTGAATAGTGAAAGTAAAAGCATTTGCTGAGGGGACATGAATCAAAGCTGTGGTTTCCCAGCAAGGCACAGAGAAGGACAGACAGTCCACGTTCCTGTAATGTACTCACATTCCTGAGGACTCTGCCCTAGCACAGCTCATTCAACAACTCAGTAATGGTAGAGCCAGGACTTGCACCAACAACCTCGTCCCTTACAGTGAGGAAACAGCAGGCCAGAGGACTCCCCCCGCCCCTGCCCTGTCCCCTGGTCCCTCTAGATGGCTCAAGAGCTTCCTGTACCATCTGTGTAACTTCTGAAAGAAATGTTGGCTTCCTGGTAACAGAAGTTCAGAGCCTCATCAGCCCTTACCTCAGGAGTTTCTGGAACTAAGAAGTCTTGGGACATCTGGGATGAATCAGGTTCATTCCTTGTAACAACTGGATTAAGGACTAAAATGCTTTGGTGGTAGGAGGGATCTGAGGCAGAGCCGTTTCCAAGATCCAGCAGTTTGGAGGTCTCCTGCCTTGAGGGTGTGTGTGTGTGTGTGTGTGTGTGTGTGTGTGTGTGTGTGTGTGTGTAGGGATGACTGCCTTAGCTTAGCCAAAGGCTCTTTGCCACACCACACTGTGACACACACCTGTGCTGCTTGGGTAAACATGCCACCTGATGACTAAAGAGCCCATGGCACATTGACAAGTAACTCCCTTAGGGCACAATGATGTCACCGATGGATGACATCAATCACAACAGGCCCTCCTGGAACAACAAGTTTCCCTAATTGTATGTCCTTACTGCTGTGAAGTGAGGCAGCCACCGGGGAGCTTGAGCCACAAGCCCTTTCTTTCCTTCTGGTCTCTGGGTCCCCAAGGCTCTGCAGTGTGAACAGGTACATGCTAGGCAACCCCAGCCACGCAGGCAGCCCCAATCACATGTTCACAATGTGGCTGCCCACGTGTGCCACCTTGGCAATTCTCCCCTCTTTGAACCCACCAAGGCTCTGGGGGATTTTTCTGTGTCCTTGACAAAAACGGAATGACTATAGAGGTCACCATAGGTGCTGCCTGGGGTTTGGGTATACATTTCTAAGAAATGACTGAATCTTCCAAAGAAGATCCGGTTCTAGATACTACAATATTCCAGCCTACTGGAAGATGCTTTTCTCACATCAAACATTTACCCACGTGCAGGGGAAATGTCTAGGACACGTGTCTCACCTGGTTGTGTTTTGCTAGAGCCGGATGGCAGTGTAGTGACACAAAGGGACCCTTCTCCAAATGATTCATGAAATGCAAAGTGGGATAATGAAGAAGTCAAGCATGCAAAGAAAAAAGATGATAATCGTATTGAGCAAGTGTGTGATCTGGCACCATTATGCTGCCTAAAAGGACATAGCAAGTAAGAGAACGTGGGAATGGATTTGACAACCACAACTCTGAGGTAGGGACAAACGCCAGTTCAAAATACCTACAGGATTGTTTCAAAGCACCTGTCCTTTCTGTGGGTAACAAGGTGACAATTCCTGCTCGTGTCACTGTACATGGTGCCACAGCCACATTTGGATAAAATACTAATGTTTTCTTTGAAGTTAATGAAAATCAAGATGTGACTGTTTTCCAGTCTTAGCTCGCCGACCTTAGGAATTCCAGCTTGGATCACAACAGGGCATGGGGCTCACACTGAGGTTGCTCCTGCTCTGTGGAAAGTGAAGGTGAGGACTGTTTTTAAGATGAGGAGGAGGGCTGTTGAGGGAGAGGAGGTAGAGAGGGCACGCCCAGTCTTGGTTGCTGGGAAGAAAGGTGAGAAGGGGGAACCCTTTTTCTTCTCTCCCAACCCCCAACAGGGGTTCTCATATAGCTCTGGCTGTCCTGTAACTCACTTTAGACCACTAGCCTCTAACCCACAGAGATCTGCCTGTCTCTGCCTCCCAAGTGTTGGGGTTAAAGGCATACACCACTACTGCTGGCTGAGAAGGGAATTACTGAAAGGTACATGATAATAAGGAACCAGCCATCAGAGCTGACCCTCTTCCCCACAGATCAAACAATGCTTTAACAATAAGCACCACTCTCTCTGAACCAGGAGGAAGAGCAGCATGGCTGAGGATTGTCTCCCTCTTGGTTTAGGAGGTCAGATGGTTTGCATGCTTCCATACCAGAAGAACAATATAAAAAACCTTTTTAAAATGTGTCCCTTTTTTCCCCTTGAAGAATAGGTGTTAACTGAGACAGTGCCATTTGCCTCCTTGTTCAAACCTCATTGCCATAGAAAAGCTTTCTGAAAAAATATATCTGAGGCTCTAGGCAAAGCAGATGGTTCCAGGTGGGCACCTGTGCTCCTTCTCATGGTGGGAGCATCTCCCACAAGGGTGGTCCTCTTCCGGTATCCTGTGGATCTGGATAGTCCCAAAGTTCCTGGGAATGAGCATCAGGAGGCAATCCCTAAGATTCAAGTCCTACGAATCTAGGAATGAATGAGCCTCTCTTACCACATCCCAATCCTAAGACAAGTAGAAAGTCCTTGAGCAACGTCCCACCATGACCGACAAGTCAATTGGATTAGATTTCTTTTTGAACTTCAGAGTTCTACAAGACTTCTCCTACCTATCCAGGAGAGGAAAGAGTAGACAGTAGACACAATGTGTAACTTCTAAGCATCTCAGTGCAGGCTCTGAGGATGTAGAACCTATGTCTCAGTGGTTGGATGGCTTCTTAGGAACCAGGCATGCACCCTAAGCAGGGCTATGGTTCTAGGTCTTGGTCTGGCTCACAAGAACATACACACTATCAACTGTGCTATCCAGTTAATCTGTACTTAAGGGGCTGGGCTTCTGTACAGGACCACAATCACCTATTGGTTAAGGTTTGGAGAGAGGAGTAACTACCTAGGCAGGAGGTCACAGGGATTCTGTGAACTCGAGGAGGGTTCAATACAGCAGTATGTTCTATTCATTGGCACACGAGGGACTTGAGTGTGGTGTTGATGGCATCCATCCAGTTTGTTGTGCTCAAATTGAGGCCACCCGGAAGGGGGTCAAGGACCAAGGTTAGTGAAATCTGGGAGTCTTCTTATGTGGTTCCCACCGTCCTGGAGAATGGACGCTCTATGTTTTACCCAAGCTTCACCTTTGCCTCAGAGGGTAGCACTGGTATAGCCTCTGCCCACTGGGGACAAACAAAAGGGACCATGTCTCCCCATGTGCAGCTGTTTATGAGAACAAGCAGGACATCTGCATCCACCTCCAGTTCTCCCAGGTGGCTCACATCAAACTTGGGACAGACGCTGTAGGGAAAGAGTATGCAGGGTAAAGGAAAGCTTGGGAAGGAGGGGAGAACGTGTGTTTGCAGAAATCAGAGTCACAGCTTCAGGGTTCGGTTCTTTTCATGATGGTAAGTCTGTCCTGCCATAGTAAGTCCAGTGTTCACTGGCAAGAAATGCAGTAACTTGGAGAAATCTTAGCAAAGGCACAGCCGGGAGGCTCTAGTGGCACCATTCTCTTGATAAGTCAGTCCCTTGCTTTGGTCCGGTTATTAGGACAATGGTCCCTGTCTGTTTTTTTTTTTTTGTTTTTTTTTTTTTTCCGGAGCTGAGGACTGAACCCAGGGCCTTGTGCTTGCTAAGCAAGCACTCTACCACTGAGCTAAATCCCCAACCCCGATCCCTGTCATCACAACACTGCTGGAGAGACTGACACAGAAACCTCCCATGGCTGACTGTATTTGAAAGCCAGGGAATGTGCCACCAAATAAAATTTTATTAGACAAGCATTGAGGGCGTCTCGGGGGATGGGTGGTTCAGTGTGCACATGCTATTAATCCTGCTGGCTGCTATGGTTACTGCCTCGGTTCTCCTTCAGTGCCCTGCTAAGGATTCTTATTCTCTACCATCCAGGGAGAAGCTGGAACACATCCACCATGATCTCAACAGTGGGGAGGGCTGTCCATGAAGTTCTTCATTGGGATGGATGTCTACTGTGTATGTGCACAAAAGGTACCCTCAATGCTCTGTGTGCATCTAGCGAAGGTAGGATTAGTTCTTAGGGGTAGCAGACTCCTACCCATCCCTAGCCACAACAGGAAAACAAGCAAATGCCGCAACAACAACAACAACAACAACAACAAAACACAAGAGGAATGTCCAAGTCATTCCAGCTTTGAGACAGGCCAGGTTCCCCAAGATACAATGGCCATTAAGACAAAGGACATTAGTCAAAGTGACAGTAAAGGGCTTGGGAGCCACCACCAAGCATTTTTTTCTTACCTCCGCCATTTAGGTTTTGCTTTGACCTCAGGTGAGTGATTTCCATACGACTGGGTCTCCCGGCTTTAAATTTCCCTCCAGCAAGAGCTCTTGAGCAATGCTTCCCAAGCCACAGTGCAGCCATATTTACTTCTCAACAGTGTTCTGAGGTCAAGGCGCCTCTAACTTTGAGTCAGGATCTCTTCCTATATAGCCTCTGGCCATCCTGGAACTGATAATGTAGACCAGGCTGGCCCCAAACACACAAACATCCCCTTGCCTCTGCCTCCTGAGTGCTGAAAGTTAAGCTGTGTACCACCTGCCTCACCAGGTCCACCAGATACTTTTTGAATCAGTGAAATGCATAAGGACTCTGTAAGTCCTCGACCTTTTCAGAGCTACAGACATTTCTCCATTTTCATGCTGAGGAAACAAAGTCACATAGAAGCTAAGGACCTATCCCAAGTGATGTGGCGGGTGAGCTGCCACGGAACCTTGGTGTACTCAGAGACCTTCATTTGTTTTTTTTTTAATTTTATGAGTAGGGTGTTATGCCTGTGTTTATGTGTACCCAGTACATGGCTGGTGTCCATGGAGGTCAGAAGAAAGTGTTGGATCCCTTGGGACTGGAGTTCCAGATGGTTCTGATCCCTTGTGTGGATACTGGGAACTGAACCCAGGTCCTCTGGGAGAACAATCGGTGCATTTAATGACTGCAGCCTCACATACAGAACTTGTAGGGTACCTATCTAGTACACAGTAGGTGTTCAATAAAGAAGAAAATCTTGCTTCTGTTCTCCACTGTGTAGGCACTCTTGGAAACATGGAGATGAGGAATTTTCTCTAAGCAGGGGTGGAGTCTTCTCTGTGTGGGCGGGGCTAGGCAAAGGAGGGCATATAGGGTTTCCCAGCCTGTGCAGGGAATGAGCAGGGGTTTCAACCTCACAGAGGAGAAAATGTTGAAGTGAGTGGGTTACCCAGAATGACCAGGGATATAGTGCCATTGTCTGCCCGAGACCATGGATTTAGTTGGTATTTTTCTCCTGTTTTGTCTTTTGAGGCAGGGACTCACTAAGGAACCCAGGCAGGGCTCAAACTGCCAATCTTCCACTTCTGACCTCCCCAGTGGCTGGCATTCCACGTGCTTGCCACTCTGCCCCCTCATTGACTGTCACTTTTCTCTGCAGAGGTCGTGTGTTCCTGAAGGTCTGTTGTCACTTAGGCATCCAAGTCTTGAATTAAAACTCTGCGATTTACTGGTCTTGAGCCTGGCTCTAAGACAAGCCATCCACAAATACCCAGGAACAAGGATGAAATTGTTCCAGAGGTTCCCATTAAACAGAGCTGCCAATTCCATTCCCAGAATGATCCGACTGTCTGGGTACCCCCCCAGCACCTAAGAAAGCATCAAATGTAAGTACTAGAAGAGAAACAGAAAGGAAAGCAGTTTGTAGCAGTTAAGCTGAAAGACTTTTCATTTGTTTTTGATGCATCCCACTGGGGATAGTGGACGACCTCAAGGCTTTCTTAACAGCCAGACCCAATTAAAAACTAAGGGCCTTGAAAAGACTGTGGGCTGGGCAGTGGCAGCACGCCTCTACTCCTAGCATTGATCTCTGTGGGTTCAAGACCAGCCTGGTCTCCAGAGTGACTTCCACAGGACAGCCACAGCTACACAGAGACCCTATCTTGAAAAATGAAAAGCAAAACACCTTGGAATATTTGCAAAGTCCAAACCATTACAGCCACTCTGGCTGTAATTACGCTGCTTTCATGGGGATTAGGAGAATGTGTTCCCCTAAACCACTGGCTGGCTGGAAGATAGCTAGGTCCATCCATGAAGAACCAGCTTGAAGAGAGGACTGCCTGCCTTAAGAGCATATGTAGTTGGAAACAAATTGTTCTCCTCAAATGTAGTCACAATCATCAACTATGCCATTACTGCTCACCTAGGCTCTATAACCCCCCCCCCCCCCCGCTTTAGTCTGGATGTGTGACGTCACTGACCTCTATCTGTGAGATCTGTTAACCCACCTGAGAGTTGTCTCCTAATAGATATGCCTTCATCTACTTTAAGTCTGGTCTAATCTGGCCAAATGCCTATCATTCTCTCTCTCTCTCTCTCTCTCTCTCTCTCTCTCTCTCTCTCTCTCTCTGTGTGTGTGTGTGTGTGTGTGTGTGTGTGTGTGTTGGCACAGGGTGGGGACAGGCATGAATAGAGGTGCCGAAAGAGGCAGGAAGAGGGTGCCCGACACCATAGAGTTGGAGTTACAGTCAGCTGTGAGCTGGGAACTGAACTCGGGTCCTCTGTAAGAGCAATGAACACTCTCACTGAGTGAGTCCTGTCTCTAGCCCAGCCATCTACTACCGCCATAAGACAGAAATCCCACAGTCTGCCCAGCCATCACAGGCATGCTTCCTACACTGTGTGCTTCAGCTTCCTAGTGAGGGCATAGAACAGGACAGGTAGGTTCTAACGAGGCGTGAAAGACATTCTATCTAGAATTCCCTGGTGAAACCTTCAGGAGCACCATGGTGGTGACCCCAGCAGCCCCTACAGATTTATTCCCCTATGCTCTTGAGACAGTTGACATCTATGCCTCAGACCTTTGCCAGGCAAGTTGGAATTGAGGTGATGGAAAGAGAAACAGGCTTGAAGCTCCAGGCAGAACATGCTGTTTTTGAGTGCAGGAGACCAAAGGACCCTTCCTACCCCAATATCCTATGCCCCAGGCCCCGGAGCATAGCTTGCTGAATCCCTGTTAGGGTTACACTCCTCTTCTGGGACTTTCGTATCCTCTCCTGGCTTCAAGATGGAACCCCAACTCATGGGGGACGTTGTGATCCAATTCCTCTGTTCTTTCTGCCTCATCTCACTTCGAACCATCTGGACAACCCTAGACACGGCAGTTTCTTCATGAGAGTGAAGACCTCTGCTCACATCCTCTCTTTCCCCAGACAGCCTCAGTTACCTCCACTCCCCTTGATGTGAGGCTTCTGGAGCCGCTCCTCTGTGAGAGCCTGGCCACCTTTCCTCTTACATCTACCACCATCGGCCAATCTCTTGGCCCTATCCTGCATGGATGACAGACCAGGAGAGCAGGGTCCATTGCCAATTCATTTCTGCAGCTGCTCAGAGTACCTGCTCAAACAAGAAATGTGTGTGCCCTGCACCTCAGGCATTAACGGAGAGAGGTTATTCAATAACGAATAAAACTTCCTGTGCCTCAAGGCACTAGACTATAGTGAAGCCAGTCTAGAGTCTGGTTCCCATCATAGTTTTCTGGCTGTGTCTTTCTTCATATGCCTGGCTCAGAAGGGTCTGTGGTTTTGGTTTCACATCTCTGCTCACCCAGTTATGAATGGGTGTGTTTCCCTGATACCTCCTGTGGGAAACCAGGAGCTTTAAGAGCGTCACAAAGGTTTCTTTCATGGGAGATCTGGCCACGGAAAGAGACCACGGGTTCTACAGGACAATACCTAATTCCTAATACTTTTGGCTCAGAGCCCTAAGAACAGTGCTTTGAGGTTCCGAGATCTCATCCAGTGTCAGGGCTTCTGTCTCTGTGCTGAAGTTGATGAAGTCCCAAGAAAGGATAAGTTCACCCTGAAATTGTTACGGTTTCAGGATGAGAGATGAGGCTACTCTGCTCCATAGGGAGCACGGCAGAGCACATCATGGGTAACTGTCCTTTCCCCTGGCTATCTTCATGCCCTTCCCCATAAAATTTGAAATCCACTCACTAAAGAGGCAGAAAATGTTTTCCATCCATTGAGTTTGAATTTGGCCATGTGATGTGCAGTAGAAAATAGAACAAGCCCAAAGTCACAGTATCCAGTTCTGAGCCCAGGCCTGAGGAGCCATTGCTTGTCTGTGCTGGCATCAAACAAGTCTGATATTCTTTGAGAGGACTATGAGTAACCTGAGCTTACTTGTTCCCAGAGGGACAACGGAAAAGCAGAGCGAAGCTGGGACAGCCCAGCCTGGGATCTACTCCTCATCAGACTCAGATGCACAGAGGAATCACTTAAGGTACGGCTGAATGTAACCGTCCTACAGTTGACGTACACACAACGGAAATGGCCGCCACTAGAGCCATTGAGATGTTCCCTCTCTGTCTCTCCCTTCCTCCCCATCTCTGTCTCTGTTTCTATCTCTCTCTGTCTTTCCTCCTACCCGCATCTCTCTCTCTCTCTCTCTCTCTCTCTCTCTCTCTCTCTCTCTCTCTCTCTCTCTCTGTCTCAGCAGCCATTAATTGCCTGTAGCCCTTCATTCTGGGGTGGGACTTGGGTGTTGTTTGCATCCATATTGGAATGCCAACTGATGCTGCCATTGTTTAGGTGACCATATTTTTAAGATTTCTCAGGTACCACCGTCACAGCCCTGGGTTTTTCTTGCCACGCTTCGACGACAACACTCTCGAAAGGCCAGCCATGGAAGCACCTTCAGCCAAAAGAGCTTTGCTGACCACAGTCCTCGAGTTTCCATCTTGCTACACAGAAAGCACAGTTAACAAACGGCCAGCAAGGGCGCCAGAGCTTTCCTAGCAATGTTTAACCATGGATCAAGTGGATATTTTCCTACCACATGAAGTCTTCTATGATCCAAAGTAAACGCCAGCGTTTACAGTCTAGCTCAACATAAAAAGAAACTCGTGTACTTTCCCTAAAACGCTTTTTTGGAAGACACACCTAAAATTAAAATGAATGAGCTGATAATTTTTGAACCTTCTTTAAAATTGATGTCTCTAACCATCCCAGGAGGCTCTTCTTACTGTTAAACGACCCCATTAATCCACCCTATACGTCTAAAGCAATTTCCCAAGCTTAGGAAAGCATGTGCTACCTTTTAAGCCACCACTTCTTAGAGCAAAACCAAAGCCAATAGGCATCTAAGATGTCATTGTCAGGAGAAGCATTTGTGTGTATACACTTGGGGTTTATGCCACCTTCTCAGGTACACGCCAACTAAAGAATTGGAATCTCAGTTTGATTTTCCTTTGATGAATAAAATATTTTTAAACACCCAAAATAAAAGTGCGGGGGCTGAGGCTATGGCTGGGCAGATGAAACGCTCGTCATGCAGATATGAGACCTTCTTCAGTTTGCTCCCATAACCCATATAAAGTCAGGCATGGTGCTGCACACTAGTAATTCTAACACTGTGGAGAGAGAGGCAGGTGATCCTGTGGGTCCCCTGGACAACCGGTCCAGCCTGGCCTGTCAGCTGTTAAACTTGTCCACAGTCATGGGGCCAGTGAGAGAGCCCTATCTCAGAAAACAGCTGTACAGCCCCCCAACAGTGCCATATCTGATGGAGGCCTCTGCCTCCATCCACACGTGAGGATGGGCAGGCACCTACACCCACAACACACAGAAGAATGACAACATTGTAGCACTCGATCCAGACAGAGCGACACAACATTTGTAATCCAGCCCTCTAGAGGCTGAAACAGATGGGGGTTAGAGACCAGTCTGGGCTATGTAAGATTATCTTTAAAAAAAAAGAAAGAAAGAAAGGGAGGAAGGAAGGAAGGAAAGAAAGAAGGAAGAAAACAAAAGAGAAAGAGAAAAAGAAAGGTCCTGGCTGGCTGTCATCACTGAGTCAAACTTAACTCCCAATGTTTTGGGTAAGGGCAAGTACACAATGAAACATTTTACACAGTATCTATCAACACTGATACTTGTTTGAAAAGTGACTACAGATCCTGCAGAGGGGGTTCCTGGCCCCAAAGCTACTATAATCTTTCAGAAGGCGTGTTACAAGAGGAAACCATTGTGTGACAACTGGCTGATTCAGGATAAGTACTGTCATTTTAAGAGAAGTCTAAAATAAAGGGTTGGCAAAAGGGGAAACAGAAGGCTTTGGTCTGGTTTATCCCTGGCCAGGGGGGATTTGCAGACCATGGGAGGAAGGCCTGAAATAATAAAGAGACTGTTAGCTTGCATCGGCGGGCTGGCTGCCCTCTTCCTTCACCCCTCCCTGCCTCAGAAACTGTTCGCTGCTAAAACAGACACCACTGTTAAATACCAGGGGGGGGGGGGGAAGATGAAAGGAGTCTTCAAATAATACTACCTTAAGTCACATGAAACCATCCCCAAAGGTCAAATGCTGGCAGTTTCCCAGAGTGCAATGTAATACAAAGTAATAAATGTCAAGTCCCTTTCCAACACATAAATAAACACCAAAATTATAAGGAACAGTCAATTGTGAGATGGAATGAAATTGCAAACGGTACCTCAGCTAATCCCTCAGTTAATATCTGCTATTAAATTTGTGTTTCCAGCATATATTCTAAAACCAACTCACGAAGTAGCCTAACCCATCAATACTTATTCCCTTTTTGTTGGGGGGGAATCTGAACTTCCAGGTTTGAGGCCTGGAGTCAAAAGCGAGCAGGTTGTTGGAACAGCATCAGGAAGGTGCAGTGTGGTACCTGGAAAGCAGCAGTTTCCCCCGAAGTTGCAGATCAGCAGCACAGTCCTCAGAGCGGCAATTCCTTTCAAAGACTGTCTGTGGGAGAGAGGATGCAGATGTTGGTACAGACTTTCAATGAACAAAAATAATGGCCAACTGCCTTCTTGCAAACCGGTGCCCTCCAGGCACTTTCCTCCCAGCCCAGGAAGCCTGGTGTGTGGAGGGGACTTCCTCAAGGTTCCAGGGAACCCCTGTCAACAGTGGCCCTGAGGCCAAGAGCACGTCCCCTGCTCTAACGCTTAGATTACTGAGTGCTTCCTGTAGTTCTTTCCGGAAGCACGCAGGCAGGCTGGGGAAAGAGCTCGGTAGGTAAGAACTCTTCCCTGTGCCATGCCTCCGCACCTCAGTTTGCATTCCCAGTGCTCTAGAAAAGCCAGCCATGGCCATGCCTGACAGATGCCTTTCAGCACGTGTTAGTCTAAGACACCAGTGACCAGCCATCCATGTAAAGTACCCTGAGACAGCAGTCTGTTCATTTCTTCTAGGAACTCTCTTGGGGAGGAACAAAGTCTTTCTTCGAGCCATTTTCTGCACAAGCATCGAGGCCATGTTGAACTATTAGCCTTGGAGGGAAATGTTGAAGGTATTCAGGTCTTAGGGCTGAGAATGCAAGATGACAGGGATGATTTTATTAGTCAGCTAAGCAGAGAGTGTTGTTCCTGTCACCGGAGCTGGCCAGCCAAAGCCCCACTCAGTGCAGGGCCTCAAGGCCGGTGGGTCAGAACCGTCTCAGGTTCCAGAGCTGCTGTGGAGTGTGGGCCTGCCTGTGAGGGTTGGCCATGTGATGGGGAGCAATGCTGGCTGAGGACACAACTCCTCCAAAGTAGGAAGGTGTGAGCATTGGTCCCTCATTGTAGTCTCCATCTCTCCGATGTTCCGATCTATGAAAAGCGTCCTCCCTACTAGACAATGGAAGTGCTCCACAGCTTCCCCCTGTTTCACCATTCCAGGAGCCCTTCACTGGCTCTGATACACCAACCTTCAAACTCCTTCAAGAATCCTGCTCAAGTCGGCGAGGTTTTTCTCCCCCTTCCTACCCAAGCACAGTTCTAGGTAGCTTGTTCCCTTCCACACCATCAGTCCGCATGGCCTCTCAGGGTGGCGGTGTGGACTCCAGCAAGCCTGTTGGCTAATAGAAAGTCTAGACTCTACCAGACAGGGTAGTTTTTTGCCCACGGAAATTCGTAATCGCATGCCACATTTCCAAAAGAATAAAGTGTTCCAGCCAACATTCCCTTCCTTAATTATCATGGAAGTCTTGGGGAAAAAGAGCAACTTCCTGTGTTCTTTTGGACCCTACCAAAGCAAGGGAAAAGCCAAATTCCAAAGCAGCTTCAATAAAAGACTTTTCGGTGATGTCTTATCATCGTCAAGGGGGAAACAGGAGAGATGTGCAGGCGGCGTTTAAGCGAAACGAAGGGGAGGCCCCATGAGCTTTAGGGCAAGAATGAGGATAAAGGCATCGTTAACAAGCTGATGGGACTTACGCTTGATGGGCCCTACTGAGGCCTTTCAGTTGACTTTACACTGATAATTCATTTATTTTTTTAAATTTTCCTTTAGATTCATCTTGTCATCTTATAACGTCAGGTCCTCGACAACCGGACCTCAAGAAACCATTCCTGAGCGTGCATTTATAACTTTACAGTTAGCACGTGAGGCAGGCATGGGGCCTTCAAGGGTCAGGTGTATATTTATTACAAACCTGGAATCTGCTTGTTGGCTGGAACCTTTTGAATAACCATGTAATGACTTTGTCTCTAGTGACAGGACCTGACCCGATCTATCTTCCCTGAGATGCATGGGAACTACTCCAGCTTGGTCTCATGAACTCTTTATCCCACCCCCGAGAGCGCCCTTGATTGAAAATGAGCCTTTGGTAGACAGCAGGAGAAGCAGTATGGGAGCGGGAGAGGTAGCTTCAGGGGTGACAACTGACAGAACTGAGGAGAGGTAAGAACTGAGGAGAGAATGGGATTTCAATCTATTCTGTGACAAACATGCTTCAAGTTTGGGGCCCTGTCCTTCAAACCTCTGTCAACTCAGCTCTTGGATCTCACAACCCATCTTTTTTACAGTGTAGACAAGTGGGTGCCGTGAGACTTCCTAATGGTGAAACAGGAGTAGATGTGAACCCGCTTACAGTGTAGACCAAGGAACTTTTCAAGGATTTTCTCAGAAATGTCTCCCCTCCCTCATGCTCTTTACAATTCTATAAGAGAGTTGCTTCCACAGAGAAGCACAAACTGATGACTGCTTCTCTGCTTGCCCAGCAGGGTCTGTGGCTATAACCAAAGCTGTACTATATGACTTCTGAGCCAACTACATAAAAAGCAAAAGAGCTTTCTCCTAATTATTTATTTATTCTTGCATCTTAGCTACTCTAAGCCAAGGAAACCCCAGGTTTTTGTAAAGAGATTCCCATGTGATTGAGCTATCGTGGGAACAGGACTCTCAAGGACTTCAGAGTCCCTGGTGGGGACCTGCTCTGTACAGAGATGAGGTGGCTTGACCAAGCCCTGCCAAATGGAAAACGCATAAGCAGATTCCATTTCTCCCATTTTTCCCTCTGTTATTGATTTTTTTTTTTTAGATTCATTCCACTGTGGTCAGAAAAGACATTTGGTATGGCTCAAACATGGTTAGGATTTGTGTTTTCACATGAAGTCTACTGTGGAGACTGTTCCTTGTGTGTTGGGGAAGATAAGTGATCATTGGGGGAATCTTCTGTTGGGTAGGACGTTCTGCACATGTCTGCCATCTACAATGCTGTCTAACTCTCCTGTTCCTTTGTTGGCTGTGGTGTTTTGAATGAAAATGTTCCCCTCCCCAACCCCCATAGGCAATCTGAAGTGTTTGAGTCCCAGTTGGTGGATTGTTCAGGAAGCTTTAGGAGGTGTGGCCTCATTGGAGGAGGTGTGTCACAGGGGTGGGCTTTGAGGTTTCAAAAGCTCACAATGGTTCCCGATCTCCTTTTGCCTTGTGCTTGAAGATGTAAGCCCTTAGCTACTGCCCCAGTGCCCCGTGCCTGCCTGTCTGACAGAGGCCGTCTAAGAAAGACGATGTCAAGCAAGTGAGCTTACTGGAGGTAGCCCATCATTTTGCTTGGCTGCCATGGGTGGACTCTGGAGAGGCTCAGCCTCAGAGACTTCATCCAGGATCGCTTCTCAATGCTGATGTGCCTTTCCAGTCTCTATTACATGGGCTAACGATTCCTGGGCATTGGCCCATCCTATGGGGCAAATTTCTTGCAGATCAACACGAAGACGAACTTTCATGAATTAGTGCTGTTTAGATGAATTAATGACTTTATAGAATTCCTAATTTGATTCAAAGAATTTTAAGAAGAAAGCTCAAGGAGATGGTTTTACTTGTCTTGCCAGAGAGATGTAATAAAGTTAGAATCAAGAACAGCATGTGCCCCCTCCTCATAGAATAGTAAGCAAAGTCTGCATAATAAGGAGTACAATGAGCCTTCATAATTACACTAAGAGAAATGGGCTCAGGACAAATTTGTGATCAAGGACGAACATTCATTCTAGGTCAGGTCCTAGTGAGGGTCACAGAGGGTGCAATATGATGAAGCAAGGCCATGGAAAACTATTGCTCTGAACTTATAATGAGTTTATAGAACGAAATAGTGCTTTGAACTTCCTATTGATATCTTTCTGTAACTCTCCCTTTGTGTGATATTTTATCTATGAGGTGATTTTATAAAGAACTTTTTGTCTAAGAAGGCATAAATCATCAAGGAGAAGGAAGAGTGTGTGAATTTTTTGGCTCAGCCCCATCCACCAAATGTATATCTGTGGCTTGGGGGAGGGGGTCCGCCACATCTACCAAATGTATATCTGCCTGTCTGTCTATACGTATGGACACTCAAGAGGTAAAAGAGTTCCGATTTTCTCACTGAGTGTTCTTGCCAGCCCCAGATAGTTTTGTTCCATCAGTAGTACTGACCCTGTAAATTGCCCATTGCCGTCAGTGGACTGTCATCTGCTATCGGCAGCACCCCAGTTGCTAGCACCGTACTCCTTTTTGCTGCTTGCTTCAAGTAACCCTCTGAAGTCAAACCTGGCCGTCGGCATCTGCCTGACTGCCTGCCTACCTGATTCTATGCTCTCTGCCATGATGGTCTTGTGCTCACCTTCTGAAACTGTAAGCAAGCCCTACTCAAACGCTTTCTTTTTCTAAGTTTGCCTTGATCGTGCTGTCCTGTTACAGCAATAGAACAGCGACTAAGACAGAAGTCTTTGATGTAGAGCCTCTCTCTACCCATAGCTGAAAGTAAGGCACCCAGGTTGAGCTTTGTGTCACTGTCATGTCTGTCAGTATTTGTTTTACATGTGTAACTTTGCTGACGTGGGAGGTTACATGTTGATGGCTCCTCTGACACTTTTATTACTGTTTAAAGACCTTCACTGCCTTGAGAGACAGCTCTTGCCCTTAATGTCTTCTTTAAGTCTACATGAGTGAGCTACTCTCTTTTTTCCTTTGGTTAACATTCACATAGGTTTTTTTTTTTTTTCTGCCCATATGTACATTCTTGGACCAGAAGTGAATTTCTGGCAGACAGCTTGATTTTCTGTGTATTTTAACCATCACGTTATATGTTTTTATTTGCAGGAGTTTAGTCTATTTACAATAATTAAAGATAAGGTCTTTTATTAACATATGCACGTGTGTGCCCACGGGTATATACATGTTTACATGTGTGTGTGCGTGCACATGCGAGAGCAAGCACATGCGCGTATGCATGCATTGGCCACACATGTCCGCACATTTGCATGCTGAGGTTGAAATTGGATTCCCCTGCCTGGACCCAGACCAGTGTCTTCTGGGAGAATGGCCAATTTGTTTCCTAGGAATCATCTCTGGAAGGTAAGATGACTGCCACACCTTAGCATCAACACGCTAGATGAGGACAGAGTTTCCAGGAATAAGGAAAAACGTCTCCTTGGCATGGAGCACAGAGAAAATGGCTTTCAGGTAATGGCCCAGCTACAGTGCTCCTCTCAGATAGCAATCCCAATGGCTGTAAGTCTGGTCCCTGAGAAAGCCGTCAACTTACTTTTACCTGTACCTGAAGTCCTCTGGAAAACCCAAGTGTGGCCCTTCCCTCAGACCACTCAGCTTGGCTGAAGTCTCTCCTCCCTTGCCCTCCAGCCTCTACCTGCAGGTCTGCATGAACCTGACTGCTTACTTCCTGGGAAGCAGCCTTCCTAGCCATGAGGGTCGAGCTCATCTCTCCTTTTAGCAGGAAGCTAAAACCTCTCTCTAGACATAATCGCTTCCTGCTCAAGACTTCTGAGGCCAAGGAGCACCGTGCCCAGCAGCTTCTAGCTCGGTTCTTCTTCTGACTTCTTCCTCACCCGCTCTTCACCCTGGATACCCCTTTCCTCCAGAAAATTCTCCTTCTCACCTCTCACTGAATTCTTACTCAGTTTTTTTAAAAAAGATGGGCTAGCAATTTTTGGCTGGGTAGAGTGAGATAGGACATCATTGAGTTTGTGGCCTTTGCTGTCTTTCTTCCAGTGACTCAACAGACAGGCACATCCTGAGGTAATTGTCTGTGGACAGGCATGGGTATATGGCGACAGTCCTTTTTCTATTCTCATGTGTGTTTTAGGCGTGTGTTAATACATGCTTGCATGTATGTGGGCATTCATGTGGCGGCCAGAGCTCGATGCTGGGAATAATTCTTGATCATTCTTCCCCCTATTCTTCAAGGCAAGGCCTCTTAGGAAACCTACAGCTCACATACATGACCGGTCTCCCTAGGCAGCTTGTTCAGACGATTGCCTATCTAGTCACACCTTGTGAGGGCTGGGATTACAGAAAGGACACCAATAGGACACCAATCCCATCCAGAATTTATATGGGTTCTTGGGTCTGAATGTGTTTCTCATGTTTGTGCAGCAAACATTTCTGCCACTGATCCTCCCCTCCCTGCCTACTTTGGCACACAAACTTTATTTATAAAAACAGACTTGGCTGTGGGCCGGGGCTTGCTGACTCCCGCTGTATTGTATTTAGTAACGAATTCTTTACCACCTTTGGGCTGTGGTTTGGGGATGGATGAATCTGGTTCTGATGGCACCTGCCTCTGAGGCAGGGCTGTGAGCGTCTCCCTCGGTGCGGAAGCAGCAACCGGGACATGGGAGTGAGGGGCTGGGAACTCGCTGCAGCTGCTTAGGCCTTGAGGGACCCATTTCTACGACCACAACCATAGTAGAAAAATCTCCCCCTTCTCAGGTAACAGGAAGGATAAATATTAAATTGTCTGTTAGGATCGGAGAAGGGCCAGTTTCTTAGACAGGCAATACTTCTTTTAGATTAAACCACAATTACGTACAGGGACAGTACACTGTATATAAGGTTGCTAAGGCAACCAAGTCCCAGGCTGAAGCCTTTGATGATTGGGTTGAGTAAATGTGTTTCAAATCCCACCCATGGGGATTAATCAAGAAGGCTGTATTTAAAGGCAAACAACCAAGATGTATTCCGATACACCATGCGACTTCAAAGCAGGTATCTGCCTCATACTGTAGCATTTGTCAGGACCACAGACGTGACACTTATGACATGCTATTCCTTCAGAGTACTGCTCCAGGTATGGCACAATTGATATATAATTGTCATCGGGTCAATCTTAATATTGTTCTATTGCCATGAAGGCCACACCACCACCAAGGCCTTTAACTGGGGGTTTGCTCACAGTCTCAGTTTTGTCCATTACCATGGTGCCAAGGAGGGTGGTGGCGCGCAGGCAGGTGCTGGAACAGTAGCTGAGAGCTATATCATGATTCACGGGCAGAGAGCGAGGGAAAGCAGAGCTGGCTTGAGCTTTTGAAACTTTGAAGCCCAGCCCAGTGACGCGCTTCCTCTAGCATGGCCACGCCTACTCCAACCAGGCCACACCTCCTAATCCTTCTCAAATAGTGCTACTTCCTGCCGACTAAACATTCAGTTGCTTGTGGGGGCCATCCTTATTCAAACGACCACACCTGGCACGGTATTTAGCATTTTTAAAATGATGTAATTGCCCTAACCTGAGAACAGGTTTCTCAGTCCCAATTCAGTTTTTATTCTATCTTAATAAAGCTCAGCAGCGCTGTCCATGAGGCCCGTGGTCAGAGGGCACGAGGTTTCAGAAACTTCAGCTCTGCTTCAGTTTTGTCCAGATGGAGGAGACACAAGATGGCTGCTTTTGCTGTTGCTGTGTTAAGACAGGTCTCACCGTGGAGCCTTGACTGACCTGGAACTGTATGTAGAGCAGGCTGGCGTAGCCCTGTGTGTAGACCAGGATGGCTTTGAACTCACAGAAATCCACCCGAGTGCTGGGTGAGCACTTGTGACCTATTTTTAAAAGACAGGATCTTTTATACCTCAGCCTGGCCTCGAGCTTGCTACGTAGCTAAGGATGGCCTAGAGCTTCTGGTCCTCTTGTCTCCACCTTTTGAGGACTGGGATTATAGGCATGCGGTCACTACAGTTGGTTTCCATGGTGGTGGGGTTTGAACCCAGAGCCTCATATGTGCTGGGTAAGCACTCTGCCTACTGAGCTACCGAGCCCATCGTTGATCTCTCCTTGCTTCAGTCACCTTTATGTGGCTCAGACAAAATGCCACAGAGAAACAGCTTAAGACAGAAAGCAAACACACTATCACTTTCACTGTTTAAATTCCCTCTCCCTTACTTATGTTTTGAAAAATAGACTCGTGTATACACACACACACACACCCCTATGGTAAAAATCGCTGCTATCACAGCGGTCCAAGGAGGGATTCCCGGAGGGAGCTCATGGATATCCTGTGTCATCAAACAGCCTTGCAGAATGACATAGGTTTGTCTTCCTTCACAAGGGCTCTTTCTGTGGAGACACTCGAGTGAGGTCAGGTTTGGAGGTGGGGCTTGGGGATTAATGGCTAATACGAGAAGACAGATCTCTGCACTCACTGGGCATCTCTCTGGTGTAGAAGATGATCATTGGACAGAATCCATTGTGATGGAGCTCACAGAAGGGGCAGACAGGGAGCTGGGTTGGGGGAGCTGAGATGGTTCTCCGAGGTAGCCCCATTCAGGGTGAAACCTCAAACATAAAGGCTGGCCTTGAGAAGAGCAGGGTGGAAACCTTCACAGAAGAGGGGCCAGCAGGGCCCAAGGCCAGAAGAGCACAGGAAGTTTGGGGGTGGCTGGACTGTGGTATGTGGGTGACCCTGGAGAGTGCTGGAGGATCAGGGTGCAGCCATTCAGGGTCCCGCTGACCCTGAGAGGAAAGCTTTGGACACAGGTGTGGGCACCGTCTAAGTGAGGAGCCGTGTGGCTGAGCCGGGGAGGACGGAGGACTGACTGGGGCTGGGGGAGCCGTGTATAGTGTGCCCCACTTGACACAATAGCGGTGACAGAGATGGTTCCTGAGTTAGCTCTGCCTCCTGGCCTGGCCCTTGCGAGCTGCCCATTGCTCTTCCCTTTGAACAGAGCCGACATCTGGAAGCCACATGGAGGGAGGGACGGTGGGGATGGCCTAGGCTGACTCGATTTTGTTGTTTCTCATAATCAGGCAAAGAAGAATAAGCAAGAGCAGCTTCCCTAGAAAGTCTCGGGCTCCTGGGCCATCCTTCCAAATCTAAGAGCAATATTTTTCTTTTATTTTAATTTCAACCAGAGAATGACAGAATGACATAGTCGAGAGAAAAAAAAAAAAGTAAGACTGTTCTCTCCACCCCACACATCCCACACTGGGTCTCTCTGAAGGGAAAAGCAATTACCCACGTCTCCTCGTCTTTATTGTGGTGATTATTTCTGTGTCTCTAGAAAGCACGCTGATGTTACAACTGAGTTCACCAGACGAGTGCACGGTCCCACTCCTGACACCAGATAGGGGTCCATTAAACCGCAGCTCTTGTACAACCTATCTAGTCCATCTGATGGTGTCTTTGTTTTTGCTATGAACGGGCTTGGAGGCAGAGGCTAAAATCTGTAAGTCATCGCTTCTCGGCCTTTTGGCTAAGATCAAGTGTAAAATCTGTAAGTCGTGCTCATGCTGTTACGTCTGTGTGGTTTTGCATTAGAGCCAAGGTCACTGTCTTGGCAACACGTCCTTTTCCGTAGAGACTAAGCTGTATCCAGGCGCATGTGGCTTTAACTTAACAGAGAGAATCATCCACTATCTAGGCCCTTCTTCCTTGTGTTCATTCAGTCACCCCCAAGTCCCAGTCTAATATGCCTTGTGTGAACCACTGTATTAGTTAGCATGTTGCTTTTTATGATTTTTACTATTTACATGTATATGTGTGTGTGTGCATGCATGTGCACATGTGTGCAGGCACTCTTGGAAGCCAGGAAAGGGGAACAGATACCCTGGAGCTGAAGTTACAGGAGTTTGTGAGCCACACAGAGTGGTCACTGGGAACCAAACATGTTTACTATGCTTTTATAATCTCGGATTGGGTGTGAGGACACCTATCTGTAATCTCAGCGCTTGGGAAGCTAAATCAGGGAGACTATAAGTTCAAAGCCAGCCTGGGCTGCACAACAAGACCCTGAATCAAAAACAAAATAAAAGTTTGTAATCTTTGTTTTTAGCCACAGGATAACCTTTTGCCTTCTGAGTAAAATATTCTTTTTTTTTTTTTTTTTTGGTTCTTTTTTTCGGAGCTGGGGACCGAACCCAGGGCCTTGCGCTTCCTAGGCAAGCGCTCTACCACTGAGCTAAATCTCCAACCCCAAAATATTCTTTTATTTTTGTTTCAGTTGGCCTTTCTTTTCATGTCCCACATTTCCTGTATACTCAGTTTTCCTTGGTTGCCAACCCATGCTTAGGGCAGAGCACTGGTTGATAGGCCCACAGATGCTCTAGGTGGATGGCAGGATGGAAGGCTAGGTCTTACTGTGAGGACCTAGTTTGAGGACTCAAATTCTGCAAGTGAGGTTCAGTCAGTGAAGACTGGTTTGCTCATACTGGTGCCTTAAACAACTTATTCAGCTCTTCAGAGAACAATGAATCAGCTGTATGGCTGACTGCTAACTAAGGAACCTGGATGATATTTGGACACCAGTCTTTCCCCTTATCTCTGGCTTAGATTGGGTTGCTGACTGACCTAGTCAACACTAAGTCAATCAAGGTTTTAAGATGTTCTTCAGTGAAGAAGATCCATTTCAGTACTCT
Source organism: Rattus norvegicus (assembly GCF_021556685.1). NCBI lineage: Eukaryota > Metazoa > Chordata > Mammalia > Rodentia > Muridae > Rattus > Rattus norvegicus. The sequence continues at coordinate 126,207,303 of NC_141541.1, read as the reverse complement.
ATGAACCTCTAGGAATGAGGGTGAGGGCCAGGGAAAGTCTGCTCAGAGCTGTAACATGCTGACTGGAGCTAGTGGCTGTCTCCCTGTTCAGTACAGAGGCTCAGCAAACACAGGGTGCTGAGGTAAATTCTAATTCACCAAGTGCTGGTGTCTATAATAAAAGCTTCAGCAGGATTATTTTTTAAGCCTTAGAGAACAGAATCACTATTCTGGACTGGGGCTTTCTTACTAGGAATTACTGCACAGTACCAGGTGTCCAGGCTGACATCTTGTCACCGCTCCATGGTGAGGGAAGACCTGATCATATTACACACGCACACACACCACAGTTTACATATTTATTGTATGAATGTTTTGCCTTCATGAGTGTCTGCCTCGGGCCCTGGAGAGGTCAGAGGAGGGTATCAGATCCTCTGGACCAGGAGTTACAGACAGCTATGAGCCACTGTGTGGGTGCTGGGAATCAAATATAGGCCCTCAGAAAGAGCAGCCAGTGCTCTTAAGAGCTGAGCCATCTCTCCAGCCCCCAGTGTTTTTTTTTTTTTTTTGTTTTTGTTTTTGTTTTTAAGTACACTGTCGCTGTCTTCAGACACAGCAGAAGAGGGCATCAGATCTCATTAGAGATGATTGTGAGCCACCATGTAGTTGCTGGGAATTGAACTCAGGACCTCTGGAAGAGCAGTCAGTGCTCTTAACTGCTAAGCCATCTCTCCAGTCCCAGTGTCTGGTTCTTAATAGAGACACCATCTTATGGCCTTCTCCCTGCTCTCTTTGTGCTTCACCGTAAGGCTAGCCCTGCACTCTGCCTCACTCACTTAGAAACCCTGTGTCCTTCTAACCCCTTCTCCATCTCCTCATCTCCCTTGTACCTTGTTCTGAGTCTAAGTGACCAGCAGGGCCACCTTCCTTGTGCTTGTGTATGCGTGCGTGAGAAAAGGGGTGGGAATGTGTGTATGTGTATGTATGTGGGGGGGGTGTAAGAGAAAGCTAGTGGGGTGATGAACATACATGCATTCTCTCTCTCTCTCTCTCTCTCGCTCTCGCTCTCGCTCTCGCTCTCGCTCTCGCTCTCGCTCTCCTGCTGTTGATGTTGGTCACAGTGGCTGTGACATGACTCCCTGCTTCAAGTGCCTGCCTTGACTTCTCCACTGTGATGGGTTGTAACCTAGAGTCAAGGGCTAAAACAAACCCTTGCTCCCCTAAGTTGCTCTCCGCCAGTGTCTCTTATCAGAGACAGAAACAAAACTAGACCGGTTCTAACCTGGTTCTTCTGAGCAATCCTTTGTCCCTTCTTCCAGCGAAGCACTGGTGTCAGGTCTGGCAGCTCCCGGTCCTCCTCACCAATCACGTGCTCACCCAGGCTGTAGGCAGCTTCAAACACAATGGGGCTGATGACATCCTGGACTCTCCGCTGCGACAGCAAACAAGAAGGAGCATTAGCAGTGGACGTCTGCAGATGCTGGGGCAGCATTCCGAAATGTGTACAAAGTCCTGCCCACCACATCACTCCCTCTCCTCAGGTGGCCCTCACACCCACCTGCACATGCTAAGAGTTTGTCTTGTAGGCAAGGTAGGTAAGGCCCGGGACAAAGGTCAATCTATCCTGGTTTCTGTTGCCAGGCAGGGATTTCTCAGGCTCACTTGCGGGATGCTAATCCTCTTCTCCAGAGCACACAGAAGACATTACCTACCTTGTCCCCCACATGTGCTTAACTAGATGCCAGCTGTTGGCTGGGGGAGCATCTGCATGCTCTTGGCTAACCCTTTGTTTTCAGGGAGTGTGGATGGCCACAGCACTTTTACACTGAGATGAGAGTTTTCTGTCAGGACAGGGGACCCAGCAACACTGCTTTGAGCAGTGTCTGTGGTGGAGAAACCATCAGGGATGCAAGTTTGTGTTCATTTCTCTAGAACTCAAGGAATGGTGGACTGGTGGGACGGGAGTTACCTTTTCTGTTGCTGTGATAAAACACGACAACTGAGGGAACTTATAGAAGTGTTTATTGGGATTATGGTTCCAGAGGGACAGAGTCCGTCATGGTGGGGAGTACAGCAGCAAGGGGTGGGAACAGGAAGTCAAAAGCAGGAAGGGGGAGGCAGAGGAGGTGGAACAGCAAGTGGTGGAGATGCTCAAATCTCAAACCCACTTCCCGTGACACACTTCTGCCAAGCAAGGCCGCACCTTCTACTGTGATTGGAATTATAAGAGAACAGGCCTGTCATTGGATGAGACGGAAGGGTAGGCGGGAACAAAGTGTTAAAAAGACAAGGAGAAGCCAGGAGAAAAAAGAATCAAGAAGGAGACAGAGAAGGACCACCCAGATCCGGGTGGTCTTAAGTGGCCATATGTAGTTATGAATATTAATTAAGGGATGGATTTCTATAGGTGAATTTATCTTATGTAGGTGGGCGGTTTATATCTTTATTAATTGGTTGTGGGTTTATTGTGTGGACGTATTGTGGATTGAGAATATAACATATAAATCTGACTGCTAAATTACAGCTTATTGAGTATTGGTTTTAATGAGTTGTTGGGAGTTTATATTTTAACTACTAGGGGGAGGTCGCTGGGAGTGTGGGCAGAGTCCGTGGCAGGGAGCCTCGAGAGGCCACACTGAAACGACTCATAGACCACCCGGGTCAGTGAGTACTTGGAGGCAGTGTGTAGCCGCTGAGATAAATTATTGTTAATTCTATATGGTCCTACAGTGCTGGACCTAACACCAGGGAGTGACCACCCGGGTCAGAGAGTACCAGGAGGTCAGCGTGCAGCAGTGATGCACTAGAACTGACTGCTGCAGGGATGAAGGTACCCCCCCCCCCCAGATGCCATGCGGCCCTACAGTGCCGGCACTAGCACGGGAGAAAAGGTACCGATTTTTTAAATATTTACTGCAACATTCTACACTTTTCCAAACAACTTTACTGTCGGGAGACCAAGTGTTCAAATCCTGGAGCATATGGGAGACAGTTCTCCTTCAAATCACTGCAGGAGAGAAGAGAAGGTGCTGGGTCCATGGCGTGGCTTCTAGAGGTAAACAACACACTCCCACATCCTTCCACCACGCAGGGCAGGAACAAAGAAGGCCTGAGACTCAGTTCCACAGGACACAGGCCTATTAAAGACCTGGGGCTTGTTCTGGGTGTGACTCAAGGCCGCACACGCTCGCACTCCCAGGAGAGAATTAGAGGCAAGAACAGTGCTGTTCAGTTGTCTTGCCCTAGGGTTGGGGATTTAGCTCAGCGGTAGAGCGCTTGCCTAGCAAGCACAAGGCACTGGGTTTGGTCCTCAGCTCTGAAAAAAAAAAACAAAAAACAGTTGTCTTGCCCTAAGCGCCAGCACATTATCTGGGGATTGTCTACCTTAATGGTAAGGCTGAGGAGGTCGTCACCACAGCCCGGTCTTGGCTCTGTAACCAGCATGGAGAGAGAACATGGGGTGCAGTGCGGGGGAACCCAGAAAGGCCTTGTAAGGAACAAGAGGGGGAAGAGATGGTTCTCAGAATGGAACCTGGGTTCCCTAGGAGTGGGTCAGTCTGGTTAGTAAGTGTTGGGGGTGCGCACCAAAATAAAGCAGGGTAAAACAGCATCTTACTGTTCTGCTTGTCAATAGGAGGCTTGGACAAACAGCCCATAAGTTCACACTGTTCTCTGTGAGGTCTGGAGGAGTTAAGATTGGAGTCTCGTTGTGTTCAAAATGGCGGAATTTTCCACATGCCTCCAGAAGCACCCAGAAGAGGGCTTTCTCCAACCTTTTACCACAGCCAATTCCCTCCCACAGAGGTAGGCATGGATGCTCTTGGGGACAGCTGGGGACAGACTCTCAGCCAAGCAGCTTGGCTGTCAACGTCACTGCCATCTCTATGCTCAGCACGGGGGACATCAGTGTCCTTTGTAAGGGAGTCCACTATGTGACTATAAGGACGGCAAACAACCCCTGTTTCAGGTGAAATATGCGTTAGAAGCAAAGGGAGGCGGCCAGCCTGAGGCAGAGTTGGTTCACAGAGTGCAGCAGTCTGGGTAGTCAACGTGGGGGCCGGGTACACCAAAATAAAGCAAGGTCAACTCTTGCTGTTTTGCTTGTCAACTCTGGTTTGACTTCAGTTGTGTCTGAGAAGGGAACTCTGCCCCCCCCTCCCCCAACCCCCAACCCCGGTTTACTGAGCCACAGCACCCCATGTTTTCTCACAGATCTCCTCATGATAGGGTGCTGAGCAGAATGCACTCAAAGGTGTTGGGTGCTAGAAACTTAATGGTTCTGGAGGGGAGTCAGTGGTACTAAGTATGGTGAGATGGGAGGCAGATGGAGCCAAGATGGAGCCATGGGGGTGGGGGTGGGGGAGCAAAGGGACATCAGAAGCAGACGCCTGAACAAGAAGCAGATGAACCACATCTGTGTTCAGTAAAATATCCACCTGGGGGAAAAAAGAGTCAATTCTTCAGCCCAAACATAAATACAGGACCCCCACCCCCGCCCCAGCGAAGTGATGTAAGGGCCTCGGATAAAGAGCTTCCAGAAAGCTCCGGAGGAGTTCTTTGTCTTAGGACAGATCTTTAAGACTCGAAATCGTCCCAGGAGCAAGACGTGCACCTAGGATCCAGTCACCCCCAGTCTGCTGACTTCAAGCAGAATCCAAAGCTGGTCGGTGGCACGCGTAGAAAGATGGATGAACAGGTGCCAAATTTGCACGGTCGTGGATGCACTCTTGGTGTTACTTTGAGGTCGGCTAACTAGTTCCCGGTCTTGCACCTTAATATTTAAATATTTCACGACAAAGCAAGCCCAAGAGGACACTGTTACTCTGGGCACAGGGGAAGAGAGAGCGGGAGGGGCAGCGGTCTGGCCACAATTCTGGACCTCTGTGCATATATCAGGGCCTTCCCTAAGGTCTGAGTTAACCTCGTTTTACTCGATCCTCACAACGTCTGGTGGGTGGATTTCCACTTGCCTTTTACAGAGGGGTGTGACAGTCACCCAGGAGCTCCACGCCAAAGCTCCACATGTGGCAGGACCAGACTTTTAGGAGCCAAAAGCAAAGGGTCCTTGCTGACCGTCAATGCCTTGCTTGCTGCTGTGTCGAGAGTCTCCCTCTGTAGCTGGTTGGGGCTGGCTTTGCTAAGCACACTAGGGGCTGACCTCAATCTTATGACCTTCGTGCCCCAAGTCACCCGAGTACTGCAAACACAGGTAGGTGTGCGAGAGTACCCAGCTCGTAAAGCGTTATTTAAAAACCATTTGGACCACATTAGGTTCCAGCAACTTCTTTTAAAGATGCCTCATCTCGGGGCTTGGGAGATGGTTTGATGGAGAAACTGCTTGTCCTACAAGCCAGAGCTTGGGTCCCCAGCCCTCCCGTAAAGAGACGGGCACATTGGTGCACACGTGTAACCCTAGTGCAGGGGAGGTACAGACAGGAAGATCCTAAGGGTTTGATTACAACACAGTCTAGGCAAAATGGCAAAGGGCAGCTTTAGTGAGAGATCCTGTCTCAAAAATGAAGGTCGAAGATGAGAGAGGAAGATACTCTGGCTTCTCTAGGCACATGTGTGGATGAGCAACCCCCCCCCCCACACACACACAGCATAGCCCCCAATCCCCCCTCCACAAGAGCACAATACACCCCCATCAGGAAGATAAATGAATAACTGGTAGCTAGAAAGAAGGGCACAAAGTGAGGGCGTTTGCAAGTTTACGACCACACACAGTGACTGTCAAGGAGGGAAACCTCAGTCATGGTGTGTGTTGAGTTTGAACCATGAACACGAGCTGACATCTAGGTGGGTGGACGCTGCTCTCTGGCAGCAACTGCATGGGCCTACTCTAATTAATGAGTTTGAAAAGCAGCTCCTTACTTTAAGTTGCAGTAGCTGGGAACAGCCGGGAACTCAAACCACATTGAGTGGTGGGCGGGGGCAGAGGAGGGGGCAGGGATTAGAACCAGGCCCCGAGGGAGGAAGCCTAGCCTCTCCTTTCGCAGGACTGGTCTGCTCCAAGTTGCAGAGGGAAAATAGCAGGCTGTTTGGGAGTTTCCCTTTCATTTTTGGAAGTCCTGCTTCCTTCTGTTCCGCACCACATTAAGCAGAGGGACTGTGCTCTGTGGCTCTCTGGCATTCACCACAGCGGCTCAAATTTTACTACTTAAAAAGTCGCTACTACAAGCTGATTTTTAATTTTTCCCCCCTTTTCTTCTTCTTGGACGCAAGGTCGCATATACCCCAGACTGGCTCAAAGTTTCTGTGCAGTCGAAGACAACTCCTCATCCTTTGGCTGCCGCCCCCGAGAATGCTGGGATTCCAGGCGTACACCACCACTCTAGGCTATGAACAGAAACCCCTCAGGTTGAACATACATTAAGCCTCATCCGCAGAGAGGCCCCAATCTACCTCTTCCTGCTGAAGGCATCAGGACTTTCCTACTGTGAAAACAGAAGTCATGCTGAGAGAGGACACCCAGGCGGGTGGCAGAGCTGGCTGTGGCTGGGGTTTTTAATAGGGAGTGTAACACATGCTCCATTTGAAATTTATTGGGTGCTTACTCTATGCCAGGCAGTGTGCAGGGCAGCAGGGAGACAGACATGAAAGACCCGGAGGGAGTTAACAGTTCCGGAGGGAAAACCCAAGCCAGGACAATGTCCTACTGCATGCACTAGGGTAGAGGTGGCTTTGAGGACACAAAGGAAGGTTACAGCTGATTGATTCGTAAAGGCCTGGTCGGCTTCCTAGAAGAGGTACTCCTTGGTTGAGCGGTAGGACCAAAGGACTTGTGCCAGACAACAGGCATGAGGCTCAGTTGGTACAGTGGTGCACGGGAAGCTTAGAGGTGTTAGCGACCACATAGACCCAAAGAGAAAAGTCAGGCTGACGGGCAGGCAGGGCAGCTCATGCAGAAGTCAGATCCCTGGTGTCCCTGCTTAAGGCTGCGTGAACCCCATGCTGGGGAGTGCAGGCAGCATGTGGAAAGATTTGCTAGCTATAGCACAATGGTATTGGTGGCAGTATGGTTGGGAAGAGGCTTGGAAGATTTAAATAAAAAGATCTCTTTTGAGATAGCAGGTCCAGTCATTCGGAACACACATGAAGACCAAGCTACACATCTGCTACATATGTGTGGGAAAGCCTAGGTCCAGCCAGTGTTTGTTCTCTGGTTGGTGGTTCAGCCTTCAAGAGCCCCAAGGGTCCAGGTTAGTAGACTCTGTTGGTCTTCCTGTGGATTCTTATCCCCCTTGGGTGCCTACAATCCTCCCTCCTGTTCATCCATAAGAGTCCCCAAGCTCCACCCACGGTTTGTCTGTGAGTGTCTGCATCTGTCTGAGTCAGCTGCTGGGTGAAACCTCTCAGAGGATGAACAACTGGAACGGGGGCTGTCCCAACAGCTGTTGCCTGTACATGGGATATGTTCTTGTAGCTGGGCTGCCTTGTCTGGCCTCAGCGGGAGAGGAAGGGCCTAGCCTTGAGGAGCCTTTAAGTGCCAGAGTGGGGGGATACCCAGAGAGGTTCCCATCTGCTCAGAGGAGGAGGAGTTGGGGGGGGGAGGACTGTGGGATGGGGTAACTGGGAGGGGGACAGTGAGCAGAAATGTAAAGTGAAAAGGGGAAAAATAAATTAAATTAAAAATAACAATTAGAAAACATGAACCAAAAGATTAACATGGGTGGGCTGCAGCCAGGAACCCCTTGGCCCAAAGAAGACGCACATTACTGTTTGGGAGGGGCTGAGGGTGACTTGGTCCCACTTCTCACTGCAGGGCCCTATGCAAGTTAGGCTTGATCACCGTGGCACCAGCTGGCCAGCCATGTGACCTGGAAATCTACCCTGTAGCTGCTTTTCCCCTCTGGAAAAGGAAAAGCAACTCCCGGTTTTTCCTTTCCTCGGCTCACAGTGGCAAATTAAATAAAGACAGGAAGGGTTGGCCTCACTTTAAATTTGCCAAACACACAGAAGCTCGGGGAATGAGCAGTTATCTTTAGGTTAGAACACTGCTCTGGGGGAAATTCCACTAAGTGGGGTTTTTTGTTGCTGTGTTGTTTTGTTTTTGAAACCTCAATGTTCCTTTTTCTTTTTTAAATGTGATTTTTCTGCCCCCTCTATCCTGGATCCTGTCTCAGGCGTTCTCTGAGCCCAACCCTCTGTGTCTCCTATGTTGGGCCCTCAGACATCTCCACAAGCAGGGAGTACCATTCCCATGCTTCTGCTCACAAACTGGATTGCAAAACAACACTTTCCTCAAGCCACGGAGACCGGGTATCTCCTAGTGACATCATAGCCATCCTAGTGGGCACGAGAACACTTGCGGCGTTCACGTGCAATGGCAAAGTTGCCTATTAACTCCTCTCTCAGAGAACATCCTCCTCCACATGATGCTATCAGAATGGCAGCTAAAATGTTACAGGTTGCTTTAAAATTCTCATAAGCTGGGAAGTTGGTTTAAAAGGACACAAAAGGTTTTCCACGTCCAGGAATAGTAAAGGCTGTTTCATATTCCCTCCCACTGACAGCTGGAAAAGTTAGACATTCATAAGCACATGCTGGTCTGTGTGTATCTGTGTGTGAGAGAGGGGGGATAGTGAGTCTCTCCTCACCCCTAACACTGGTTTGAAGCTATTAGGGAACTTTGAAAGGATCAGGACTTCACAGCCTGGAGTCCCTAGAGAGGAAGAGAACATACAGGCCACCATGCCATTTATAGGCACTTTTGCCTCCACGTGTTTCCAGACTTGTAGCCGTGTACAATGAAGATCTGTGGGCTGAGCTTCTGGCAGGAATTTGGGGTGCTTGGAGGCAGCCAGGATGAGGACCCAGGTGACCAGAGAGAGAGGAGCAAAGAGAGAAGCGTAAACCTAAGGCTTCACCCACCTCTAGGTGGCTGGTGAGCCCCACCCACAGCAGAAAGGGCTTGAGAGAGATCAGTGGGGGCAGGAGTTAAGCTGCTGGGATAACAGCAAGGCCAGCTGTGGAGCAGACACAGCGGGAGAGGGGACCTGTGACCCCCCTAAGTCAACAAGAATGAATGGGACCAGGGAGTAGATACGGAGACTGGATGAGGAGTGACCGAACAGAGTTCATTCTGGGATAATGAGAGTATTCTAAAATGGATTGTGGGAATAGCTGTAGAACTATGACTACATTGAAACTGAATTACACACGTATGCACATTCACACATCCACAAACACACACGCACGCACACACACACACACACACACACACACACGCATGCACTTGCTCATGCACATACTTTGTGATGGCTAATTTTGCTTGTCAACATGGGTGGATTTAGAATTACCTAGAAACACACCTCCAACCATGTCTATGAGAGTAACCTTAAAGGGTTTTATCTCTAAGGGATAAGAGAGAGGGAAGATTCACCCTGAATGTGAGTGGCACCATCCCACAGGCTGGGGCTCCAGACTACGTCAAAAAGAGAAGACAGATTCAGTCGCCTTTTCACTGTTTTCTGCTCCAGTGAGAGAAAGAGGAGGAGGAGAAGGAGGGGAAGGAGGAGGAGGAGAATTCTGGCCACAGGTGTCTGACTACAGAGCTGCCTGCTACGACCTTCTCTGACGAAATGGACCATATTGTCCCAGGCCATGAGCCCAAGTAACCCCTTACCCCAGGAATTGCTTCTTGGGTCTTTGGTTACAGCATTGAGAAAACTCTCTGCCTTATTTACTATTCTATTGCTGTGACAAAACACCATGACCAGGATAATCTACAAAAGAAAGTGTTTAACTGGGCTTACGGTTACAGTTACAGTTCACGTTGGCGAAGCAAAGATAAGGATAACAGGAAAAGCCGAGAGCTCACATCTTGATCCTTAAGTAGGAGACAGGATCCTGGGAATGGCATGAGTCTTGTGAGTCTTATGAAGTGTCAAAGTCCGGGCTGGGGATTTAGCTCAGTGGTAGAGCGCTTACCTAGGAAGCGCAAGGCCCTGGGTTCGGTCCCCAGCTCCGAAAAAAAAAAAAAAAAAAAGAACCAAAAAAAAAAAAAAAGTGTCAAAGTCCATCCACGTTGACGCATCTCCTCCAATAAGGGAACCCCTCCTAATCCTTCCCAAACAGTTCCACCAATGGGAGCTCACCACTGAAATGGCTGAGACTCATGGGCCCATCTGGCTACAGTCACTAGGACATGCTTTAAAATGAGCGAGCTGTGCAACATTATAAACTCTAGCTCAATAAACCTGCTACCAAACTTTTTAATGGGGAAAATAAAATGCCACCAACTCCCCTGGCCTACTGCCAAGTGAATCTTTATCTGGATGCCTCTCTATGCAGTGCGACTCTTCCCCCTGTTCTATGAAACGAAAGCCATATGTGCTTTCGCTTGCAGATCCTATAAATTAGAAGGTGAATGGGCAAAATTAAAAAAAAAAAATCCAAGGAGGAAATTAAATAAATAATTTTAAACAGCATATGACGGAAAGCACCTCTGACTGTAACTGTCTCCCCAGACAAGATTCATGCCTCGAAGAGACAATGGTTTATCTCCAGAAGGATTCAGTTATAAACAGAGTCCAGCCAGAGTTCTGAAAGTGGCTGGACTCAAAGGACCACAGGAATCCTGTCCCATGGTCTTAGTGAAAGCCAACGACTCCCTTGTGGGCAGTCCATGACACTACACGGACATCATCGTTGGTCTGATAGGTGGGAGAGTCCTTCAGCGTGTACCAGTGCTTGGAAAGTACTAGCACCAATTCACCTCCGATGAACACATTTGCATAAATAGCTCTACTCACAGATGAGAATCGCAAACTCTATTGATGAAACCAACAGGTGTGTGTGTGTGTGTGTGTGTGTGTGTGTGTGTGTGTGTGTGTGTGGAGGGGATGGGGGTCAAGGGGAGGGAAGGTCTGGGAATCTGTTTGTGGTGCCCCGCCCCCACCTGCCCACTAGTTTTGACAGTAGGCTCACAACTGCTGTTTGGGGAGGGGCTCTCTGGAGGAAGTGGAGATGGGCCTTGAAGTTTATAAGCTTCAAATCCCTACACTGCTGGTTCAACATAACCTGCTACTTCATGCTCCTAAGGCCAGGCCTTCCCTGCTAGGATGGGCTGTATTCTCTCAAAACACAAGCAAAATTGAAACCTTCCTCTGGTGGCTGCTTGTCAAACATTTGGTGACAGAAAGGAGAGCCTGTAATAGTTTGATTCTGTGTTAGAGTTTATAGAGAGGGAGGGGTGGTGCCTGGCTTTGGGAAGGGAATCTCAGCTCAGGTGTGGCCCCTCTGGTTTCCTGTATAGAATGAGAATAGCTCTATATGAAAGGGCGAGAAGCAGTATCTGCTGGCACGGTGCATCCAAGGCAAATCCATCCTGGGATGGATTTGGGGAAGCTGGTCACTGGTTAAAGTACTCATCAAATGAGCATAAGGACTGGGTTTTAGAAAACCACATGGGCATGTCGGTTCACCTCTAATTCCAGCCATGGACAGGGGAGCCCCAGAGGAAGCCCGCTAGCAAGACTGCCACATCAGTGAGCCCCCAGACACTGCCTGGGGGAGATTTGGGGAGGATTCCTGATATTACCCTCCAGTCTCCACATGTACTCGCACTCACGCACAGAGGCACACACAGAGGCACACACAGAAGCACACACATATGCAAATGACACATGAACAATACGGTTACCTTTGGGAAGGAATTTCTCCTCGAAGGGAAACTAACCATTTGCAAGGAGCAACAGGGCTGGAGAGAGCCCCAGCTCCTTCTCTCATAGATTTTGATCTGGGTCAGTTCACTTCCTCTCTCTGAGCCTGTCGTGCATCTAAAGTACGTAGATTGAGAGAATCGACTTAGCATGACTTTATGAGGAGGAGGCTCCTCTGGGTCTGGTAGCCCCCCCTTTGTAATCCCAGCTAGTTAGGAAGCTGAGACAGGAGGATTGACATTTCAAAGCCAGGGTTGTTTTGATTTGCATTTCCCTGATGAGTAAGGAAGTTGAACATTTCTTTAAGTGCTTCTCAGCCATTAGAGATTCCTTAGTTGAGAATTCTCTGCTTAGCCTGAACCCCACTTTTAATAGGGTTATTTGGTTCTCTGGAGTCGAACTTCTTGAGTTCTTTGTATATATTGGATATTAGAACTCTATTGGAGGGGGGAGGTAAAAAAAGAAAAGAACTCTATTGGATATAGGATTGGTAAAGCTTTTTTCCCAATCCATGGATTGCCATTTTGTCCTATTGACAGTGCCCTTTGCCTTACAGAAGTTTTGCAATTTTATGAGGTCCCATTTGTCAATTTTTGATCTCAGAGCATCAGCCATTGGTGCTCTGTTCAGGAAAATTTCCCCTGTGCCATGTGTTTGAGGTTCTTTCCCACTTTCTCTTCTATTAGATTCATCCTGTCTGGTTTTATGTAGAGGTCCTTGATCCACTTGGACTCGAACTTTGTATAAGGAGATAAGAATGGGTCAATTTGCATTCTTCCACGTGCTAAACCAGCACCATTTGTTGAAAATGCTGTCTTTTTTCCCCCACTGGATGGTTTTGGCTCCTTTGTTAATGATCATGTGACCATAGGTGTGTGGGTTTATTTCTGAGACTGCACCTCACACCAGTCAGAATGGCTAAGATCAAAAACTCAGGCGACAGCAGATGCTGGCAAGGATGTGGAGAAAGGGGAACACTCCTCCACTGTTGGTGGGTCACAGGTGCTTGAAACAAAGGCTGAGATGACAACCCCAGAGGCAGTCAGAGTGACCAGCAGAGGGTGAGAGGGTGAGGGTGAGCTGTGCACCCAGCTGCACTCTCAATTACATCTGCATGTAACTAATGCCACTGCCTACACCTTTGAATGACCCTCTCTTGGGCATGGGAATGGCTGAGCGTTAGTGGGTGTCACGCTTGGGATTATGTTACATTATGTGACAAGGGCACAGGAGGTTCATAGATCTAATTAAAGTCCTGAATCAGTCAGACTGAGCTAAATGGTGATCTGGGCAGACCTACCCAGGTCTCTTACTGACCTCAAAGCTGTCATGGTTTCCACAGGAAACTACAACCACAGGAATCCCCAGGCTCCCAAAAGGTCTGTCCCAAACCTTAACTGTGGCCTGGTAATACTTAAGGCAGAGGATCAAGCGAGGCCACGCCCAGATCACAGATCACACAAGCTGTGAGATAGCACACCTGCTGCTTTACCGTGTGCTGGAAAACCTGTGCATGCCCAGGCTCTCATGGCTACCGGATGCACACTAATAAAAGCCCATGCCTTTCTTCACTGGGTAGAATAATCTGCCCACCAGAACCTTCCCCTGGGGATGGCTAGGGCTTGACTCAGAATCCTCCCTCAGTTCTCTTTCCTTCCTCCCTACTCTGTCTCCCTCTCCTTGACAGCTCTCCCCATGAATCTCTGACCCAAATCTCCATATCTCAGATTCTGCTTCCGGGGACAGGATGTGAAATACCATGAAATAAGTCCCATTCTAAGCTTGTTGCTTTAAATATCCTAAAGAGGGGAGAAAAGCTAGATGAAATGCAAGGGTGACTTTTGTTAGAGTTAGCCACTTGTGTGTGTGTGTGTGTGTGTGTGTGTGTGTGTGTGTGTGTGCTTGTGTTTAGCAGTTCAAGGTTAGATCTTTGCTAGGGAGATGCTCAGTCAGGCTTTGCAAATCATGAAGACTTGAGTTAGATCCCCAGAACCCATGTTAGAAAGAAAGAAAGAAAGGAAGAAAGAAAGAAAGAAAGAAAGAAAGAAAGAAAGAAAGAAAGAAAGAAAGAAAGGAGGAAGAAGGAAGGAAGGAGGGGGAAGGGAAGGAAGATGTGGTCATGCATGGTTTTTAATCCTATCACCCAGGAAACCAAGATCAGGGGCTTCCTACGGCTCACTGGCTGGCCAGCCTGGTCTACTTGCTGCATTCCAAACCGGTGTAAGATATTAGCCCCTGAGGAACACCACCCGGGTCCTCTGGCATGTACCAGTCACCACATGAACATACCAGCAGCTTCAGGTGCTATTATATAATTAATACATTAATAAAAAGGATCCGGATTACCACGTAACAAATATGGTCTAATGATTTTTTTATTTGCATTTTAATTTGCTTTTCAATATAACCAATATATCTTAAGTGGACTTTATTAAAACACTCTTCAGGGAAGGGATTTATATGCATCTCCCAACTCCCCAAGTGGCTGGTGCATAGAAGCAGCTAAGACCTTCTGCTTAAATAGTGCTAGATGCTAAGAGACCAGGCTGCAGTGTCTGATGTGTTTACTGAGCTTTAGAGTTGCAGAAACAAGTGTTGTGTTGTTTCTGTCTTCTGGGGACATAGAAACAAACTGGTCTCAGGAGCTAACAATTACACAGTCCATTACATTTAACGACAGACTCATGGTCTGGGCAGAAAAATCACCCTGGACCCCCGGGGGTTTAAGAATTTTGTCCTGAATAGATGTTTCAGGGCTGGGTGAAGTGTGGCCACTGAGATGCTGGAAGTTATGACCTGACATCTGCTTCACCATGTGAGCCCGTGGGAGGGGCAGGGCAGGACAGAGGATGTTGGCATCTTTCACAGAAGGTATCCTGACCCCTGAGGTAAGCCTCATGCTGCTCCATGAGCCCAGAGAAGGTAAGCAAGAAGGCTGAAACATTTCTCTAGACCTCGGTGGTGCGAGAAAACGCGCTGAACCATGCCTGAGGGCAGTAATACTGGCTTCATAGGATTTCTAAGTCGCTCAGGCCGCAGTGGGCTTGTTTCCTCAGCATGGGGGCCCAGTGAACCAGGACCATCACTCTGTAAGACTTACAGCAGTACCCCTCAAACACATACACACACACACACACACACACACACACACACACACACACACAAGCCTGCCATAAAACTCGGCCATCAAAATTCCAAGCCTCACATCAAACTGGGCCCATCGAGGTGTGCTCTATTTCCCTGTCCTTCCCCTTCCTCCGGCTTTAACAGAGTCATGGCTGCCATGCTGCAGAATCCAGGCAACCGTTTTCCTTTGTCCTCATCTCCCTTGATTCTTCCATTCTTCTCAGAGCTGAATCTCTCCTTCAAGCACATCTTTCCCTGGCTATGCCTGACGGGTCATTCTTTCTGCTCTGATGTCCTTTCTCCTTGGGGTGACATTTCAATAGAATTCTCCTCCAGACACAGGGCCAGTTCACATTCACCTCAGCATGCCCGGCTTTGATCATGGTGTATAGAGCAAGTTGGCAGCTCAATAAACGCTTGGTCAGAAGAGCTGTGGTGGACAGTGACCAACTTGGGCACCACTAGCAAGTTTTAAGAGCACTCTTCCTAACACAGGTAAATTTAACAGCTCTTATATATGTAGTCAATATATGTTAATAAATATTTTTACCAATCATTAGCTGAAGCTTTAACTCTTTGTTCCAACACAAATTCCTTTTGAAGTTGAAAACCCTACCCCAACCCCCGCTCCTCTACTCAAATCCCCTCCTTGGTAACCTTGGCAAATTAATAAAGAGGTAAAGTCATACCTAGCCACAAATCTTTAGTAAATAAGTACCAGATATGATTTATTACTCAATTACCTGCAGCTTGGGGGTTTACCAGATGCACACAAACTAGAGTCATGAGAGAGGAGAGAACCCCGTTTGAGAAAACACCTCCATAAGATCGGGCTATAGGCAAGTCTGAAAGGCATTTTCTTAATTAGTTTTTGATGGTGGAGGGCCCAGCCCATTGTGAGTGGTGCCAACCGTGGGTTGGTGGTCCTAAGTTCTATAAGAAAGCAGGCTGAGCAAACTATGAGGAGCAAGCCAGTAAGCAGCATCCCTCCATGGACTCTGCATCAGCTCTTGCCTCCAGGTTCCTGCCCTGTTTGAGTTCCTGTCCTGACTTCCTTCAACAATGAACAGTGATATAAAGCTGGTAATAGTGTTTATCTCAGCAATGGTAACCCTAACTAGGACAGAAATCAGTACAAGGAGTGGGGTATTACCACAATAACCATTGAGTGCTCAAAGCTTTGTAAACTGTTCTATGAGCACTTGGAAGATCAGTGTTTTGAAAGAAATGCAGACAATGGAGGCCCGGCTTGTGAAGTTTCACGGGGAAGCAAAGAAAGACTACTGGGCTGTTTGTATGAAGAGTATGATTAACAAGAGACCAGAACCCCTAAAGTAGAACCTTTGTTTTACTGGGATGACTTATGCTGATAAGCTGAATCTGAGAAATTAGCATCGATTAAGAAGAGGCCAGCATTTTCACGATCTATTGTGTCAGGTCTCCAGTGGTTGGAACTACAGACAGTTGTGAGCAGTCTGATGTGTGTGCTGGGAACCAAACTCAGGTCCCCTGGAAGAGCAGCAAGTGCATTTAACCTGTGAGCCATCTCTTGAACTCTAATCCAAACTATCTTTGCTCATAAAGACGATTGCAAAGTCTTGGGAATTTAGCTAACTTGCTCATCCCTTGAATTTGTGAGCATGGCAAAATGGCTGTTGTTTTATATCACCTGCTTTGGGGAAGCTTGTTACTCAGTAGTACATAGCTAAAGGTTCCATATTTTGTGGATGTTTGTTTAAGAGTATAACGGGTGAGAGGGCATGTTATTCTCTTTGACGAGTATCCTACACTGTGTTTAGCACAACGACATGGTTACAGTTGTTAAACTATTCCAATCTATTCACTCAGCGAGCACTCATTTAGAATACGCTCCAAACAGGAGAGAGTCTACGTCAGCCAGACTCACGGAAGCATTGCTCTGTGTCTTTCCTCAGGTGAGGCAAGATTTAATTATAAATAATCCCAATCCAACCCCCCACAAACCACAAAGCATTGGCTATAGGACGAGGGAGAGGTGCTCAGCGCTAGGAAATGTGTAGGGACTGGAGTAGGATTAAGGGAGGGTGGGCGTGTGGCATCCCCAGAGGGACAGAGCAAGACAAGATTTCCTAAGATGTTTGCAGGGACAACCAGTCATGCCGTTCTAGCCAAAACTTTGTTGCTTTGTGAATAAAAACCCATGAGTCTCACACCTGGGAGGACTCAGCTATACCTCGGTGCAACACCTTCCGCCACAACGTGAGGCTCTGCATTCACCAATGGCACTCCCACCCTACCGACTGAACGCCAGCCTTCAAGGGCCACCATGATCTTGAGTTTCCAAGAAAACCCCAAAGAAACAAAACAAAACAACAACAAACATCTCAGTCTTCTCAAATCTACCTTATGAGAGTTGGTTCTGTTTATGGCCTAGAATACCACTGACATCTTCAACTTGATGTCACAGACACACACACACACACACACACACACACACACACACACAATAAAAGCCTTTCAGTGGACTAGAGAAACGGCTTCAAATATTCTGCAAGGTACTTTCCACACCAAGGACAAAGTCATCCAAGAGGATTTGCAAATCCTGACGGACCTTCTGGGGTCTTGAGGGTAACTGTATAAGACACATTATGCAACCTCAGTGAGTTGCCATTATACACATGACTACGTCTAGGGCACACATTTTGTAGTCTTCCTGGATGGGGTCACTTCCTGTGAGATGCAGTTTTCCCCTCCTCCTCCCCAGCCCTCCCTCCCCCTGTTGTTCTTCCTTTTCCTCCCTCCCCATTTCCCCCTCCACCCTTTCCCTTTCTTTATTCCTCTCCTTTATTATCCCCCCCTCTACATCCCTTCTCTCCTCTCCTCTGAGTCTGTATCCAGACATGTCTTTTCCATTAGCAAAACGGCTAACTTTACGGTCTTGAAATAATGATTTATGATCTACTCCATCTTAACCTCCTTAAGTGGGCAAATTAATAACACTCCTCATATTGGGAAGAGAAATACAAATGGCCAAGGCTTTTAGTATAAACCTATCCTCTCCAGCCACGGGAGATCTGGTTGTCCTCTGTAAAGGCATACTCTGAAAACACAACGATACGCCCGCCTCTACCCAGGCAGCCCATCTGTCAGCCATCAGCTCAAGATGTGCCTTGAAGGGAAAGTCCTGGCTGCATTTCCAATAGTCACCAGGAAGCTTTAAGTCTCTGCTTGTTTTTTATGCCTGGCCATCCATGCAGGAGTAAAGGATCTTGAGAGAGACAAGAGAGATAGCTCATCTGTCAAGAGCACTTACTGTCTTATGGAGGTCCTTGGATCCCGGCACCTATGTTGGGGTGCTCACAATGTCTACAGCTCCAGTTCTGAAGGTCCAATGCCTACGGCTGCTGTAGGCACTGTGTGAGTGCACATGTGTGGGAGTGAGCATAAACACGTCATTTAAGTCCTTAAGAGTTTGTGTGCATGTGTACCTTAGTATATGTCTGTGCACCATGCACAGGTGACCATGAACTCAGAACAGGGCATTGGATCCCCAAGAACTGGAGTTATGGATAGTTGTGAGCTGTCATGTAAGTGCTGGGAACTAAATCCTATTCTTCTGCAAGAGCAACAGCTGCTCTTAAACATCGAGCCACCTTCCCCCATAACTGTTTTGTGTAAAGTCTTGAGGAACAGCCACTAGTGGTGAAGCTGGAATTTCCCCATATTAAAGATAGTTCTTATTAACCTGGAAGTTTTACATAGAATCTTCCGTCTTTTTATTGGACCACATCCACCATGACTCCTGGCTCCGTGACTCACTCCCTGGTCTAGGAATACAGTGGTGGTCCATCTACTGTACTCCACACCCCACAATGTGAGAGAGAGCACTCAGTTGTCAATCTGTAACCTTTTCAAGTATCCCTGGCTGTGTTAAATGTAAATTAATTCTCACTACGTTTATGCCTTTATCTGAGAGCCAGAACTTTCCTAGTCATGGTATTCTAAAGAAACTCAGATCCCATATATCGTTAATGTTCAGCATACCCCCAAAACTTAAGACACACTTTCAGTCCAGCTTTCCTCGCTGATTGAAAACACTATTGGACTCCGTGGCTTTGCTCTTACATTGCTTCCCCAGCCTGTACTAGAGGAATCTTCAACATTTTCCTCCATACACATAGACTACTAGAGTTTGACCATTCTTGTTCTAGAAAGATATGACAGCTCATCCACTCACCCATCCACCCAATTATCTACACATCTATGCATACATTAATTTATCCATCCATCATTCATCCATCCACCACCCATACATCTATCCATTCCTCCATCCATCCATCTATCCAATCATCCAATCTATTCATCCATCCATCTATCCATCCATCCATCCATCCATCCACTTACCCATCCACCCAACCATCCACCTACCCACTTATCCACCCATCCACCCAACCATACAATACACCCATTCATCTACCCATACATCTATCCTATGTTTCTTTTCCTATCCTATCATGAGCACTAACAGGCTCAGATATTGTTTTTTTCATTTACTTTATGTGTTTGGTCTGCATGTGTCTATGTACTGCTTGTATGTAGTACCTCAGAAGTCAGAAGAGGGCATTGGATGTCCTGGAACTGGAGTCCCAGATGGTTATGAACTACCATGTGGGTGCTAAGAATTGAACCTGGATCCTCGACAAGAGCAGGCAGTGCTCTTAACCACTGAGCCACCTCTCTCACCCCTGGCACAGCTATTGTTACTGCCAAAGACGTGATTACAATGCTCAGAGATCTTTCACAGGCTGAGAAGAAGACATGTGGGAAACCAAAAAAAAAAAAAAAAAGTGAAAGACAAATGTCTTACCCAAAACACACACACACACACACACGAACACACACATAAATGAACACACATACACACACCCAAACACACACACACATATGTACCAAAACCAAATAAAAACAATCCACAGACATCCAAGTGTGTATGCAGGAGTCACCAAGAGCAGGAAGGAACACAGTCCTACCTGGGGACTTACTGTCCTTCACACGGCTACAGCAAGGCACCCAATGAGATCAAATGGGGAAAGTAAGAGTTAACAGGGCACCAAAAATGCTGTAATGCCACACTGCCAAGGCAATTCCCCCGAGTCTAGCCAGAAAGTAGTACACACTACACATTCCCCCAAATTTGGAGACATAAATTTTTGTGGTGAGCTTGTTGGGAATCATGAGAATCTGAGGTAAGGTAATTCCTAGGGCTCAAAAAAGATGGTTTTTTCCAAGAGAAAAAAAAAAAAAGCACTCTCCTAGAGCTCCGAAGTCAACCAGTGGCCACAAACCACAGGTGGTGACTACGGAAGTTAACATTTAGTAACATTCCACACAACTCGCAAGTCATCTCATGAGTTGAAACAGCTGCATCTCTTTCCAGTTGTTATGTGTTCCTTAAGTCCCTTTTTGTTGCATGCTGAGGCCTTAACCCAACCTAAGGGGTAGGAATTCTCTCTCTCTCTCTCTCTCTCTCTCTCTCTCTCTCTCTCTCTCTCTCTCTCTCTGTCTCCCCCTCTCCCTCTGTCTTGTGTGTGTGTGTGTGTGTCTGTGTGTGTGTGTGTGTGTGTGTGTCTGTGTGAAATGCATCACAGTCATGAATATGACATTGCATATGTGTGGAGGTCAGTGGACAACATTTGGAAGTTGGTTCTCTCCTGCCTTGTTAAAGCAAGGTCCCTCATGCTGCATGCCACTCTTTATATTCCAAGCTGGCTGGCCCCCCAAGCTCTTGGATAATTCTCTTTTCTTCTCTTCCCATATCACCTAGGAGTGCTGGGATCACTGACGCATGCCATGCCATCTAGCTTTTTTTCTTTGATAGGTTCTGGCACTGAACTCTCATAATCAGATTTCTACAGCGAGTGTTTTTCCAAGCTGAGCCATCTCCACAGAAGGCACATTTCACGGTGGCTACATGTGGCTCATGGATCTACTACTACAAGGGACAGGGCTGGCATCCTTCTCCACTGCAGAGGAACCCCAAAACACTCCTGGATGACAGGACAGCCAACAGCACAGGTCAATTTCCCTGCAGAAAATGGCCTTCAAAACTGAAACTTTTCTAGCATGAGGATTCGGTGTGGCCTGCATCTTGGCAGAAGGCAGACTTTCTTTGTTCAAAGCCACAATAACTATTGTGGGACCTTCTATTATCTGCCTGGAAGCATTTAGGATTAGACTATAACAACCATCCGCAATGGGGGACAAGATGGCCCATGAGTACTGACTGGATGCTAAAAGCCTGCGGCCCCTTGTCAGCAGGAGAATAACTTTGGGTAGTTTAATGGACCCCTCTCGGGCTTTCTTCCTATCCACAAGGCAATACACGAATGCGTCACCCACAGATGTGAACAGAGATGGGAATCTAGAAGCAAGGCTCAAGCATTCCCAGTTATTACCCCAGTAAATGGTTACATAAATGGTTACATATACATGACCACACCACGTGATCCCTCAGGCAGCAGCCCTCCCCCTTAGGGACATCCACAGCAGTAAGGAAACAAAAGCATCTTTTTAGCCCTGGGCTGTAATAAAATGTTGCTCACCCAGGGGCAGCAGGGTAGGTTTCCAGCCTGGCAGGGGGGTTTCACCACCTCTCCATATGAATCACGCCGTGGCTCGGTTGAGCATATGGTCCAGGTTTACAGAGGGCTTTATGAACACGTACTCCTTCTAGAAACCCCATGAGAAAATACGTGTCCTTGTTTTATGAGGGGTGAACAGTTGAAGGCCAGCGAGATCAAGGGACCTGCACAGAGGGTGCGGGAATGAGCTGACAGAGGCAGAATTCGAATGCACTTCAGGAACCAGGGCGTGGGAGGTGGTTTCTGGTCCTACAGGCACCCTGCCTGTTCTCCTGTGCCTCCCCATCAATTTGCCAAGTCACAGTCCCTCCACCTCCCACTCCCCAAAACCCCAACACACTGGGTGGAAATCCTCTACGTTCTCCCGTTGCTTATCTAATTAGCTTCACTCATTGAGCAGGGTCATGCATGCACATAGTAACACATGGGTGTACATGCCCACACCATTACGTATGCACACATGCATAGTCACACATGCATGCATGAACACACCCACAGTCATGTGCATGTGTGTGCACAAGCAAGTCATGTATCGACATGCAGAGTAGATTTCCTTATGGAATTTTTTTAACCCATTAGGTTCTGGATAATCTTCCTCCCAACACCCCTTCTCTGCACTCTACTCCCGATCTGAAATCTCCCACCCCCAGCACCCTCTATTTCAGTTTCGGATCATGTATTCTATTTCCCTCCCCACCACCCTCCCCTAAAGTCTCTTCTTTTTCTCCTCTCATGGGTCACTTTCTAGATTTGATAATAGAACGTTTTCGTATATGTACATATGTAGGACATTCTCCCCTCTATTAGTTGACCTTGACCTGTTCCCCTCGAATTAGTCTTTGTCCTGATGAACAGTTTGATATATACTTTCATGTCATATACACATATGTGATTAAACTGTATAAAATCAAGCAACCAGTTCCACTAGAAATAGTCTTCTAGGTGACCTGCCACCATGTGAACATTTTTACTTATTTATATTATGATTTTGTATGCTGTGTGTGTGTAGTGTGCTGTGGTGTGATGTAGTGTGGTGTATGGTGTGTGTGTGTATATGTGTGTGTGTGTGTGTGCGCGCACACGCGCGTGCATGTCATGGCATGCATATGGAGGTCAGAGGATAACCTTATGGACTTAATGTAGGTTCCGGGATCAAACTTGGGTCATCAGGCTTTCTTTCTGAGCCATCTCTGATTACACATGTTCACTTCCCATCATGCCTATCTTATGGAAGTTCCTATCAAGACAATTACCCGATTCATGGACTCCCACGAGTCCTGCCCAACAAAGGAGTTGGAAAGTGAACCACACGAGGTCATGGCTGGATGAAAGGTTTAAGGGTTCCCTAGGCCCCACAGACTGAGCTTCACATGCTCGACAAGGAGAAGGGGCCTCTCTGCTTACAGAGTCCCTCCACTGTCTGAAACTAACCTGCCTTCACGGGATTAAATGGGTGGAGTAAGAAACATTGAACCCCACCAAAAGGCACACCTGCCAAAAACTACATCTTTTGGGTTTCCCTTCAGTGGTGAGTGAAGAAAAGAGAGGGGACATTCAGTAAAGGTGAATCGTAACGACAGATGGAGCGGAATTCTAGAGGCACGTGATTTCTGCACCATTCCCCAAAGCGACACAAAGCCTTCAGTGTGGAAACTCTCTGGCTAAACACTGGCTCCCTGGGCAAGGTCCTCTTAATGCTCGGTTTGTGTGTCTGATTGCACAAGGAGCCCGTTTTTCTGCTGCTCTCCCACAACACGCAGGGAGGGAGAGATTCCCATAAATTGCTTTTAAACCACACTGAAAGGGGAAGTTTCTAGAATTTGCTGGCTGGCTGGCTTGACCTTGTTCAGGAATGGAGTCTGACAGAGTTAGAGAGCCGAGTCCATGGAAACCTTCCTGCATCTGTTATCGTCATGTAGTTCTCGGTCTCTCCCAAGTCGTTCTCCCATTTAAACTAAAGACACTGTAAGAGTCTACGTGCCTCAAAAGTCATACTAGTGCGTGAGCATCCAGAAGAAACTCCCCTGCTGCCCGCCCTCAGCTTCCGTTCATGTTCCTGATGAGATGACCCTCTTTTCAGTTCTGGCAGAAGGGCCTGAAGAAGCTGGAGCAGCGAGGCACATGCTCAAGCAACCCTCAGAGAGCCACTTCCCTATGCTGCCCTCATCACACAATTCACTGGCGGCAACAAAACGAAGTGGAGAGAAGAGCCAGCCTCTGGGACTGGAAATCTTGGGTGTGAGGAAATGGATGAACAGTAAAGTTCTCCATACCTCGCTTCCCTCCTGTGGCAAGGAAAGAAACACGAATGTTTGCTACCTCACAAATCCTGGCACACAGAACAAAGGAAGACCCTTCCCAAAATGTTTGGTGAAGCAGATGTCTCTGTCACGGGTCCCCTTCCTGTCAGTAAGGAAACAGATGCATCTAAAATTTAATTGTAGGGCCTGTGGAAATGCTCACTGGGTCAAGGATTCACTCAGTGGTTAAGACCATGCACTGCTCTTGCAGAGGACCCAAGTTTGATTCCAAGCACCCATGTTGGGCAGCTCACAACCATGTGTGACTCCAGCTCCATGGGAATCTGACTCCCTTGGTTTCTGGGGTCATCTGCTTTCATGTGCACATACTCACACAGAGGTATGCACAGAAGCACGTAATTAAAAATTAATCTTAAAAATATAAGGTGGACAGCTCCTGAGGAGGACATCAAAATCAACTGTTGGCCTCCCTGTGCCTACGTGTACTCGCACACATCCACGAGAGATACATATATGCATATATAGAGTTGTGGGGACTTCTATACATAGTATCAACTGTGAAAGGATTCCAGGATATAGGTTTCTAGGAAGGAGACTTGGAAATGGAGATTGGTGAGAATTACTGTTCTTGGACCCACAATTATGGCTGGGAAAGGACTTGAAGGAGAGGCAAGCTGGACTGCAACAGTCCGAATGAAAACATATAATCCCAAGTCAGAAGAAAATTTCAAAGTTCAAATTGGACCAAGAGACTCTGAACTGTGTTCCTCTGTGAGGAGCCACCACTGGATAGAGGTTGCTCAATGAAGGGGTGTGTCCTTGGGCAAGGTTGGCTGGGGGTAAATTGCAAATGGACAGGTGAAGAGTTTGGCTGGAGGAAAACACCCCTTATTCTTGGGAACGATCTGGGCTCTGAGCTGTGCTCTGTAGTATCTACGATGTTGCTTGTATCATCATGAAGATTACGGTGTCTGAAGCTCACTAGGGAGGCACATAGAATCCCATGCCCTACTCCTTTGCATATCAGGCATTCACCTTCCTTTAGTGTTTAGGTTGTTTCAATTTTTATTCCACTATCAACATTGCTGTACAGATATATTTTTATGGAGAAGCTATGGAGCGGTAGAGCCACTTGGTTGAAGAATATGAACAACTAAACTCTTGATAAAGTCAAATTATATTCTTATCATTAGTAAATACAAATGCTCATTTCCCTATTTTCACGTAACAATTTGCTGTTGCTAATCTTTTATATGTTTTGCTATTATGAGATATAAATGCTATTTCATTGTTTCTTCCCCTCTGGATTATAAGTGTGAATAAACATTTTGGTTTGCTTCTCATGCTATTGTAGATCCTAGACTAGGACTTGCTTGTATATCCTTCTTGTGTTTCTTACTTTGTGGTTTTCTTACTGTTTCGAAAAGATATATAGATTAGGAAACTTCTGTCTGTAGGCTTGGATTTTTCAAAACCTACTTTTAATAAGGGTTATCAAATGCTTCGATACCCCTTCTAGCCCTCTGTCCAAATGTAGGGGAGAAAAGATGGTAAATAGGACAGGAGGTGGATCCGTTTAGAAGTAATTCTTTGGAGAGATTCCAGTCTTCTTTTGTCAGGATTCCAGCACTCCAGTTCAGTAGTGTCAGGTTACTAAACATGAATCAGCAGTGGTGGCCTAATCCAGCAGAAACAGCCAGGCCTCCACCTAATCGGCTGATACAACATGTGTCAGCAGGAGTCACCAGAACCAGCTGGGACACCAGGGGAAGTTTTCTGCCACGCCTCTCTCAGCAAACTAAAGATTAGCAAAGACTGTGTTACCAATGAAGTTGTGCGAGGCCAGCTATGCCACTGTCCGTTGAGTCCTGTTTATACTCTCTCCAAACATCATGTGCCCTCCCACAGGTCTTGCCCCAGCAAAACATCATGTGAGTCTGTGTCACATGCACTACCATAAGCTTCCACTTCATCCGTCCATCATACATAGTCTGCTGCCATTTTTCTTCTCGACATTTTACACTGTCATATCATCTGCCACATAAAAATGGGTTTCAATAAGTCACTCCATTCTTTGCAGTCTTGATATCCTGTACTAAGGTGACTACCCTACTTAAATTTTCATGAATATGGTTTTTAAAAATGCTTTACTAGTCCTGGTTTTTTATTGTTTGTGGGGGTGGGGATGCAGGGTCTAGTGGTTCTTGTATCCCAGGCTGGCCTTGCTCTGAAGTCAAAGATGATCTCAAACTTCTGACCCTCCTTCCTTCCACCTCCTTGGTGCTGAGATTACAAGTGTGCACCACCAGGCCCCATGTATGCAACACTGGGCATGGGACCCGGGGCTTCGTGCACACTGGGCAAGCATTCTACCAACTGAGCCACATCTGTGGCCCCAAGCCCTGCTTCTTATTTTTTCCCTGTGGATGTCTTAAAGTAGTAGTAATCTATTTTATGAAACAGATGAGCATTTATGCTAACAGTTAATCAATGGCTCAGTCTTCTAAGACCTGAAGAAAGATCTCTCCTTCTGAACTGTTTCATATGGTTTTGCTACTTTATAATAACTTTTGTACTTATGAAAGCCCGTCTTCTGTTGGCTATTTTTTTAAAAAAAATGTTTAATTCCTTTAATATATAAATTACACAATCAAGTCTCACTGGCAGCAGTAATGATCCGTTGGTTGCTTGGGTTGACGGTCTGTGGAGGCTACCATGCCTGCAAATAACTGTTCTGTCTTGAGAAAATCCCCGAGCGAAAATAGCTTCCAGAGGTGATATGGCAATATCTCACTATATGCTGCTTTAGGGGGATCACTAATGTGGACGGAGTTTGATGGAATGTTGAAAACTGAGCCCCAGTTACTGCATTATCTCTGTATCCCCTCACTGCCTCCTGGGAGCACTGCCTTACTTAGTGCTCTCCAGTTGCCATTATTCCTCCTGGTCTCAGAGCCTTCTTCAGGCTGAGGAAATCTGTAGTCCAGAAAGCATCCCTGTCTCTTCTCACATCACACTCTTCCTGTCTTCCCACTCTGAAAGCTCCACGGGGTAAGCAGAGTCTGGAGTAACAGTTGGCTTGGTCAGAGAGGAGCTATGGTTGGAGGAACAGAAATCTCCCAGGGAAGACAGTGCTTGGCAGAGAGAAAGTCTGTTATTCCTCTTTCCTCAGGAGATGTAAGGACTCCCACGAAGCTGCTACTCCCTCTCGGAAAATATGGGTGTGGGAACTTGGGAGATGGACCTTGGGGAATGTACCTTCCCCATGCAAGCGTGATGACCTGAGTTCTTAAAATGCTGTGCAGAGGGGCTGAAGAGATGGCTCGGTGGTTAAAGGGCACTGGCTACTGTTGCAAAGGACCCCAATTCACATTTCAAGAACCCACATGGTGGCTCACAATCATCTGGAATTCCAGTTCCGGGAGGTGTGACACTCTTCTGACCTCCATAGACTCCTGACATATATGATGTACGTGCCACACAGACGCATGAACAAATGAGTAAATAAATACATTTGAAAACTGGGAGTGGTGCCATGTGCCTGAAAAACTAGCACTGGGGAGGTTGGGACAGGGGGATCCCTGGGGCTCACTGGCCAGATCAATCTTGCCAAACTGGTAAAGTCCAGGTTCATCAAGAGATCCTGACTCAGAAGATAAGGTGGACGGTGATAAAGGAAGACACTCAGCACTGGTCTCACACGTGCACATACGTGTACCTATCTATACACGTGTGTGTGTGCATGCACACACATACACACACAAACGGAGAGAGATTTGCACACACACGCACATGCACACACACACACAAGCGCACACACACAGAGAGAGAGAGAGAGAAGAACTAGAGACCTGGTTTATATGATAGGAGAAGGGATCTAAGAGCCCCACCCTGGGTCCACGGTAAGCCACAAACTCTTCCCTCCACAGCCACATGGCTGGAAACCATGGACAGCATCCGCTTCATGAGGCCTGAGCTAAGCTCTCATTCACAGTTACTGCCTGCTCTTCTCATCCAGCAATAGTCAGTTGAAAGTGGAAGGACGAAGAGCCCGCCCAGCCTCTCACTGCCCGTGAAGCTGGGAGTGTGTGTGCATGCATGGTTGAAGGATTTACATCATCGTCTGTGCGACTCAAAGGAAGGGGGACACTGTATTCAAAAGAGACCATGTGTTCCTCCCTGCTCTTCTCTGTGGGGAATGGCGAGCAGGGCTTTGTGCACAGTAGACATGTTCTCAGTACTGCCCTCACTCCAGCCCTAGAGAAATCTGCCTATGCTGTCCTGGAGGGAGGGCACACTATATCACAGAGCACTTTAAGGTTGTGTTGTTCAAAGGAAGAAGAGACATTAGTAAAGACCTAAGATGGAGTCGACCCTGCCCTCTCTGTAGATTCTGGTTTCCCTTTCCTTCCATGGTTCCATCATGTAGAGAGAATCTCTTAGAAGCATCGTCTGTCAATAAAATAGCCTCTGGCCAATGAGCTGAGGTGGGAAGTAGGAGGTGGGACAATGGCAGGAAGAGAGGATTCTGGGAAATAGAGACTAAAAGGAGATTCACTCAGGAAGATGTGAGGAGATGGACTCATGGTACCTGAACAGTCAGCCAGTGGCAGAATGTAGGTTAAAAAAATGGGATATTTGAAGTTATATCTAGTCAGAAAAGAGTCTAGCTGTATGGCCAAGGTACTCATAAATATATTTTGAGTATGAGTCTTATTTCTGGGTGCATGGGGGACGGGAGGAAGAACCAGACATAACTTCAACACCATCACATGCTGGTCCGGGGTCCTAAATGTATCATGGGTTTCCTCTCGACTACCAAACCTGCTCTGGGGAGGCCATTCCTGCCCTGGACCTGCTAAAGAAGTAAAGAAGTAAGAGGCACGTCTGGGGAGTAGGAAGAGTCCACTTTGATCTGGGTGTGGAGTAGAGAGAGGAAGCAGAGGGGAGCCACAAGAGCAAAGCAAAGCAATAACACACAGCGAACGGCCTTGAACATGTCCTCTGATGATCTATGACGTCGGAGGCATTGAAATGATATTCCAGATGCCTTTTCAACGTCAGGTCCAGGCACAGAGGTGAAGGATAGGAAAGAACGGCGAGAACGTGGACTGCCTTCTCCCTCTCAGTCTCTGGCTCCTTGCACTACCTGGTATACTTCAAGTTGGTGTTTCACAACATACCTTTTTGGAGTTGCTGTCATCACACTGCTTGGGCCCTGGAGTGGTGTTGAGCAAGGCCACGACGAGAGAGGATGAGACACCTTCTTTACTGGACAGCCTCATGACTGGGGTTTGAAAACATGGCTCCCTTTCCCTCCTAGACTGATTTTCATTTCTAAATTTCTAGTGTGGATAAATATGAATTCCTTGCTGCCTTCCAAATCTCAACCCTGAGTTCATATTGGACCAAGACAGAGGTCCCATACAGCCTCAGGGAAGCTGGCCAGATACTACAGAGGCCATGGGCTTCAAGCTACAAAATGTGGACACAAAATAAATCTTGGGTACGAGGCAGAAAATAACAACAACAATTACTACTACTACTGCTGCCCCCCAAATAAAAACCCTTTACTGAGAATTCACTATACATTGGCCATACAAGCAAGCATTAGCAAATCCTCAAATAGAATTCTGAGTGTTGGGAGTGGTCATTTCTCTCTGTGTTGGGAGTGGCCATTTCTCTGTGTGTATTGCGAGTGGCCATTTCTCTCTGTGTTGGGAGTGGCCATTTCTCTGTGTGTGTGTTGCAAGTGGCCATTTCCCTGTGCACCCATGAAGACATGCAGAGGGCAGATTTTGACTGTGAATGTCTTCCTGGACACTTATCACCTTACTTTCTGAGATAGGGTCTCTTCTTGAACCACAGCTAGATTGCCTGGCCAGTAGACTCCAGGGACCCTCCTATGGCCGCCTCTCCAGAGCTTGGTTTCAGACACAGGGTGCTGTGCCTAGATTTTACATGGTGCTGGAGAGCTAAATCCAGATCCTCTTACTTTACCAATTTAGCCATCTCCCCAGCCCTCAAAATGAAATTCTAGGATGGACACGATTAGCAATTCTGTCCTTACCCTTAACCGAGGGTGGGAGTTTAGACTCTGGCAGCTCTTATGTGACTCCAAAGCCCGTCCATGGTGCACGATACACACACACACACACACACACACACACACACACACACACACACACACACACACACACTTTCTATATATGTACCTTAGATATACAACATGGCTGTTCTTTCATTAAGAGTCAGACTTAGCTTCCCCATGCAGCTCTACTTCAGCCATCAGAGTTGGTAAGAGTCAGTACCATGCTACTTCTAAAGCCTGAGCTACAAAGGTCTTATTGGCTTCTACACTCACTCAAAAACCTTGGCCAACACATCAAAAGACCTGAGCACAATGCCAACCTGGCTTCAGTATCAGCACCCATGAGTGCTTGTTGACCTGCCCATCGCAGCCGTGAGAGAGGGTGGGGGAAAGAGAATATCTCCAACAGGAATTCAACCTTCCTGCCATGGCAGAACAAGGGAAGGGGGCTTCTGGGTGCTTCTCAGGTCCAGGTTCAGAGAGAGCCAAGTGCACACGGCTAGTTGTCCTGGCTGAGGGCCAGGTCATTTGTACCTCCCCATGTAAGGGCAGAGAGAATGCCCTTGAGAAATGGCTGGTAGGAAAGTGCCCCAAAGTGTCCTTCTCCAGGGCTGGTAGACCGCATTGCCACTCCAAGAAAGGAATGGAATGATGGGGCGGCCCTTATGCATTGTTTGAACAGAGGGGAGAAGCCAAGTGAGGTCAAGGCCATCTGAGTCCGACTCCACTCCTACCGCACTGCTTGTGCCACTTCTGATTGCTAAACACAGAGGCTGAGTAGCTGCGTTTACGTCTCTGTGTTTATGATGCTCTGGCATTTTCCGACTTGTGCACTTTGGACGGGGAGCCTGTTTTCTTTCAGTCTTGGTTATTTTCTTCCACAGTGTTTGGACTTGTCCTGGGCACCTGCTGTTAGAGATTGTTGCTGTCTGCACGTCTTGCTGGGATTGTCTTTTCTCACTGGGTTTTCTTCTACCCGCTCTCCTGGTCTTTGTCGTGTCAGTGTTCCTGTCTGTCTGTCTGTCTGTCGTCTGTCTGCTGGTATTAACTACTCAGGGCTGCTGGTTCCATTGGTGGGTGGATGGACTTATCCCTTTACATAGTCTGAGCCCTGTCTGGGGTCTTCTCCATCCTTCCAAACTCGGACCTCTGCTGTTCTGGGTTACCCCAGATATATTCGAAGATATGGCTATTGCTATATTCAGCGTAGCATAATTTTCTTTCAGGATACTAGAGCTTCTCTTCCCAGTTCTCCAAATCTCCCAGATGTGAAACACGGCAACAACGTTCCAGATCCTCTTCCGTGTCATCTTGGGGCACTCTAGGAGGTGCACGATTCACAGGGGGGAATATCACTCCCTATTTACTCTAAACCACAGTCCGTGTGGTTCAAAAATCGAGGCTAATCTGTAGAACGCTGTTATGCCCAAAACGGTTTCCTTTCTCATGGAGTTTCATCTTATTGCCCTGTTCCCACCAAGTGGCTTTAAATACGCCTTAGATCTTAACTCTAACATAGGCCTTGTCTGACTGTTGCTTACCCTCCTCTTCTACCTACTGAAGCCTTTTGTGTACCACAGACTCCATCAGGGTAATGATCTTCAAGCCCCGAGGGTCTGGTGTTACCTCTCCTCTTGGACTCCTGGCACTGCCTGGACCTTGGACTATGTGGAGTCGCACGCTGCTTTAGACAGACCCATGGTTGCTTTATGACCTCTCGTGTTTTAACCATTGTCTGTCCTTAGATCACCCTGTCAGTGCTCAGCAAACACAGCAATCCCTCTGTGCTAAAAGGGGCCAGGCAGGCTGCTGGAGCATCATCAAATTAATACAAATATTTTTCAGAACGGGTTGGTTGGGAACTGGTGATCACCATCATTCGATTTGCAGGTGCTGTTTTATGAGACGGGCTCTGTACCACACAGGTGCGGACAATGACTCGGTTGGCTCTTCTTGGAGGGGAGGAATCCACTCATGTGTAGGTGGGAGACAGAGGCATTCTGCAGCTATGTAACTTGGCAGGGTTGCGCATGGCAGTGTGATGGCTCTATGGTCCTGATGGCTGTCTTGCAGGCCCTTGCCTTCCTTCCAAACAAGCAGCCATCTGATTCCTTCCCTATTTCAATGCAAAATCCACAGACAGCACAAAACAAACTTCTTTAACAGTGACTTCCCCTTCTGAAAACTCTGAACTACTGTCCCCACTGCTCCCTGCTGTCCATAGTCTGAGTGAGAGAGGTGGCCGAAGTTGAGATGTCTAGGAATGAGGCCTCCAATCTCTCCTTACTTTCCTTAGGTTCCCCAAGGCAGAGATTTGAGTCCCACCTTGTAGGACACAACAGCAAGAAGCTGTCAGTCTGACTTTGACACTCCCACATCAAAGTGTCTGTAAGTCCCTACTCCGGTGGCCAGCTGTTAGCCCAGACCTCAGGCAGCCCCAGGGCTCTGACCTCAGGCTTCTTGGCACCATTAGCCCCCATGAGCCCATGGGTGGTAACAACAACCTGGACTGACTGACCCACTGGCTCACTGGCCGAGTGGCTCGTGGCTACAGCCCCCGTCTTGCTTTTACTGGCTCCCATTTCTGGGAATTTCTGAGTCATGCCAGCTTTCAGTCCTTCTTGGCATCACATGCCCAGAGAAACAAATCTGAGACCAAAGAGAGCAAAGGGAACTTTATCAGGGCAAGCACATCCTTCCCACCAAGAGAGTGGGTTGGGATGTCAGACTTCCTGCTTCTTCCTGGCCACTGGGTATGTATTTCCCCCTCTGAATCTTCCTGAGATGAGCTTTGTACTTGGGAACTGATGGGCAGATCCCATCAGGTGTTAGACACATCAGCATTTTCCTGAACTACCCCTCCCTGGGATCAGCAGAAAGGACACAGCATCATTAGCCACCTTTTCCTGTAGGTTCCTGCATTCATGACACAGTTCTCTAGCACCAGGCTGCAGGGGCCAGTGGCCAGCCTGAACATTTCTGTTTCATATCTTCTCCCTTCTTGTAAGCTCCATCCCTCCGAGACAGCGTTACCCACTCGTCTGCCTACTAGAGACCTATTTCCCCACACTGTTCCACACAGGCTCTATTGCCGAGGTCTGGCCAATCCTGCTTCCCTGTCATCTTGCAAGGATATCTGTTCTTCATCTCCTAGCCCAGTACCATGGCGCTATATGAATGAGCTGGCTGTCCAGCTTGAGCCAAATTTTCCAGGTTCTCTTGAGGCCAGCTGTGATGAAATCGTCCTTGACGGAGAGAGAGTGGAAGGCGTATGGACATGATGTCTAGAGAAGCATGCCTTCCCTCTGTCCCCAGGGAGCCAAAGACTGGAAGCCTGGAGTGAATGGTAGAGCTAGCAATGGAAGTATACAGAGTCCCCAAGTCCCCTGTGGAGTAAGCGACTTCCAGTGAGGAATAGCCCTGCTTGACTGACATATCAACACCTCGGCTTGTTCTACCAGCCACTCTGGAGCTAAATGGGTAAATACAAAGTTGCTTTATTGCTAATTAACTAGCACAGTGAGCAGAGGAACAATGGAGAAAAGATACATCTTCCGTTGCATAGAGAGGAGGGATACAAGCCAGAATAAATGTATCATCTCCCAGCACGAGGGTGTAAGATAGGAGCCACAAAGGGAGCCGTCTCTGCAGCCCACCCCAATCCATCCATGACTAAGTCAGGGTTTCAAACCCCTCTGTGCTTACTCGTCCTTTTAGGGTCTAAGACAAGTTAAACCTCGAGCTTCCCTTTGTTCATACCTGACAAAGCAGCTCGCCTTGGACCCAGACAAGGTTCCAGAGACTAAGTCAAGGAACTTCAGGATTGGAGTCTGGCAAAAGGTGGCTCTGAGGTCAATAGTGCTGGGGAAAGCAGGCACCTGGTGACACAGGACAGAGGCCAGCAGAGAGGAAAGGGCCAGGAACGTTTTTCAAGATCCTGCCAGGGCTCAAACAATTATATGCAGGATTTTTGCTAAAGTGCAGATGGGGGTAGAAGGCATAGGATTTATACAAAGGGATGTCTAAACCCCAGGGTCTATGGCTTAGGAGAATGGAGCAGTTCTACAGCAAATCCAAGACAGGCCCCCGTGAAGAAATTATCCTCCTGACTCAATTCTAGCTGCTTGCCAACTTTCTCTATGGGCTATTCCTACCTTCCCTCTCCCCCCATACCTCCTTCCCCTCCCCTTTGCACCTCCCCACCCGCAGCAGGACATAGAAGCAGGTTGAATACACAGCCAGGAGTATACTAGCTCCCTCTCAGGCATGGCTAGGAGTCCTGTGCACTGGAGTCTGTGCACGCCGGTGGGATTCATTCCATCCCTGGTTACATAACCGCCCAGCGACAGCCAAAGTCTGAACTGATGATTACCATGGAAAAAGCTCCAAAAAATAAATTCCAGGGGCATTAGGCAAGTGGTCCTTTTAAATAAACAATGGCTTTCATTTTAGCACAGACAGAATGCAGAGGTAGGAGAGGAAAGGCGGGCTGGGAAGAGAGTGGATCTGTCCGGAATCACAATTCTGTCACTTTGTAGAGCTCAGATCCCACAAAGGCCAGGATTTGGGGGCCAGGGCGGGACAGTTCCTTCAGGTCAACACTGTCCCATACCACATTGCCTCTCCACCAGTGGCCTTCTAGGGCCCGCCCACCTGTAAGGAGGACAGCTGTACTTGGAAACAGACCCGGAAGAGCTTCCCAGCCCCAGACCAATGCCAAAGAACAGGGTGGGTATCTCTTGGAACGGATCCTGGCTGCTGGTCACATCATAGTTCTAAGCAGAACTGAGCTGGTGTGGTCACAGCTCAATAGTCCAGATCGATGACAAGCACACACTGTAACAATGCATTTTCAGAATGAACCCTGAAATACTGGGAACCAGTTGGCAAAAGAGAACCCAGCCCTCCTTCCTGTTGGCGGCACACACACACACACACACACACACACACACACACACACACACACCCAGCTGGACTCCACCCTAATCCTCCACCCAGCCCTGAAACATCTTCCTCCCATCTTCCTGTCCTCTGTCATCACTCAGCAAGTCAGGAGAACAGGGGCCCAAGTGGCCTGAGGACAGGCCCTGGCTCACGGGACCTGTCTAGCCAAAAAGCAAGGCTCATAAAACGATGGCCTCCTCAAAAGTGAAAGGAGAGCACCTACAGCTTCCAGGGATGAGTGGATGCCTCTTGACTAGACATCCATATATACATGCCTGACTGTATCCCTGGACCGTCTATGTGTGCCTGGGAGGCCACCGTAGTCTGACATGGAGTCAGATTGCAACTGTGAAGGAGGAGCGAGCCAGGAGCCGGATGCCCAAAACTGATTTGTTTGTGCACTCAGCTCTCAGGAGCCTGAGAGCTCCAAGTTTGATTTTGGCCTTCTGGTCTGTCAAGGTGACCTCAGGTACGGTGCATGAGCCTCTGCTCGCTCCTCTGTCCCATTGTGAGGTGGAGGTCACTAGTCTTGCTCCCAAAGCTGCTTCGAAAACTGGAGTCGCACTGATGAACCACAGGCTCTTAGTACAGGGTCACCATCACTGCTAGGCGTCATCATGGAAACTTCAGGCAAACAGTGCTGGATACCTTGCAGGAACTAGCGACTGGAGGATTAATGGATGAGAATGTGGACGGGCACAAGCACAGATGGATGGACGATGGGCACACAGATGGGTACTTTAATGTTCATCACAAAGTATACAGCCCTCAGAAACTGTCTATCTGGCACCGATTCATCGAGAACTGCCCCTTGAAGTGAAACGTCAAGTACCACAATATAAAACTGCATTTGTCTTTCAGAAAGAAAAACAGGATCAAAAGCCTTGGAACCCGGTCCTGAAGTTGAGACTTGGCACTTCACTTTTTTAGAGCAGCTCCCTGAGTTCTCGGCAAGGGACACAAGCTTATCCCTAGAGGGCACTTCTTGGGGCTCTCTGTCCTGAGAGTCTCAAAGACACACCATGGCCTAGGGTCTACTCTGGAACATAGAGATGAATTTTGGTCTAGGAATTATTAGTGCAAGTTAACAGAGGCTTGGGTTTTGGTCGTTAACATTGAAATGCAGAACGATAAATATGCTGCCTCCCCTCATATGATGTCATATCGTCTGATGTCCCATATATGGTGCCAAACATGCTAAGTGATACAACAATGAATCAGCTTCCACCAAGGAGCCACCATGGATGGAGGAACCATGTCGATAAACAAGCACATGGCACCACAGCCCCTATTCCTGCAAGCCCTTAACCTTACGTTGTTCATGCCGTGCTGCCATAGACTGTGGAGAAAGGTATAAGAAGGGGTGCGGCTCAGGCATGGGGAGAGAGTAGGGGTGCAACTCAGGCATGGGGAGAGAGTAGGAGTGTGGCTTGGGCACGGGAAGAGAGCATAGGAGAATTGAGCATCACAAACAGCAAGGGCAGTCGATAGCCTCAGAGGACTCAGCCAGATGCACAGTAAGTTTGCAGGCCAGCCAGGCTGCCCAGCAACTGATTGAAATTCAGTAATATTCCCAAATGTATTGAATATGGTTTAAAAGATGCTTCCCACTGTCTTAGTCACCGTTCTATTGCTGTGAAGAGACACCATGACCAAGGCAACTTTTATGAAGGACAGCATTTAACTGGGGCTGGCTCACAGTTTTAGGGACTTAGTCCATTGTCATCATGGGAGGGAGCATGGTGGTGGGGACATCGTGGGCATAAGGAGGAGAGAGGAAGGGACAGAGAGAGGGAGGGAGGGAGAGAAAGAGAGAGGGGTGGGAGAGAAAGGGAGAGAGAAAGGGAGAGAGAGAAAGGGGGAGAGAGAGAAAGGGAGAGAGGAAGAGAAAGGGAGGAGAGAGAGAATGGGAGAGAGGGGGGGGAGAGAGAAAGAGAGAAGACTCATATACACAGACAGAGAGGAGACAGAGGACAGAGAGGACACACACACACACACACACACACACAGAGAGAGAGAGAGAGAGAGAGAGAGAGAGAGAGAGAGAGAGAGAGAGAGAGAGAGAGACTTTAAAAGCACTTTAAAACCTCAAAGCCCACCCTGCAGTGACACAAATCTTCCAGGTAGGCCACATCTCCTAATCCTTTTAATCCTATCAGATTATTCTACTCCACAGTAAGGAAGCATTCAGATATGTGGGCCTATGAGAATCATTCTTATTAAAAACCACCACAGACCCCCAAACTACACACACCTCAGAACTTAAGCAGAATGCATTTGACAGTGAATGCTACAAAACTATCTGGTCTTGGTGATTAGACATTTCTATCAGAAATTAGGCACAACTTTTGACAACTGCTACAGAGAGGAAACATTCTTTTTTTTATGATTTATTTATTTATGTATATGAGTACACTGCAGCTGTCCTCAGACGCACCAGAAGAGGGCATCAGATCCCATTACAGATGGTTGTGAGTCACCATGTGGTTGCTGGGAATTGAACTCAGGACCTCTGGGAGAGAAGTCAGTGCTCTTAACCACTGAGCCATCTCTCCAGCAGGAAACACATTCTTAAAGGGAAACTTCCAGCCTTGGAGGGAGGAACCAGCCTTGTTTTAGGGGGCAATGTGGTGCTGTTATCCAGAGAGACGCAGGTGACATTCTCCTTGTCTCAGTTTGCTAAACTGTCAGGGACAAACTAGAACCGCCCTGCCAAGAGTGTTCTGTAAACTTCTCTTTCATGATCTAGGCATTGGGTGAGTTGAATGACTGAAAGAATCTTATCAAAAAAGTCATACAGCAGCTCACAGAGGGTGGGCGGTTCGCTTGCAGGTTTCATGCTTAGATACATATATGTGTGCACGCAAACACGTGTATCACATGCATGTCTTTAATCAAAGCATTTAACAACAGCCTGCTGGCATCATTCTTGACACTCAGGTCTGGCACAATAATGTTAACACAAGCATCCCAGGCGAACACAAGCCCTGGAGAGGAGAGCTGGAGTAACAGGACACAAAGCACGCAAACCTCGGCAAGCTGCAGCTCCTTGGAGGACCCTTGTGATTAGCGCCCTCCTTATTCTCCCTGGATTTCTCCTTGGACAA
Source organism: Rattus norvegicus (assembly GCF_021556685.1). NCBI lineage: Eukaryota > Metazoa > Chordata > Mammalia > Rodentia > Muridae > Rattus > Rattus norvegicus. The sequence continues at coordinate 126,169,509 of NC_141541.1, read as the reverse complement.
CAGTCTAAAATATGTCAGAATCATTAGCCAGGCCCTGTGCATTCCCACAGAGGAGAAACACGAATACCCAAGATGCAGGTTCTTCAGAGGCCAATCCCAGGCTTGAAGAATGTGACTTTTTAACAAAATATTATCTTCATGATACAAGTGTGGGAAATTCCCTGCTGGTTCTCGAACTCACTCGGGAAATTAAATTTTGAGAGACCTTTATGGCCTTCTTAAAAACAAAAAAAACAAAACCACCACAAATGTGTGTCTCTGTTGAGTCACGTATCCTAGTCAAGTTCCCAAGCTCAGCACGGTTATTGCTACTAGAAGGTTTTATCCAGAGTTTCTTATGCGCTGAGACCTCTTTAGCCCCTCCTCCCGCCGTGTTCTCTCCTTGGAATGAGACATGACAGATGTCACATCTGGAAAGCAAGCTTCCTATAATTAATACAGAAAACACTTCGCTTGAAAGGTCACCTCCCTGATTGTGCACAAAGGTTTCCAGGAAGTAAAGTAAACTGTTTCTGTCTGCGTTCATGGTGACGAACGTGTCCCCTGGGTTCTTGGGAGGGGTCATATCTTGACAAGCTCCGTGATAAGGGTGAGGGGGTCTCTGGTCTGATATCTCATGAGGTGTCCAGGTTACGTGAAATGAATGTTTATGGCACAGAGGCCCAGAGGAGAAGGAAATCAAGATCCAATCCTCTGGCTAGTGCCAAGTATCTCTGGTATAGAAAGACTGTGACTTCTGGGCTCACTGAAGGGACTATTTCTTGGAGAGGAAACAGGTTTACGAAGAGCCATATGGCAAGGCATTCTAGGGCAGTAGCAACAGCTTAGGGGTGGGTGTACCACCACACCAGATCTGAGGGGGACAAGGGAGGGCACCGTTCAATATACTCACTGCACACCACACACATCTGGAAGAAGAAAAGAGCTCCCATAATGAGTAAGCCATCAGGAAAAGCAGAGAAACAAGAACCAACCAGCCCAGCACCTGCTCCGCTAGATACAAACCACAACGATTCTGAGCTGCCCAGGGGCTACTATAAAGATGGATATAGGACTCATGACACAAGTCAGGTCTGGATAGCCAGTGAGGCAACAGTTACACACATTACAATGCCATGAACAAAGTCCTCCACAGAACCCTCACAGAGACATACTGACCGCCATGATGACAGTGGCAACGATTACAGACATGCTCACCCAGGGCTCGCCTTGCACGTGGAGGTGCTTTGCAGCTGCCTTCTTGACTACCCTCAAAGTACCATGGCTGCCTCTCTGTGTGACTCACCTTGGGAAGGCAAGGAGTTATGCACAATAACCAGGTTCCCTTGGAGGAAGAGGTCTCATCTAAGCACATCAAGAGATGAGTACAGAAAGCGGGGTTTATTGTAGGTTGATGTCCTTATGCAGATGAAGGCAGACCCAAGATAAAATGAAGTCTGTCATTGGATGAGAAGAAAGGGAGGTGGGAACAGAGGTTTTAGAAGGAGAGTGGGGAGCAGAAAGGGAGAAGCAACATGGAGGCAGACATAAACGATCCTCGCCGTGCATCTCTACATAGATACAGGTTGTTATGAATAGTTCTTACGGGATGGATTTCTACAGGCAAGTTTATCTTACCTAGGTGGGTGGTTTATATCCTCATCAATTGGTTGTAAGTTAATTGTGTGGATGTATTGTACATTGAGCATTTAACATATAAATCTGGTTGTTGGGTTACAGTCTGTTGAGTCTTGATATTACCGGGTAGCTGGGACCAGGGTTCCTGGCTGACCAGGGCTGGCTAGAGGAATTGGAGTAGACAGACTGCTGGGGCCAGAAGATAGCTAGGCTGACGTGGCATGGTGCCTCACTGAAGTCAGCCATTGCTAAGATAAATTGTTAGTTTTGTATGGCCCTATGGTGCCAGAACTAATGCCAGGGAGTGACCGCCTGGGTCCAAGAGTACCAGGAGGCCAGTGTGGAGCGGTGACGTGTGGGGACCAATTGTGCCTTTCTTAATTATACTGCAACAGTTTATGAACAATGGCTTTGGTGTACTGGCAGACAAACGGGCCAGCTCTTAGGCAGGACCAGCTAAACAATGGTGACACTCTGGGAATAAACATGACACAGCTAACCTGTAGCCCTGACGCCATAAGCGATAAACGAAACTCACTTCAGCACAGTTTCCCATAGAGTACTTGCGATGTTAGTTCTGATTGTCAGCTTACACAAGCTATGATCGCCTGGGAAGACAGCCTCAGTTGGTTGGCCTGTGGATGTGTCTGTAAAAGACTTCCCACAAGAACGGATGGGTTACTGTTCCCTGGCTTGGGGACTGAACTGCACACAAGTGGGGAGAGCAGAGGAGTTCTAAGCATGCACTGTGCATTTCCCTTGATTTTCACTGTGGATGACAATACGACATTTGCAAGCACAGGGGCTTGGCTTACAATGAGTCTCCATCATATTGAAAATGTCTTAGTTGAAAAAAAGCACTTGTCTTAGTCAGGGTTTCTATCCCTGCACAAACATCATGACCAAGAAGTAAGTCGGGGAGGAAAGGGTTTATTCAGCTTACATTTCCATGTTGCTGTTCATCACCAAAGGAAGTCGGGACTGGAACTCAAGCAGGAGCTGATGCAGAGGCCATGGAGGGATGTTACTTACTAGCTTGCTTCCCCATGGTTTGCTCAGCTTGCTGTCTTACAGAACCCACGACCAGCAGCCCAGGGATGGCACCACCCACAAGGGGCCTTCCCCCCTTAATCAATAATTAAGCATATGCCTTACAGCTGGATCTCATGGAGGCGTTTCCTCACGGGAGGCTCCTTTCTCTGTGATAACTCCAGCTTGTGTCAAGTTGGCACACAAAGCCAGCCAGTACGGCACTCGATTCATTGAATCCATTGAACATGCTAACCTTGGTTCACAGAACCCTTTCAGAGCCCTGGCTGTTTGCTGCCGTGCTGTTAAGGTTAAGCGTCTGCTCTTGCTCACTGCGGTGGTCCAGCAGCAGGAGGGAGTGTTGCACCCCATGTCACTAGCTCAGGAAAGACTCTGGACATGGAAAGGGGAAGATTTGTGGGTCAAACTATCACAGGTCTGGATCATCTATATAGGGGTCTCGGGGTTGCTCTTCTTGTCAGTTACATAGCAGAATGATTACATCATCCCTGGTGAGAAACGGGGCAAAACAAGATCCAGGAATCAGCCCCTCACATTAGGGAGGTCATACTGTCTTCCCTCAACTCCATATTTATTTGCCATCTTAAACCATTAGCGCAGAACTCACTGAGGTCAAATAACTTGAGCGGCAATCCTCAGGGAGACAGGGCTCCATCACAGGTACCAGAGGCTAGCCCTGTCACAGGGACATCCTCATCCCACCCGGCAGGTATCTGGCCACTGAGGCTTGCACTCTCCTAAGTGGGTTTCTTGTGGGGCATGGGAGGGGAAGGCGGGATCCTGCGTTCCTTCGGTCATCTTCCTCCCCTTCAAAACCAGTCCCTATTTGGAAATGTTTGCTGTTCCCTTTTAAACAGGACCGATGACCTCACAGCTAGAGAAATAAAACCCCTGACTGTCTCGACTCAACAGGTTCTCTGACAAGCTAAACACAGCTGCACTTCAGTGGCTATTTTTGCACTCTGTAAATTCTGGGCCTCTTTCTCTTTGAAATACTCTCTGCAGATTTGCCAAAGACTTTTTATCTCACTTCTGTCTCGGGGACAACGACTTCGTAAGTACGAATGGCACTTGCCGTTGCTGTGGTCTTTATCTGAGGAATACTTGCGCAAAACACAGACAGAGGGTTTCTTCCTCCTGAGAGGAGGGACCCCATGACTTTATTGATTCCAGGGCCTGAACTGTGAACAGGAAGAGGAGAATCTACAACCAAACTGACTGTAACAACAGCAACAACAACAACAAGACAGGTACTGGAGAGATGGCTCAATGGTTAGGAGCGCTAGCTGCTCTCACAGAAGACTTGAGTTTGGTCCCCAGTGCCCACAGCTGCCAATTATAAGGGACTCTGATGCATTCTTCCAACCTTTGCAGGGACAGCTTGAGTAGGTAAATAAACATACATGTAGGCAAAGCCCTGTAAAAAATATATATACACATACATATGCTTTGAATCCCAGTACAGGCAGAGGCAGGCAGGCCGATCTCTGAATTTAAGGCTAACCTAGTCTACAGAGCCAGTTCAGAACAACCAGGGCTACACAGAGAAATCCTTTCTCAAATAAGACAAAACAAAGAAGAGGAGGAGGAGGAGTAAGGAAGGAAGAAATAAGAAGGAAGGAAGAAAATGAAAAGGAAAGGAAAGAAACGAAAAGAAAAGAAACCACCCCCAAGACAATGTTTCTCCCAGGGACTCAGAACCCAGTGATCTGGTCACCTTCACCCCATGTGAACAACTGCATGTAGCTCCGTGGGGACCTGCAGCTGGGACGATAGAGATGGCAGATTTTGACGAGTTTCCCCGATTCTAAAACCCATCCCAGAGCCTCCTCTCAGGGACTTTCCTCAGTTTACCCCTTTCTGAGTGCAGTCCTGCAGTGACGTCCAGGGCTTTAAGCAGGTGAGCATTAGAGGTTCTGAAACTTTGCTAACCGTGATTCTGGAATGGGGTGGAGGGCTGGAGCATAGACCTTCGGACGGAACTTGACTCCTTACCCCTGCATCAAGCATTTAGCATGTACTGACTGCATCTGTCTTGTCCCAGACATGGCCGTTTAAGCCAGCCAATACTCTGTGGGTGTTAAAGACGTCTCTAACAACTTGCTCTCAGCCTATCTTATCTCCCTCACATACTCCTCACCTAGCCTGAGGGCTGCGCTCGTCTCTTCTGTCTTCCTGATCCTGTGTTAGCTTTCCCTGCTTTCCTTACCTTCAGAAAGGGCCCCCACCCCATCTGCACCCTCTGGCCCCATTGTGACCACTGTGGTCCAGCGCCTTGACCAGTGTTCTCATGTCCTACCTGGGCTATCACTCCCACTCCCTGACGCTCCCCAAACCATAGAGCTAGAGCGACCGTCTATAAACACCCGTGCCTAAGGAAACGGCTACTTCCTTGCAGGACCGAACAACTTGACTTGTTCTCATCTCACTCTCTAGAAATTTCCTTACTAAATCATTTCATCCAGCCCTCCCCCAAGCTCCCTGAGTCAGAAATTAACAGCAGATTACAGGGAAGGCTCAGAAGCTTTGGAGCAATAGAACCCCTTGCCCAGAGTCACAAGGCTAGCTGGATTTTACACTCAAGTCCAAGCTTCTGACTAGACTTCCTAACTCATCATAGTCAAACCCGGAAATATGGCAGGGAATCCCGCAACTGCAGTTAGAGCGCTTTTAAAGGTCCTGCGTTGTGTTTGGTGGGGACAGCAGGACAGCCGCATCCAGGAGCGTATCCCAGAATAAGTAATGAGGGAAGATAAAGAAGAAGAGGGAGAGACACAGGAAGACAAACACAGATGCTGTGATCGATAAGCAAAAAGAACTGCCCGTGCTGGCTAGGTTTGGTTGGTTTTTGTTTTGTTGTTTTGTTTCTGTTGTTGTTGGTGGTGGTGGTGGTTTTTTTTTTTTTTTTTTTTCTGTCAACTTGACACAAGCTAAAATCATTTGAGAAGACACTGCTCCTACCAGATTGACCTGTGGGCAAGCCTGTGGTTTCTTTCCGTGATTGACAATTGTGTAGTTGGTGCCAGCCCTGGGCTTGTAGTCCTGGGTGCTGGAAGGAACACAGCCAGTAAGCAGCCTCCTCTAAGGCTCAGTTCCTGCCTCCAGGTCTCTGTCCTTCTCGGCTTCCTGCAGTGACTTCCTTCACTGGTTACATATGGAAAAGTAACCTGAAGTCAACCTTTTCCTCCTCAAAAGTCACCATTGGTCATTTTGTCTGATCACAGCAAAAGGAACCCTAACCGGGACACACGTCGTGGCAGGCCTCCATCTGCCTTTGGCCCCTGCTCTTTTCTGCTTCCACACCAGAGGGCTGGACCAGGGGCGATTTCCCTTCTCCCTAGAAACTGTTTACATCACCTCTCTGGAGATTTAAAGGACAAAGTGAATCAGCTGGTCACATGTTAGGGCTCATCAAAGACACTTTCCAACCAAGGCATGGAGATGGCGTCCAGCCCACTCAGAGTTTCCTCTCTCGCTTCCACCTACCCTGCCTGGCTCTATCCACTGGCAGCTCCTACGGTGGAGTAAATAGATTTCCCGGCCCTTTTACAAACAAGATGTCCTCGAGTGAGTGTCCTCAGACACCTCCTGTCTTTCTGCATCGCAAAACTCAAACAAAACGGAGAGAAGCATTTTCTTTTTGTCCGCAAAGTTCTTTATTTCGAGTCATACTGATTGATCTCCTTTCGCCCTCTCTTTTGCTTTGCTAACGTCTGGAACCAGGTTGTAAAGGCTCGCAGGTGCCAATAATCATTCATTTTCATGACCCAGAATTAGTTTTCCAGTTTTATGGGAAACTCACAGAACTTTTAGCATTAATAACGACGAATTAGATAATTGTGTACAAGCCCTCTGGAAGTAAATTATCCAAAAGTGTTTAACAAGAAAACGCTTAGAACTGTAGAGCCTTTGGGGGGGGGGGCATTCAAAAGGCAGGGGGGCTGAACTGAAGTCATTTAACAATGATGTCACATGTTGGGACAATGAGGAGGGAGAGAGAGAGAGGGGCTTCCAAGCCACCCAGGGTCTGATAGGAGGCTTAGATATTGCATAACAGTTAGAGCAGTCAGCAGAAGGTAACCGTTCACATGTGCTATGTTTCACGTGAGGCACGCTGCGGCCAGCTATTGTATCCATTCTCCATTGTTGTCTTTTGAGTCAAACTTGACTATATCCTTGTCTGTAATTTGCCTGCAATCAAAGGCAGCACTTCCTAGTTAGTCTCCCTGGAAGTACTAGTTAGTCTCCCTGGAAGTACTAGTTAGTCTCCCTGGAAGTACTAGTTAGTCTCCCTGGAAGTACTAGTTAGTCTCCCTGGAAGTACTAGTTAGTCTCCCTGGAAGTACTAGTTAGTCTCCCTGGAAGTACTAGTTAGTCTCCCTGGAAGTACTAGTTAGTCTCCCTGGAAGTACTAGTTAGTCTCCCTGGAAGTACTAGTTAGTCTCCCTGGAAGTACTAGTTAGTCTCCCTGGAAGTGCTAGTTAGTCTCCCTGGAAGTACTAGTTAGTCTCCCTGGAAGTAGTAGTCAATAGCACACGAGTTAAGGCCAGTAGCTGGAGCTTCCAAGAAAGGCAGAGAAGTCGGCAGGGAGGAAGGGTTACTTCCCCCTCCTCTCTCCCCTACTGGCATGTGGCATGCTGGCTGGAACTTGAACGAGTGCGTTGGCACATGAGGTGGCTCTCAGACTGGCTTGGTTTGAGAGCTGCATAGGAAGAAGGTTCCTTCATCCTTTTGACATTGTGAAGTCACCCTACAGACTGAGCCCTGGACAACATCCATGTGAGAGAACTCCTCTATCCTTAACGTTCATTTGGATTTTTACTACACGTGATTAATTCAGCCTCGCTTGGAAGAGTAATGGCACCCCTCGTTCAGAGGCATCCCAAGGACAGGCTCTTGGAAGGGAAAGGTGGGAGAGTCTGTGATAGTGGATGGTGAGGCAAGATCAGGTCTCCTGAACTCAACAAGCTCCTCCTCCACTCCCTACAGTCACATTTGTTCCTTACTCTTCGGTCTGCAGCCCCCTTTCTCGTCCCTCAGGCCGACTTTAGAAGTAACAACAAATTTATCTCTTTTGCCTCCTTTCTCCAGTTGGAGGCTGGTGGATCTCTGTGAGTTCGAAGTCAGCCTGATCCACATAGAGTTCCAGAAAAGCCAGAGCTACATAGTGAGGCCCTGTCTCAAACCCAGAATAAAAAAATAAAAACAATGCAATAGGCAGGAAGACTGATTCTAAGATGATACTAAGCAGGAGCCTACACACACACACACACACACACACACACACACACACTCAGAGACACACACACAGAGACACACACAGACACACACAGAGACATACACACAGACACACACACACAGACACAGACAGACAGATACACACACAGATACATAGACATGCAGACAGACAGACACAGAGAGAGAGACACACACAGACACACACACAGACACAGACACAGACTGACAGACACACATAGACACATAGACATGCAGACAGACAGACAGACACAGAGAGAGATACACACAGATACACACACAGACAGACACAGACACAGACAGGCAGACATACACAGACACATAGACATGCAAACAGACAGACAGACACACAGAGACACACACACAGACACACACACACACACAGACACACATACACACACATACACACACAGAGAGAGACACACACACAGACACACACAGACACACACGCAGAGACACACATACACACAGAGAGAGAGACACACACAGACACAGAACAGAGAGACACGCACATAGACACATACAGAAACACACACAGACACACACAGACACAGACACAGAGAGACACACACACAGACACACACAGACACACACAGACACACATACAGAAACACACACAGACACACAAGTACATACACAGATATACACATAGACACACACACACACACACACACATGCACACGCACACACATACACACACACAGTAGGTCAGGAACCCACTGTGTTGTGGTCATGCTATGGGGAACCAGAAATGGGGACCAAGAAGAAACACAAGCCATATCTGAGGTCTGAGGGAAGGACCACTGCTATCTACCTTTAAAACTTCACCCTAGAATAGACCAACCATGACTTTCCCACCAAACACAGCCTCTCTCTGAGGAGGCGGCCCCTTTAAAGATGGTTTCCCTGGCCTTTCCCTGCTTTGGCCCGTGACATATGTCATTCCTTGTGAAATGATCTCACTCAAAGTTTCCTACCAAGCCATGAAAATTTAACAACACTAAGCAGTACATTCAGACATCCCGAAATCAAACTCACCCCCGCCACCCACCGCCCACCCACACGGGAAACTCGATTTTTGAAAGCTGAAGGAGAAACATTAGTCAGCGTGCCTCCCCCACAGAGTGCTCCTTCACCTCTGTCCCCCCCGCCATTCTTCCTAGAACTAAAACTCCCAAGCTTACAAAATATCTTTTTTCTCATTTGAAACCATATTTGGCCTTGAGATTAAATGTCCAGAATTATTTAAAACTCCATTACTTTTATAAAGTAAGCAATGGCTCGGGGTGTGTATGTGGGAGAATATCAGCTTTCTCATCGTCCTAGTAGAACGTAAAGATGACGTCATGTGATTATAGTGAAGCCCTTTGGGGATAATGACCAACACGAGAATTGCTGAGGACCTGATTTGTCCTGTAAGGGAAGATTTGTGGCTAAAAAGAATATCCCTAAAAATTTAGATTTTTACACGGTCCCTACAGGAACCTCACCGAGCTTCACAAAGAGACAATAGGAGTCTTTGTTAACTGTTTCTCTTGTGCCACAACTTAATTAAAAACAGAATGAAATAGATTATTCTGGGAAGGCTACTAATGAGACTAGGCTTGCGTGTCTGTCACTCGTTTTTTCTGGCCTACCTGGCAGAAGCAACTTAAGAGGGGGGTTAGGTATTTTGACTCATGGTTCTCTGGGGATGGGGGAATCAGTCTATCCTGGTTGGGTAAGGCATGGGTAGCTAGGGTGCTGGGAGTGTGGTACCCCTCATCTACATAGGTCAGGAAACAGTGACCCACTTTACTGGTTCAGCCAGCGGCCTAAACATTCCACATGTCCCCCAAAGCAGCCATACCAGCTGGAGGCCATGGATCCAGATGCGCAAGCCTGTAAGGTCACTTCATGGTCAAACACTGTTGACCCGAGACTAAGGAAGTCACTGACAAGGCCTTCAATGCCACAGCTGCCATCCAAGTTTCTTCCCAAGGCCTTTTAAGGGTTGTTTTAGAAATACCAGGGAAGATGGCTGGGAAACCCTAGTGGATGAGAAATAAAAAGCAGAAGTAGTTGGTGTCACTGTGCGTCCTGGAGCTTTGTGTGTGACTTCTGATGGGTCTCCAGGGAGCCCAAGTGCACCCTTTGCCTCTGAGGAGCTCAAGAGGCCTGCTGCTCTTACAGCTGTTACCACAGGGTCTGGAACAGCATCACTTGGTTAACTGAGGCCAGAAGCATCATTCGGGTTTTACAAAAGCAGTCACTCCGTGTCCAGCCAAACTCCCTTAAAGCAAAGCAGTAGAGTTGGGCGTTTAGCCTTGTGCAATGATCAGCACAGGAATGGCCCCCTCATCCATGGGGCAGCATCACAGAGGTGGAATACCCCTCCTTACTCATGGGGCATAAGTTACCTTAGACCTATGTGCACAGTTTACTAGCTGATGGACTGTAACACATTAGAGAGACAGAGCCTGGCTCCTGCACTGTCCCCTGAGGTGGGCTAAAGGTGTTAGCCTGGATGGGGCTAACCACAGGCACCTCAGTACTGGGTATCAGGTTGTCTCCCTGTGGCTGTATACATTGTATCACTTCTGTATCATTTTAAGGTTGTCTTCACAGAGCTGACAGCTAGAGCTTCCATAACTGGCTTCCACAGTGTCCCTGAACATTCTGCCTAGCTTCCCCCTAACTCAATTTCACCTTTCTCAACAGGACTTTTGTGGGTGGAAAATGATCCCAGATCACCTGGTCTGCCTCACAGTGGTGTAAATGAAAATGTTCATGAGGAAATGGAGAATTAATGTTTAGGTATTACTTTGTAACAAGCCTGGGAAGAATCTCATTTATAGAGCACATCTGGGTGAAATGGGCCATTGACAGGTGAGATGGTCAAGCCAATTCTTTCCCTTCTCCGTCTCTTTCCAGCCCTGTCTGCTTAGTGACCAAGAGCTCAGGACACACCATGCCAAGACAACCTGTGTCTTCCCTGAGGAAGCTTGTGCTGCTGGGGACCACTAGGACAGGTACACCACAGCAACACAACTGTAGCTACCTGAAGCTCTGCTGGACCTGGGGTCGGGCTGTGAACTGTGCTGGGGTATGGCTTCTTCATCACTTCTGAGGACTGCCGATTCTAAGAGAGCACCTAAAGCTAGCCCCCTCAAAACTCAATTATGAAATTAACTACCATCAGAAAAATAAATCCTTGGGGCTTGAAAACTGCTTGGTTTTTAGGTAAGCAAATGAACAGGAGTGAGGTTATCTAACAATCCATGCTTTTGCCACCATTCATTCATTCTCTTTCTCTCTCTCTCTCTCTCTCTCTCTCTCTCTCTCTCCACACACACACATACACACACACACACATACACACACACACACACACACACACACACACACACACACACACACACACACTATGTCAATTGTAGAGCACAGGTTCCTTAGTTGAGGTTAACATGGACTTAGGTCCTGACTCTCAGTGCTCTGTGCTTATCAAATCTTGGGCAAAGTACTGCTCTAGGGCTGTTTCCTGTTGGGTACACAACAGTGTGAACTTCACGGGATAAAGAAGAGAAACAGCTTGGGTGAGAATGTGCCCAGTTACAAACACTCAATAAATATCACCATCACCACCATCACCACCATCACCACCATCACCACCATCACCACCATCACCACCATCACCACCATCACTGTTTCAAACATCCCACCCTTACTTTCCCTAAATAGAAGGTGGAGGAGAAAGCCTGGAGACATGGTTCAGGGATAAGGACGCTTACTGCTACTACACAGGGCTCGAGTTCAGCTTCCAGCACCCACAAACGGTGGCTTACAACCCCTTGTAACCAGTTTAGGGGATCTTATGCCCTCTCCTGACTTCCACGGGCATCTGCACTCACACAGTGCACACAATCCCACAGGGCACACATAGACATAAATAGAAAGTGAAGAAAATTCAAAATCTGTTACAACAGATAGGATGCACACACAAATGGCACTGTACATCAGCACCATGGAGTGATAAGCAGGCTGTGACGGATGACGTCTCCTTACCAACGATCTTCTCTTTAATGGTCAGACTTCAAAGCCCAACTGTATACAGCTGTCCTCCACTCCCTATAGCCTTGACTCAGGGTCTGTTCAGGCAAACTGCCTCCGATCAAAAAGACGCTTGAAGGCAATCTCAGAGCAAGGTCTTCTAGAAAGTTCCACCTCCAGAAACCTAGGCTCAGACCCCGTGAGGCTCTTTGCCAATGTGGAGCCCCTCTCCCCACGTGACCTGTGTCACCCAGAAGAGCTGAGCCATCCTCACCCCCACCCACAAGAGCTTAGCTGCGCAGCCTGTTGACCCTGAGCCCCAGGGGTTTGCAGTTAACTCCCCACCCAGGTGGAAACAGCGGGGAGCTGTCAGGGAAGTGGACTTACCAGAGGTTCAAGAAACCAACTATGGGGCTAAGAGGTGACAACTACAGGAAGTTTAGAGAATGGTGAGCCTGTCCCGTGGGGGTCCAGCAGCTTCACGGCCGGCGTACTGACTAAAACCTCAAAAGTTTTCACTTCAGATTGGATCTTAATGAAACAACCCTTGGCAGCAAGGCTTTCGTGAGTACAGAATAACAGGAAGGAATAATAGGGAAAAACTGACAGGGGCGAGTCTTGGGAGTAATAATCGTTACTGCACACTTGATCCCACCTCCGGGGTCGAAGGGCAGGGGGGTTTTATTCTCTTCTTAGCCTGGAGCATCTCCAACCATTATTTGAAGCTGGACGTTCTTAGAGCATGGAGAGGATTTAAAAATAAAAGTGAGCTTACTCTGGTAGGGGAGTGGCGAGTGAGCAGGAAACAGCAGCCACCGTCTTAGGAGAAGTGCTCGCTCTAGGGAGAGTAAGAGGACCAAAAATAAACTTGACATCAGCGCGAAGCGAGCTTTTACAGCCCGGCGTGCTCATTTCTCCTTCTTGCCATCTGACTTAAACGTTAAGAGGGCGGGACGCTGAGAAGAGGTCTTCGCTTTTTAGGTGGCGTGTGGCACGTCATAAGATTTGCACTAAATAGAAACAATGAGGTCCAATTCTCAGCAGGATGAAAAGGTGCTGCAGAGTCCTGCACCATCTATGGGAAAGGACTGGTCCCCAAGGAGCACTGCTGTGTGTCCTGTTCCCTCTGGCTGGCTCAGGCCTGGGCACAGCAACTTTCTATGGGTGATGGACCCACTGCTGCCTGCTCTCCACCCCAGCTGCATCTATACTGGCTGAGCCTCCTTGTGCCAGGATCCCCAACCCTGGCTTCCCATATCTACATCATGTACAAAGCTCATATAGATGGGTACTTTCTCCCTTAATCTCTGCTTTCTCACAACTTGGCTTTGACATTGCCTCCTCAACTTGTGATACCCTGTTTGCACTTGCCCTAAGGACGTGCCATCTGTGGATCCTTCGAGCACTAAAGCAATGTTCTGTGCCTTTGGGAGTAGGTCACACAGGCACCATAACACACTTCCTCCCTATTCTGTGAGACACCTGCTGCCATGCTCCCAAGAGTCTCAAAACGGTCCCTGTAGAGGGTTCACACGGACAGACTGGCATCCCATCCAAGATCCCTGTCCCTGTCAGATGTGTGAGTGAAGATGTTCTTAGTTTAAAGGTCTTACCCTGTGGGTCTTGACCGCTTTGAGCAGGTGTGTGTGTGTGTGTGTGTGTGTGTGTGTGTGTGTGTGTGTGTGAAATGGTCCTTTCACGGGGTTGCCTAAGACCACCAGAAAACCCAGATATTTACGTTACAATTCATGACAGTAGCAAAATCACAGTTAGGAAGTAACAACGAAAATAATTTTATAATCAGGGTCACCACAACATGAGGAACTATATCAAAGTGTCACAACATTAAGAAGGTTTAGAACCCCTGCCCTGAGTAGTTCTAGCCAGGCCGTCAGATCTCTCCAGCTGACTCTCCTAACTCCATGAAATCCTACATGCCGTCCTTCCTGACCAGTCTACATGATCCACAGATTCCACCAGCGAACTAAAATTGTTGTCTGACATGCTCAAATGTTTGAGGTGTTTGGGGCTGGAGAAATGGCTCAGCTGTTGGGGGGGGGGTTCCTAATCTTGCAGAGAACCCAAGTTCATGTCCTGGCATCCACATCAGATGCCACAACTGACTCTGGCTCTAGGCATCTTCAGGCTTCTACAGGTCACATGCATGTGCACATACTAACAGACACACATAGTGAAAAAATGTTTAAAATGGGGGGTCTCAGAGTTAGAACAGTAGAGACACCATCCTTCCATGAAAAGACTTCAATGAAGAGGCAAAGCAGACAAGTTAGCACGTTAGATCATTTCCGAAGCACACAGGATTAAAAATCCAAGCTCCGAGCTTAACTGCCTATGGAGGCTGGACCCGTCACTCCTCAAAGGTGTCACTACACAGGCTGAAAAGTGTGACTAAGAGAATCTAGTGAGATCATCAGGAGGTTTAGACGAGACACAGCACCTTCTGAAAGGAGGTGGGTCGATGTAAAGTCGTTGACTGGGAAATCTTGCCATGCTATACCCACCTGGACACGTGACTTATGTCTCCACACTCCATTATAAAGGCCAGAAAATTAGAACGAGAAGCAATGATTAAAGCAGGAATAAGATAAGCAAAACAAAAGAGATGAGAAGGCGTCCAGATTTTCCAGAGATCAACTTAGTGTTTGAAGCATCTGCAGATGGCCCAGGTGTAAGGCAGAGACAAGCAGACCTCACTGGTTTTGGGAACAAAGTCCAACCAAGTTTTCTTCTTTATTCCTTACAGAGATTGTATTCAATGGGTTCAACTTAGCAGATGGCTTAGGGTGGGGTCACATCACCGGCTTAAGGCCATGGTGGAGCACTGAAGCTGGAGTCTCAAACCCATGAGTTCATCTGAGCCACGCTCTTTGCTGCCTACCATCATGTTTCTCTGGAGATACACATGATGGTAAAATACAAGCTTGACTTCACCTCATTTCCCATCTAATCATTGGGAACTCAGAAATCATTCTTAGTGATATCCTGGTAAAAAATCAGAGGGAGACTCCAACAGGCCACTTAAATAACTGACAAAACCCAGTGGCTCTCACCAGCATGTGACAGTCAGTCCAGCCCTATTCCCCACCTGCTTTAAACAAAAATGCAGTTATAAGCTTCCTCTTAGCTTTCTGAGGCGAACGGCAAGCAGGAGGGTAGGATAAAATGAAGCACAATGGGTTCTTCAGCTGGAGAGTGTGATGGTTCGTGTCAACTGTCAGTTTGACAAAATGAGAACTGCCTGGGAGATGGGCCTCTAAGCACGTCTGTGGGGGATTTTTTTTTTTTTTGATTAGGTTGAGGTTTGAAGACTATCCCACTATGGGTGGCATCAATCCCTAGGAAGAGGATCCTAGACTGAGAGTGAAGTTCTAGAATGCACAGTCTTTCCTCTCTGTTCCTAGTTATGAACGCAGTGTGAATAATGGTCCCTTGAGCTCCCGCTGTTGTGTCACCCATCCCCCACCCCATGATGGACTGTATCCAGAATTATAAGCTGAGTAAGTTGGGTTTTTGTCTGAATATTTGATCCCAGTAAATGAAAAGGAAACCAAGAGAGTCTGACTGAAGCAGGACCTTCTCCCTTTCATATACCCCAGCCATTTCGCAGCTCCAGGAGTCTCCCTGGCTTCTTGACACCTATACAAGAAGGGTAAGATTCCTTTGGCTGCGATCCAGACTTGCTCACAGTATAGAGTCTGGTTTGGCATCAGGATCTCCCAAAGACAGTTTGAAATACTATATTATTTTCCTGTTGTCATAAAACACACCAAGGCAACTTATGGAAGAAAGGGTTTGCATGGGCTTATGGTTCCAAAGGGCTGAGTCCATCACAGCAGGAGGCATGATGGCTAGAACAGGAAGCTAAGAGTTACATCCTTAATCTAAACTATGAAGCAGAGAGTAGAATTAGAAGTGGGACTAACCCCAAAGCCCAGTGACATACTTCCTCTGGAAGTGGCACTAATCTCAAAGCCCACCCCCAGTGACGAACTTCCTGCACTACCTAATCCTCTCAAACAGAACCACCCACTGGGGACTAAGTATTCAAATATCCAGGCTTATGAGGAGCTTTCTTATTCAAATCACTACGAATTCATTGCTGACCTACTGGATTTAAAAAAAAAATGTCATTTGGGGTCCAGACACCTGTTGCTTTAAGGATTTCTGTTGTATGTGTTTGATTCTGATAAAAATTTGAGAACCACTGGTCTTAAATGAGAGCCACGGATTTGAATCATGGGACTACAGGAGTCCCTCCCCTCTCCCT
Source organism: Rattus norvegicus (assembly GCF_021556685.1). Taxonomy (NCBI): domain Eukaryota; kingdom Metazoa; phylum Chordata; class Mammalia; order Rodentia; family Muridae; genus Rattus; species Rattus norvegicus. The sequence continues at coordinate 126,153,269 of NC_141541.1, read as the reverse complement.
CCTGTATTTGCAGTTGATATCTAGGCAGTGGTTCTGGAGGTTTGCGTCATTTCCCAGTCAGGGCTCTATGAGTTTGCAGTCAGGCTCAGCCTCCTTGTGCAGTTGTCCGTCTGTGTTGCCGGGATGTAGTTTTGTATGAAGTCAGGCTCTCCATCAGAACAAGTCAGACTTTGTACTGACTGTCTTAGGTGTTCAGATAACTTGCCTATGAGATGTGGCCTTTAATTACCCTCCGTTCCTGGAGTAGAACTCTGTCCAGCCAGCAGCAGCAGGTACAGGCATCCAAACAGTTATGAATCCTGCCCACTTTTGCCTTTAACAAGTGGCTATACTGAGGTACCTTTAATCAGTTACCTCAGATGACATGGCCAGGATCGTAAGTTTATTTTTCTGTTTTATGGTCAACCTGAAGTCTAAAATAGTTTCTTTGCAGAAAAAGTGGGCTTGTGTCCCAGTGAACCTGTTTCTTAAGCAACTAAACAATATCAGGTCTGCCATGCCTTGATATTTCCCAGCATGCAATGCAAACAGCCTCATTTGAGCCCTTCTCTGGATCAATGTGTTAGGACTGTTTCTAGTCACCTCTCATCAGGAGGGGGTCATACGCACCATCCCAGAACTGATTTTTTTTTTAATGTTTTCTTATCTCTCTGCTCTATGAAGTTATCCTGCAACAATATCACTGTTTTTCTACAAATAAGATTGAAATAAGAACATTTGTATCCGTGGAAACTGAAGGACGCTCTCGGATTCAACATTTCTGGGCAAGTGCACGTGCGCCTACTTGGCCTTCCACAGGCAACCTCAGAGGTAGATTTTCCTCTCCCAGGGATCTCCCATAATCCTTTGCTGCATCCATAATGACATACCCTAATAAAATGTGACAGATCACGCCACAAGGAAATAATGGGGAAAGGAGGCATGTGTCAAGTCAGAGCAAACCTCATCTGTACATATCCAGACACACCAAACCTTGCCTTAATTAACAAGAGACCCAAAATGCAGCCTGGCCTTCATACCCCAGTGTCCATTTCGCAGCTGCATCTTACCCCCACTTATGCCGCCCCCAAGTATGCTGTCCAGTCGAGATCTGATTGGTCAATATCCTGGGCACTTAATATGTAAGAATAGTGACAACCAGAATAGCCCACAGGACTCCGAATCTGCCCCACAAAGGCTGCCAAGAACTTAAGAGGTTCATCCATTTGGGTCTTTGCTATACCCATGGGGTCATCCAAGGCTAAGGAGGGTCACACCCAGGGCAGAAACGCTGGGTTATTAGAGATCTAGACAGCTGTTCCAGGGCATGGCAAATCCACTTGACCAAGCTATCTCAGGGGAGCTAGCTTCTCACAGCCGAGCGACATTAAGGTGGTTTACATTTTCTCGCTGGCACAACTCAGTGATATGCATCCTCCAAGCAGTTTCAACAGCAGCAGTATAAATCAGACGCTTAATCTAACCCAGCTTCAGGCTCGGCCATAGCTAGTCCTTGGAGGCCTCCAATCCATCATACGAAGGCTTCCTAGTATCTCTAAGGCTGCACACACGAAAGCCAGGCCTTTGCACGGAATTCCTTCCCATCCTCAACTCCACACCCAACTTTACGAATCCGGCAAACGCTGCAGCTCCTCTTCTGTGGGCCAGCATTTCTTCGCCCTTTAGGTTAGAGCCTAGAAAGATACCCATTTGGGCAACTCAATGGTACATCACTGAGTCAACGTTAGATGAGAACTCTGATAGTGCACCATTGTGGTTTCCAAGGTGTGAGATACTCAGGAAGCATCTAGCCCAAGCTTTCTCTCAGGTCTAGGAAAGGGACTCCTATGACTCACATTTGAATCTCTCAAATGAGGAGAAACTTACTACCTGAGACAGTCAGCTGGATGCCACACGCCACAGGTGATGATCATAGGAAGCGATGTTCGTGTGCTCAGACTAGGACTTTCCTCTCTCTTATCAAGTTTTGCTGAAGATTAAAATTCTTCTTACGGCACACAGTACTGGGCCTGGAGAGACGGCTGAGTATGCTTTTCCAGTTCCCAGCACCCGCATGGCAGCTCACAATTGTAACTCCAGTTCCAGGGATCCAATACCTTCTTCTGTCATCCAAGGGTACTGCAAACACACACTGCACATACACACATGCGAGTGAACCTGCAGGTGAACCACTCATCCACCTAAAATAATAGTAAATAAATCTAAAAGAAGAAGTACCAGAAAGATAACATCCTAGTGCCTATTCTGCCTAGCCTTGCCAAACAGGAGGCATAGTTCAGATAGAGTTCAGAGGAAAATATACGCATAACACATGCATGGCCCTGGGTTCAATCCCCGCTACCACTATATGAATAAGTTTATAAATAAACACAAATAAGTAGAGAGTTTTAAACCATCACCAATGGCTTCTTTTAATAACATTCTATGAGTAGGAGAAGCCAAGTGAAAGGTTTATAAAAAGTTTTGGGTATGAATTTTTGAAACTTACGAAAGATATGCTAATTCAAAATAAAAGTTTGCTAAAAGTAGATATGGAGCCAGCAAGATGGCCAAGCAGGTAAAGGTGTTTGCCTCACAAGTCTATAGACGTGAGTTGAATCCCCAAAACTACACAAACCAACAGAAAGGTGGAAAAAGAGAACAGATTCCACAAAATAGTTCTCTCACCTCCACATGGGGATCAAGGCATACGTACCCATACAGACACACATGGAGACACACACACACACACACACACACACACACACGCACGCACACACACACACACATACATACACACACACAGAGAGAAACATACACACACATACACACACACAGAGAAACACACACACAGAGAAACACACACAGAGAAACACACACACACATACACAGAGAAACATACACACAGAGAAATGCACACACACACACGCATACACACAGAGAAACATACACACACATGCACACACACAGAGAAAAAACACACACGCATGCACACACACACGCACGCACACACACACACGTGCACGCACACATGCGCGCGCACACACAGAGAGAGAAACATACACACACAGAGAAACGCACACATACACGCATACACACAGAGAAACATATACACACATGCACACACACATGCACACACACAGAGAAACACGCCACACATCACACACACACACACACACACACACACACACACACACACACAGTATTTTAAAAGTAGATATAAACAGGAGCCAGGGTCACTGTTCCCAGGTCTGGACCATGGACAGAGTGACATCTTTCTGAAGACTTGGCTTCTCCTATTGCATCTAAGAACTTCTAAAAGAGAAGTAAAATTCTCCCTCTCCAGGGCCCCGGTGTTACTAAGTAAATGGTGTGGATGCCATTTGTCATCTCTGATGGTCAGTATGAATCGTCAGTTTGACAGGATACATCTGTCTGTCTGTGAGGGATCACGCTGGTTAGGTTAGCCTCTGGGCATTGCCTCTGAGGAATTAGGCAGTAGCCAGACCCACCATAACCATCCTTAACCTGGTGCCATCCTATGGTCTGCTATCCTGGCTGAATACAAAGGAGGGACAAGCTGGGCACCAGTGCCCGCCTATCTCTGCCCCCACAGATGTAATGTGGCCAACTTCCTGCCACCATGGTTGACCACACTCTTAGACTGTGACCCAGAATCACCATTTCCTCTTAAGCTGCCTTGTCAGGCATCTTGTCAGATGAAGAAGTGCTAAGAAGCAACTGAGACGCTTTCTAACCATCCAGGGACTTCGCAGTGTGCTCCCCGGGCCAGCATCAGGGTCACCTGGGACTTCCTAAGTGCTAGGATTTTAGTTCCTGCTCTATATGTACAAATTCCAAGACTCTGGGCACAGGGGGCCTGCCCATCAGCTGAAGGGGAGATTTAAATATACACATTCCCAACTTTAAGCATTTCTAAGTGTAAAATTCCCTGGCACTTAAGTACAAATACACTGCTATAACTGCCATCTCTGTTAGACCCATATCTCTTCTGTCCTCAGTGTCTCCTCTAAAACCCCATACCCACTTACTATCAATCTGTTTTAAAAAGCCCCGGGTGACTGTATGTCTGTTCCAGTGTGGGAAACACGTGCAGGTAGTTACACAGCATAGCATCATGTCATTAGCCACATAACATCGGTGGTGACTGTCCTTCTGCCCATGTGACATCCACTGTCTTGTCTTCTCACTTCTTACCATACGAACATCTTGAGGATGTAACTTAGCTTATATATGCCAGCCTTCTGTGGCCCACTCAGCCTGGGGCTGTTTATCACAGGAGGCAGGGTCCTACTTGAATAAGTCAACTAAGCTCTTAACTACCGGCTACATAATACTCCAGGCTCCACGGGAACCTGGGAAAGGGAGTTTAATGGAGACAGAAGGAGCCACCAGCCATATCCAGGACTTTCTGGGGCATCTGGTTAAACCATGTCTATCCATCCATATCATAATCCTCCATTGGCTCCATCTTATGGAAACTGGGTCTTCAAGGGAGAAATAAGTGCACCTTAGTCTCAGCCTGGGGGGTCCAGGGGTTCAATTCACATCTCAGGTCTGCCTTCACTCTCTGCAGGACGGCCTTAGCCTTTCAGACGTCTTTCCTCACACACGTCTTTAGGAGCCCGAGAACCAGGACTGCTTTATTTAAACACTCAAAGCTTATGTGCACCTTGAATTTTAGCTAGCATTTCTGTTCTCTTGTGAGAGCCGGTCTTTCAGGACATCTGTTGGTCCTCTTGAGCATCTGTCATTCGTCCTCTCATCTGTAAGTCTGGGTGTCACTGGGTGACCGGATGAGCCTCCGGACTCCAGCCCAGTCACGGAACTTATGTACGTACGCAAGCACTCGACAGGTGCCCGTTGAATTAGGGGCCAAGTACATTTGTCTCCTTGACGTGTCATGATTCTTTAAAAGATGCCCGTTCACACAGGGGTTGCTTCCCTCCTGCATAGGTCTGTAAGGGTGTAATGACAAGGGCGGAGGAGGAAGGATTGTATTTTCTTCCGTCAAGATGAACAATCAGTCAAGGCTGCAAAGGGTCTAGCTAAATTTAACATGAAATGTGGGCTTTCAAAGAGTCTCCTACACCACATAAGCCCACTAGAAAATATGGCAAAACAATTAGCTCATCACAAGATTGGTGGGAGCCATAAATGGTGGGGACCGTAGAGATCGTTATTCCGGCCTGTTGCTATCTTTAAGCAGGGCTAATTGATGAGAAGGACCTGGCAAACATCTATGAATATGAAATAAGTTCTTCTAGCACTCAAGTTTGAGGCTAAAAAAGTTTTGATATAAATAGAGAGAAAAGGCCTCTGAGGGCACAAAGCCAAATCACTGAGAGAAAGCCAACTACCTCAACTGCGGAGATGCAAAACGCTGCAAGGTCAACTTCTTAGGAAAATGTAAGCATCTAATCTCCTCGGGCATTTTAGGCTTCTGAAGCGTTGCAAACCAGAAGCCTGTCCGTAGTCAGGTGGGGTGTGTTAAATGCACTTTACTCTAAAATGTATCCAAACATGAAATTCTGTCTTTTAATGAAACACTTATTATATACCATCTGTGATGGGTTGAATGTGAAATGCACAACCCCGCCCCCCTGTTGTTAGAGTATTTGACTACTTGGTCCCCAGCTTGTGACCCTAATCCACAAGGTTGTGGAACCTTTAGGAAGTTGAACCTCACTGGGGAATGTGAGTCATGGAAGGCGGATCTTGATGTTTTATTGCCTGGTCTTACTTCCTGTGCTTTCTTTCTCTGCTTCCTGCTCGGCCATGACATAAAGTGAGGTGTCCCCACCTCATACTCCTACCACTGCAAGTCACTTGTTGCCAGGCCTCCCCTACATGATAGATTGCCTCCCTTCCAACAGTAGGACAAAATAAGACCTCTCCTCAAATTGATTTTTGTCAGGCATCTTGCCATAGCAACAAGAAAGGAAATGAACTCACCATCTAGTTCTAAAATGCTGGCATACAAGATAAGAGACCTTATGTCACCAAGTAATTAAAGCCAGTGTTGTAAGGAGTGTTGTCCATAAGCATGAGTATCTGGTAAATTGTTGCAGCTTCTTAGGATTAAAAAAAAAAACATCAAGTGCTAGCAGCAATGGTCCCAGAAGCCTGTCCAAGATTCCTCCGAGAACTTCAGATGGGCATGGTGGATTTAGAGGACAACATGAATGGCAAAAGCTGGTATCTGAGGGGACATCGGTAGCTGGAACATCAACTCTAAGTTACAACGAGTCTGTCCCCTAGAAATGACAGTCATGTACCCAAAGATGACCCTGAAGTAATAGAATAATAGAAAGAGGAGGGACTCGAACATTTAACACCAGAGGCTGAGTGGTTAGGAGCTGGCACATGCAGAACTCGGAGGACCTGCGGTAGTCTCAGACTGAGGCCCAGTATGGACCCAGTACCACGACTCCCTAGAGAGGGGGTAGCTTAAAATTAAATACATGGCTTCAGCCTGAGACTTCATTCTGGAAGTCCCCCAAATTTAGGGGACAGGGTAGGTTTCCAGCTGCCCCCTGGAATGCCAGCCTTAAAATGTAGGTGCACTTGGTGGCCGAGTGTTCAAAGGTGACCCATAGGCTGCATGACCCAACAGGCTGATGTCTGCTCATGATGCCAAACCATTATTTCTTTCCCACAGCTGTTCAAGAATTTCTTGGGCAACACACAAAAAATTAACTCAAAATAGATCACACTGATCTAATGTAACAGCTAGCGCAGGACAACTTTTAGGAGAATATCTTAAGCATGTGCTCGTCTTGGGCACTGTCCAACGTCTTTGAACATTCGGCGAACATTTATTGAGCAGTTACTCAATGTCAAGTACTGAGCTTGGTACCGGGGAAATGGAGACGAATGTGATCGTGGTGAATGCCAACCACCTCAAAGCCTTCCTAATGCTCTTCGCAGCTTTCTTGCTAATAAGATTACCCCAAGTCTGGTTGGATCCATATGTATTTCTTTCCAGTGCTACTTTGGTCATAATCCAGGTTTTTGGAATATTGGGCTCATCAATCAATCAGGCAAGGATACATCTAGTCCATCCCGTCCTGTCTCCAACAAGACTGAGGGAGAGTTGTTTTAGTTTCTGTCACTGTGACAAATACCACGACCAAAAGTGAGTTAGAAGGGCAGGGGATTCTCTTCAACTTGCAGGTCACAGTGCATCACTGACAGAAGACAGGACCAGAACTCAGTCAGGGACTTGAGGGCAGGCCTGCTTGTCATTACACACAGCAGTCTCTCTGACTAGGGAGCTCACTCATGGCTAAGGAAACAGAGCAGAAACCATGGAGGAAGGCTTCTTGCTGGCTCTGGAATATGCAGACTCATACTTGACTAGTTTTCTTATAACAGCTCAAGACCACTTGCCTAGGGAATGGTTCTGCCCACAGTGGGCTGGGCCCATCGATTAACAATCAAGACCGTTGGGGCTGGGGATTTAGCTCAGTGGTAGAGCGCTTGCCTAGGAAGCGCAAGGCCCTGGGTTCGGTCCCCAGCTCCGAAAAAAAGAACCAAAAAAAAAAAAAAAAAAAAAACAATCAAGACCGTCACCTGCAGACATGCCATCAAGCCAATTTATTCTAGACAATTCCTCAATTGCAGATCTCCTTTCTGATGACTCTAGGCTATATCAAGTTGACAGTTAAACCTAATTGGGGCAGAGGGTATCAAGCCCAGGGAAAGGGTAGGCTTGAAAGCACAAATGTCCTTCAGGAGTGCCTCGTGAATGAAGGTCACTGTTTCATCCACACCAACATGTAGCCATCAAAAATATCAGAAGAATCGAACTAGCTAAGCAGGAAAAAAGGGAAGTGGTGTATCAACTTCCTGTCACGAGCTCCTCCTCAACCACTCAGTTTATATGAGACCCTTCTTTATTTTCTCGTCAGGAGGTGAGAACAAAGGAAAAAATGAATTGTAAATAACAGGTACAGATAAATTCGGTAATGGAATAACTGGCAACTCAGGATACTGAGCTTGGGGAAGCAGGAAGTAAGGGTGATGAGAGGACAGACCATCTGTGGCTGCTCAGGGGTACAGCTAGGAGGGGAGGGTGTGGCCACACAGCTGAAGGAAGGGCTGAGAGTTGTCTGCCATGGGTCCCAGCACCCTGTGTGTGGCTCTGCTCTGAGACCAGGAAGGATGCCAGAGCAGCTGCAGGCTGAGCGTCTGAGGGAAGGCAGGTGCTGTGGTTCCCAGGCACTGCAGCCAGGTGAGGAGCTCTGTTTGTGGCACACAGGAAATGTTTCTGCCCTGACTTCAGCACAGGAAGTGCTCGCTTGGCAATATGCTCCCTTCTTCCGCCCTCCCCTGGTTCCCTCCGAGACCTCCGAGTGTGTTAAAAAGAGCTCATGGAGAAGCCCCTAAAAGGCTTGCATTAGAGTCTATGTGAGATGAGAGATTTCATTATGTGTTCCCTTGGGGGTTCCTTTAATGTCTTCGAAAAGCCAAGCAGAGAGCATGGGGTCCACTTGCAAACTGCACTGCCTTGACGCAGGGGCTGGGTGCCACGCTGCAATGACACAAGGATGTGGGCCTCCCCAAGGAGGAGACAGCAGTCACTGTGGTGCTAAAAGATTTTCAGACCCTTGTCATCATGCTTCTGGGACTCAGGTTCCAAAACCCAGTTCCAGAACCATCCTTCCCAACCTGCCCAGGCACAAAGACCAGCTTTCTAAGATCAGCGTTGCCCCAAACCTAGTTCACTCTAGAAATGCTTATGATGTATGAGTCCACTCAGGCCTGTTTGTAACTGTTCTATATCCCCAGATGAAAAAGTTTGGCTCTAGGCTTGCATGGCCCAATGTATCACATGTCCCACCACCTAGTGAACATATAAAATGTGACTAAACTATGTGCCATATCAAAGACCAAGTTCAGGAAGGAGATCATCTCAGTGATAGTTTCTTTATTACAGGCTGAAATATTTTGCATCCAGTGAACCAAACAGTCGATGCTGTTGTGTGCTGAGCTGTGCTCTACCTAAGAACACGACTGTGTTTGCACGTGAGGCTTTTAGAGGGTCATGAAAAGTGAGACCATCAGGGTGGTCCCTGGAGCAACGTGACTGGTGTCCTCATATGAAGCAGAAATTGGACATGCACACAGACGGCCGTTGTGTCTGAACAGGGGGAAGGCAATATGCAAGACAGAGGCCACACACAGCAAGTCAAAGAGAGAGACGTCTGAGGAAACCAAGCCTCCTGAGACAGATACCTGAGCTAGGGCTTCTGATCCCCAAAATGTGAACAAGCAAATGTTACTTAAGTCACCTAAGGGGTGGCCTTTGTCGGGCCAAAGGAACACTTGTGGTATGAAGATTAACTTTGTCTATTTAACTTTTTACATTGACCACCAGTAAGCTTACAGTTATATATGTATACACACACCCATGTACACACCACACACATACACACACACACATGCACGCATGCACGCACGCACGCACGCACACATGCACATATACACAATTAAATTATATTGTGCCACTCTTGGATTTCCACAGTGGAGCAAACTGCTTACTCTGGCAGAATGACAGCCTAGTATCTCCTGTCACTTAAATCAAGGGCCTCGGCCCCCAGCACCACGACAGGCAACAAACCAGTTGCAGTGCCCAACAACACCAACAACAAGCCTTCCTCTCAGGTAATGACGTGGTTTTTTCTTTAAGGCAACAAAGCTTTGAACCATTTCCTGAAATAGTTTGAGTCACTCCCTTGTTTCCCAGGCTGGGTGAGGGAGTGAAGAAGGATGCAGACTCTTCTGAGAGCAAACAACCACACAGATGCCACCTGGTGGGTCTTTGTCATTGAACAAAGTCCCAATGACAAAGGCTGACACTGTGTGAGTGACCATCAGGAAGGACCACGCTGCATGCATGACCATCAGGGAGGACCACACTGCATGAGTGAACATCAAAGAGGACCACACTGCATGAGTGACCATCAGGGAGGACCACACTGCATGCATGACCATCAGGTAAAGAGAGGACCACACTGCATGCATGACCATCAGGTAAAGGGAGGACCACACTGCATGAGTGACCATCAGGGAGGACCACACTGCATGCATGACCATCAGGTAAAGGGAGGACCACACTGCATGCATGACCATCAGGTAAAGGGAGGACCACACTGCATGAGTGACCATCAGGGAGGACCACACTGCATGCATAACCATCAGGTAAAGGGAGGACCACACTGCATGAGTGACCATCAAGGAGGACCACACTGCATGAGTGACCATCAGGGAGGACCACACTGCATGCATGACCATCAGGGAGGACCACACTGCATGCATGACCATCAGGGAGGACCACACTGCATGCATGACCATCAGGGAGGACCACACTGCATGCATGACCATCAGGTAAAGGGAGGACCACACTGCATGAGTGACCATCAGGGAGGACCACACTGCATGAGTGACCATCAGGGAGGACCACACTGCATGAGTGACCATCAAGGAGGACCACACTGCATGAGTGACCATCAGGGAGGACCACACTGTGTGTATCACCATCAGGTCTCACTACCTGTCCTGGTTAGGAATGAGGTGGAATTCAAACCCAAGACCTCGCTGTGTGCCAGCTGGAAGGTGGTGAGTGTGTTTAGCCGTCAGTCTCAGATTCCTAAATCTGATTTGGGTGCACGCAGAGTTATGCATGTAAGTGGGTTCTTTATAACGTTGAAAAGAGTGTCTAGAACGTTTAGCACAGGGCTAAGACTTATTGTTTTACTGTATTAATGTCTGTGTGTGTGCATGCATAGCACAGTGTTCGTGGGCAAGTCAGGGACGGCCTGCAGGACACGATTCTCTTTTTACCATGTGGGTTCTGAGAATCAACCCTAGGTTGTCAGGTTTACAGCACGGACTGAGGCATCTCACCCGCCCAGTTTAAACATGTCTCCTCACCAACATCTTCTTGCAAACCCCCAGGGATATAAGCAGACAGACTGCTCCAACGTTCATTCCAACCCTTGGGACGTGGGGCGAGGCCGAGTTTTGGAGAAGATTCCCAAAGCCCCCACAGCAGCAGTTTTCAACCTGTGGGTCATGACCCCACTGGCAAACCTCTATCTCCAAAAATATTTACACTAGAATTCATAACAGTAGAAAATTACAGTTAAGAAGCAGCGACAAAATAATTTTATGGTCGGGGGTCACCATAGCATGAGGAACTGCGGGGAAGGGTCACAGCATTAGGAAGGTTGAGAACCACTGTGCTAGACAGAGTTTCTTGGAAGATACAGGTTTATTCCACATGGGGGCTTCCTCCCTGGTTCTCTGTGGGAAGCCTTCTGCCACCTAGCACGTGTACCCCACAACCAGAAGCCCCCCTCAAGACAAATCACTCTAAACCTGTCACCTGCCAAGGAGAAAGGACCCCTTTCTGTTCCTCAGGCAGGAGGAGAGCACACATGGATCCTGAGGTAGAGCTGAGGTAAAGAGAAGGAAAACCCACCATAGCATTCCTTGTCCTAAGACTGTGCATCACAGGGCTTCCCTGGGAAGGACAAAGGCATTTCCAACCACCGTCCTCCAAATTCTCTACTAACATTAAACAGAACAGCTCAGAATCATGTCTGTAAGTTGTCTATTGACAACACTGTCCTTCAGGCAAGAAGAACTGACTTCAAAGAAATCACAGTCCACAGGACACACATCCCTCCTGTAAATGGTACCTCCTCGGTTGACGCATGCCAGCAAGATGCAGTCTACTTGCTGACTAGAAATATGCTTGGTGCTACCACCCAGGTGAGGGACTCCAAACTCTGTGGGTGAGGAGCTCTCATAGACTGGAGAGGCCTCATGCTACCTGTGAGGAGGGCTCCTGTGACTGAGAAGTGTTCACCTGTGGGGTAGTACTCTCACCTGTGGGGGAACACTCTCACCTATGGGGAGCACTTCCACCTGTGGGGAGCACTTCTACCTGTGGGGGAGCACTCCCACCTGTGGGGGAGCACTCCCACCTGTGGGGGAGCACTCCCACCTGTGGGGAGCACTCCCACCTGTGGGGAGCACTCCCACCTGTGGGGGAGCACTCCCACCTGTGGGGGAGCACTCCCACCTGTGGGGAGCACTTCCACCTGTGGGGAGCACTTCCACCTGTGGGGGAGCACTCCCACCTGTGGGGGAGCACTCCCACCTGTGGGGAGTACTTCCACCTGTGGGGAGCACTTCCACCTGTGGGGAGCACTTCCACCTGTGGGGAGCACTCTCACCTGTGGGGGAGCATTCCTACCTGTGGGGGAGCACTCTCACCTGTGGGGAGCACTTCCACCTGTGGGGAGCACTCTCACCTGTGGGGGAGCATTCCTACCTGTGGGGGAGAACTCTCACCTGCGGGGGAGCATGCTCACCTATGGGGAACACTCTCACATGTGGGGGAGCACTCTCACCTATGGGGAGCACTCTCACCTGTGGGGAGCAATACCTGTGGGGGGAGTATTCTCACCTGTAGGGGAGTATTCCCACCTGTGGGGGAGCACTGTCTGCTGTGGAGGAACACTCCTACCTGTGGGGAGCACTCCCCTAACTGGTAAGCTCTTATACCTGCTGCAAGGAGGTCACATACCACCTCCACACACGAGTACTTCTTTCATGCCACCTGTCAGATGCTCCCTTGCTATCAGGATGATGGGAGCAGCATCTGTACCTCCTGGGCCTCATTTGTGACACTGAAAATCAACCACTGGCTGTCACTTTTTCCTGTCACTCCTAACTCTGGGCACCTATTTCTTCTGATGGTCCGTGCCACGGCACCATCCTCATCAAGGAGTCTGCAGTTCATGTCGGCTCTCTTTTTCGAAGGGCTCTTGTGGGTCCAGTGAGGCTCCATTCCAGGTAGAAGAGGTGCTGCGGGGAGCGACGAGTTGCCGTGCGCTGCCCTCTGTCCCCGTGTAACTCACTGTTTCCTTTCCACACTTCTCTTTTGTTTCTCGCCATCTGCTTCCAATCATTAAAAAAGAAAAATGCTCTGAGTAGCAATGGGATCAGTCTCCATCCATTTCAGATACGATAGCAGGTAGAGCGGGGGGATGGATGGGGTGACTCGGAGGGCCGCGGGCCAGCATTTTCCAGATCCTTCTAGGAATTCAGAACTGTGGCCTGTCTTCCTTTCTGGGCAGAGGATACTAATGTTGCAATGAGGATGAAGCGACTTGCACAGACCACGTGGCTGGCAGGAGACCAAGCCGGGCCAGCGACCACCATCCCGGAGCAGGAGTATCCTGCAGTTCATGTGTTTCACACGTGTTGAATCAGAACACATTCCTACCCACCCTGAGCAGGAGCATCCGGAAGGGACTCTCTCCATATTACAGCCAATCCCGTAATGGATTTCATACCTCAAGCCTTAAAATGTTCCCTTTTTTTCGTTGATTTGATTTGTTTCTTAAGTCAGACCAGTCTGGACATCAAGATCCCATTACATTAGTCTGCTGGTCTCCTTGGGATTGTAGGCCTACAACACCACTCCGCACCCCATTTGTTCTTTGTTAAGGACCTCAAGGGCCCACCCTGTCCTCCATATTGTATGGTTTTAGGGCCCCAAGAAGAGAAAACGTGTGATGGGAGATCACAGACGTCTTTGAAATGATCAGCTCAGGGTTAATCAGCGGACACCTTAAACGTGGTGTCTCCCGTTGCATCTGCGGCCCGCATGGAGGCAGATGGAGGCACCTATGGGTGAAGGACCCCAGAGGACCACGCCCACTGTATGCTGCACACCCCGCTGGCCTAAGTGCAAAGTGGGACGGTCGAGTCGACCTGGACTTGTTTGTTTCTGTCCATTTTGTCCTGAGGCTTGATTTATGTGGGTGACAATGCCCTGGATGCCTCCATGTTCGGCTGTAGCAGAGACTAAGCTGTCTATCCAGTGTCCCCTTGCCTTCTTGAACGGCCACACCTCAATACCTGCACAGCTGAAGGGCTGGCAAGATGGAGCAACAGCTAAGGGCATTTGATAACCTGAGCTCAGTCCCCAGAACCCACATTTTAGGGGACAGTAGACTTAGACTTCTGCAAGTTTTTCTTTGACCCAGGCGTGCATGCGTGCACACACACCATGAGTTGCACCATGATAACATTTAAGTGAATTATAATTAAATAAGAGTAAAAATTCAGTTCCTGAGTTGTGCTGTATTTTGGGGCTCGGTAGCTGTAAGCTGCTAGCAGCCAGCAGACTGGACGTTTCCACGGTGGTGGGGGGGGGTGTCTTTGGGCTATAAAGCTGATAGAATTTATAAGGCACACAGCCAAAACTGGAATTCCCAACCGCCTTTTTAAGACTCCGATGGTCAATGAATTTCGAGTCACTGGTGGCTCTTCAAAGGGTCTCAGGTGAGACTGCCAGTGCTCTCTGGCCTTCCCTCTTCTCCATACATGGAAAGCTGGAACCCAGCAGCAACCTCGAGAGTGTGGGGGCAGGGCACTCTGCACAGTAGCCCGACGTGCCTCTGCCCTTGGTGCCCTGCCTTTCTCTAGCCCTTTACACTGTTGGTAGTCTTGGTGAACTCCGTGGCCTTTCAAACCCAGTCTTGTTCAGACAGAAAAACTGCAGATCCTACCCTTAAGATATGTCCCACCTGCACATGGAGGGAGGGAAACAAAGCAAAGTGTAGGAAGGAAATAATAAATTACCCAGGGAACAAGGGCAGCATGCGGCGATGCCCCTCCCCCACCCCTGCCCGCAGCAACTTTTCTACCTGGAACAGAGACATTAGGAACGGAGTGACAAGTCCATCCCTACAGCCACAGAAGCCACCTTCGATGGCTACTGAACCCGAGGGAAACGCCTCCATTGCTAGATTCCACCCTCAAAGTCTAGCAGTGCTAGCGGCTGTCACCCCAGGCAGAGCCACCATCTCTTCCTCTAGTCTGTCCTCACAATCTGCTCACCTGGTTTGTTTCTGTCCACCTCCCATCATCCACTTCATCCCAGCAGCCAGACTGCGTCCTTCAAGGGTGGGAGCTGAACCGTGTCACCATGCCACCACCCTGCTCATTCCCTGCTGCAGGTCCCCTGTCGCTAAAGACAGGGCACTGTGTTTTCTATGACTTCGAGGCTCCAAACAGTTCTGACCAACAGCCTGCACTCTGACCTCCTCCTCTCAGTTTTCTCCTGGCTTGGCCTCCCTCCTCTGCCTCAAGTATCCCCCGCTTCCATGCCCCTTCATAGCACTGCCTCTAGGAAGGACTCCCTGACTCCCAAAGACCCTACAAGTGTTGGCTCAAATCTCATCCGTGAGGACGCTTGACCTTTGCACCCTTGATCTGCATATGCCTTGATCTAGGTTCCCCCGTACCCTATTACCTGTATTGATCACGTCTGTCTCTCCACTGAGATGTAAGCCCCAATACCCAGAATCCTTTTCCGTTATGACTGAGGCTGTGTGCCCACCAGCCCGGCACAGAGCAGGCACAAAATGCTCATTTCCTGAGCACTGTCAATCAGCTAACATCCCCCAGCCCCAGAAGCAACCTCTCTTTGCCTAGAAGACAGACAATTCATTTCAATGTGCTCATACTCCTATAGTCAGGTCTTGATCCATGGCAGCTGCATGGAATTCCTAGCTTACGGCTCTATGAAATTGATGTTTAACTCTCGGATTGTAGTGAGAACAGACACCAAGGCCTGAAATTCCTACTTGGGAATCCATTTATCACCTTCCTAGGAGCTGGAATACACGCCTCCCGTCCAGGCAGCAGAGAGGTGTGATCACCTCCATTGAATGCGGACAACCCTCTCCTGGGACAACAGAAACCCAACTTTGGAAAGCCACACTGAATTCAGAGTGAAAGTATATTCTTCCACGGTACCGCGCGTGTATGTATCTAGATACATAAGACACAACCATCCGTTGTATGGCTACAACATACGTACACCCTGAATCTAACTGTGAAATCCAAGCAGAGGGACCTTCTGTGAAAGAGTTGACCTGTCCTCGTCCAAACTGTCACGACACAGAAGACCAAGGGATAATACCAAGAGGATATTACACCTACGGGACACAGGCCCCAGGGTTACCTGCCCCCGTCAGAGGACATGTGCACAGCTGGAGAAGTTTGGGCTGCCAGTAATGTACGGTTAATTTTCTGATTCCAGTATTACTGGAGAGGCTAACAGTAATGTACATTTAATCTTCTGATTCCAGTATTTATGCATGGTTGCTGGAGAGACTATCTGGTTCTTAGGAACCGTACCTGATGTCTAGGGAGAGGGGAGCAGTCTGTGGGCAACTTTCTCTGGAGAGGTCTGAAGTAGGAACACTGGCAAAAGCAGGCAAGACAAAGGTTAGCAGGCAGTGAGGCAGTTACCGCGTCTCTGGGCTCATCTTCATGCAACTGTGATGTTCCAAAATTAAAATATCTTTATAACATACATGTGCATGTGTATATGTGCTCATGGAGAGAGAAGAGGGAGAGAGAGGGAGGGGGAGGGGAGAGGAGGAAGAGGAGAAAAGAGGAAGAACATGCTCACAGGTCTTTCTCAGAGGTTTGGTTTGCTCCAAATTAATCTTAATCCTGTGTTTTCATGGCTATTTTTAAACCCCTGCTCACATAACCTCAGACTAATCCAATGCTTTTTGAGAAAATGACTCCTTTGTTAAAGGGTCTGAAGCACCTTTCCCAAAGCCAGAGAAAAGAGGGTATGACCATGCTGGGGAGATGGCTCAGCAGTTAAGAGCACTGGCTGAGTCTTGTAGAGGACCTGAGGTCAGTTCCTAGTGCACACACAGTGGCTCACAACTCCAGCTCCTGAGGATCCAGCACCCCCTTCTGGCCTCAGCAGGTATTACAGGCACATGATACATATAATTTATATAGACAAAACAGTCATACACATAAGATAAAAATGGATCTTTTTAAAAAGAGGACTCAATCTTAATAAACTTACTAAAAAAATTTTCTTTAACCATATAGGCAGACAAAAAAATCTGAATTTTCATTGTTAAAATTTTATTTTAAGTCAACCTGTTTAAGCCCTCAAGATGCTGGTCCTCTTATCCCAAGCAGTAAAGATTCCAGTTAAGGGTCCCTTCCCTAGAACACTTACAACAATCGTCTACCATGCACTCAGCCACATGTGATGAAAGGGTAGTCCATGTGGAGCTGGACAAAGTCTCAGATGCAAAAGAGGAGAAAGACAGGACTTGAACTAAATCTGGAATCTGTGACAAGGATAAGAAGTTGGCAGGGCAACCTTTCAAGGCTACGAGGGACCAGCTACTAGGCAAAGAGCAACTCGTGGCCTGTCGCCCCTGAGGCCAGTGAGTTCACTTTGAAAGCCAGAGAGGAAAGGATGCCTGGGGCAGATAGAGAATCGGAGAGAATGTGGCACAATTTCAGCTACCTCCATACGCTGCCCTCAGTGACAGTGACTGGAGAAAAAGGCAGGATGGGCCCTGAGGTCTTACTTGATCGAGTCTCCTGGCAAGAAGACCAAAGTCCAGAACCAAGACTTTGAGAACAGCCCTGGTACTGCGCACTCATCAGGACTGGGTTAAATTAAAGCGGAGGAAGTCACCAGGGTCTAAGCAGAAGAGGTTAACTGTTACCAGTCCCTCTCCCACACCTCCTGCTTCTTTAACACATAGAGGGCTGCAGGACAGCCCTTCACCCCTTGCTCCTACACAGAGGATGAGGGATGAGGAATACGATTGAAGTGTTTCAATTTAAAAAATTTAAATGAATGAGTGTGATACAGTCTAATAAACTCAGCCAAAATACAGACCATCTCAAAAGCCAACACACGAACAGCTGTGGCCGGACGGGTTACAGGGACCCTGTAAGTTCATACTCCCATCAACTGACAAAGCCAAATGACTTTGATAAACAGCCACGCATAATGCACGACTCAGATGGCAGTCCCAGCTACTGACAAACACACAGTCAGTGAGCTGGCAGCAGCCTGTTTGCAAGACCCCCACCGTGACATTTCCAAGAACTCTGCAGGTCAGGGCTCAACACAGACGTTAGTAAGAGTTAAACAGAAGAGACCTTCGAGTTAAACTTTATATTGAGGTGATGGTCTCAAACACTCAGAAGTCATCCTAATCTGCTGTGTTTCATCACGGTCCGTGCTCCTGAAGGTGCTTAGAAGTGTCGGATCCGCCATCGCATAATGCGCTGTTACACATGTCTTCCAAACCAGCATTAGTGATGTCCTGCGGCTGCTTAAAATTGGCTGTGGTGAAATATTTCACCAGGAAGCCAAGCAGAGGACTCTCATTAACGCTCCCCGCATTGGATAGCCTGCTGCTAAACATGAGAAGCCTAGCGTTGCTCTAGAGGGCAGAGCACCCCAAGCAACTGTCTCATGCTCGGAGGAGATGCTCCTGGAACTCGATGGGGGAAGCCTCTTTGTAGTTCTACAAAGCAACTTTCTCTAACTTTCCTCCACACAAGAGGAGCAGAGAGGCCATCAGTCCGAATGGATCATCTGTATAAACAGTGCTGCCGTATGACGACTTTCTGGGTTCCAGTCCTGTTGGCCAGCCAGAAGTTCTAGGCAGTTCCTCACTTCCTCTATGCCTTATTTCCTATGAGGATAATGGCAGTGAATACTTAACAAATTGTAACAGGCAGTGACTGTCACATCCTAGATGCCCAGTTTGTGCTGCCAGCCAGAATGGTGTGGATTTTTTTCCCCTACGCATCGTTTCCAGAGGGAGGTTAATTACCAAAGGCGTGACGCTAATTCTGTATTATCAGACCTCGCGTTCCCCCAAACACACTTCGTTACATTCTAAAGACCCCGGTAGAGGAACCCAGCTGACTGCCAGATTTCTATTTCTTCCAAGAGAAGAAACGTTTGCCAGAATAAAAGGAGATGGTTAGGCATCACGACACTTGCATCCGTGATTTCAACTGGTAGATGAGGCAGGGAGATCAGGAGTTTAAGGTGCTCCTCAGCCAATGGTGGGTTAGGAGACATCCTGGGCTACCTGAGACTTTGACTCAAAAGAAAATCAAGAACAAATACAGAGCAAAGAGAGGAAACAAGCAAAAACTTAAAACTTTAAAAATTGAATAAATAGGGAGGGGAGAGGACTTGAGAGTGTATTGAGCAAAATAAAACAAACTCAAATAGAGAGGTTTTTCCATAGTTCTGTCCATAGACTCAAACCTCAACATTCCCAGAGAGAGGGATCTCGGGGGATCCGCCTCAGAGTACTGGCCCGATTAATGATTGATGTGGGAGGGCCCAGCCCACTGTGAGCCAGCCTTAAGCTGTGTAAGAGAGGCAGGTGAGCAGGCCTCAGAGAGCAAGCCAGTGGACAGCGACCCTCAATGGCTTCTGCTTCAGTTCCAGCTTCTGGGTTCCTCCCCTGACTTCCCACAGTGATGGCTGAGCCCTCTAAGCCACATAAGCTCTTCCCTTCCCACGTTGCTTTCGGTCAGTATTCTGTTACATCTGCAGAAGGCAAACCAGAACACTGGGAACCGGCAGGAGTGGAGGGCAATTGTTGCACTGAGATAGGCTGTGTCAGAAAGACAAGCGTCACGTGTCCCCTCTCTACGTGGCATCTTGAGGAGAGAAACAGGACATATTTAATGGAAGGGACACATTGTGGGCATGGAGGTGGAAGAGGAGGGAGGGATTCAACAGAACGACCGTGGGGCAAATCTCCAAGCTCACTGGGGACGCACACACCACCATGACACCTCTGTACTGGGAATATGTGACAAAACCAATGACATTTGGTTGAAATATAATTTATATATGACAACACTGCACTTCAATCTACACACCAATCAACTTTAGTAACAGGTTCTACTCACACAGCCACCCCACAGCCGTGATTTAAAATGTGCCCCTCACCCCACAGAGTCTCATTTGTCTTTGGTGCTAGTAACTGCCACCTCTCTCCAAACCCTTGACCTCCAGAAACCCCTGATCCACCTTCTGGCTCATGAAGTGGCCTTTTCTAGAGTGTCACACAAACAGGCACAGACGGCAGGTCTCCTACTGCATCTTTACACAATGCTTCTGGAAGTCACCGTGCTAACGCGTTACCAGGGGGCCATTTTCTGCCGAGTAGCGCTCCGTCAGATGGCAGAGGTACTGAAGTCCATGCTTCTGTGGGAAGCAAGGGAGCTTTCCATAGACCACTGTAGCTTGCTACCTTCCGGGGGTAGCACAGCTTTCTAAGTATATTAACGAGCATTTGCAGGCCATCCTAAGAAACTAAAAACCGTTGCTTTCGGGACAGAAGGGGCTGAGAGACATTCTTTCCCTCTATGCTTCTTTTTTTTTTTTTTTTTTTTTTTCGGAGCTGGGGACCGAACCCAGGGCCTTGCGCTTCCTAGGTAAGCGCTCTACCACTGAGCTAAATCCCCAGCCCCACCCTCTATGCTTCTTAACTATGTTTTTCTAACACCCCTACGTCTCAAACCTGCCAAATCCTACAACTTCAAGTCTTTTCAGCCATCTCTCCAAATTATCAAGATGGCTGGCCCTGAGCTATTATTTCTCTAGAAAAGGAAGGAATCTTTGCTGGTTTCTTTCCTCTTATTTCTCACGTATCTTCACTGCAAATGAATGTCCTTTCCTTGACTATTTGCTTCTTAACAAGTACGCGAGAGTGTATGTGTGTGTGTACGTGTGTGTGTGACTGTGTAAATGTTGAGTGTGTATGTGTATGTGAGGGGTGTAGTATGGACATGTGTGAGTGTGAATGCTATGTGAGCGTAGGAGTATGTGAGTGTGTTTTTGTGTGCCTGTGTGTAGAGTATGTGAGTGTTGTGTACGTGAGTGTGAGTGAATGTGTGTGTATGTGAATATGTGCATATCTGTGTATGTGTGTGCATGTGTGAGTGTGTGTATGTGTATGTGAGTGTGTGTATGTGTATGTGAGGGTGTATGTGTGTATGTGTGTGTGTATGTATATGTGTGTATGTGTCTATGTAGAGTGTGTGAATATGTATGTGAGTGTGAGTATATATAAGTTTATATATATGACTGTGTGCATATGTATATGTGCATGCGTGTATATGTATATGAGTGTGTATGTGAGTGTATATAAGTGTTTATATGTGTGCCTGTGTGTGTTTGTTTGTTTGTGTGTATGTGTGTGCACTCTCGCGTATAAGTGTGGGAGCACTTCCAAACCTGAGACCCATCACCCCATGGCTGTTCTGCAGACACACAGAACGTTACTGAGCTGAGGGCTGGAGGTGCTTTATGGGATGTGAGAATGGGAGCAGACCCAGACACCCGGACAGAGCCCAAGGTGTGATCTCAGTCCAGGATGGCATTGACCACTACAAGACCCTGCCAGGCCAGCAGGGCACCTGTTCCTACAAGTAGGGGCCACAGAAACTCGATTGAAGTCCTCTTGCGAGTTCCCCCATGAAACATATTAGAGCCATTTCAAGGAGATCTATGACTTCCCAGAATGGTCCAAGCACTCAGAGTCCTGTTCTTGTGGGTTTTCCTATGCCTGCTTTAACATTAACAGCTGTGATAGGCTCTTGGGCTGATCAGTAGCTCAGTTCTGGTCAACAAACTTTTTTCCTTTTACATTCGTGTGTGTATGTGTGGGGGTGTGTGGGTGGGTGGGTGTCATGCATGATACATGTGAACACTGCATTAGAGAACAATCCCAGAAGTTAGAGGTTTTCACCACAGGGACCCAAGGGATCCAGCTCCAATTGTCAGGCTCCGTGGCAATGGCCTTTACCTGCTGAGCCTCTCGCCAGCCCTCAGGGGTTACTGAGGGCTTCTAGGGGGCATTACTGACCCTCACAGGAAGGAGGGAGGGGCAGGCCTCGTGTGTAGGATTCCCCCCATCCCTATGGTTCACTCAGCATGGTTCCTTCCTGGTTCCTAGAGCCTGTTCACTGTCCTGTCCCACACTCCATCTAATGCAAGGTTAAGGACAAGCTTTCCCGGGTACTGCCTGACGTGGAGTAGTCACGGCTGGTCTGGGTGACACCGTCTGTCACAGGACATTTGTTCCTGTCTCAAGCTCTCCTGCCCACCTTCTCCCAACACCGTGCACTGGTTTCTCAGAAATACGAGCTCCATTCTAGGTACAGAAGATGTTCCTTGTGATCCCGGGGTCTAGTCAGTCCAATTGGCCATTCCAACATGGTTCCACATACCAGGTATTTATTCTGAGCTTACCATCCCAAAGCAGGAGTCTGCTGGGAAACCATTTCCAGAAGGTAGAACCGAAGGTGAGGGAGGGTCCTTAGGGCCTGGGACCATGACTGGAGCTGGCCTGTGAAGGGACCGAACCCTCGGGGACAGTCAGAGACATTCAGCAGATGGGGGAGGGAAGAGGCACATTACGCAGAATACGGCGAAGGCTGGCATGTGGGCTCATGTGTGAGCTATCAATGACACTTGGCATGGCTCTATAGAAGGACCATCAGTTTAAAAAAGTTACCCGCCACTCATCCTTCCAACAGCATTAAAGAGAGCACACCGCTGCGGTATCCTAATGTTTTCACTTCTCTCTGGGTCTGGTAATTTCCCCTTTCAACCCACAGCGTGGGTAGGCACGTGCAGAGACTAGGAACTGACCAGAATTCCATGGCGGCGTTCCGACTTCACGGATTTTGTTTTTGCAGAGTCGCCTTCTGGGTCAGGCAATGATCAGTTTTTCTGTTTACACAAGGGTGCTGCCCTCTTACTCTACAAATGCGCTGACAGTCATCTGGTTTAAAGAGAAACTATGAAAGCAAGCATTTAGGGGGTGCGACCTTCAGAAGAAAGAGGGGGCGGGAGGTGCACGGCTCGAGGCAGACACAAGAACAGCACCTAGCATAAATGCAGGGCTGGAGAAAAGCAGCAGGAGCCCAAGGGCCTCTGTGCAAGAGGGCGGAGCCAGGTTCCTCAGAGAGAAGGCAGCTACCTCCAAAGCTAGACCGGTTTGAGGGAAAGGGGAAAGATAAGTGGGGTGCACGACATCTGGGGAACAATCAAGGAAGCCACTGGAACAGCTTCAGCACTGCCTCAAGAACAGGGTGTGTCTTGCTGCAAAAGTGGAACCTCCCCGGAGGTCCCTTCACGAGCAGAGCAAGGTAGCACTCAGGAGACAGGTATTGGTCCAAGCCGGTCACCACAGCGAGAATATCACCATATATGGAGCAAAGGCTTAGTGGGAGAAAGCAGAAAAGAAAACAAGAGAGTACTGAACAGGCTTAGAGACAGAAAGAAAAATGCCTAAAGATAACCTAAACAAAGCACGCGTGGCCGCAGTGCCGGCCTGTCTGCCGGCCATATGGCGCTCGATAAGATGGGACGTTTGCATTTATCTTCCATGACTTGTCTGCCGAGCTGAGAGCCAGGCCTCTCTGCAGAGACTGAGTCATGGTCCTTTAGCCCTGACTCTCAGGTTCCAGTCTATGCCTCCAGGGCTGGGAAGCGATCACTGCCACATCCCCTCCCCCATTCCTGCTGCCCTATCTCGACCCTCGAGTAAGCCACAGCCTCCACAGCTGTTTTCCCACAACCCCTGTAGGCCACCGGGCTATGGCTGTGAGCTCCTGGACCAGCTGTGCCACAACGGGGACAGCTAGCTAGCTCCTTAACATTTCGTCTCACTCAAATAACCCTCCATTTGCCCAGGTCCTCTGTCCGGGTCCAGGTAGTAACTGTAGAAGACAGCTTAATTCCCTGCCTTGAACAGTTCTTGGAATTACGTCTCTCTCTCTCCGGTATATTTTACCGCCTCATCTGTCCCAATGATAACAGCCAAACAGTAACTATAAGGTGCCAATCCCCTAAAGAGGGTCTGCTTTCTCTCCCTGAAAACCCCAAATATCCACACACAGGAGGCCCGTGCTCAGCCTGCAAACTGTTCTGACCAGACCTCAGTTTCTGCTCTGATCAGCTATGTTTTAACTGAGAAGCCCTGCTGGGGAGGTCACCGGAAGTCCCTCGTGGGGCTCACCAGACAGGCCCTTGGGATGCCAAGCTAAAGGTGAATTTTCAGATAAGTGGCATGGCAGGCAGTAATCCTGGCACTTGGGAGGCTGAGCAAGAAGGGCTGAGTTTGAGGCAAGCCCGGGAGACCTGTGAGTTTCAACCCAGGCTGGGCAACAGAGTAAGATTGTATCAAAACGAACTAATAGTTTTTGTAGCTGTATCAGCACCAACTGCCCTACATCTCACTGTGCCAAAAATACCAACAAGCAACCTTAGAGGAAGAGGGGTTTACTTCGGCTCACCGTTCAAGTGTACAGTCCACGTTGGTGGGGACGTCCTGGTGGTGGGAGCTTGAGGCAAGAGGGTCAGTCACATCTAGTCAGGAGGCAGAGAGAGATGGATGCTGGGATCCAGTCACTTCTTCCTTTTCATGGGCTGCAAGGTCCTAGCTTGGAGGATGGTGTTGCCCAATTTTAGGGTAGGCCTCCCCACTTCAGTTTGCCCAATTTAGGTTTTCCCTCACAGGTGTGCCTGGAGGCTTGCCCCATAGAAGATTCTAAATCCCATCAAATGCCTTGATGGCAGTAACCACCACAGGATCCCACGAAGTATTTGGGTGATGCCAAGTCCCCTTAGGCACAGGGATGTGTTCCTAGACATCCTGTGGCTGTATGAAACTGCAAACAACATCAACCGTTATAAAATAACTTAGTGTGAAATTTATAAATTAGGCAAAGAAACAACTATTTAAAAATGGAACCACACCATCCTGAGGTAAAAGATACTAAACATTTATTATTTTTAGATTTTTTTTTCCCCCACTGGACCTCAGAGACCAATAGTGACTGATACCTCAGAAAGAGGAGCCGCTAAGAAAGGGGGACATTGCACATATATTTAAAAAGAAGTTTAACTAAAATCCAAATTCAACGGGAAACCTTATGTTTCTATTTGTTATATCTGGTAAGTGCTTGTGACAGAAGGGGCCAGACCAGCCTTTGGGGCAGCCTTCCTCAGAGACCACCATAGAGACAGCTCTGGCCCAGCCTGTTTTTCACCACTGCTGCTCCCAAACGCACCTAGCCAAGGCCAGCAGCGGGTTCTCTGTGGCTCTGTCATGAAGCGCTGACTTCTAGTTGGTATGAACCACCTGCTAGGGAATTTTCAGCCAAAGCAAGAAGTTGCAAAGAGCCCCAAAGGAAAAGATTTGTGGTGCAGACTTAGCACGAGGGAGCCCCACGCCCTAGCAAGTGCCAAACATAGCCACTTGATACATCTCGAGGTTTGCACACGAGCCTTTCCTGAGCAGCCCACACCCTCATTCACAAACCAAAGGAATCTAAGATCAAGAAGGGCAGGGCAGGCTTAGCAAGAGCATGGGTGGCTTTATAAGTGGCCAGCAGCCCCAAGTCAAGGGCAGCCAGCCTGGGCAGGCCCTGACTTGAGTCTGGCAGAAGGCAGAGCCTGGCCCCATCGCAAAGCATCTCAGGCTGTGAACCCATGGGCTCCAGGCCAGACGTGGAGTCAGTTCTCTACACACAGCCTAGATGCAGCTGTTACTATCCGACTCTGACCCCCAAACAAGGCAACAAGGGCAAGACACTGCGATCTACAGCTTCCCGTCTGCTAGATGTCTATGGCTAATAATACTACGTCAAACTAAACAAAATCGCTGTTTACGTAAGTAGAATGTTGGAAATTATGTACGTCCCAGACAAAACTAACCACCCCGAGAGCTTCCTCAGACTTCATGCAAAGTTTTTAGAGCCACTGTGCAATGTTCATCTTTCGTTTTGCTTTGAGGTGGGGCCTGACCAAAGAAGCCCAAGCTAAGCTGCAACTCTAAGTGGCCCAGGTAGAATTTGAACTCATTATCCTCAGCCCTTTCCTACCAAGTGATGGGGTCGCCACCCTGCTCGGGGCTCATGACTACTTGCAGGGTGACTGTCGACTGTGTATTTTAGAGAGGCAGAGACTCACACACAGTGCTCACACAACCGATCCACGCCAGGGTCCGAGAGATTCAACCCTACACCCCGAAGGCATTGCACCATGGGTCTGCCCGCCTTTGTTCTCCGGCTCTGCTGATGGCTCAGCGGCTGACCATTCTATGGCAGTGAGCATGGCCAGGGCTCCCGTCGCACAGTGGTCTCTCAGTCACCAAAGCCTCGCTTCCTGAATTACATGAAAACTACATTCGGCAAATAATTTCAAGAAGAGAAAAAACATTCGGACGTTTATTTGGAGAAAGGGAAGAGACACCCCCCCCACAAAATGCACCCCTAAAATAAATAAAAAGTAATCCACAAGAGAAGTGTGGCCCAATCCATCTTCGAACTCATCTCTGACTGTGAGTTACTATGTCATACAGTAGACCACTGTTGTTGTAAAATTATAAAAAGGACTGTCTTTTACCCCCACTAGATCTGTCACCACAGTGCCCTAAGATATCTGCTAGATATCTTGCCAGAAACACACATCCCAACTCCATGGCGGCCCAGTGTCTCTGCTGCCACACACTCTCCCAAAGTCAAATCGCCACAAGAAAGAACACACAACACAATAACCTCTGATCCAACTGATAAGATATAATTGCCCACCCAAACATACAAAGGCCTGTACACTTCCGTCCCTTAAGAACATTCATAACAACCTGTAAAGGTACAGCATGGAATTTTAACACCAGCCTCCATGTTCTCTTGGCGTCTACCCCTCCAGTCTCCTCCCATCTCCCATCCTTTCCGTTCCTGTCTCCTCCTCTTCCCTCAAACTTCTCTCCCACCCATCCTTCCTTCTCGTCCAATGACAGGCCTCATTCTATCTTGTACCTGCCTCACCTGTATGACATCATTCCAGAGACCAATCAAAGACCCAGAGTGTGGCTTCTGAAGCTTTCCTCCCAGTGACCTCAGAGACAAGACAACAAGGCACAGAGACTGTCACCACTCTCCTGGCATCCTCTACCGCTTCTCTGAAGCCAGCACAATAAGTAAAGGGGACCAGTGAGATGATTCAGTGGGTGGCATTCTCCTCGCACTCCTGATGCCCTGAGTTTAATCCTCAGAACCTCCTGGAGGCAGAGAATAGAACCAATTACACAGACACGTTTTTTTTGACTTCCACACATGTACCAGAGCAGGTGTGCACCCCTCCACAACGCAACAGTGTTTCCAAAAAGAATCAAACACAAATAAGATGGCTTTTAACTTTAAGAGAAGAAATGCAAGCTGTGAAGTAGAATTGCAGAAGTCAGAGGCTACATCATGAGACAAAGGTAACTCATGTTACTTCCAAATGAGACCAAGACGGGAGGATTAAAAAGTCGAGGAGACTGACCTTGACGTGGGCCACGTAGTGATGACACACCTCATCCATGTGGGTCAGCTGCAGCCTCTCCGAGACCTGCCCTGCAGTCTCTCCCAGCAACACAAAATAGACCCTGGGCAGCTGGCCCTTCTCCTTCTGTGCCACATCAGCCGTCAGATTGTAGTTCAGACCTGACAATAAATAAGGGACGGAGACGTCAGCAAAGATGGACACTCAGAGTTGAGACCACTCAGCCCCATAGTTCTGTGGAGACCCTATGCCCAGTTCACACGATATAGAAAACTTCCCTAGAGCCCACATCAAGGCCTTCTAAGGAGCCTGTAGTGAGCCTACAGAAGACCCAAAATGGTCTCTGTCTTTTCAAGGATTCTGCACATCAGGCATACAGTTCACCCTTGTTCAAACTTCATGCCTTTGTGAGATGCCGACAGAACCACCCACATGTATATAATATAATATAATATAATATAATATATATATGTATATATATGTATATATATATATATATATACATATATATATCTTTCAGCATGTGCAGGGTGCTGCTCTGATAGGCCAACATCACGGCAAGCCTGTCAAATGTAACTAGAAGGGACTAACATCATAGACGTGACTTTTATTTGACCATAGGATGTGATACAGGGAACAACTGCTTACAATAACTGCGTATCTCTCACAAAAGCCAGACCTTCTCCGACTGTGTGTTACCCATGGATAATGAGCAGAGGGCACGCCAGACACAATGAGGTGTCAGCCAACACAGAGACAAAAAAAAAAAAGTCTACTGCCATGGAGCCCCATACTTGGAAATTGAGGTGCAGGCTGGGGATGGCTTTACTCTCAGGGTGCCCATCCTTCTAACAAGACTTTGACCATCATGGCTTCTACATGGTGCTTTCTTCCTGAAAACTCAGCCCCTATACCGAGAGGACAATGCCAGGCAGCAGAGTGGCCTGCACCCAGAATAGAATACGAAAAGGAAGGAGGATGCTATGATGTGTGCCAGGTAAACGTGGTAGACCTCGTCTCCATTACCCTGCAGTCTGTGAGCAAACAGCCAGCAGTAGGCTTTACAAGGTAACTGAACTCCCGCATCAGCAGATCTATGGCACCGTTCTCTGTGGCAGGGGCCAGCCCCCCTCTGAGCCGTTTTATTTCCTAACTCTTTTGTGGGTTCTGAGGTTATTATATTTTTTAAAGCCTTTTTAAAATGTATATGTGTATGTATGTGATTACAAGTGCTCTAGGATGCTAGAAGGGCCATCAGGTCTCCTGGGAATGGACATTCAGGCAGCTGCAAGCTGCCCAGCTTGGGTACTGGGAACCAAACATGGGTCCTCTGGAGACTCCAATCACTGAGCTGTTTGTCTAGCTCCAGGAAGTATAGTTTTCATGGTGGAAGAACAATAATGTCTCTCTAGAAAGACCAGATGAGATAGCTGACCAGTGGGGAGGCAAACGAGGCACCCCAGGCCATCTCCACACACCCATCTGTCAGAAGCTGAGCCACTGAATGCCAATGCTTGGCCAGTGTTTAAGTGAGGTGAGGCCAACCCACAGGACTGACTGTGTCCTTAACAGCATCAAAGAGACCGAGACCAAGGGAAGCCTGAACAGGGAGAGAGAAAGGTGACTTGACAGCTGCCTGTGGCTGTGCCTCAGGGTATTTTTGCTCTATCTAATGGCTTCCCTGGACCACTGCCATAGCATGGCTCCCCCATCATGCCCAGATAGCAGATTCCTAGCAAGTGAAGGCTATGACGCCCTAACTTGCACATCCCCACAAGCAGCTGGTTTCTAAGGGAAAGCTGGGTCACCAGGAGGGACCCAGGGCATGGATCATTCCAGGAGATAGTTCTACTGTAAAGAAAAGAACATCTAGGGAAAGTGATCTAGTAGAGAAAACACGGGGTAGAAGCTCATGTTACAAGTGCATGTAGACCTCTAAGACCTTGAAGAAAGCCTATTGGTCAGTTCACACAAAACCTTCATTTTTTGAGACAAAGGGACCCGAGGCTTCAAAAGGGAAGATACTCAGTCCAGCCCAAGAACCATCTACTGTTCAGCAGAATCAAGACGTCCAGATCTAGACTGGCTACTCCCACCACACAGTCTGAGAACCACTTAGTTCTTCAGCCTCACCTGACCTGAAACCTCTTATCCTTTGAATACAGAAGTGGCAGAACCAAGCAGGGTCAGACTCTAAGCCAATCTACTATTGAATTCAGGTAGCAACAACCCAGTAGTGTTCATTTAAATGAAGCGAGTTTCACAATGTTATTTAGTAAGATTGTATCTAGAGATGCCCGCTGCTGGGACAAAGTCAGAGGCTATGGTTAGCGCTGAATGGTCTTAACAGCCCTTTTCCTCTTGGCTACCAAATAAGGGCTCTCTATACCCCCAGGAAAAGGGAGCTGGAAGGGACAGCAGACCCTAGTGATCCAGCCAGATGAGCTCAGAGAGAATGGAGGGAACACAGGAAGACAGGGCGGGAGGTATGGACTCCAACTCCTCTTGGTCTTTTCCAATTTCCCTGTCTCCACTAAGGTACGTCTCTAATTCACGGTAGAAGTCAGGACACCCAGCAGCACCCAGCACTGGACAACAGTTTCTTTGCTCCTGTGGTACTCCACACTTCTAAGCATGCCCAGAGCTGTGCAGGGCACTTTGCAAGCACCCACTGCTCAAAGTATCACTGTAGTCGCTATCGAAGATTCTAAGATTCATGGGGGGTGAGGGGGGACTGCGGTTCTGACAATAGAGCCACGGCTGAGACAATGGCTCTGCTCTGAGTGGGGCACGCGGGTGCCAACCCCTTAACCTAGCAGATTTTTTTTTCAATGTTCAAGTGCCTGGTCACAGACAGACCTGGTTATCCAATCGCCAAAAGTAATCATTTCCTTTCTAGAACTGCCTCCTTCGAGCTTGGTATGAAGTTTATCTGGACATTTTAAGTATGAAGGCGTTGACTCTAACATCAGACTCTCACTTCTAGAAACAAGCAAGATTCACCATGAAGAAACTCCTGAATGAAGAGAGTCTGGGAGCCGCCAGAAGTAAGAAGAAACAGTCAACTCTGAAGCCCTCTGCGCCAGGGGAAGCTTTAAATAGCTCCCACTCAAGTGCCCCACGCATGTGCATGCTAGGCTGGAGCCAATCAGATTGCTTGGGGTCCTAATGCAAGCCAGCTCTCAAGGACCCTGCCCAGGATGATGCTGGTTCTGGTTAGCGCCGGTTCCCATAGCACATGACGCATCAAGTTCTTCCTTCTGGCAGTTTGTGTCTATGCCATGTCGAATGATGTCATGTGGTGGAAAAGCTGACCGTCTTGTCTTGCTTTTGCCTCCCCTCCCCTCCCTGCCCCAGAGCCGGTTCCCAAAGGCCCCCCACATGGGCTGGGGTGGGAACGAACGCCAGCTGTCCTGAATCAATTGGGGCTCTGCTCTGTCCCAGCCAACACCAAATCATTCCCAAATCTACATCAGAACAAGGTTTCAGCTGTGAAAGTCTGCTTGCTTGCGTCTCCTTCCAGCGTTACTCAGCTTCCCTCAGCGCGTCCCAGGAGAGGCGGGAAAGAGACATTTCCACTTTGCTAGCTTTTCTTAATTCTCTCTCTCTATCTCTTCCTCCAAAGAATGCGATATTTACTTGGCAGTAATTAGTTTCTTAGGTAACCCCGTTTCTTCCATGACAAGGCTCGACACTTTGAAGAGGCTTTGAGAATATTCTCTTGGTGCAGAAGATACAGCATCTCTAACATTTGTGGGAGCCAGGTATCTGCTTCCAAGTGTATTCCTGCTGTGCCTGTGGATCGATCACCCGAGGGCCATCCTCAGGAGCTGGGATCTACAGCTTGTCTGCAGGCAGTAATAGGGCCTTTATTCACGAAAAGCTATGCCAGGCTGTGTGTAAGCCAGGGAAATGTGACGGCAGAGGATCAGCGCGCAAAACAGAGGCTGGGGACACAGCCCGGTGGTTATAGAACTAGCAGAATGGGAAAGGTAACTTCATGGGGCTCAGCCCTTCCTCCATCTGGTGCTAGTGCAAGCCCATGACCACCAAGACAACCGTATGGTCTACCTCGAGACACGGCCTATGGGTGAGGGGCAAATCGCTCTTGGTTACAGCACTCGATTCTCTTTTGTGGCTGTCAAGAGGCTCCAAGAAGCCACAGGCAGCCAAGGATGAAGTATCCGGAATGCTCTCCGGAATGTGCCGAGCTCTTGCTTGAAATTGCTTAGTGAAACATGGGACAAACCTGTTGGTGGGGCTGCCCGCCCGCTGCCAGAGTGGGAAGCCAGCCGGCATGCCACTTGGCACGTGTCTACGAGGGCAAGCGAGGAGACCTCCTCCCGCTAGAATGTGAGCCTGTGCTCTGTGCCCGGGGCTGAGCACGAAGTCTGGCTGAGCTTCTTCTCACTTTGCTGATCCAAGAGCCCAAAATAACACAGATGAGGCTCATTTTCCCACCTCCGTGCTTCCAGAGTCCAGGGTGAGCACGGAGAACGGCCCCTGAGGCCAGTGCTCTCTGGAGTAGGAACATGGCTTTAACACTTCAGATCCCCCATGAACCCGGATGCTTTCCTGCTGGATTATGAAGTCCCCAGTTCTCAGTTCCAAACCCACTGTCCACTCTGCTGTAACCCTGGGGTTGGGGATCCCACAAACCTGTTTTGCCAACAGCTCCCTGAGAGGTTCTGCCAATAATAAGAGGGGAGAGCGAGACAGGAGGCTGCAAGGCTCGGGGGCGGGTGGGAAAGAAGGCTTTGCTCCTCCCTACTTATTCATCTGCTTAACCAACAACCTTTTCTTTTTCATAGCTATTGGCCCCAACAGTCATAAATCAACTTCATAGATTCTTCTCCAAGACCCAACACCCTCATTTCGCCTCCTCAGGGGGGCAAGTAGCACCACCCCATGCTCTCTGCTTAAAGATTTGGGTCCGAGTTGTACACGGTCCCTTTGGCAAACTCACAGGTTCCAATAAGCCCCCAGAAGGAGTCGACGGACTGTAACCTTGACTGGCCACCCAGAACCTTGGTAAAACACAGGTCACCGTGTTCTACGTTGGCGTTCTCGTTCAGTTTGAGTGTACACAGCTAACTAGAAAGCTTGCAGGTGATACCACACAGCTGATCAGCCCGCTACTGGCTGGCTACCAGCCACAGCGCCTCTCCTCTGCGGTTACCACTGCTTCCTCTCTGGCGTGCTCAGTCCCTTCCAAGAAGAGTCAAATCCTGTTAAAATGTACACTGTGTCCATCTATTTCCTCGCTGGATTTTGCCTATCGCAGGGGCCGGGGCAGATTCACCCCTTATGGACACCCCGTTTCTCATAGTATTCCCAGAAGTCACAATTGCCCCTCTACAGGCTGACCTTGATGCTCCTGCGACCAAGTGAGAGCTGAGATTTCCCATTGCTGAAGCAAGACTGAAGAGACAGTTGGTGTAAATGCCCAAGCCCAAAAGGCTCCCAGGACAAGAAGCAGCAGCCCAAGGGACAGACCAGCTGCTCTGGCTCCTACAGCCGTCCTCCAAACAGGTCATGAAGACCCATCAGATTGATGCCACAGAAGATCCTATCCTTCAGGTGTCCAGGTGGGGCTGCCAAATGCAGCCACCTGTTGGTGGACAACCCAGGATCCAGAGACCCTGAGTGTCCAAAAGACCTTTCCAGACAGGCATCACCGGGTAAACCACACACAGGATATCAAGGGTTCCACTGGCAAAATGGAAGTGGGAAGGAACACAGAGCTGTCAGCTCTGCATTCTGAATGCAGAGGCCCAGGAGATGTCCCTGGGCAGAGGCTCCTGTTTTCCTGGAAGATGCCTCATCCTTCCTCTACCTGGAGACTGGAGACCCGGTCTTCCTCACTCTGTGGAACCAAGAGTCTCCTTGCTGACCTTAAGAGATAGTGACCATGGGCCCTGGCCTATACAGCCCCAGCAGGCTGCCTCCCTCTCTGATGCCTATATAGCCAGAACAGCCTTCCATTCTCTGCCAAACTCCCCGATCCGCAGCCAGCTTGTTCTCTGGGTGGATGGCTCCACTTCTGAATGAGGTGTGCTTCATGTTCATGAAAATGACAGAAGAGAATAGAGCAATAGCTCAGGAACTCATTCCCTAAAAAACAAATAAACGAATGCCTACCTACCCCCTCTCTAGAGGGGTCCAAGGGCCAAGCAAAGTCTGGAACAAACTGATCCCCTAAAGTGCAACTTGGAGAAACAACCAACTCCCATCAGGGAGCCAGTGGGAATTTGGGGCTAAGTTAAGGAGCATGAATGAAGGGTTCTTGCAGGAGTGTGGATGACTCCAGAACAGCCACTCTGGCTGTCACCCCAGCATATATGACAACCTCCCCATAGCTGTATAGTCCTCTCCTCCCCAGTAACCTTCCACAGCCACACCAGCATGCCAGAGACCATAAGACCAAGCAAAACTAGGGCAGAATGATATACAAGCAGCTGAGAGGTATGGGTTCAAATGGCTGGAGTCTCAAGTGAGTCAAATGATCTCCCTCCTCTTCCTTCTACGAGGGAACAGACAACAATCCCCCCTCCAGGACCTTCAGTAGTCCCGGATGTTCAGATGGATGATGGTGGTCCATCTTCCGGGGGGAAGATAACATCTTATCACAGACAAATAACGGAACTTCTCCCTACTACCCTAGCGATGTCAATATCCTCCATGCCTGAATCTTAGTTCTTCCACGTGTGCACATACATGTACTTCTGGGGACTGAACTCTGGGTCTCACACATGTTAAGCACTTTCTTTAAGACTCGGCTATAACCTGAGTCACAATCTGAGCGCCAAGTGGTAAAGACCTCTAGAGAGCTGCAGGGTGCAAAGGGACATTTGCCTTCAATGACCCATGTGACAGAGGCTAGGGAAGTGACCTGAATGGAGGATGCACAGGGTGCAAACCACCCACCCCTGACCGCTGCCCAGGGGGCCCCTCACTGCCTGTGAGACGCATGTCACAGACAGCCTGCCTTTCCCATAACCTTTCGATCCTTTAGGAGCAATGGTCAAGCTCAGATCCTCACAGATTTTCCCCCCTAGTGGTCTGTGAAAAGCTGTTGTGTGACTGTGGCCCCAGAAAGCATAGGGGCTCCACCCCGTCTCCTCACACAGCCCTGGAGTCTCACACTCTGGGCCTTCTCATCCTTAAACTCATCCACCGTTTCTCCTCTGTACAAAACGACACTTCACTTTCACATTCTCCGGAACAGGGATCAAGACTCTAAAAGTGGTATCCACCATCGTGTCAGGAGCGGAGCAGCGAGAACTCCCTACAGGCCTGCAGCGCAGAGCTGTTTCCGGTGCAGGGCACAGGTGGATGCAGGTAAATGGTTATCGAATAAGGATCAGTGTGAACCATCGCTGGAATATCTTCTAGAGCTCTAACATATGTGTGATGAAATTAAGATTCGGGGCTTGGGGGTATAGGTCTGTGGTAGTCATGACCACTGAGTTCCAACATAATAATCACTTTCAGCATCCTGTGAAATGTTTGTTAATTGATTCTAATGACAACGAGCGGACCAGATACCGTTTTTTCATTAAGACTCTGATGTCTCCACCAACGAGGGTGATAGAAAGACAACAGCAGCCAGAAGGCGCAGCTAAGTATGTTCCCCAACAGCAGCTGTGTGAACTTAAAGGCGTCTCTTTGCAAATAAGCATTAGGTTTAATTGTAGAGTTTGTTCGATCCAGTTGACCGAGGTGACTTGCCAACGAGATCGGTGGGCATCTGCATGTGGACGGCTAGGCTGGACGGCCTGAAGCCCAGCTGAGGGAGCTGCACCTGTGGGTGTGGTTTGTGCAGGCTCGGGGGTTGTGCATAGGTGTGAACTGGGTAGTAGTGCCTCCCACACTTAAACTGCACACAAAGCTCACACGGAAGTGGCCAGACTTAGCTACAGCTCTCAAGTCGACCCAGCCTCAGAGGGAGTCTCAACTGAGGCATGGTCCGGATCAGTTTGCCTTGGGGTCACCTCTAATGGCGAGTGCTCTTGATTGATGGTTCATTTGGGAGGGTCCAACCCCATGCAGGCAGCATGAACTGCATAAGCATACGGAGAGAATGGGCTCCCCCCCCCAACTCTCTGAGATGCCAGAGTAATGCCTCGCTCTTAAAAACCTAAGCCCTGGAAACCCTCACACCCCCATCCTGATGTCAGCTGTGTGCCCCGTGCCTGGTTGATGCTGCAAGCTTACTGGGGGGCCTCCAGATTCCTATTGTCTTTTTATGTTAATGCATGGAGTGTTACACGCAGAGGAGGCTCAGGCGCTCTGTCGCTCTGTCGCAGCAGCCCGCATTCCCCAAATACAAATCCTCACGTATTTGGGGAAAGAATGCTGGAGGTGGTCCTCCGTGTTACTTGTCCTAGAGCCGGAGGGTGTGTGAAATTTGAAATATGCAAATGAGCAGGGAAGAGCCTGAGGGGAGGGGTATCCAGTCCACCAGACCCCCTGCCTGCAAAGCCCACTGGGACACAAAGTGAGAGGGAACAACTTGGGTCACTGCTATCTTAGCAGCAGCTAAGACTGGTGAGTCCTGACTCCGTGACTCATTACCGATTTCTCCTGGTACGTTCTTGCCGTGGAATCGGAAGCACACCGTGACATTCAGGCAGTTCACAGGCTGCTGTCCATCGTGACACTGAGGTGCTGTGATGTTGATGGAGCCCGGCAGGAAGATGGAGACATCCACAGTGATGACCGGTCTGGCCCTGCAGGACACGGAGGGGGAGGGGAACCTGTTAAGTAGCAGCTCTCTCACAACCAAACGCCAACTATGCGGGCAGAATAGATCCCGGGCCTTCAGCCAGCATTTAATTAAAGAATGAAATGCCCCAAGAGGGAAAGGCCAGTGTGTTCTGTAAGTACTTTTTCTGGTTTTAAAAGTAGCACATTCCCTAAAATACTAATGGTTTGCTTCCCGGTAACAAAGGCAAGTTAGTTGTTAATGAAACACAGCTGGCTGGGGCCGTAAATGAACCACCAGATGCTGGGCGATTATTTAAAATTTCACCCAAGAAGTTCCGCTTTCCATCTCATTGGGGAGACACTGTGGAGAAGTTTCTACAACATAAGCCAGGACGGAAAGTCGGGGCTCAGAGACTAGACGCAGAGCGGCCGTAGCAGCTTACTCCTGGAACCCCAGAACCCCAGTAACTGAGCCAGAAGGATTTCCCGGAGTTCCAGGCCAGCACAGGTACCCAAGTGAACACTTGTATTAAGAAGCCAAAAAAAGGGTGGGGGAGAGAGACAGAGACAGACCGTGAGATGGAGAATACAGTATATAGCCAGTGACTTCTCCCCCATTGCCAGTGTGAGGTAGAACTTGGCAAACTTCTATCTTGTCCACTTGGCCAAATATCCTCTTTCATTATGTCTCTCAACTCATTGAGAGTGCTCTAAAGAGAATTGATTAATGGAGTCCCAGCTGGTACCAGCAGAACACTTTGAGGAATCAGCCTGTCTGGCCTTAGGACAAAACGAAATCCAATAAACACAGCCCTCTCCCTGACATGACCACCGGCCCCAGCGCCTGATGGATGACCAGCGATGGATGACCAGCATCCCTGAACTCCCCCAGGCACCAAGACAAAAGCTGAGACAGAAGTAGGCGTCTCTTTCTCATCTTAAACATCTGCTCAAGGAGGTGTCACCTAAGCTGTGGCTTGACCTTCTCCCCTCCAGGCCTCACAAAGAGACACTTTCTCTCCTCTCAGGATCCTGGCCTTCATGGCTCTGGAGTAACACGAGATTAAGAGGCACCAACAGCACGGGAAAGGTGTGTGTAAGGTTCAGCCGAGGTGCACTGGAGTGACAGGACAGAGGGGACAGAGGATCAACCAACCCCAAGACAAGAGGACATTAAAGGAAAACCTGGGCTCATAATGCATTAAGAAGACACTCAGCACAGATGGCATGCACGAGGGGACCCCGCTGCAGCTGCGTTGCAGAGACAGGAGGGTCAACAGAAGGGCAGTGAACTGGGGGACTTGGAGCAAATCTGGCTACAGGGCAAAAGGAAGTCAGGCAACACCAACGCCTGAAAGAAACCAACATCCTGGTCTCTTCATTTTCTTCTTTCTCCCTGGAAGATACTAGAACTACTTATAAAGGAGATCACCAATCACACTCTCGTCGAGGGTACAAATGATGTCATGGTCAACTTCTTCACCTTGACGGGACCTGGAGTTACCATGAGAACGCTCGAGGGGGTTTCTAGATTAGGTTAAAGTGAGGCAGGGAGACCCACCCTGGATGGGGAAAGTGCCACCTATGGGCTGGGGGTCTCAGTCTGAAAAGAAGAAATTAGCTGAGTAGCAGCTTTCCGCTCTCTCTGCTTCCTGACTACGGATGCAGTGTGACCATTGCCTCACACCCCTGCCTCCATGACTCCGAGTGGACCCTTAAACTAAGTGTCAAAATAAACCTTTCCTTCCTTGACTTGTTAGGCTTTTTCCCCAGGCATTTTGTCATAGCCATAAAGAGTAGGCAGCAAAGAAGCTGAGGAACTGAATAAAATCCTGCTGCTGACCCCCTCACAGCCAGCTGGTCTCTTCCTGGTCTCCTACTTCTCCCCTCCCCTCCCCTTCCCCCTTCCCTTCCCCCCCCCCCATTCTCAGTGTGTGTATGTGTGTGTGTGTGTGTGTGTGTGTGTGTGTGTGTGTGTGTGTTCCTGCACACGCTTGCATATGTGGTCTCAGCTCTGCTGCCTTACTAAGGAAAATAGCTACTATCTCTTTCTAAACCTGACCCCCAAGTCTGAAGCCCATCTCTGGGCGGAGGCACACAGAGGCAGAGATCAAAGTGTCAAAGCTTCAGGGAGAGAGTAGGCTCCCTTCTATAATGATACCCTGGCGACCCCTGACCTGCCAGGCTGTGGAAAAGAAGATGAAAGGCAAGAGTCCATCCCTTTATCAGCTGGTCAGAAAGAAGGTGGGGTCCCTTCCCAGCAAGCTCAGCTGAGTGGGATGACATAAGCAGGAGCAGTCCAGACAGAACTACTGTAGATGTATCCTGTGTGTTATATGGATGCATCACCTGTCAATTAAAAAGCCTACGGCCTATGGCTTAGGCAAGAAATAGAAGGCGGGACATCTGGAAGGCAGAAAGGATTCTGGGAAAGGGCAAGGCCTGGGAAGATGTGGGGAGATAGATACATGGTATCTAAGCACAGGTAACCAGCCACATGACAAATTGTAGATTAAAACGAATGGGTTACCTTGTTGTAATTCTAGTCCAAGAAGAGCCTAGATATATAGACAAGGTATCTGTAAGCATATTTTGAGTCTGAGTCTTACTTCTGAGAGCATGGGGCTGGGAGGAAGAACCAAGTGTAACTCCAACAAGCAGCTCGAAAAGCTCGCAAAGGGTGGGCAAAGACCTCCTGCGCTCATCTCCCTCCAAGGTCTGTTACATCAGGTCTCTTTCGGCCTTTTTCTGTTTCCATTTCAAGTGTTGTTTCTGGATGAGGAGAGCAATCTTTCCTAAGCCTCTCTGGTCACTTCCTCTGCTCCTTGGTGGCATAGCACCAGGCTCCTATCACCGGAGCACAGGACCAGCCCCCATGAGCAAACTTCCTGAGGGCAGAGCGGCTCACACTCCTAGGGCGGAGCCCGCCTGCCACTTGCCAACCCCCGAGATAACAGGCAGAGAAGGGGGCACCCGAGGACAGAGCTGGGAGTGCTTTTAAGACTTCAAAGAAGCGGGTCATTAGAGTGCTTTTCCATGGCATAGAGGTCAAATCTTCACATGGTACTTTCAGGTAGACAGTAAAAGTGAACAGGGCATGGTTTTCACGGGTGCTGTTCTAGTTCTCCTGGCAGGCAGGGAAGGGGCAGGCGAAAGCTGGCTATGAGACCAGCTGGGCTTTCCTGTGTCCAAGAAACTCATCTGCATCCACACAGATGAAGATGCTCGGTTAGGTTCTCTGTTAGCCACAGCTCAAAGCTTCCCCAACCCCCAAGTGCGTCCCTCGGTGCCTGCAGCTACAGCAGACACAGAAGCTATCGGACGGCATGCGCTTGCCTCTTAGCTTGTTTCGCCCCAAATCAGAAGAAACTCCAAGTCTCGATTCCCTAAAACACTCTCCCTGAACCATCTCTGGATCCATGTACTCTACAGCCCATCTTCAGGAACAATAGCCAAGACCCACTGCCCCCAGTCTCCTTCCCCCTAACCACAGCTGTGTGGCCCCTCACACACAATACCCCAAAGCTGCATCCGTCTATACAGTCACAGATCTGCCAGGACACGCCCACTGGTCCTTTCTGCTGAATGTGACACCACCGTGGCCCCAGACCACGTGACCCTGCTTTGTCCTACGGGTCCTTATCACCATATGGAATTTTTTTAAAAAAAGCTTGCCCTGATTTGCTTCCCTGTTGCTGCGATAAACACCACGACCAAAAGCAACAGGAAGAGAAAGGGGTTTGCTTCAGCTTACAACTTACGGTGTAAGAAAAGCTAAGAGCTTGAAGCAGAAACCATCAAGAGTCACTTCTTTGGTTCTTTTTTTTTTTTTTTTTTTTTTTTTTTTTTTTTTTTTTTTTTTGGAGCTGGGGACCGAACCCAGGGCCTTGCGCTTCCTAGGCAAGCGCTCTACCACTGAGCTAAATCCCCAACCCCCAAGAGTCACTTCTTATCAGCTTCTCCCTCTGGCTTGCTCAGCTAGCTTTCATGTTCAGACCAGGCCCACCAGCCTCAGGGATGACACCGCCCACAGTGGGCCAGGCTCTCCTATATCAATTGGCAATCAAGAAAGTGTCTCACGGGCCAATCAGACGGAAGCAATCCTTTCACCGAGGCTCTCTCTTCCTAGGTGTGTCAAGCTGACAACTGAGTTCACCACCACAAAGCCCCTCATTCTTTACCCATAATGCAGGTTAACAGCGATACACACACCATGGGGTGGTTTAGAGGGCTAGAGGTCAATTCGTACTGTGAGTCCAAGACACGGGTAGGTCTCAGAAACATCGAGTTGGGCGGAAGAACTCGGGAATTAGAATGCATGTGGTGGGGCTCCGCTTATGTGGAATCCTGGAATAGGCGAAAGTGACCTGAGGTGACAGGAACCACAGCAGTAGATGCAATTAGGACATAGGAAGGCTGGTGAGATGCCTGGTAGGTAAAGCCCTTGTCATGCAAGCCAGGGGACTTGAGTTTGCCTCTCAGAACCCATGTAAGGATAGAAGGACAGAATCCAGTCTGTGACGTTGTCCTAACGTGCGCCTCTCCAACACAATAACGATAAGAAATAGCATTCAACAGCACTAGGAAATGTGCAGGGTGGCAGAAAGGACTTTTGTCTTGATGGTGGTGTAGTTCACATGGGTATGTGCACCAGTCTAAGGTCATTGAGCTGTATGCTCGAACTGGTACATTTTGCTCTACACAAATTGTAATCCAAGAAAGAAGGAAAACATATCATGAACGTAGCCGTGCGCTGCACAGCGGTGAGGACAGACCACAGGAATCATGGCAGTCCTTAGATGGCACCGCAGAGCGAGGTCATAACTGCTAAAGTTTGCTATAAGTGCACACTGTTAAACTCAGCCGTGATGAAATTACCTATGGCCAAGCGCAGGACTGCACATAAAATGCTAGTGCCTGGTGCACAGGAGGTGTCCATCGAAGTTATCTGCACCATCATATACTTCTATAGGGCTCTCTGGCTAGAATCAAAGACCCCAGGACCAGGTCTGTCACGTTCTCTGTCCAGCCTCTAGCATTGAATACATGCACAGTTTCATGCCAACAGAGCAGTGTGTGTAAGCTGAGAGAGTGGGGGCATGGACTTTTGCGATGGCCTCATCCCCATCCGCCTCTGAAGCTCCCTTGGGCTCATTGTTGTCTAACAGTGGGCTCCTTGCTACCTCACCCATGCGCAGTCTTCCTGGCATTCTACCTCACCAGACTGGACCTTCTGCCCCATGCTGAAGTCTGGGGCCTCCCGTCCACAGTGAGGGCAGCTCACTTAACAATTGAATCCATGGAGCAGAGAGATGAACAGAAGCTCCTTTGGGTTGGGAGCTCCAGGGGAAGAAAGATGAGGTCCCAGCACTGAGAGGGGAAGTGAGCGTCATCTCCCACCCTAACCCAGAAGCTATCTCAACTCATTGCAAAGGAAAACTTAGTTTTCTCCAACGGAGTTTCTGTGATTATATAAACCACAGGTTAAGGGTGTATCATACCCGCAATGAACAACAATGTAAAATCATCTTGACAGAATTTTTGAAAACTCTTTTTGCCTCATAATGCTTTGTTTGACCTTTTTTTTTTCTTTTTAATTTTTCGCTTATCTATTATGGTTTCCGATTCTGTGGGTTTTCTGGATTGCCTGTGTTCCTTGTGGTTTTTTCTCTTTTTCTTAAATACTGAGTATGTTTTCTTTTTATTTATCTTATTTTGTTTTAATCTCTCTGTCTTCTAAGGAGAGGAAGAGAAAGAAGGCCTGGGGTTGGATGGATGGGGAAGATCTGGAAGGAGATGAGAGAGCGGAAACAGTGATCAGAATATATTATAGAAATGAGAATTTATCTATTTAAAAAATGATAAAGTTTAAAAGACAAGCAATGCCTTTAATCCCAGCACTTGAAAACCAGAGGCTGTGGCTCTCTGTGAGTTCGAGGCCAGCCTGGTCTAAAGAGTGAGTTCCAGGACAGCCAGGGCTGCACAGAGAAACCCTGTCTCGAAAAACAAACCAAAAACAAACAACAACAAAACCAAACAGGTGCCTTGGGTATCAAGGCAGCCAACGGCACCATAAGAAGCCGGAGGACGAGTTTCCTCTAAGAGGGACCCTGAGGACCACGACGAGTTGTCAGGTCACTGTGAGGGGACTACAAGCCTCACATGGTACCACTGCAGCTCCCCCCAGCACAGGCCTCCACCATGGCCTAGCCCAAGAGGAAAGCTGCTGCATCAGAGAATAGGGAGGGAAGAGCGGAAACTGAGTTACGAAGGTGATAATTTGAGGAACCAGGGAGGTCTGACTTTAGCATCTGAGGAAGGCATTGCTCTCCTCAACACTGCAGGGCTTCTGGGTAGATGATACAAAACCAGAAAGTGGAATGTTAGAAAGTCACATTCAACCATATCCACATAAGACTAGCTCTTCTTCCTACCAGGCAGTCACACACTATCAACCCACAGCCTGAGGGAAATACTCCTGTTATTGTCTTTGGCAAAGGGAAATCCTGGAACAAAGGGGTCAAAGGGCTTGCCCAAGAAGCTCCGCCTAGAAGGGCAGAGGTAGGGCTTGAACTCACTACGACGCCTACCCTCTAGGTCACACCCAACTCCAAGGTTATTCTGACACTTTGACCAAGTTTAGAGCTGCCTAGCAGTCAGCTGGTTCTCTCCTGTGGGGTACGTCATCCAAGAGGAGAGCGTGTCCCTCTGGGGAGGCCCGGGGAAGCTAAATTCAAAGCATCTGCAGTGGAGGGCTACACGGGCTCTGGATCCCTTCCAGCTATAAAACCGGAGCAGTTTATTTTAGAACATTCTGCATCGAGTTATTAACAAAACTGTTGGCTCC
The DNA here is from genome assembly GCF_021556685.1 of Rattus norvegicus. Taxonomy (NCBI): domain Eukaryota; kingdom Metazoa; phylum Chordata; class Mammalia; order Rodentia; family Muridae; genus Rattus; species Rattus norvegicus. The sequence goes on along the minus strand of NC_141541.1, from coordinate 126,110,469 downwards.
CACTCCAAAGCAAAATTCTGCTTCCTCTGAGTCACTCAGGCCCAGATACTTAAGATGCTACACGGGTATCTTCAGTGCTCAGTAGGCTTTAACGAGGCCTGGGTCTAAGCACATGCCCCTCACCTCTGCTGTGCTAGTGAACAGACAGGAGGAGGCTCCTGGTCCCTGCGGTTGAGGACTGAGTGATGGTCCTGGTTGTAAAGATAAAAGCCTAGGCTGGACGGGGTTCCCCAGAGCTTTGAGTGTCTGGTGCTTACAGGAAACAAGAATGTTTATACAGTAGGTCGACAAAGGGGGGTGGTCGTGACCAAAGGCAAACAACCCTTGGATTAGGGTCTGGGTTACCCGAAACCCTGTGGTGGTGCCCCGGAAAGCTCTCAACTCCCTATAAGCTAGTCAAGGCGCACGCTCTGGAGCTCCGTGGTAAAGACTGTGGTAAAGAACGGGACTGAGAGAATGAAGTTAGCAGTCCTGTGTGAGCAGGGCCTTCAGTCTGCAAGGGGTAGGGAAAGAAAGAGTGGGCTGATAGAATCTGTCCCAGCCCTCCCAACAGAGCTCCAGCTGTTGTTGCTCATGAAGAACACGGCCCCTGCAGCAAGAGTCAGACATCTCACCTGAGGAGAACCACGCTGTCGGACAGGAAGGCTCCGACGGTGACATCTGAGAACAAGAATTCACAGACTCAGAACCTTGTGGAAACCAGCCCCAGCTGCCCTCTGGCACGGCGCCACCATGACAGAAACCCAGCCTTGTGGTCAGGGAGTCTTCCCTACTGCTACTGACTGGCTGTGTAATGACTTTGTAAGAATTACAGCCACATTGTCTTAAGTGGCAGCCAGCCACACGTGTTGGGTACGGGGGCCAGGATGTGTAAAACGCACCGCAGATTTTGAAGACCTAATTTTTAAAAATTGACTCCTTAGTAACTTTTATATTAGTTATACGTTAAGATGGTAAGATGTTGGCTATATTGGACTACAGGTCGTGAAAATTAACTTCATCTTGTCTGCGTATATCTCTCTGTAGTTACTAGCGTATAGTGTTATATGTAAATACACCCTTAAGCAATGATCAAGCTTTAATCACTAAAGCTACCGCAGATATGATTTTATTGGAATATATAGTTTACTGTAATCTGTGTGGGGTGGATAACTTTTTGGTGATTGGAAAGCACATCCTTTGCCAAGAATCTGGGGGTTCCTAGCAAGACTCTGTATCAAGGAGTTTCTTAGGCAGAAGCTCCCGTTCTGCCGGGAGAACAACTGTTAACTAAACCGAGAACCTATCTTCTCTCGCACACCTATCTCCACTTATCTGGCACAGTTTTGAGAAGAGGAGCTCACCAGGGTAGCCATTTCCGTCCATGTCAATGCCCCCCGATATGGACTGCCCAAACATCTGTAGGATCGGGTTTATCTTCCTCCCAGACAGCTTCTGAAACAGACAATAGAAACGTGGAGTCACGGGAGGGCAGTTAGGAGCTGCTGGAACCCAGCTTCCTCAGGGCACTGGGTCTGAAGTTATTGAAAGAAAAGACGCTGTCAGTAGAAATCTGGCCAGAGGTCTGCAGTAGGTACTTGAAGATCACACACTTCCTGATTCTTGCTTGCCTTGGCCAGATGTCTTCATTTAAAGCTCTGCCTGGGTTTGGTGCCAACAAACTGTCTATCAGCACTTGATCTTAAAGACTGGTTTTGTTTTTTACACTCATTCATTTGTGTACAAGGCTTGCTAAGGCTGCAGTACACATGTGGAGGGCAGAAGATGACCAGAAAGAGCTGGTTCTCTCCTTCGTCGTGTGGGTCCCGGGAATTAACCGTAGGTTGTCAGACTTGGCAGCAAATGTCTGTACCTATTGAACCATCTCACTGGCTCATGTGTGGTTTTGACGAGTTCAAGACAAATAGAGGCTCGGTTGATTTTCCTTGCGTGTGTGTGTGTGTGTGTGTGTGTGTGTGTGTGTGTGTGTGTGGTGTGGTATGTGTGTGGTGTGTATGCATATGTGTGTGTGTATGGTGTGTGTGTGGTGTATGTGTATGTGTGTTATGTGTGTAGTGTGTGTGGTGTGTGTGTGTGAGTGTGGTGTGTGTGTGCTGTTGGAGGGGAGGTGTGGAGGTGTGTGGTGTGTGTGTATGTGTGGTATGTGTGTAGTGTGTAGTGTGTGGTGTATGTGTGTGTGTGTGGTATGTGTGTAGTATGTGTGTGGTATGTGTATGTGGTGTGGTGTGTGTATGTGGTGTGTGTGTGTGTGGTGTGTATGTGTGTGGTGTGTATGTGTGTGTGTGTAGGTTAGGGGACAACCTTGTGTAGATCTTCAGGTGCTGTCTACCATTTTTGTTTGTTTGTTTTTTAAGTCAGTGTCTCTCAATGGTATGAAACTTACCAAGTGGTCTAGTCTGACTCCCGCAACACGCCCAGAGATCCTACTGACCCTTTGTCGCTAGTGCTGGGATACAAGACAGGCAAGCACTTCATTGACTGAGCCATCCCCCTTACCCTTTATGTCTCCTTTGCTTTGACCCAGGCACAACTGGTTGAGATGCTGGGAGCATCCTTCCCTCCTATCTGTTACTCAGGTACTAACTGTTGCGTTTGCCTCCCCTAAGATGGACAGACCACTAACGTATCCAGCTGGAAAGACATTCATGTGCGAACTTCCCCTCCAGCCAGTCAACCAGGAGGCCTACAGACTCCTGAGCTTCATGACTCAACAGCTTGACCTGGTGAATCTAGAACTGCGTGGTGCCGAGCCTCCGAGAAAGTACAGGGAGGGAGTCGGCCACTTCTCCTGAAAGGCATTCCTCAACCCACATGTCACATTCACAACTGTCCTACCATGTCCCATTTTTTTTTCTTTTTTTTTTTTTTTCGGAGCTGGGGACTGAACCCAGGGCCTTGCGCTTGCTAGGCATGCGCTCTACCACTGAGCTAAATCCCCAACCCCATACCATGTCTCATCTTATACTCCATTAACTTCATCAGGACAGAAGGCCTAGTTCGGGAATAGTTGTTGGGTCTGGGGAACCTGGTAAAGCACTTGACTTGCAAGCACAAGAACCTGAGATCTGACTCCAGCATCTATATAAAAAGCCAGATATGGTGGAGTGTGTTTGTAATCTTAGCATGGGGAGCCAGGGACAGGGGTGTCCTCCTCCCTAATCACAGGACTGCAGGTCTATTAGAGACCCTGAGTCAAAGGTTGTGGACAGTGTAGCTGAGAATGACGTCTGAAATTGTCCTCTAGTTTCATACGCACGTGTCCACATGCACACACACACACACATTTTAATAAAGAACACAGGACTGGAGAGGTTGCCTAGTGGTTAGAGCACAGTGCCCTCTCCGAGGCTCTGAGTTTGGTTTCCAGCACCGGCATTTGGATGTAACTGCCTGCGATTCCAGTTCAGGGTGGTCCAGCACCCTCTTCTGCCTCCTTAGTGACTTCATTTGCTGCACTGCACAGACATACACAAACGCACATAATTTAAAAAAAAAAAAAAAGATGCGGGGTTGGGGATTTAGCTCAGTGGTAGAGCGCTTGCCTGGCAAGCACAAGGCCCTGGGTTCGGTCCCCAGCTCCGGAAAAAAAAAAAAAAAAAAAGATGCTTTTAACAAAAGAATACTTGTCACACCGCCAGCCCTGGTCCCACAGAAGCTAACCGTTCCCATTCCTGTGGTACTTGTTGAGCCAGAAAGTCTCGTTTTCTGAGATCTGATCAATTCTGCCCTTTCTTCTGTCCACCTTGTCTTAGTTAGCTCTTTGTCTACGTGATTAACAAAAAATTGACCAAAAGCAGCCCAGGGAGGAGTGGGTTTATTTCCATTTACATATTATGATCCATCACGGAGGAGAGAAGTCAAGGCAGGGGCTTGAAGTAGAAACCAGGGGGGGGGGGATCAGTGCTTTTCAGCTTGCTCTCTCTGGCTTGATTGGCTAGTAGACAGACCAGGTCCACCTACTAGGGGTGGCCCCGCCCACAGTGGCCGGCCCTTCCTACATTACCTAGCAACCAATCTAATGGCGGCAATTCTTCAGTAGAGTTTCTCTCTCTCCTGGTGACTGTACATTTGTATCAGGTTGATTACCTGAAGCAAACTGTCCTGTAGTAAAGCCCACAACAGAATCACGTTCACAGACACCCGGGGGCTCGCTCACACTGCCTTTCTTTCTCTGTAATGAATCACACTGTGGGGAAGCCCTGGTGGGGCTGGGGGCGTGTCCTCGCGCTCTGCTGAGAAGATAGGATATTCTCTGCCCTCAGCGGCTGATAACTACAAGGAACTATCCCAGAGATGATCTAAGACAGCTTGCCATTTTCTGTTAAGGCAGTCGACAGGAAATGTGTGAGCATCAAAGGACAGCTCAGAGCCCTGTAGGCAGTACTTCAGAAACACTGCTTGTTAACAGGCTCGGCCACACATCCCACATGGCTCTGTCTAAACAAATGTGTGTGTATCTGAGCAAAACCCACACTTTGAAGCTGTGCATCTCGGCTCTGGAGGCCAAGAACACTAGAAGCAGCTTGCTGTGGGTTCTTGTTTCTTGGGTACACTGTGGCCCGGAGCCGGGGAGAGTGAGGGGTGGTCCGTTTGGGGGTGGCGATGCAGATTTAAGTTATCCACTGACATCTGCAGGCCATTATGCTCTAAAGCCAGGAAGATAAGTCTGCACGGTGCTAATAACTGTAAATGGAAACCAGGAACTGTGGGAAACCTCCGCTTGACCAGGTTTATATGCAGCGTCTGTTAGGGCAAGGGAAAGATCACAGGAGCCGCCAAGACATGCCTGGGGGCTCTTGGGTTGAGAAAGGCATCTAAAGATCTTAAAATCAACACTTTTCATGGTAACCCCGAGGAGGCGCATGAGTTAGAGAGGGACGTGGGAGGAGTCCAGGCTCTGATCTCACAATTTCTCCGGCAGAAATAATACTAGTTGGGGCCAAAGAAAAGCGACCCTGTTGCCTAGATTCATTCCTGATTTCTTCCTCCAGTTCTTAAACACAATGCCCTCTCTGTCCAGTATCTGGGCCCGGAAGAACCTGTCATTAAGGGATTGTTTTTCCCTTTTAAATCGTTGGCCTGATCATATACATATTAGCAAGCTTAGAAAAGTGTGATCATAGCTGTTTCTCTCTTTCTCATTCTCTCTCCACCCTTTTTTTTTTTTTTTTTTAAGAGCTCGAAACTTCTCTCTGTGCCGGCTAAGCAAGTCAGGGTGCGTGCTGACAAAGGCACCGTTTCCAGACGCCAAGTGTGGCTTCCTACTAGACGCTCCACACTGACCACAAATGCAGCTTTCTGCAAGGGTCCCACCCAGCAACCAAACAAAACACTGGAGAGCCGAGCTAGAGGGGAGGCAGGGGCTCCTGCAGGTGGCCCCTCTGTATGATTAGCTTCCAAGGTCCAGGCCCAAGCTTCCAGGAGGATGTGTGGAGAATGACCCTCCCCCTTCACTCCCCACCCCTCACCCCCACCTGAGGACTCGCTCCTTAGATGACATCACGAGGACAGAGCATCCCTGACCCAAACCATGCAGGCAGCACTCTGTTTCCAGCTTCTAATGAAGCTGTTGGAATCACCTAAAGTTTGCCGTCTCCATGGTTACTTGTATCTAGTGACAGAAGGGCAGTCTGTGTGGATGGATGGATGGCCCCAGGAAGTGTGTGTACTTCGAGGCAACACAAGTCCTCATATCTGTAGGTTTCCCCATGGAACTCCCTTGGGCAGACCTTTTTTTCCAAAATGCAGTTGAGGGAGGAAGCTACTCGGGGCAAATTCAATACCCTCTGCGGGGCTCATCAGAAAGCCAGTGGCTAGGAAGTGTATCCGCCTCACACCGGTGTTAGAAGGATTCAGGGTGGAGAAATGACAGGCTCTCTGGCCATAGCTCCTCCTCCTCTCCGTGAATCTCTCTAGGGATCTTTCCCTTGGTTGAGGGCAAGCACTGAGTAAGCAGGTGTTGGCAGAGAGAAAGAGCCTACGGTTAGCAAGGCCCCACCTTCTAACTCAGATTTGCTGCCAGGACTGTCACGCATGTGGACACTGTGTCTCCAGAGCTGGGGAGTTGCTCTAAGGCAAGAAGAGCACTTACTGCAGGACGTGAAGACCCAAGTTCAAATTCTCAGGGGCCACACAGAAAGCCAGGCATGCCACATGAGCTTGGACGGGGACGACGGGGACAGGGAGATGGCTGCTGGGCCTTTAAAAGCACCAGCCTAGCTGTAGTGTCTCAAGGGAAGGAAGGAGAGAGCCATAGACCAGGGGCACCTCATACCCTCCTCCTGCCTGTGTGTATTACACATGTGCACATGCTCCTAACACAGAACATGACACACACACACACACACACACACACACACAAATGAATAAATAAATAAGTAAATAAATAAATGAAAGTGAAAGAGATCGTAGCCCCGTTTACACATGCGTCCTAAAATACAAACCTTGGTGGGCAGAGCAGGTCCTAGACGACCCCTGACTGATGCCACTCTGCATGGGTTGGGCGTAGCACTTCCAAGACACCCAGAGGCCTGGGGTCACTAAGAGAAGGAAGTGGTGGAGAGGTGGAAGAGACAGAGAAGCAGAAGGATGTGGGCACAGTGAGGAGAGCAGAACAGGAGACTACAGGGCAGTGGGGAACAGCCTGATGTCAGTAGCCGACAATGCCACTTAAGGCCATGGTTGGGTCCTGGGCTGTGCTGACACTAGGGCCGTGTCTGGGTCCACGGCCCTGCAGTAGCAGAGGTCTGTTACCACCGAAGGCCAGGTGGACATGCCTGCTCTGGGCTGCTACCTGGGGCCCTGGGGCCGTGTCAGTATCTGAGGGCTGTGCAGAGCTGGCCCCACCCCTCGCCTGGGCATCATGGTAGAGCTGTGGCACTAGGGGGAGCAGGCCCAGTGCCTCACCCAGGAAGCACAGCAGAGCTGGCCTGGTTCTAGGAGTTTCGGGTGAGCTAGCCTAAGTGCATGAGAATCTGAGAGCTGGCCCCCTTCCAGCTGTGGCATTGGGCGAGCCAGCCTGAGGGCTTGAGCACGGGAGAGCTGGCTCTGGTGGTGTGGGTGTGAGACAGTTGGTGGGCTGAGAAACTCCGATACCACCTAAGCCCAGATTTAGTAAGGCTTTGAGCTGGCCCACCCAACATCTACCTCATCTGTGAACTGCTGCAGCATGCAAAGGGGCCAGTTCTGCAGACCCAGAGCTGCGCGGGATCTCCATGACTCAGGGCAACAACAGAATATCCAAGAGGAGTCCTGGTGAGGATCTGTATTGATCTACAGCAAAAGCCAGAGGCTTGAACCAGACCAGCGGCTCATTGCAAGGAACATTTGCTAGGAAAGCTGTGTGGACAGACCGTAGGTACACTATGGACTGCTCCGTGACCCATCACAGCTTTGACAACAGGATTCGTTTGTTTGTTTGTTCCTTTCAGTGGGAAGGTTGCAAGAGCTGACGAAGGATACACAGGGATGGGGAGATGTGAAAGACTGTGAAATTCGCAAAGAATCGATACAAAGTTATATTTTAAGAAATACAAACCTTGGGCTGGAGAGATAGCTCAGCCACAAAAAAATACAAATCTGAATTGTACTTTGTGTGAACGGGAAGCACTCAAGTGTTCAATTCTAAATATTTGCTGACAAAAAGGGGTCTTGTTTTTGTGTTGTTTTTAGTTTATTAATGAGGATTTTATAGCCCAGGCTAGCCTCGAACTTGCTTCAGATAACTTAAACTTCTGATCTTCCTGCTCCTGCCTCCTGAGTGCTGGGCTTTCAGACATGTGACACCATGTGTGGTGTGTGGGGTGCTGAGCATGGAACCTGGGACCTCATGCATGCTCGCAAGCACTCTGCCTACCAACTGACGGCAGAGCTCTCATCGTGTGCTCTTTTCTGTCACTGAGCTACTGGGAAAAAAGGCACAAGCCACTCTACACACACCACACATATCCTGACCGTGTTTCTGTCGAGAGCCTGACTTCCTTTTTTCCCATGGGCCCGGCTTGATACCATCAGCAAGATTGAGCACTGTGCTAACGAGGCAAAAATAGAGAACTCGCCACTTCCATGTTCCCAAGTCCGGGATGTGAAACCCGGGCTGTGATCAGCTCTGGTTTGGATGCCAAGTTTGACAATAGACTGTGACAACTTCGAGGCCCTCTGTGGGTTCCTGTGTCCCCAGATTATGTCTTAAGGTTGTTCCTCGGGCCTGGGGGTGTGGCTGAGGTGGTAGAGCGCTTGCCTGGCATAAGCATAGCTCCGGGTTCTGTCACCTGCATCATGTGAAATAGCTTTGTGGCACACACCGTAATCCTAGTGCTTTGTGGGTAAAGGCCGGAGACTCAGAAATTGAAGGACACCCTCAACTACCTTGTAGGTGTGACACCAGCCCAACCCGGGTTACACACAACACTGTCCAAAAATAGTTCAATATTAAAAACAAATCAAATGCCACTGGCTTCGTACACAGGTGGTTTGATAAAGACGACAACAATAGAGGAAGTTGCATCTCTCTTTTTAAACACGAAACCATGTTTTTAAACACGTGACTTCCAAAGGCATTGCACTTGTGTGTGTGTGTGTGTGTGTGTGCGCGCACACGCATGCGCGCACAATTAAAAATAACAAAATATTTGAAAAAATATTCAGGTAGTCTTTTATGTAGGTGGAATATACTCCTGAATTGGGCAAATTGGAGACTCTATAATAGTTTTTCTGGATTTCATAAACATTATCAATTATCAATTAACTGCTTGTTCTTTCCACTAGTGAAAAAAATGAAAGAAAGCCCAAATCCACATTCCCATAGCATGGTGTACAGTGAAGCATATCTCTCTCTCTCTCTCTCTCACACACACACACACACACACACACACACACACACACACACACACATAGCACTCACATGGCACACACATATGCACATGCACACATTCACACATGTTCATACACACATATACATGTGAGCACACATGACATATACTCACTTGCACACACACACATGCACACACCCCTCATACACGCACAGCACACTCACATACCACACACACACACAATCATCATGGCCCCTCCCATCACTCACCATCGAGTACTGGGGGACAATCCCCTGGGCATCACCATGGTAGATATAGACTGTGCCAGCAAAGTCATCCTCCATAGGCGCCCCGACAGCCACATCTGAGGGGGAAACAGCTGTTAGAAATGCCACGTGGGGTGATAGCAGTGCAGCTCTCTTAATTCCAGCCATCATGTCTGAATCCCATCTCCTCACGATTTCTCCAGTACTCATTATTCAAACGTTAAATTGGGCAAATGGTCTCCTCACGTTTAAAAGGTGGGAATTTACAGAGAGTGAGGAGAGTTACTCCCAGGAAAAGCGTCTCTCCTCGTCCTCTGAGGGAAGGGCACTGAGGCAAACCATAAAGGAATCACAAATGGGGCTGGGGATTTAGCTCAGTGGTAGAGCGCTTACCTAGGAAGCGCAAGGCCCTGGGTTCGGTCCCCAGCTCCGGAAAAAAAAAGAACCAAAAAAAAAAAAAAAAAAAAAAAAAGGAATCACAAATGAAGATGGCTGCCCTAACCTTTGTCTGTCAGAATTCCACAGACAGTGGTTGGTGCTCTGAACCTTCCTTCCTTTCTGCCCGTGGCTTCTAATAAGTCATATGTCTGCTCCTGCGACACCAAGGGTGGGAGGTGTGCATTCCCAGGACCCTGAGGTGACAGCCCTCTGACTGAATGAAGCCACTTGTGGCCAATGGTGTGAAGGTCTGAAGGGGCATCTGGCCTAAGCAAGTCACATCCTTGCCCTGCAGAAGCAGCTCCTAATGTCTGTACACTCTACACAGTGAGGGGAAGAGGTGCTAAAAAAGACCAGAGAAGCCTAAGGCTGTGGAGGGGACCATTGTCCAAGAAGAAGTGGACATTGGATACACACACCATCCATTCTTCTGACACACACTGTACTCAATCAGGCTCAGATGATCTCCCTGTATCCACTTCCCCAAAAACACGACAGAGCGTCCTAGATGCAGAGTCAAACGTTCTGTGGCGGGAAGAAGCCTGTGGACCAGTCCCAGAAGCCATGGCAAGCACATAGCACAGAGAGTGGAGCTGACAATGGATCATACAAAAGGGCCATTCTGGTGGCCAGTCCACCTTTCAGAGTTGCCCTTTCTCCCTCGGGGAGTTTCCGTGTAGAAGGGAAAAATCCAGGAGCCAGCCACAAACAAGGGACAACGTTAGAGCGTGACAAGCTGCTGCACCTGGAGGGACCCCATGCCCCGAGAGAGGCCCTACTCACCTGGGAACCCGTCATCATCAAGGTCACCCAGGCTGGCGATGCTCTCCCCAAAGTGTGCGTTGTAGGCAGCATCTCCAGTCAGGGTCAGCTGTTCCTCAAGAACTCCCTGGGAAACCGGATGGAGTGGGGGAAGGAGGAGGAAGGGGAAAAAAAGCACAATAAAAAGTCAGAGCTCAGAACATCACCCTCTTAGGGCACAACTGTGGACAGGAAACAGCTGGGTAGCACCACAGGAACCCAAATATCTCTCCTCATAGCAAAATAAGGCCTTTCATCTATACAATGAGAGTCTGGAGTACCCTGAAATACATTATAGAAGAAAGGTAATAGCAGGTGGACTAATTACTGAACCTCGTTTGGCCAAATTCAGACAGGCAAGCCTACCCTCTTTGTTCCCACTGGGTCTTTCTTCTCAGCTTTCTTCCCCCCCCAAATCAATTCTTTGAGGCAAGGTCTCACCGTGTATCTCTGGCTAGTCTTTGTGTGGATCAGGCTGGCCTTGAACTCAGAGATCCTCCTGCCTCTGCCTTTTGAATGCTAGGATTAAAAGCCTGAGCCAGAGCATCCGACCCAATACTGTCTTAAGGTGCATCAGAGCAAGAAACTATGACCTCAGCCCCCTCCCATAATTCTCTACCAGACCTTTTAAGCCACCTCCTCTTTCCTGGGATTTTCAAAATCATAAGGCAGGGTGTGTGTCTCTGAAGGTCTCCTCTCCTCAGAGCAGATGAACTGACTGTGTTTGTCTGAAAGAAAGTGTGTGAATGGTTCAGGACCAAGGTCCTAGGTCAAGTTCAGGAAGCGAGGAGACAGACAGGCTCTGAGAGGAAAGGCTTCTGTGGCACCTCCGTGTCCTGCCCAGTGCCTCGCTGAAACTGGTGTCCGATGTCTTTGCACTCTTAAGCTTCCCATCCCAGGATGTCAATTTGAGATTAAGAAATCTCCTGTCTTTTCCTCAGGGCTGGCCTTGAATGAATCTAGTTCCTCTCTCCAATTCCTGACTCGAGCTTTTAGTAGAGAGGTGAAGGGTAGGAACCGTAGACTCTGGTAACCAACGGAGTACACATTTTTCTACCTTCCCCTCTCTTGTCCCTTTTCCTATACGTCCCCAAGGTTGCTTTGCACAGGGCAGGCATGAGTCACCTTGTCAAGGGGCCCTGTTTCTGTACTCAGTGCCACTGGGGTGAGGGGTGTAGCACTATAGCTCAGCTTTCAGACTCCAGAGCAAACACCGAGAGGGGTCAAGGACATATACGGCACCAGAATGCCCATAGTCCCCATGAATCACCAACATAGAAAAACCAGGACATTAAAACACCGGGCAACTTCAGGCTTAGGAATCTTTAAACCTCCCTGATGTGGAGGCACTTTGGACCAACCATCTACCCACAGTCCACCGCACCAGGGTCTGTCTTTTGTTGTGACTACATTTCTACTGCTATAAAAAGAATTCACAGCTTGAAGAAACGCATAAAGATGTGATGATTTGATTCACTTAATCAGTGAGACCCCCCCCACCTCAAAAACACAAAAAATGGTTGTCCCTTGGTGTCTGGAAATACTGGTGTCAGGACCCTAAACTAAAACTTTAGATGTCCAAATGTCTTATATAAAACAGTGTGGTCTCTGCATAGAACCTATGAATGCCCTCCCCTGTCCTTAAACCATGTCTAGATTATGTACAATGTCTGACACAATGCAAATGATATGCAAATAGGTTTTACCCTATGTCATTCAGGGAGCAGCGGCAAGGAAAGTCCAAGCATGCTCAGTAGGACAAAAAGACGTTTTGTCCCCGTGTGTTCAATCTGTGGTTGGTTAAATCCAAGAACCCTTGGGCACAGATGGCCATCTCTGTAACTCTTCCTGCTAGTATGGTAGGGGAAATCCCAATTCCTTCTTTGTATATCTACCCATATACGGTTCAGCCATCCTGTGTAGACCGTATGGCACTTCCTACTTTGTCGAGGAGGAAATGGGGGATCGATTTCGAGCCACTTGCTCTTCCTTTGTGTAAAAGAGTTGGCAAGGTTTAGATGTGAGCTCACACAGTGGCATATAATTGCTAACCGAGTAGGCTATGGCTCACTAGAAACAAGACTCTGTGCGTAGTGTAGTCATGTGGCGTAAGGTATGAGATGGGGCTGGGGGATGTGTGCTTGAACACTTAGATTCTGCTTTCTCATGGGTCCCCTGCCACTACTGATTGCTGCTCTGCCCTCCCTCTCCAGGCCCCGCCCACCTTCCCTCCACCAGCTGCAGAGGGGAGAGCGGCATCTTTGCAACTCTCTCTCTCTCTCTCTCTCTCTCTCTCTCTCTCTCTCTCTCTCTCTCTCTCTCTCTCTCCCCTTTGTGGTTCTACAGGACGTTGTGCTTACAGCCCTGGGCTTGTTTGTCAGCCTGTGCCCAGCGTGAACTCCTCGCTGAACAGGTAAAGACCCTACTACCTCACGGCTCCACGCACATCTTCCTGTTGGAAGCTCAGGCCTAGTCCATGTCACCTTCCTACTCAACTCCTACTGCTTCCTCGGGCTTCCTTGAAGATATCCTACCCCTCTACCCTCTCCTCAGAGAGGCGGTGTGGCCCAGAGAAGATGAAGCAGCCAGCTTGCTGATGCGCAAATCACAGCCTCATCACTTTTTAGCTGTAAGGTTAGAGACAGGCGAGCTAACGAAGACCCTTACAACCATGAGTATATCACAGTGGCATCACTTAGAGGAAGCAGGAAAAACCAAAACAGCATCCAATAGTCGTGAAGACTCCCCCTGGGTCCCATACTTTGAAGTGTCACACTGTATATAATTGTCCACTAATGACTCATTAACCTTTTCCATGCAGGACTCAGGCTTTCCCTCCGGTGTAGCCCGGTGGGTGCGTGTCACATGACTATATGGATGTTCCTCCCCAATGCCCGCCTCCTCATTGCCCACTTTGTACTCACGTGTCCTTGGTTGAGGTAGACGGTAACCTGCCCCTCATCTCTGATCTCGGAAAACATGGGGGCCCCCACGAGCAGGTCGGAGAGACCATCCATGTTCAGGTCTACTGCGCACAAGGAGGAGCCGAAGTAAGATCCCATCTGTAACCAAGTCATCACGACAACGTGCTGAGGGACTGTCCTTACACACCGAGGCCCTCCCTTCATCGGCCCACTAGCTTAGGAAGCACACTTCCAGTGCCTCAGAAGCCGTGTCAGCAGAGCATGAGCACACACCCAGCTCCTGAGGACCTCCCAGTCGGTGGGAGACCAAAGCTGGCCAGCCCACAGGTCCCTTTGCTACAGCCCTGTAAGGGGCAGGTAAACAGGCCAGTCCCCAGAGAATGAGACGCCATGTTTGCCTATGTGCTCCAGAACCAGACAATTGACAAGGCAGAGCGAGAAGGAACATGAAATCTCATAACACAAACAGGCAGGAAAATATGGCATGGGGCACACGTCCTCTCCAGCCTTCCAGGGAGTAAGGGATGGAGCACAAGCTGACATGGCAGAAGAACATGTAACTCAAGGTTGTTTAACAGATAGGGACACCGGGCCTGCTTGTACTTGATCTCCTTGAATCACAGTGTAATCAATACCTGCTACTTTATTCCATTTTGTTTGTGTGTGTGTGTGTGTGTGTGTGTGCGCGCGCGCGCGTGCATGCATGCACACGCATGTACATATGTGTTCATGTGTGTGCCTGTTCATACATGTGCAGGTATATATGCCCATTTCTGTCTCCGCAACACTGAGGTTACAGGATCATGGCACCACTCTTGGCTTTACCACATGCATTCTGAGTGATCCAAGGATCTCACTCTCCTCCTCATACATGTGCAACAAGACTCTACCAATTGAGCCAGATCCTTGGCCCCAGGATCTGTCATTTTATATCCAAAATCTCAAACACAAAGACCAAAGATACAGGCTTTCGTCTGCACGAAAGAAGTAAAATGAAAATTAGCACCTCAAGTGTGCTCACATGCGCTAAGTGGTGTGAGTCCTCAGTAGCGTCCAACTCATGACACTGAGTGCTGGAGACCGCAGCAACCTGGAGCCCTCGGGCTGGCTGAGGTAGCAGCCCCACCCAGCTGTGGCTAACTACCCTCACCAGGAGGGCTGGCTCCAGCACATCAGCTTTTCATCCCCAAGAGAAGCTCTCGGTGTTGACTGGAAGGTACTTGTTTCACATGCTGAGAATGTGTTCATTTCTTCTAGACTAATCGCTATGGGGTTGGCGGCCTGGGGCTGTGATCCCAGCTACTGAGAAGGTTGAGATGGGAAAACCCAAAGTACAAGGGCTTAGCAAATCCCTCCCTCAAAAGTAAAACAGGGGCTGGAGAGATGGCTCGGTTATTATGAGCATACAAGACTCTCGCAGAGATCCCGAGTTCTGTTCCCTGCACCCACACCGAACAGCTCACAAACCCCTCTACCTTTAGTTCCAGGGGGCATACGACATCACGGGCGCACGAGGGGACTGCACACACCCATGCACATGTACGATAGTGTAAATTATAAAAATAAAAAAACTGTAAGGAATGGTTAGAGAAGAGGTAAGGATGGATAGCACAGTGCTGAGAGAGCTTCGCTTGGCAAATGAGAGATCTAGGCTAAGACACGGTTCTGTGATACAGGTACAAAGGAATCCTGTGCGTGCCAAACAGAAGCTTGCAAGCCGAGCCTGCCCTAAAGGGCTGCAGGTTCGAAACCCCCTCTAACACAAAGAAGAGAGATTGTAATGTTGTTTTTAAATGAATGCTTTCTAATAGAAAGACCTGGAGTGTTCTCTTGCTTCTGAGTCTCGTTGGCAGCTGACATCGGGGAGTTCGAGAGAGGCAAGAATTCTCCAAACTGCTTCCTGCAGTTAACGCTGGCCCTGGTGGACTGGGGAAAGTGGCTTAGAAACCCAGGCAAGGGAGAAGAGCACAGCGGACAGCTGTTCTCTGGCTGAGCCCCAGGAGGTGATTAGCTTAATCCCAGTGGGCGATTTATCTTGGTGTCTTCATGGGTGTTCAATCAAAAACCCTTCAGTTTGTAAAATGCGGATGGACAACTTTACCGATAACACTTCAGCGTGTCCAAGGACACGTTCTGAAGCGAGAGTTACTTAACTGGAGGTCCTCAGCAGCTTCGGGTGTAACTGCATTCACACCTGAACCACAGACTTAGTCATGGCTCCTGTGTTTAGTGTTTGTAGGGCGTCAGCTCAAGAAACAGACCTCTTTTCCAATTTGTGTTGTTATTAGCTTTCTTTCTTCCTGAGAGGGAGCCAGGGCACCAGGCAATTTGAACTGAACTGGAGCCAAACAAAAGCAGAAGTGGTGGGCGGCTATGGGAGCTGGAACCTCCTGCTGTCTGTGTTGCCCTGAACAAAAGGCCAAAGTCAGAGGCTTGCTTTGGAGGCCTGGGGGTTGGGGGGGGGGTCATGTCCTCTCCCTATGAGATAATGGGGGCCAGAGAATGAGAATCTCCTGTAGCAATAAGCAGAAGGTGTCGATAGAGTGGAAAGGCTTATGGTGTAGGGTTAATTCCAGAGCAGGACAAAGGCTCTGCCGAGAAGAACCCTAAGGAGAGGGATCCAGGAGGGGGCCCAGGTGGTAAGGCACCTGCTGTGCAAACCTGAGGACTAGAGTCTGAGCATCCTGGGGCTGAGGAAGCAGGGGACAGGGGCATCCCTGCAGCTCACAGCCCAGCCAGCCCAGCTGAGGGCCTCTCTCACAATAAGGTAGAGAGTGACTGAGGAAGACATGTATGCACATATATACATGTACACACATGCACACGTGCACATACGTGTGCATATCTGCATGACACACACAGAAAGAAGGATGGAGGGAGATTGGAAGTAAGGAGGGGCAGGGGAGACGGCTGTGGAGCTGGGGTAAAGCACCTTAACCCGTCAGTCTCTGCATGGAAGAACCTGACTGGTCCCATCATAAGGAGGCCATTCAAACAGACCTGCGTCTTCTCTAGAACCCATTGCATTGGTCCTCAGGCAGCTCAGACACGGGTTCTCGAAGGCTACAGGCATCCACATCGTTGCCTAAAGCTGACTCACTGAGACACAACTGGCCAAGGAAGCCACTCTCCAGACCTAACCAGATTGACGATGAAGGACACTCAGCAAACAGCATGGAGGTGCGTTCCCCTTCTTCAGCCACCCCAAAAGAATGCTCACACTGTCACGTGTAGGCACATTATCCACGGTGGACCCCACCAGCCATTTGTTATGTGACAGTCACACCCTACTTGGGGTTTTCTTTGCGGGGGAGGGCGATCTTTTTTATATATCACCAATAGTATGTAGCTATCTCTTTCCTAACTTCAGGGTTGCATAGAAAACTTAGTTTGCGAATTCTTCACGGTTACTTTCTGACACTAGTATTTGGGGGTTTGGGAGATGTTAAAATAGCGCACGCCAGCACACCTCCGAGAGCTGAGAGCAAAGCCGAGTTTGTGGGTACATTTTTTTTTCACGCAAAGGTTATGATCATTATATACTGAGTGTACGTTCTAAAGCTGCTAAAATCGCAACCACTGGAAAGAATAACAAGTACACGCCAGCGAGGGTTTTGGAACCCCGAATATCATTCACCGTCGGAACACCATGAAATGGTTCCAGGCTGCTGTGCAGCAGGAACAACTCGGACAGGAAGGAAGCAAGCGGGAACCGGGGAAGTGGGCCAGGAAGGAGTAATCACTGTTGCCCCTCGTCTCGGGGAAACTGGGCAAAGCCTCCTGGCACCTCCCTCCCACATTTCATGCACCCTAAGCTTTGTCCCAGAGCCAACTAAAGCCTCCAGCAGCCTCCATAGAGTCCCACAATCCTCCTGGCCTCAGCCTCATTCCCCTGAGCCCCTAAGCTCAGCCACACCTTCCTGCTAATCCAAGCTACATAAACACAGGCAGGATGGGAAGCCCAGGAAAAGGAAGTGAACGAATCACCGAACCGATCTACTGACTTAATCTCACGGGTCACAGTGGAAACTTTCAGGAAGCAGGGGTGGAGATGGGCATAGTAGAGTGTCCCAGGTAGGTAGCCCTTCTCCAAGGCAGCCTTCAGAAATGGCTTTGTGGTTTATTTTATACTCAATGTCCTAAGAAGACAAAGTCGTTACCCAAGACATTTATATCTGAGAATAGTAGGATAGAGTGACAAAATCAAACAAGCAAGCAAGCAAGCAAACAAACAAACAAAAATGTAAAGCCCACACCATAGTGTTTAAGGAACTGTAATTTTGTGTTGTACTGCATTTGTGGTGGTGGACACAGCCTCTAGGTTGTAGATTGAACATCCCTGTACGGAGATCTAAGGTGAGTTTTATTTTCATTTTCTTTATGTGACAGCTGTCCCCCTGGTATGACGATGATGTAAGGAGAAGACATCAGTCAGATGAGACAGAGACAATATCTGTCTGCCTGTACCCCTTGAAAGCGATCGCTTCTGTGGCTGCCCTTGACGGTACCGATCTTTTGGGGTTGGAGATGTGTGTCCATGAGACAGTCAGAGGGAGACAAAGGTGAAGGGAGGAGGCAAAGAGACAACATGCTTCATTTGCATGCCAGCACCTGGTTGTGACAGCTTTTAAAGCACACCTGTAACTTAGCCGTGTGGAGACTCATGTGGTACATGTCTCCTCAGATGAGCATGAACCCTAGGTTATAGGTGACCTCGACGGGAACTGGCTCTCACACGAACCACATCAAGAACTCACCTTTTTCCCTGATGCCTGGAAGATCTTTATTAAGGTCCCTGATCTTCGGTCAGCTCTAAATATATAAACCTATGGAGGGGGAAAAGAAAATCCTAGTCAGAATGAGAGCTCTGACTAAAGGTGTTCATAGTCTTTGTCTTCCTTTTGTCTCCCACAGAGGTACGCACACAGATTCATGGTAACAAAGGTATGGACAGAACTCTCCATGACTTGTGAAGAAAGCTTCCCTAAATCCTGGGGCAGAAAGGATCTCCACGGCTCCTGAACCACACAGTTTGTAGAGACCACACACAAGAAGACCAGGAAGCCTCCCCAGTTAGAACCAAGCGATTCAACCCTTGGTAGATAGACAAGCTTTCTCTTTAAATTAACTCTTCCTGTCCTGGGAGGTAAGCTTTAATGGATGGCACAACCTAAGACAAATGGGTGAATGTTGGCACTGGTGATTACCTGTAGGATCTCTGGCCCCTCGGGTTACATCTCCTTCAAAAAGTATTTCTGTTCTGTCTCTGTCTCTGTCTCTGTCTCTGTCTCTCTCTTGTCTCTGTCTTTCTCTCTCTATCTCTGTCTTTCTCTCTCTATCTCTGTCTTTTTCTCTCTGTGTCTCTCTCTGTGCATGCGTGCGTGTTTGTGTGCGTGTGTGTGTGTGTGTGTGTGTGTGTGTGTGTGTGAATGTATACCACATGTGTGTGGTATGTGGAGAGGCCAGAAGAGGGCATCAGATCTCCCAGAGCTGGAGTTACCGGGGACTGTGAGCTGCTTGTATGTCTGGGGACTAAACTCCCGTCATCTAGGAGGGCAGCAGGCACTCTTACTCACTGAGCCGTGGCTCCAGCCCCTCTGGTTACACAGGACACAAAGATGAGCTAATGAGAAGTAGGGCTGAGGGCTCTTTCCCCAGCTAAGGAACAGCATGTTGGTGTGAAGGCCCTGACGCTCTCACACCAGTAAAGAAGATGACCCGAATCCTAAAGGTCATCATGAAGAAGTCTAGGAGCCCTGCTTCCTCCCCAGGAGGCGCCATGACCACTGGGGTGTCTCCTTTCATGGCGTACAGGAATTCATGTGACTCAGACAGAGCCAGTTCTGGACAGAAGTTATCAGAGTTCAACTACGCAATCCTCCACAGCCTCCAGCTCAGCGCCCTGACATTTGGTTTCACTTTCAAAGGACCTCTCTCTGTAGCACCCTACTCCCAAAACACGGGTGGCAGCAACTGCTGCCTCCTGCCCGAAATCATCTGTAGAGAGGACATCATGGGCACATCTCAGGCAAGCAAGTCAGCTGACGCCTTTTAGCTCTCTGACCTCTTGGCCGAAGGTTCTCATGAACCAGGAGAATGGTCTGACAGATCACTCACTGATCTACCCTTTGGACTAACGGCCCATTGTTCAGTTTCCCCCAACACTGGTTTGAACATTAACTGTCCCCATAGGCTCACGAGTTTGAACACCTGGTTCTCAGCTGACGTTTGGAGGGGGGGGGAGTGCGGGGGGGTTGGGGGGGTGGGGGGGAGGTGGAGCCTCGCTGAAGGTCTGTGGGGTCAGGCCTTGAGGTTAGCTTTCGGCTCCTGGAGCATAAATGCAATGTGACCAGACAGCTTCCCGACTGCCGCTAAGCTTTCTGTATCATGACAGAGTATGTCTCCTCAGACTCTAAGCCATGACAAAGACTCCTTTCCCCCAATTGCTTCCTGACAGGTATTCGGTACAGCAATGAGGAGAGCAATGCATACAGCCAGTAAGATGAAAGTGGGATCCTGAGTGGGACTGACTGGACCCTGACAATACCAACAGCCACAGCTCCCCATGTTGGGCCTTAGAGGCCATAACTCCACAGTGTCCTCTACCTTCTTGGAGATACATAGAGAAAGCCATATTTACATGTTCTCAGGTCATAAGAACACAGTGGGGACTTTTTTTTTTCTGAAACACTGGGGAAACAAATAAAACCCACCGTCATGGAGCTCTAAAGACGTTGCAGATGAGATGGGATTCCACCGAGTCAGAGGTAAAGGCTTGGGAAGATGGTGGTATTTGAATCTGTACATCACTGGATGCTCTCCCTATTGGGGGAGGGATTGGGGAAGGGTCCCGTGATGTCTACACACAAAGTTATTTGCCAAGAAGAGAATTGGCAAAGAATAGTATCTATACTCTAAGTTTTCAAGGTGAACTCTCCCAGCGTGAGCAGAGGGAGACGGGCTCCCTGTCTGCTGGTCACTTACACATCAACCCATCTGGGAGT
The DNA here is from genome assembly GCF_021556685.1 of Rattus norvegicus. Classification (NCBI taxonomy): domain Eukaryota; kingdom Metazoa; phylum Chordata; class Mammalia; order Rodentia; family Muridae; genus Rattus; species Rattus norvegicus. The sequence goes on along the minus strand of NC_141541.1, from coordinate 126,090,226 downwards.
GTTGGGGCAAAACAAACCAGAAATGCCCTCCGGAGAAGCATGTGTGCGCCCCTCCTCTGCCTGGCACCATGACATGCCTCAGGCTTTTCTCCTTACCTTTCCAATGCCTTCATCCTGTGGGGCACCTCCTACCACGTCAGTGACAGACGGATGAGAGAAATGGCCGGCGGTCACTGCATAGCCTAGACAGGATGAAGAGGAAGCAAGGATTTGCTTGATGGAGGTCAGATAAGGGAAAAATTATGCAGCAGAAGAAAGGGCTTCCCAGGTGGGTAAGTAGACATTACAAGCTAGTTATCCTTGGCACATGGACCTCCTGGAGGACAAGTGGCAACTGCCAATCTTTTCATAATCAACATCTTGTCTCACAGAAATGCATGTTTGTGGGGACACTGGAGGACCGTGCCTTAGGATGGTCCTCTATGGAGCAAGGAAGGTGCTACATACTCCCTGTGTTTTTTACTTTGGGGAAATGGAATTCTAGTGACGCAGTCCATACACGAAAAGGTGCAACTCCGTGAATGGCCATGCATATGCCTACAGTGCAAACCCCATCCAGGTCAAGAAAATGAACAAAGGACTTGGAAGTCAGCTCAATGGTAGAATAGAGCTTAGGTTCAGCACAATGGTAGACAAGACTTGCGTTCAGCTCAATGGTAGAAGAGGACTTGGGACTCAGCTCAATAGTAGAATAGGGCTTGTGGTTCAGCTCAATGGTAGGATGGGGCTTGGGGCTCAGCTCAATGATTGAATAGGGCTTAGGGCTCAGCTCAATGGTAGAATAGGGCTTGGGGCTCAGCTCAATGGTAGGATAGGGCTTGGGGCTCAGCTCAATGATTGAATAGGGCTTAGGGCTCAGCTCAATGGTAGAATAGGGCTTGGGGCTCAGCTCAATGGTAGAATAGGGCTTGCTTGGTATGTAGGTTCGATTCCTAACAGCACAAAATATTTTATGTTCTCTTTTTCGCATAACACAATAAGTGGTTGAACAACCATGCCCAAGATTACCAAGCAAGATTCAAACCCAACATGTCTGACTCCAGAGAAGCTGAGGTCAGCAACTATGTCATGTCCTTTTTAAGAGAAGGACAAGGACCCATGATGGACAGATGCATGGACTGGTGAGCAGATGGGGAGTCGAGGAATCTGGGTCTGAAAGGAACCCAGAAACAATGAAAAATGGTTGTGTGCGCTGGATTTAAATGTCTCTTGCCTTCCCAAGACCATCTGGAAGGCCAAACTCGCACCTCCGGCCAGTACAAAATGCCGTCTATCCTTCAAGCTTTCTCATGACCTTCAACCCCACTGCTCTGATTAAACATTGACTGCCGTGACACATGTCAGCCGCCATCACTTTAGCCTGGCTAAATCTTGTTTTCCACATGGTTGACTTTTTCCAGACGTTCACTTCACCCAAGGCCGCCATGAGTGAGACCCAGATCAACTGCTCCGTGCTAATCCCGGCAGCAGATAAGGGTCTCAGAGAGAAACCACAGGCCCCAGAGTTCTCAGGATCTGTCCTCAAACCTAGAGCCACCAACCAGCTGTGTCCTTCTCGTGCTTTCCCTCAAGTCCCTGACTCACTGAGTCTCTCCCTTCATCAAATAGACAGCGCCCCAGGAATCAGAAGCGCAGCCCCCACTCTCGTGGTGTTCCCAGCTTCATCCGAGGTTCAGCACTAGAGGCAAATGCACTCCTTGGGGTTGGGGCTTCAGCACTTAAACCCTGTGTCAGAAACCGTGGATGAGTAACTGACTTCACTACCAAGTCATCTAACTCCTTCACACTCTGTCCTCTATGAACCGTACTCGGCAGTGATGGCAGCTGTCTTGGAAGACTGTTTTGGATTACCCACCAAGCATGGCATTGAGTGAGAGGTGTTTGAAGGAGCTGGATGAAGAAACACCTCAAAGCTTATAAAGTGCCCTGCTGCTCGGCAAAACACTCATGGCGGGAATGACAAGTCCCCAGCTCCCTACACCCGCCCAGCATCTTTCTAGAAAATTCTCTATGCAGAAAGAGGGTTGGAGGTTCCCTTGGCTGCGATTGTATACAGCAGCCATGAAAGACGACATTATTTTGTCGGCTTCACCCTTTCTTTAGTTTCCCTTTCAGTCTATGTGAGGCCTGGATTGGAGAAGGGACTCAGTACCATCACACAAAGGCAGCCCGTCTCCGTGTTTTGTCATATTTTTGTTTTGTTGAGACAAGGTCTTGCTAAGCAGCCCAAGGTGACTTCAAAGTTTTGATCCTCCTGCTTCTACCTCCAGAATACTAGGATTACAGGGCTGGACTGTCATGCCTGGCTTATCTCTGTTCTTAAAAGGGCATGGCCTTCTGTCTGCACCTTCCCTCTCTTCCTATTTCCTGCCCTCCCTTTCTCCCTTCCCTTCTTTTCCTCCCTCCCCTTCCAGTCTTCTTTTTTCTTCCCTTCTGCCTTTCCTTCCTCCATTTTTGTTTTTTGTTGAAATGGCATCTCACTATGTAGTCCAGAATGGCTCAAATGTTCTTGATTTCATAAACCTCCTGCAGAGGCCATGGGCTCTGGAGTAGCATGGGTACACACCACCGTCCCCAGACCAGGACCACTCTTACCTGGCGGTTGCTAAGTTAAATCATGCCTACCTTCTCTCTAGACAATTAAAAAATTGAAAAAATGATCGAAAAACATCTCAGAGCCTTTGAGTAAGGCTCAGCATGGAAACCCCCAGTTCTCACTGCTTCTACTCATGACCAGGAAGCAGACCCATCATTCAAAATGATGTCCAGGGAAAACCAGGATCCAGTCGAGTTTGCTTCATATCTGACCATCTGAACGTGACTGACTGCCAAACCAAGGCCAGGAAATGGTTGTTCCCCTGGAAGCTCACCCATCAGATTTCAAGAAAACCACCCTGTTTGGACTGAGTTCCTCTTCTACCACCCATGTGTGCAGCTAGACGTCAAGCTGTTAAGGGAACTCTGACAAAAGTGTAACTAGTTAGGCGGATTAATGTAAAAGCCAGCTACTGCTTCTCTCTGTCCTAGTAATAGAGCAACAGTCCATGAGCTCATGTTGACAGAGGTCCACCTCGTTACCTATGGACTCCCCGGTTACTCACCCAGGTAAGTATACCGTCTGTTCATGATCGCGTCATCGTTCAGCTTAAAATACGTGTTGTCTGTGAGATTCAGCACCTTGAGTGTCCCTGCCCAATAAAATGAGCCCGGAGCGCCCATGATCACCAGCTCCTAGGGAGAGAAGTCCGAAGGGGAATGGAGTGGATTAGGTGATGCACTGGGAGCCATAGTCACAGCAAAGAAATTTGAAATGCCTCGTTACGGCAACACATATGGTATCAGATCCTGGGAAATCTGGAGTTTATCGCTGCTAGGCCTAAATATGAAATTACTAAGCGAGGAGAGAGAATGAGAGACAGACCAAGTCCCTGTTTTGGACACCGAAGCGGCTGCATGGACCCTCGTACCTCCAACCCTGGCTTCATCCTAAGGTAAAAAACAGAACGGTGAGCAACTGATGCTATTGCTAAACATTAGACACCAGGAAACAGTGCTTGAGAACATATCAACAGCAACCCTAGCATGGTGATGGTGCACTCCTATATCCCAGCAGAAGTTCAGGGCCAGCCTAGCTACATAGCAAGTTCAAAGCTAACCTGAGTTTAATGGGACGTTGTCCCAATATGAATATTGGCCAGGGAAACCAGTCAGTCGCTAAAAGGGGTTTTGCAAAAGCCTGACCACTCCAGTTCCATCCCCCAAACCCAAGGTGGAAGGAGAGAACTGACTCCCGAAAGTTGTCCTTATCACTGAACATGTACTATGGCAGGCACACCTACGTACATGCACACAAACATCAAGCGTGTCCATACGCATACACAATGATAAATAAGTAAAATTTTAAATACGGAAAGAAGGTCAGAATGATAGAGAAAGAAACAACAAAAACAAATTTCATCAGAAAAAATAACAATGAAACCCAATGCTTTTGTAAGTTAATAATTTTTTTTTTTTGGTTCTTTTTTTCGGAGCTGGGGACCGAACCCAGGGCCTTGCGCTTCCTAGGTAAGCACTCTACCACTGAGCTAAATCCCCAGCCCCGTAAGTTAATAATTTAAAAAAAGTACAGCATGCACACATATGGTGCACATACACGTATGTAGACACTCGAGTAAGTCTTTGACAAAAGAAAATAACTATAAAAAATAAAAACTAGAACAGAAAACACAACAAGGCACCCTGAGACTGTCTTGGGGTACACAAGTTGTTATTGAGAGTATGAAATTTTGAGTGACATATCTAGATGACTACACAGACACAGACCAGGAGGCTGAGTCTCCATGTATTTATGGCTCCTTCCTCATTGGGATGTAGAACTATGGGAAGCCTTTTTCTCTTCTTTCTATCTTGTCCTCTCTCCTTTCTTTCTTTATGAGAACAAATCATTTCTGTGGGAAAAGGTGGCACAATGCACATTCATTCAAACATTGTTCTGGTTTGAATATGCTTGGACCAGGGAGAGGTACAATTTGGAGGTGTGGCCTTGTTGGAGTAGGTGTGTCACTGTGGGTGTGGTCTTGGAGTGGGTGTGGCCTTGTTGGAGTGGGTGTGGCCTTGTTGGAGTGGGTGTGGCCTTGTTGGAGTGGGTGTGGCCTTGTTGGAGTGGGTGTGGCCTTGTTGGAGTGGGTGTGGCCTTGTTGGAGTAGGTGTGTTACTGTGGACATGGGTTTTAAGACCCTCATCCTAGCTGTCTGGAAGCCAGTGTTCTCCCAGCAGCCTTCAGATGAAGATGTAGCACTCTCAGCTCCTCCTGCACCAGGCCTGCCTGGATGCCGCCATGTTCCCGCCTTCATGACAATGGACTGAACCTCTGAACCTGTAAGCCAGCCCCAATTAAATGTTGTCCTTACAAGAATTACCTTGGTCATGGTGTCTCTTCCCAGCAGTAAAACCCTAACTCAGACATCCATCTACGTATTCCCCTCACCCTGGTGTGAGAACACTGCCAGTTCTCAAAGGGTATTTGAAAGATAAACCACGAGTTCCTTAGAGGAGAGAGACTATTTTTCTGGCCTGAGCTTAAAAAGGAATTGTAACCAATGCCCAAACACAGTGGGCACTGAAGAGTGTGAGTGATGGCCACAGGACCAGTTGTATACACAACTCTCTTCATCTGCAGCTTGGTCTAGACCGAGGCTCTGAGCAGCAGCAGGAGCCTACAAAGACTGCAGGACCTGGGTGAAGGAAGGGATGTTTTCCTGAGATTTGCCTTCATCCAGAAGAAAAACTAAGTAGATACCTAATAACTCCTGTTACCTCTTAAGTGTTACAAAGTACATATACAACATAATCTTTTATAAACAAAGTTGTCTCATTCCTTAAAAATCCAGAAAGTGGGCTGGAGAGCCAGCACCTAAGCACTTGCCCAGAAGCATGAGGACCTGAATGCAATTCCCAACACCAGGCATGGAGGCATGCACCTAGAACACCAGCACTGGGGAGGATGAGGCAGGCCGGGGTCCACCAGTCAGCCAACCTAATCAGCAAATTTCAGGATCATTGAGAGACTCAGACTCAAAAAATAAGATAAAAGGCTCCCAAGGAACAAGACAGCACATGAAGCTGACTTTTGGCCTCTATAGATGCGTGCACATGTGTGTAGTATATATGTATGCATGTATGTATGTATATGCATGTGTATATACATATGAATAAAAACAATAAAATTAAAAAATTAAAACATGAGACAAAGCTCCTATCATCCCCCTGCTCTTTTAGTCATCACAGTGTTTTATCTCCGTCCAAGCTGGCCTGCTCAGCCAAAGCTGCGACCCTCCCACTGTACTCAAGAGAGGTACTGCCTTCCTGGAAGCCCTTGAGTTTGGATTTTTCTATTCACTGCGGATGATGGCTAGATCCTTTTGTGTACCATTGTCAAATGTCAGGAGGGTGTGATCAGTTCTAAGCTCTGCCATGCAAGAACCAGCCAATGCCAGTGGTGCACACAAATGCACACAGGCAAAAGTCATAGTTGCCTAAATCCAGTCCCTCAATAAACACTGTGGGCCTCTCTCCAGTTTCCTTTATGATACAGTGTCATCTAGATGTGCCTGAAAGGAGCCACCAGCCTTTGTCTGCCTGCCACATATATTATTAAATCTGAACCAAGAAATGTCCCCCTGCCATCTCCATGATGGGTCAGCTCATGTCTTCTCTAGAATCTTGGAGTATATCACCTCTGCCATTCTAGTCCGCAACGTGGTTAAAGTGGTCCTTTATCCTCAAGGACATGAGGTATTCATAACTCACAGAGGACGGATGACCTTGGGGACACTGACCACAGGTCAAGCAGACATCTTGGGTGGGAAAGCTCTGACCCATCATGGGCACGTCCAGCAAGCTCCAGCTCATGGCAGCCGAGTGTGGAGGTCAGCCGGAGGGCAGGGGAGGGATCCAGCCTGCCTGACCCTTTCAAGTACATTTCCTGTCCAGTTGCCGACAGCTGAAGTTCCAGAAATGAGGGAGGCAGAGAGTTCAAAGAACTGCCGTTTACAGGGGCCAAGGCCTGGGAACCAAAGCTAAGGCCGAGACCCAGGCAAGCCAGGAGACAATGGCTAGGGTTGGAGAACTATGTTGTAGAAGGGGGCGGGGGGAGGGCGTAGTCTTCCTCCTCAGAGCTAGGCATCCTCTCCTGTGCTCCAAACACTCTGTTCCTATTTATCCACAGAGCCCAGGAGGCCCATGGCAAAGCATTTGACTCTAAGTCACTATCTTCTTCTTCTGGTCACCCTTAGCTTACACTAATGTCCAGGCCACTCCTACATATCCCTGTCTCCCCAACCTTTGCGAGCCCCTTCTAACCATCTCTAATGTCCCACCCTCTCCAACTTACCAGCTGACAGGGCCAAAAAGATGCCTCCCCAACATGAATCTTTGTCCTTTCTGTTCCTGGTCAAGAGCTTAATGAGTTCTGATTTCTGCCATGAATAAACCCTCTCCTCTATCCTCAGAGGAAAAAAATCTCCACATTGCCCCATGCTGAGTCACTCAAGGCCTAACTCTGCCCAAGGCCAGCCTCTGTCCAAAAATATTCCTGAAGCAGTTCTATGAGTAGCTCAGTACCTCATACTCATGACTGAAAACAGGATATACCAAAATTCAATTGTTGAGCACCCCTGGATGCAACTATAGAAGGCCAGAGAGGCCGGAAGCTGAGGGGAGCACAGAGTTGAGATTTCATCAAAAGGTGTCTGGCTCCAAGTCCCTGCCTTCTCAAGTCCCTGTCAGATGGGAAGACACTGGACATCTGAGCCAGGAGCACCATGATGCCTTTGCTGCCTGAAGAAGGTGGCTCTGAGGCTCTCCTGTTGGGAAGCCAGCCTGGGGAAAGATGACAAGAGCTCTGGGCTGGAGAGGGAGGATGCCGAGAGAAAACGTGTCTCACTGATGGACTGTAGACTTGTGGGTTTGGAGAGAGGGAAGTAGGAAGAGATTCTCATCCTAACTTCAACAGCTATGACAAATGGTGGTGCCAGTCCCAGAGCCCAGTATGAAAGTCTGTGTAGACCAGGCAGGCTCATCCTTTAGACACTGCAGCAGGACTTGGCATCCATGCCTAAGAACTGTGCAAATGTGATACATACATTTGCAAGAGTAAAGTTTACAGAGTTTTAAATGCATTTGTATTTTGTGTTGGGCCAAATCCATAGTTGTACATCACTTGTAGAGAGAGTTGGAAAAGGGACTGGTGTGAACGGGCGGGGCAAGCTGCTGAAGGCAGGCTTGGAAGCAGAGCACCTGGTGTTCACTAGTTTGAGAGGCAGCGGGTGAAACTGCGTTTCTTTGTTGCCTCTGGGCTAGACATTGTATCACCAACTGCCTTCTCTTTGACTTTAGAGAGCTGACTCTGAAAGAAAACAAGGTGAACAATTCCACTCCTGACAGGGTGAAGACAAGAAAGCCCTAGCTCCCCTTCTTGCCCCCTCAATATGGTTCATGTTCTCCCAGGAGGAAAAGGAGTAAGGCCCCAAGAGTCTGGCACCGGGCAGTGATGTAGAATGTGAGCTTCTGTCTTCCAGCTAATAGGAGGATCAGAATGTCAGGTTTCAGGTCAGGATTTTTGCAAAATCCCTCAGGCTGAAACATATGGTACCGCTCAAGAAAGGACCCAGGCTGGAATGAAAAAAACCTCCACAGTAGTGACAGCTATGTGACACTGTGTATTCATTAAAAGCCACTGGCTTTGAAATGGTTAGATGGGAGAATGTATATTACACATATTTGATAGCGATAAAAACAAACAAACAAACAAACAACAGGGCCTGGAAAGATGACTCAGCAGTTAAGAATGCTCGCTGCTCTTCCCGAGGACTTGCTTTCAGTTCACAGCACCTACGTCAGGCAGGCAGCTCACAGGCAACTATAACTCTGGCTCCAGGGGATCTGATGCCCTCTTCTGGCCTCTGTGGACACTACACTCACTTGCATATACACATATAAACACATCATTTATATAATCTTTTCTAAAAGATTTAAGAATCATGGGAGACAGTTCAAGGTCGGTAAATCTGCTGGTGGTGCTGGTGGCTTTTCTGGAAAGCACTGTGGCCGCTACCAGGTAAGGCAGTGATAAAAACAAACAAACAAACAAACAAACAAAAAACCCAAAAAACAAACAAAAAACAAAACAACCAATCAACCAGGATGTGTTTTAGGTGTTAAACAGGACTTAGGTGAGCTTGAAAGGCAAAGGCACATTTGATCTTTGACCTGAACAAATTCATGGACAGTGTTGCTGCTTGCAAAGCCAAGCATGGAATGGCATGTGGTTCGAAGCCATATAGATGTACAAACTTATAGAAAATCAGCATCAAATAAGAGCCCACCCCCACCCCCTTGGGAATGAGATGACTCAGTGTCCAAGTAGACACTTGGCTCAAAGCTTGAAAACCTGAGCTTGCTCCTGGAACACACATGGTGGAAGGAGAGACACAACTCCTGCAAGTTGCCCTCTGACCTCCACATATGAGCCATGATAGGCTTACCCATACACATGTGCACATACACAGAATAATGGAATGTATTTTAATAGTGAAAACGGTGCCTAAAAAATCTCCTATCTGTAAAAGAAAAAGAAAAAGAAGAAAAAGAAAAAAATCATTCCATTCCTGTCAACTGGGCACATTCCAGAGTAGAGACTTTCAGAATTCAGGGACTGGAAAGCCTAGTGTGTGTAAAATTGAGTCTCTCTGCTAAGGAAGTGGAGGTGGTGTGAGGAGACGCACAGGCGACGGACAAACTACTATCAGCTTCTTCCACAGATCTCAGATGGAGCCAACATCTGTAGGAATCTCCCAGGAACCAGCCCAGCCCTTCACCCAGCAGCCCCTGCTCAGTTGGTGTCCTTGGTCGGGCTTAAATAACGTCCCCTGCTAGAAACAGCAGAATCCACACTACCTAGGGCACCAGAAATCCCATCTCCAGGGGCCACCTCAACCACAAAATGGAAAGGACCAAACAGCAAGAAGGAAAGAGAGACAAAAGCCACGTGGCTACACCCACCTCAGTGAAGAAGCCTGCTATCCCGGCCTGGCAGGAGCCATGTTCCTCCCCATACTTCTTCTTATACTCTGGAGGAAAGGGGAGAAGAGCAGACCACAGCCATATCAGTGTGTGTCAGGTGCTTGCCAATCTGGCCACTTCCCACGCGCCTCTGCGAGCTGGGCCCAGGGACATGGTCCAGGCTGAGGCATAGGAAGGAAGTCTTAGGACTCCAAGACTCAAAAACCGAGCCTCTGAAGCCATCGGGTGGCCAGGCTGCCAAGTGTCCCAGAGGATGACCTCCGTTCATGAGGAGAAAGAGGAGTGGCAGCCACCGTCATCAGCCAGGAGGCTGGTGACAATTACTCCATTGACTTCAGAGAGGACTGAGGTCCTAGAGAGCCCAGGGAATTAAATACAGGATCTAGAAATGAAATACTGTGGACATTCCCATGTGGGGTCTCCTGGAAGGAGGCCAACCCTCCCAGAGAGTCCCTCAGACTCTGGCAATCTGTTTTCTCCTGAACAACCAGAAGCAAGCCATCCACCTGTGGGCTGAGGAAGGCAGGACTGGCCCTGGCATGTAGTTACACTCCTGAGACGTGTAGAGCTAGTGTATCCTAGGCCTCATCTGCCTCATGTGCAAGAAACACAGGGAGCTCCGGAGGCCAGAAGGAAACCGAGCCAGGGCTGGGGGACTGGCTGAATTGTGGAGGCATGTGGGCCTACGTTCAGTCCCCAGAAACCATGCTTCCAAAAGGCAGAGCAGTACACACTTGTAATCCCGGCTCTAGAGAGGTGCACACAGGAGGACCCTGGCTGCCTGCCTGGTAAGGATCAAGCCAGTGATGGACCAGTCTCAAAGACCAAGGTAGGGGGCATATGAGGTCGGCTTCTGCCCTCCACGTGCAGGACTACATGCCTACGCACACGCTAACACGCATAAATGCACAATTGACCATGTAGCCACATGCACGCCATTCAGCACGGGGGACATCTCTGCCGCTGTTTTGCTGTAAGTCAGGCAGGAACAGTGAGGCCACCTGAGGATCGTTTGTCGGGTTCCAGGCTTTGCCTCCCCCGCGCCCCCACTCCATCCATCATTCCCTTGGCCCTCCCTGTCCCTCGAAACTTATCTCTCCATTCCTCAACAGCTAAGAGTACCGATTCTCAGAGAGGTGAAGCGAGTTGCCAAGGGCCACACAGCTACTTAACACATGTTGTTTTATCTCTGTGGCCTAACGAAGGTTTTGCAAAGTGAGCGGTTTTGCAAGATCGAGAGGTTGCCTGACTGACAGGAGAGGGCCCTCGAGCTTTTCCGATGGTGTGGCAATAACCCTGCTGCAGACTCTCAGGCTGCCCGGTAAATAGCCCAGTGACCCCCTGCACTGTCCTCGAGGCTCTTAGCCAGCCTCTAGTACCACTAAAGGTAATGGAATTATGTTTTGAAAGACACTAAATAAATAATAGGGGGGAAGAAGGAAGCTGTGATGGCAACAGGACTCTGCTTCCTGAAGCTTCAAGTGTGAGCTCCAGGCGGAAGGGAAAAAAGACTCTGGGGAAATAGAGGGAGAAATTCGGTTTCCAACCACACACCACAGAGTCGGGAACGTTTTTTTTTTTTTTTTCCATAAGTGGCCATTAATCCAGGCTACGTTACAACAGAATGTTAATTGAGTTACACCTCTCCTCTTTGAGGCTAAAACCACTTCTTCCCGCTTCGACCTGTCCAGTCACTGTGCAGAAGACTCCCTGGCTGCCAGAAGCAGCCCAAAATCTTACATTGGGAGCTAAGGGTGGACGATATGGGCAAAGAAATAAATCCCACGTCAATTGCCTGGCACAGAAATGGTACAAAGTGAAAATAAATCTTGCCTTAAATAGCACAGTGTCTGGCATCTGCACATATGTGAGTACACACACACACACACACACACACACACACACACATACATGCAATGCATGCACATATGCATGCACACATGCATGTACACACACAAATAAAACAAGTTTTATAAAAATAGAACAACAGCAAAAAAGATCACAATGTCCAACTTAAGCAGTTATGCATAAAGCTTGGAATATCAGGTTCACGGGTTTTTTTTCATCCTACAGACTCTAAAGCTAAACAAAGCATCGCAATTCTTGCACGTATGTGCATGTGTGTTTCTCTTTGGATCTGGTGTTTGGATGAAGGTTTACACACAGGTGCACATGCAAGCACGCGTGTGAAGGGAGGTGGACAACCTCAGGCACTACTCTTCCAGAACCATCCACCTTTGGTTTCTGAGACATGGCTTCTCACTGAACCTCAAGATCATTTACTTGGCTATGCTGGTCAGCCAGTGATTCTGAGATTCAGTCTCTGCCTCCCCAGTGCTGAAATGAAAAGCTCAAACTACAAAACCCCTCTGGTATGGAAGCTGGGTTCTTATGCTTGCAGGCTAGACACTTCACAGACGGCTTCTCCCCAGCCCTGAGACTGTAACTCTAAACCATGAAACAATTATGGAGACTCAGACATTCAGAGACCAATAAGACCATCTTGCCTGTCACTGCTCAGACTTATAGATTTGACACGATAGCAATTATGTGCAAAGATTACACTTTTCAAAGCACCCTAACCCTAACCCTAACCCTAACCCTAACTCTAACCCTAACTCCTAACCCTAACCCTAACCCTAACTCCTAACCCTAACCCTAACCCCTAACCCCTAACCCAAACCCTATGACTAAGACTCTAAAGACGGTTCACAGAGAAACATCACCATGCCTCCCTCAATGCCTTCCAAATTGTGAGGGTGCTCCCAACACTGAGAGCCAAGGTTTCTAAGACAGCCCCATTCCTGGCCCAGGCTAATGTCCTACAGGGAATAGTTGTCACTAGCACTTCAGCCTCGGGTAGCAGGGGGCACTGTCTGGAGACCAGCTACCATTTCTCTAAGCTGGTACCACCCTACTCTGGGGCTGGTGAGGTGGGGGAGGGACAGACCAGCAATAGCTTAGGCATTTCTAAAGTTACTAGGTCTGGACTTGACTTCTCTGGAGTTCCAGGCTGAGGACGAATGTGAGACCCTACTACCCAGAACTCCCCACTAGAGGATAGGCCCCATCCCAGCCTCCCAGAAACCTCTATAATTTTGTCACAAACTCTCTCAATGTGAAGCAGGTCTGTGTATTTTCCTTTGGCCTCCTGTCCCTCCCTGACTACACATGCCTGGGAACAACGGTGACCTGGTTGCTCTCTTCCAGGAAGTCAAGCTTCCCGGAAGTCCTAGAAATCTATAGCCTTCCAGATGCCTCCTTGGCTTCTCTGCCCAGGTGACCTTACGAGTGTGTGTAACAACACACACTTCCTATCTCAAAGACGATGAGCTTGTTTGCCTAAATGTCCTGCACACCGGGCTGGTATCATTTACCCGACTGTACTTGACTGTGCTCTGTTGCCCGGCCACACACCGGACTAAAGACCCAGGTAGAAGTGCACAAGGACCAGGCATGGGTGACTCTCCTGCTACCAAGGTCCTGAACCCTGAATCTCTCTGTACCACCCCCAACATCCCCCCCCCGGCCTTCTTGTTTTCCCTTCCACCTCCTATGGTCAGGCTCCCTGTGTGCTATTCAGCACTGCTTGAAAAGGCTCTGTGCTCTGAGAATCATGGATTCCAAAGCTACCACTAACTCCAAGATCTGAGGACAAACACGGGTGGGATGATGGGGGGAAGACAACTGAGCACCAAATTCTTCTGGGCTTTCCACACTGACTGTACCCCATGACTGTACCCACACTGACTGTACCCCATCTACAGAGAACTGACTGTTCTCTGTAGACTAGAAGAAGCAAGGCAGAGTATCCATCTCTTCAGACCATGCTGCTCTATGCTGTGACTGTCCCTGACTATCTCTGAAGACCTGAGAGCAGTCCCAAAGCACTCATGGGACAGCCCATTCCCAAAGGCAACAGCAATGGGAAGTCACTGAGCCTGAGCTCATGGACGCTAAGCAAAGCAAAGCCTTCTGAAGCAGAGTGAGACCTTTACTGAGGACACATCTCTCTCTGGATGCAGCAGCATCAAGCTGTGGGGACTTGAACCCCCAACTACTAAGCCCAGAGACCCCACTCCTTTTCAGTAAAATGTTCAGACACAACATCATGGCGGCTGGGTGTGTAGTTCTTCTGGTAGAGTGCTTGTGTGCCTGCTAAAGGACAAGGTTCCTCGTGAACTGGGCATGGTGGCACATGTCTAAAATTCTAGCAATCAGGTGGTAGAGGCAGGAGGACCAAGAGTTCAAGCTCATTACGGGCAACATGAAATGCTGTGTCTACACTAAACACTCAGAGACAACACCTGACAGATGCTAAGGCTCTAGTATATAGAGAGTTATGCTAATACAGTCAAATACTTAAAATCATCTCTCCAATGAAAACTTAAACGCTTTTGTCTGCTTATCCAGACTTGAGTTGGAGGAATGCCTTATGCACAAAGCTGTGGAAGAGGGCTGGGTAGAGCCAGGGGCAAGCGGCTGACCCCAGTAGAGCTGAGCCCAAGAAACATGAGTCACAGCCCTGTCTCCATCGAGCAGTCCAGGAAGCACAGGGTGGAGGGACCCGGGAGGAGCCGAAGATGACCTCCAGCCCCCTGTGTTCCTAGGAAGACCATTTCTGCACAAACACAAAGGCAGTGGGCCCAGGCGACTCTGGGCTTGCTCAGTTAGTCCCCACCAACATGGCACACCAGACAGCAAAGTACTAAAGCATTTATCTATCTAACGATGCAGGAGAAACAGACTCTTCAATGGTGGCTTGCCTTCTCTGTAATGTGCCCAGCTGTTTGACCCAGGGAAACTGAGGCCAGTAAGCAAAGATGGGGCTAAGCAAGAGGACCTGGAAGCAGTGTGGGGAATCTCTCTTTTGTGGGCGGGTTTGATATGTGTGGGTAGCACCATGTACTTTAATTCATCAAGTTCTGGGCTCTTCCCTCCAAAGTGGCAGCATTTTTCGTGGTTTAGCTGCTGGTGTCATAAACCCTGTCTAAACAGAAGGCAATCCCGAGATGAAGAGAAACAAGAGCTTCAAATACCCACAGCCTACCCTGAAGCTAGTGGATTGTAATTGACATTAGAAAGCCGTTGAACTGGATGCTAAGGCTTAGACAGACATAGATCCGTGGTGCATACATTCCTCATAAGACTCTCACTTTCCACTACATGTTGGAGAAAATGTGATTTTCCAAAGCCGCCAATTAATCATCCCCCAGCCCTGTGTGTGTGTGTGTGTGTGTGTGTGTGTGTGTGTGTGTGTGTGTGTGTTGGGGGAGGGGGTGACCAAAGAATGGTAAGTGCTTTTACAGTTGAACATTGAACAATGATTTAGGAATCAATTCTTATAGGTATACAAGCACACACATGCTCTTGCGTATCTGTAGAGAATTCTAGGACCTAGAATTTGTGGCTGTGACAAAACACTGGCCTAAAGCGGCTTGAGGAGAAAGGTGGTTTGCTTCATTTTACAGCTCCCAGTCCATCACCGAGGCAGGGACCCAAGGCTGGACTTAAAGCAGAGAATGCCGAGAGCTGCTGTCCACTGGTTTGCTCTTCCCCAGGCTTGCTCAGGGTGTTTCTTACACAGCCCAGAGTGCCTGCCCCTGGGGGGCGCTACTCACACCAGGCTGGAGCCACATCCATCACAACCAGGAAACAGACTTGTTCGCAGGCCAATCTGACAGATGCAGTTCCTCACTGAGACTCTTTCTTCCGACTTATGTCTAGGTTTGTGCTAAGTTGGCAAAAACTAATTATGGCCACCCACAAATAACACAAAAGCATACAATTTGTCTTTATAAGTCTGACTAATTTCACTCAAATGATCTCGGGCTCTATCTAATTTGTATTAAATGACAGAATTTCACTTTTTAATGGCCCATCTCATACACAGGCACACACATGTGCACACATATGTGTGTGTATGTATATACAACTTTCTACAAGTATTCTTTTGACTGGCATCTAGTCTGTCTTATACCTTGGCTCTTTGACTAGCACCACAGTGAATGTGGATACGCAGACGTCCCTGTGGGATGTTGACGTAGAGTCCTTCATGTCTACAGACAGGAATAGGATAGTATACTGATCACATGATAGCTCTGTGTTCAGCTTTTGGCAAAGCTGGTGTGTAGGCGTTCACATGTGTGCAGATGCCTTTGCTCATGTATGCACATGGGGAGACCAAAGTTTGGCTTAGCTGTCTTCCTCGACCACTTTCTATTTTTTTGACATTTCTTACTGAACCCAGAGCTCACTGAGGTGGCTAGCATGGCTGGGGGTCTCCCAGAACAGCGCAGGTATCAGACACGAAGAGCCACTCCAGGTCTTCATGTGGATGCTGAAGATCTGATGTCAGCTCATGCTCACGCAGTAGGCACACTCATGCTCACACAGTAGGCACACTCATGCTCACACAGTAGGCACACTCATCCCAGAGCTGCCTCCTGCTCAGAACTAGATTTAACACACTGATCTCAAAGTCTTTTTCCAGTTGTTCAGCTCAGCTAGAAAGTAAAGGATCTGGGAAAATAGCTTTCTAGCCTTAAATTATTTCCAAACATCACCGAGGAGTGATAAATCTCTCAAGTAACTGAAGATAAGGCAAAAATTTAGGGGTCCGTGCTTATTAGCAGACAGGTCGTTAGTAATGAAATGGCCATTTACCTCCCCCAAAGGGAAGAAAAGATAAACTACCTTCCGTTCTGATGGACTTCCGTCTACGTGGGAAATAAAGTAACGCTATAAATAGCAGGTTAGAGAGGAAGAGGGAAACATATCGAAACAGTTCCATGTGGGCTGTGGAACTCCTGAAAGCCAACTGCTTCAAGCAATTAAGCAAGAAGGGCATTCGAAGAGGAGAAAAGAATTAGAGAGAATATTTAATAGTTTTGACCTTTTGCATTCATCTTGCAGGTCAGGGCGACATTGGTCACAGCCAGTCGTTCAGCTCAAGCCACACTGCTGCCGTGTTAGCCTCCGTCAGCAGCGAAGGGTGGAGCTGTTGGCGTCTCGCCCATCTCTGCCACTTCTCACGATGTTTTTCCAGAGGGAGGTTTACCATCACAGGCACACGGGTTGTTTAAAACACACTGCATGGCTACAAAGGAATATTACGCTGTCTTGAAATGGAAAGACGCATTGATACGTTCTAAGACACGGAGTGTATCCAGAGGAGACTGGGCTAGATGAAGTGAGCATGCCACATATTGGATGATTCCGCTTGTACCCAGAATAAGCAAACTCATGGAGGAAGTGGGCTGGTGCTTGCCAGGAGCTGGAGAGGAAACTGGTGGTGACCAGGGACGGTTTCAGGTAGGGACCATGAAAGACTTCTGGAGAGAGGTGGACAGACAGTTAGTTGCCCGGTGTGAATAAGAATGGAACACTCACACATACACACACTCACACATACACACACACACACACACACAATCGCACACACTCACACATACACACACACTCACACATACACACACATACACATACACTCACACACACGCACACACACATGCACACACAAACGCACACACTCACACATACACACACTCACACTCACACATACACACACTCACACTCACACACACACGCACACACACAAACGCACACACTCACACATACACACACACTCACACTCACACACACATACACATACACTCACACATACACACACTCACACACATGTACACACATGTGTGCGTACGCTCACATAACTAAAAATAAAACAATCATTTTAACCCATTAATAGTTGCTTCCACTCAGGATTAGGAAGCACAATTCTGCCTCCTCCCACTTCGTACATTTTCTCCCTCCAGAAGAAGCGTCCCAGAGCACGAGACAGTCACATTTCTGAGAGAGCTGCAGCTGAGGACTGAATGGAATTCTGTCCTGTGGCCGAAACACTCACGACATATCCAGTGATAAAACATGAGCAGCCGAGCTACCAAAGCTAAACCTGGGGACTGAGAGAGACCTCTGGCTGAGTTTCACCAGGCTAATGCTGTCTGCTCTCCGTGACTGTGGGGCTTACCTCTAGATTGCACCTAACAAACCAAACTGAACCAAACCAAACCAAACCAGCAGAAGTGTGGTCCTAAAAGTCTACAATGTCCTGAAAGGCCACCAGGTTCACGACATAGTAACTGGAGGTCTTTCCCTGCGCCCCTGCTGATCACAAAGGAACCTACATGCCAACAGAAAGGGTCCATCCTGGGAAACCCACGCTGCACTTTAAGGGCCAACAACCCTCCCTGTGCTGAACACACCCTCAGTAAGGCCTTCATCAGCTTCCCCTGAACCCCAATTTTCTCACCTCTACAACGTGGATATGAACACTGACCAGGCAGAGGGACACAAGCCAGTGCCTTGTGTTCCTAAGTGGCCTTCCCACCTCCTAGCACCTGAGAGGTATTTATTGTCAGGTGAATTCTGATTTGGGCGCTTCTCAGATAACAATCCTCAAGATGCTAAGACACACAGACAGGTACTTTTTAAAGAGACTTAGAAACTGTGGGCATCTGTAACATTAGAAGATACAACTTAAACAGTAACACACACACACACACACACACACACAATGTGTGGAAACTTATTTGAGGTATAGGATCCATTTTTGTCTAAAGGTCTTGGCTCCAAGAAGAAACTTAGACCTCATGAATCCCAGGTCATTTTCAGAGACCTCTGACCTTCTCCTTTCAGCACTGACTGTCCTGTAGAGCCCGTCTCCGTGTGTGTGTGTATGTGTGTGTGTGTGTGTGTGTGTGTGTGTGTGTGTGTGTGTGTATGACTGTGCGTATGTATAAGAGATTGAGTGTGAGTGTGTATGCATAAGTGTGTGAGACTGTGTGTGCATGAGTGTGTGTGTCTAGTAAGTATGAGTGTGTGTGTGTGACAGAGAGAGACTGTGACTGTGTGTTATGTGTGAGACTGACTATGTGTGTACATGAGTGTATGTGTGTGTGAATGAGTGTGTGTATGTGAGACTGAGTGTGACTGTGTGCATAAGTGTATGTGTGTGTGAGTGTGTGTGTATGAATGTATATATGTGTGTACTCATGCATGTGGAGGTGAAATGCTAACACCAGGTCTTCCTGTAACCCTCCACCTTATTCTGAGACATGTCTCTCACTGAGCCTATAGCCCTCCAGCTTATCTAGGCTGTCTGGGCATCGAGCACTGAGCTCCAGGGACCCTCCTGT
This sequence comes from Rattus norvegicus, assembly GCF_021556685.1. NCBI lineage: Eukaryota > Metazoa > Chordata > Mammalia > Rodentia > Muridae > Rattus > Rattus norvegicus. The sequence continues at coordinate 126,071,447 of NC_141541.1, read as the reverse complement.
CTGGGCCTCTTGAGAGCTGGGGTACAGGTGTGCATTGTGAAACTGGCTTTTGTTCCCCTGAAGCATGGGGCTCTGGGCATTGAGCAGGGTCTTCATGCCTATGCAGCAAGCACTTTACCAACAGAGCCATCTTTCCAACCCCAGGACCCTCTTAACTGTATAAAATATTGAACAGCATCTTACTGTTTAATTCACCATATTTATTTAAGTGAGGTAACATTTGCAGAAGCTCTTTGGAAAACAGAAAGCCCTGTGTAAAAGCAGGGTTCATTATTTAATCAAAATGGAAGGGGCCTCTTCGTCTTGAATCTTTAAATGGATGTGCCCAACCTTTTACAATTCCTTCTTTAAAAAAACAAAAGAGATGCATACCCAAGCCTCTACTGCTTTTGATTTGTAAATGGATCATAATTGATTTTTACCCCTTGTGGGGTCTTGCCCTTCAGCATTAAGAAGAGGAAAAAAATATGTCTTCACAATGACGGCCCTGGTCCGGGTCTCACGCTGGGAATGGCCACTGCCTTAAGATGTGCATATGGGAAATAAAAGCTCAACTGCTCTGAGAGTTGAAATCAATTTTAAAGCACAATAAAATGCGATCAATTCAGACCCTTACAATTCAGACTTAACATTTGCGTACAACATCAGATCCTTTTCGGTCACCAGAGCAGAGAGCTTAACAAGTGGACTACACAGATAAGAAAATACAACTACACATTTAAGAAGATGTAATCCAGGCATGGTGGTGCATGCCTGTAACTTCAGCAACTGGGAGGCTGAGGGAGAAGGACAGAGAAGGTAAGACCAGCCCCAGCCTCATAGTCAGACCTGGCCCCACAAACACATTACAAACAGCTCCAGGCTCTTCAGAACATTTTTTTTTTTTTTGGTTCTTTTTTTCGGAGCTGGGGACAGAACCCAGGGCCTTGCGCTTCCTAGGTAAGCGCTCTACCACTGAGCTAAGTCCCCAGCCCCTCTTCAGAACATTTTAATGAAACCCAGCTCTCGGCCCTTAATTACCAGTTGACTCGAGAAGCGTCCACTGGACACCTTCTGAGACAACTTAAAGAATATTACATGACTTGAAAGTTAATTGGAAAATTCTCACTTATTGATTTTGGGAGGTATCAGGCACTTAAAACACCCCAAGTCCCTTGCCAGGAGGTACTGATCACCCCAATTTGCAGGAGAGGACATGGAGACCTTTCAAGCCTGTGCAAAGTCACCTCATCAGATTCGAAGAGCAGGAACTTCCAATCACGTGAATGTCTGGTGCCACCGCATCCTGAAATATGATGGTACGCCATTGCCGCTAACAAACAGAATCTCCATTTATTTATTATTTGTTTGCCTGTTTGTTCTCAGGGCAAGGGCATGTGCACATGTTACTGCACACGTGTAGAGGTTAAACGATAGCTTATGGAAATCAGTTCTCTCCTTCCACCTCGTGGGGCCCCATACTCAGCACCTTCACCAGCTGGTCCTCTAACAGCACCGCTCCCTCAGTCAGGGAACACTATCTGTGCTTTTTCTAGGCTGCTCTCGAGTCACCCCAGACTTGTGAGATTTTTTTTTCCCCATCACAATAAAAACATGAGCTGCTTACAGTCTCATGCTGAGTGCTGGCTTCTTGCCTTGCTGGGTTCAAGGATAAAGGATAAAAGAAGTGTCTGTGCTTGATTGTATCACATGTACTGACTTACGTTTGGAGAGGCTTTAAATACCCTGGTGTGGTGACTGGAGACATAGCTCAAGGGATCTGACACCTCTGACCTCCCGGCTCCAAGAACACTGCACTCACAAGTACAGCATTCCCATACACAGACACACAGACACACACAGACACATAGACACACACAGAGACACACACACAAACACACACAGACACACACACAGACACACACAGACACACATATATAGACACACAGACACACACAGACACATACACACAAACACACACAGACACATACACACAGACACAGACACAGACACACACAGACACACAGACACACACAGACACACATAGACACACAAACACACACACAGACACACACAGACACACACAGACACACAGACACACAGACAATACACAGACACACAGACACACACACAGACACACACATAGACACACAAATACACACAAACACACACACACAACACACACAGACACACACAAACACACACACAGACATACACACAGACACACAGACACACACAGACACACACAGACACACAGACACAGACACAGACACACAGACACAGACACACAGACACACAGACACACACAGACACACAGACACACACACAGACAAACACACAGACACACACACAGACACAGACACACACACACAGACACACACACAGACACAGACACACACACATACACATACACACACAAACACACACACAACACAGACACACACAAACACACACACAGACATACACACAGACACATAGACACACAGAGACACACACAAACACACAGACACAGACACACAGACACAAAGACACACACAGACACAAAGACACACACAGACACACAGACACACACAGACACACACACAGACAAACACACAGACACACACACAGACACACAGACACACAGACACACACACAGACAAACACACAGACACACACAGACACACACACAGACACACAGACACACAGACACACACACACACAGACACACACACAGACAAACACACAGACACACACACAGACACACACACAGACACACACACAGACAAACACACAGACACACACACAGACACACACACAGACACAGACACACAGACACACAGACACACACAGACACACAGACACACACACAGACAAACACACAGACACACACACAGACAAACACACAGACACACACACAGACACACACACAGACACAGACACACAGACACAGACACACACACACATACACATACACACACAAACACACACACAGACACACACACAGACACATGATTTAAAATAAGAAAACTCTTTTAAAAGCATTCTGGCATATTTAAGAAGCTAATGTTTGATGGTGCTCACTCTGTTTTTCTGGTAAGCTCCCCAAGCTATGCTGGTTAAGTCTTTATCTTCTTCCACACTCTGACAAAGACAACATGTGGACATAACGATACTGCCCGTGGTCGAGGCAGGTGTGAACTCGACGTGTTGCTGCAGGGGTGCACTGTGAGTTTATCTGATTTTACGTCCTAGTCTTCTTTGATTTCCAATTCCTTCTGTATTTCCTGCTCCCAACAGGATGTTCTGGTAGCCTCTCCCATCCAACAGGAAGCAGCTGAGAAGCCATGAGAAAAAGTCCTGTGCCAGACCCAAGACCAGTGTTTTTGATGGCTCAGTGGTTGAGATTCTACACTGCTCTCACAGAGCACCCAACTCAGCTGACTCAAAAGCACCTGTAAATTCTGCTCTAGGAAATCTGATCCAGTCTTCTGGATCACACACACAGCACACCACACACACACACACACACACACACACACAGACACACACACACACACACACACACACACACACACACACACACACACGGGCATGCGTGAGCATAGACACACACTTAAAAAAAAAATCTTTCTTAAAACAAAAAAGCTCAAGACATTTTGGAAAGGTGACCCAGAAAGTTTAGTCTACCAAACCGACCTTTCAGTCTTCAGGAGACTGCACTGCTGACCCTCCCAACAAGGAGCCACTACTACAGAGCCACAGGCAGGCTCTGTGAGCACTGTCCTGCGGGATTTCTCATGATCTCCCTAGAACAACCCAAAGGGGATTGGAGATAAACCAGCATCCACGGCACTGGCAAGACCTTCACACCAAGAGAGACAGTGTGGTACAGCAGCCCCCATTAAGCCTGTCTTTGCCCCCCATGCATTCCATCATTGGACAGAAAGTAAACCTGGAAGAAGTCTCTCCAGACCCTGCCCTGTGCTGGCTGCCGTGACTTACAGTACAGTGCCTCTGTCCCTCACTTCCCTACCTTCAGCAGACTGTAAGCCTAAATCAGGTTTCATATTCCTCAATCATAAAATGAAATAAGCCGTGGATGCTGCTTGAGAGTCACTCAACTGAATGTGGGTAGGCTGGGGATTCAATCCTACACAGCACCAACGTTCAGACATGGAGTTCCCTCTGTTCTCTCCTGCAACTGGAAGATTTGTGTTTTTAATCTATTTTCTAATTATTATTAAAAAGTAAGTTTAATTATGACATTTTCAAGCAAGTATGTTGTTTTTCATATATATGTGAGTACATGTGCATATGTGTATGTATGTACTCGGATACGTGTGTGTGTGTGTGTGTATGTATGTAGATGAAGGCCCAAGATTAACATCAGAAATCATCCTCAAATGCTCTTCTGCCCTTACCCCTGATTCAGGGGCTCTCAATCAAACCCAGAGCTCACCAAAATAGCTGGTCTCACTAGCCAGTCTTCTGTGGGGACCCCTCTGTCTCTGCCTTCTGGGATTGTGCCATATTCACCTGGCATGTACATGGGCATGTAGACTCTGGTCCTCACTTAAATGGGAAGCCCTTTAACCGCTGAGTCATCTCTCTGTCTCTCATGTATATATTAGTACACACTTTGCTGGTGTCCCCTCCTCCACTGTTGCCCTCCCATGTTCTCTCCCCATTCCCAGTGGTTCCCACTCTCTCCTCACATACTCCCCTCTCTTCTTTATCCTACCCACAATGCCCCATTGCCCTCTCTTCTGGGACTGTGTCTGTTGGCTTTTGTCTATCTGATGGTCATCAGCCATTGAACAAAACTAAAAGAGTTCTATTCCTTAAATAGAAGTCAGTCACCTTATAATGACTCATAAACCTTGCTTAGTGCCTGGCTCACTAGCATGTAACAAGCATATTACAGCGTGTAATATGTTCAGCATATAGCAGATATATGCTCTAAGAACGCAAAAAAAAAGTCTTGATCGAGTAAGCTGGACACGGAGTTTACATTCTCATCAGCAGGCAGTGTTAAGCAGAGGGAGCTGTAGAGGAGGGACTTGGGCGCTGGCATTTGGAGTCCTGGGTTTTGTTCCAACCAGTGTGTCACTCACCCTCCACACAGTGAAAACTCAGATTTGCATGCCACACTTCTTATCTCTCTGGACCTTGATACACCCAGTGTGCTGGTCTAGGGGACATCTGAAAGGCTCTATCAGACTCTAAATGCTCCCATTGTCCTTCACCATCCCGTGATCCCCACCTGGGACAGGGAGGTTACGTCACTGAGATTTTCCACATTAAGAGAAAATAATGGTTGTTTTAGGAGCCAGAGTTGGTTTCATTTAGACCACAAAACAGGGAAGTAGAGGTCTCCAAAATCAACAGTACAGGGCAGGGCCGCTGCGGGCCTGCTCCCACTTAATCCCCCCACTAGCCCAGTCTTCCGGAGAAATCTGAGCGTCCCGAACCTCTCATTTTACAGATCCAAGAACACAGAACCATTGTCCAATCCCCCACTTTCCTAAGCAGCTGCCCTTCACCCCAGTACTCCCTCTACCAGCCCCACTCCTTACCGTGGTGGGTTTTTGTTTTGTTTTGTTTTACCAAAGTACAAATTCGAATATGTGGGTATGCCACTTATGGAAGAAAAGTCAGGAGGGAGCAAACATCGTGCTAATATCTCCTCTGACTCCACTTGGCCATCATGGAGTCAAGAGATATAGGAAGCAAAGAAGCCTAGGCCGTCCCTGCATGAGGACTCTGAGTTCCCAGGCAGAGCCCTGCACCAGCCAGCTAACAACTTCGATTCTTACAGCCAGGGCTCAGCTGACAAGTTCAGGCCAGGCACTCCCGTGCGCTTGTGTCTGGGGATCAGTGAGTGAGCTGTGTGGGATGTGGCACGTACTCAGGTGGGTGGGTGAAAACCAAATGCCCTGGCTTGGTGCTCATGTTCTCCACTGCTTGACTGATGACACCATTCATTCATTCATTCATTCATTCATTCATTCATTCATTCAAGACAGGGGCTCACATACCCTAGCTGGCCTGGAGGATAAAACCCCAGAACTTCATGCACGCTGGGCAATCATTTCACCAACTAAGCTGCGCCTGCGGCTATGCTACCACGGTTTTAAGGTGAAATTTTCCGTCCCATTAGGACAATACGGTAATGAACAGAGCCAGAGTTCAGTCTCCTCATCTGGCCCAGCCAGGGCCAGCCAAGTGCTCAAGCAGAGGAAGAGTGAAGGCACGAAAACAGTCCGCCTAACACAAGAAGAGGGTCTGCACCTCCCCTCATGTTCCTGCTGACCTTTGTGTAGAGAATAGCTCACAGAATGTCCTGCCTGGGCCTTTGAGTTCCGCGTAGCGCCGTGGGATCCTCCTCAGGACACAAAAATTATCTACAAGGTCCAGAAAGTGTCAGAACCCCCTCTTGAGGACCACAAGTACAAAACCTGAGAAAGCCCAGGGAAGCACGAGGCCCTGTGGACCCAGGCCAGTGCTGAGACCTCTTTCCAAATAAATGGGAAGCAATTAAAAATCCGACTGGTTCAGCTCACCAGAACTAGGCTAGGAAAGGAGGGCCGACCACCAAAGGACCATCTGAAGCTGAATCAACTACCTCAGTAATGGCCGACTTAGTGTTCCCAAGAAATCACAGTTCTAAGCAGGGCATCATAGGAGACCCCAGGTGACCCTGTGCTCACACAGCACACCCCACATAGCCCCTGGTCTCAGAAGGCAACATGTAGAATGGGCCTGACTTGAACCCACAACCAGAGCGCACTGAGCTTTGCTGAGCCCAGCCTATGTGGAGTTGTACAAAAAAAAGAAAAAATCCATGTTGATTATTGTTTGGCCCAGATGAAGATGTGTTGTTATGCAGTGATAGCTGACAGATACGAAGTGTTCTCCAGACCCAAGGACTGCTCTCCGTCCAGTCTAGGACACTCAAGGATGGTCAGAAGAGTGCGTCATGAGATCTGAGTGAGGCGGGCTGCTTGTTCAACTTCTGCCACATTGTGACTTTATAGACACTGGATCCTCTCTTCCCACCGCCTAGAACATCCAGGAGTTTTGTGGAAGTCCAGTGACCATCCTGGCATTACAGCAGCGCTGTAGAGATCACCCGGACCAGTTCCTGACCTTTCTGATAAGGAGACTCAGTTCCAGAAAAGGATAATAGGTTTCCCAAGGCCCTACAGCTTCCAGCAGTGCCAGGAAGCTAAGAGAACTGCTGGATCACTTGGCTGAACCTTATCTCTGGGACTTCGTAAGGAACACCATGGTCTCTGTGGCAGGAGCAGGGCTGGACAGGGCCTTGACCACTGTCGCCTTTACAGATGCCTCTTCTATGGACATAACTTGGATGCCAGAGTCAATCCAGGAATAGATAACCCTGCTCTCACAACAGAGTGAGGAAAACCAGAGATATGCTAAGGCAGTGGTATGAGGGAGAGGGCTGGGGGCCTGTTGGAAGTTACCCAACAAGGAGGGCACCGCACTGAGGGAGAACTAATCCATGCTCACCTTCATAGCAGGGGATCAGCATCCTGCCTTTGGCCTGGAGGTTGGATGGGATGAGGTAACAGAATCCATGGGGCAAGATGTGGTCTGTTTCGTAGTATATGTTCTTCCAACGATGGGCACAGGCCTGAAGGGACAGAGGGGGAGGGAGGGAGAATGTCAATTCACGCCCAGGCATCGGCAAAATGAAACGGAGGAGAACCAGCTCCCGGGAGGGGAGAGCGTGATCATACCCGAGCACAGAAATGGTAAGACAGAAGACAGTGGGCTACAGAGTCTTGGAGTGAGGTTTCTAGGCAAAGGGCAGGGAAAGCCTAGGGAGTGGACAACGCCCTCCACACTGGGCACAAGAAGGGAGAAGTTTCCTGAGCGAGAAGCGTTTGGTGCACAGGACATGAGGAATGACACAGGTTTGGAAGTTCCAGGGAAAGAAGGACGGTGAGTGAGGAGGGTCAAAAGTAAGAAGATGTTGGAGGGGCAGCCAGACCCCAGCGGTGACAGGGAGGACCGATTTTATGCATTCAGCAGTGGCTAATTTCAGTGACTGGGCAACTGCGAGCCAGGGCACGGCTCCCGTGGGTGTGTGGCATAATCCTATTCACAGTTGTGAAGCTTCCCTCATCCACCACGAAGAGACTTAGGTGGGCAGGATGGAAATGGGCATCCCCAGGAGAGATACTGCCTGCCTGGGCCACGACGGAACATGGAAAAAAGAGAGAAGGGATGGGAAGCTGGCAGGAGGGAGGGAGGACAGGGGAAGAGGCACTGGGAAGAAGACAACCCAATCTTTGAGTTTAGCTACAGAGACACTCAGCAGACCATCTCCCTAACCAGAAGCAAAGGTTTGCGGCTGCTCTCTCCACTGGAGAAATAATGGGTGCCCAGCAAAACACACACATCTTGAACAAACCCTTAACAAGCTCTGGTAAATGCACACCACTGTGGCACCAAACCCTCAGGGAGATGGCCCCTTCGTTCCAGGCAGTGGTTACCGTTCACAGGATGGTCAGAAGAAGCCCTGTGAAGAGACCTAGGGCGAGAAGTGGCAGAGTGGACAAAATGGCAGTGGGAAGGTTTGGGGCCTGGGGCAGGTGAGTGAGAGAGTTACGTGTATGAGGAGATGAGGAGAACCTTAGGGACGGGTCAGCCCTCAGCCAGCTTCTGAGAATAGTCTTTCAGTCCTGGGGTCAAACTTCTGAGGGACACTGAGGCCAATCAGTTTGATGAAGAGGACCAGGGGCCACCAGGCAGAGCAGGGACCTGGCTCATATTCCTCTGAAGGACACACCCTGCTCATGCTGGAACATGGCCTCTGGTCCCAGTGTGGCCTGAGGTTCTCCGATAAGGGGGAATGTACTAGCTGGCTCAGGAGAGTGGGGAATGGAGGGGGTGGGGAATGGGCAGCCCAACCTGGATCCTTCTCCTAAGTGCAAAGCACTCATTTCTGGGCATTAGTTCATCTTGCTTTGGCCAATGGATGCATTTTCTTAAAATAATCAGAGATTTTTAATGTCTAGTTTTGTTTCTGTGTGTGTATGTGTGTGTGTGTTATGTGTATATGTGTGTGTGAATGGTATGTGTGCATATGTCTTAGTGTATGTATGTTATGGTGAGTGTGTGTGTCTGCGTATATGTGTGTGGGTATATATATGTATATGTGTATATGTGTGCGTATATACATGTGGGTGTGTACTTGTATACATATGTGTGTATGTGTGTATATGTGCATGGGTATATACATGTCTATGTGTGTATATGTATGCATGTGTGTGTATATATGTATGTTTGTGGGTAGGTACATATTTGTGTGTGTGTATAAGTATGTGTGAGTATATGTATGTGGGTATGTACATGTGTGTATATGTGTGTATGTGTATATATGTATGTGTGTTTGTGGGTAGGTACATGTTTGTGTGTGTGTGTGTGTGTGTGTGTGTGTGTGTGTGTGTGTATGTGTGTCTTTAGACCAGACCTGAACCTCACATTTCACTCCTCAGGATTCTTCTACCTTGTTTTGGGGGACAGCATCTCTCATTTTTACCTGGAACTCACCAATTCAACCTGGGGCACTGGCTGGCCACCAAATCCCAGGGAATCCACTCAGCTCAACCTCCACAGTGCTTGGACTGTTTTTCTACCAGGCCAGCCTTTTTAAGTGGCTGCTAATGATTGCACCAAGGCCCTTGTGCTTGCCCAGCAGGCACTTTATGATCTGATCCACCTCCCCAGCGTGTCATAACATCTGGCCAACTGGTGGTCTGCCTTTGACCTCTATCATCCCAGAAGGAGGTGGCAAAACTCTCATTTTCAATTTTGATTTTTTTATTTTATTTTATTTTATTTTATTTTTTTTGGTGGTGGTTTGAATAAGACCCCAATAGGCTCACACACTTGAATGCTTAGTCAGCAGGGAATGGCACTATTTGAAAGGATTAGAAGGATCAGAGACTGTGGCCTTGTTGGAGGAAGTGTATCACTGCGGGTGGGCTTTGAGGTTTCAAAAGCCCATGCCAAGCCAGGGTGTTTCTGTCTGTCTGTCTGTGGGTCAGGATACAGCTTTCAGCGACTGATCCAGTACCATGCATGCCACCATGTTCCCTGCCATGACAAGTGATTAAATCTCCCAAACTAAAAGCAAGCCCTCAATCAAACGCTTTCTTTTATAAGAGTTGCCTTGGTCATGGTATCTCCTCACAGCAACAGAACAGCGACCAAGCCAATTTCTTAAATATTTCCAACTATATTATTGAGAGGATGATGGGTCAGGTAGGACTTTGCCATAGCACCCGTGTGGAGGTCAGAGGACAACTTTGTATCATCAGTTCTCTCCCTTACGTGGTTCCAGGAATTGAACTCAGGAGTTACATGGCAAACTCTTTTACCCACCGAGTCATCTCATTGGCCCAGGACCTCCATTTTCTTCCTGGGGTGGCTAAGAAGCAGAGAGTGGTTGAGTGACACAGTAAATGCTGAGACCGGGACTGGACCGAGCTGTTCCTGGACCTCGTCTTTCTATCAGGCCTTTCCATCCTAAGATTCTAGATTCCTACTGGAGAAGCCGGGCCATTGGTTACTCTTGGAACCCTTCCCATGGGGCCCTGGCCCCTAGCTGGAATGGGACGCCCAAGGCCTCCCAGTGCAAGCTCTTCCCCACTTCTTGTATGGTAAGATTGTTATCATCTAAGCTCTCTGTTCTTCCTCCCTCCAGGGACGCTGCCACCAGGGGCCCTGATAAACCCCTCTGCCTGTGGATAGAAAGGGCCAACTAGTTGATCTTTTCATTGTGGGGGGGGGGGGTTCTGACTTACCTCTTACCGTTTGTAAATTGGAATTCCTTCGATCACCCAGTTCCTAGGCAAATGGGCTTTATTCTAGCTGAAGGACTCAGCCCACAGCTCGAGAGCTTCCGTTACCTATAGCATGCTGAGTTGGAGAGGACGCCGTTTATCGTGGCGTGTCTGGCAGCCAGCTGCACACATGGACAGTGTCAGCCGGTGTTTATTATATTGCCTGCGTTCCATCCCATAAACTGTTTAAGGGTGACCTTGGAGAATCCCTAGGAGACCCAAATACTACATTTTACGCTCATCTGATTCACAATATCCTGGGAGGACAGAGATCAAAGGTCAAAGACAGGCTCCCCCTCCAGAAAACAGAAATGGACTCTGAATATAAATTGTAAGAAGAAAACACTGCGCTCAGGCAGATTATCCTCACACACATGATTTCTGTCTGACCGGCATCCTGTGTAAAAAGAGCAAGATTCTGAGGGACTGCAGAGCACCGTGATTCGGTCGACTTGGGGAGTGGGTTGTCAGGAAGGGCAGGGAGCAGCGAAGGATGGAAAGGAAGAGAACTCTTTGGAAGTGGCCAGAACTTGCTTTGGAGCTGTGGGAGTAGCCCAGAGGTACCGTGCGCCCTTAAGGGAGTGAACAAGGCCTGGGATGAGGGAAGAAAAATGAGGAAGAGGAGACAGCATGGAGAGGGAAGGGAGGGAAGAGGAAGAGGATGAAAGGAAGTAAGAGAGAGGAAGAGAAGGAGAAGGAAAGGAAGGAAGAGAATAAGGAGGGGGTGGGGGAGGGGAAGGAAATGAAGGCAGGAGATGGAAAGAGGAGGAGATTCAGGAGACAACAACCCGTTTAAACTCGCCTTCCAAACCACCCTAGTTAAAGACTGAGGATCCTACCATCACCCGAATCTCAGCCCTCACACATCTCAAGTCAGAAGGGCTGATTATCCTCCCAAGGAAGAAAAAGAGGAAGAAAAGTGTCCAATTTCCTTCAAAGCCCTTCTTTGTCGTGTGATTACAGCATGTCCTTCCTCCGGGGCAGCTTGGTCACAAATGCCTGTCTGTCCCTGCCGCCCTCACACACCTGCACTTGCTGTCCACAGAAGGACCAGCTCTGTCATGCTTCCAGGTCTACAGAGCACTGCCAGGTCACACCCTGGCCACGGGGACGTGTGCTGGGCACAGGATTAAAGCAGGCAGAGATGTCACAGAATTCTCCCAAAGATGATGCTATGCCACCCTGCAGCTGGGGGAGGCTGGGAGGTGCAGAGAACGAGGCTCTGGGATGCTTGGTGCTGGGAGTGTTGTTTGGTAGATGTTTACCTAAAGCAAACTCATTGGAGTGCATTCTCTTGATCTGTGCACTTTTCTTCATGTGTTATATTTCAGCCGAGTACTCATTCACACACACACACACACACACACACACACACACTAAACTAGGAAGCAGTGACAGAAATAGTCACATGGAACATCCCGGTGACTTTGAAGAAGACGGACACAAGGGAAGTAGGCAAATGAGGCAGATGAGAGAGAGGGAGAGAGAGAGGGAGGGGGAGGGGGAGGGGAGGGGAGGGGGAGGAGGAGGGAGAGGTGAGAGGGAGAGGTGAGAGGGAGAGGTGAGAGGGAGAGGGTGGGGAGAGGGAGAGGGAGAGGGAGAGGGGGAGGGGGAGGGAGAGGGAGAGGGAGAGGGAGAGGGAGGGGGAGAGGGAGGGAGAGGGAGAGGGAGAGGGAGAGGGAGGGGGAAGGGGAGGGGGAGGGAGAGGGAGAGGGAGAGGTGAGAGGGAGAGGGTGGGGAGAGGGAGAGGGAGAGGGAGAGGGGGAGGGGGAGGGAGAGGGGGAGGGAGAGGTGAGAGGGAGAGGTGAGAGAGAGAGGGAGAGGGAGAGGGAGAGGGAGGGGGAGAGGGAGGGAGAGGGAGAGGGAGAGGGAGAGGGAGGGGGAAGGGGAGGGGGAGGGAGAGGGAGAGGGAGAGGTGAGAGGGAGAGGGAGGGGGAGGGGGAGGGAGAGGGAGAGGGAGAGATGAGAGGGAGAGGTGAGAGGGAGAGGTGAGAGGGAGAGGGAGAGGGAGGGGAGAGGGAGAGGGAGAGGGAGGGGGGAGGGGGAGGGGGAGAGGGAGAGGGAGAGGGACAGGGACAGGGAGGGGAGAGGGAGAGGGAGAGGGAGAGGGGGAGGGGGAGGGGAGAGGGAGAGGGAGAGGGAGAGGGGGAGGGGGAGGTGAGAGGGAGAGGGAGAGGGAGAGGGACAGGGACAGGGAGGGGAGAGGGAGAGGGCACTGACATTCAGAAAGGAAACAGCCAAGTTAGAGCCGGAAATTGCTGCTTCCACCCAGAAAAAATCGAGCCTTTTAGATAATTCGTTATCTGAGGCTCGGCAGCTCTGATGAGGGGAGATCGTGGTTCTGAATGTTTGGTGTATGTGTGTATGTGTGTGTGTGTGTGTGTGTGTGTGTGTGTGTGTGTGTGTGTGTGTGAGAGAGAGAGAGAGAGAGAGAGAGAGAGAGAGAGAGTGTTTGCATGCATATGGAAACCAGAGGTTAATAGGGAGTACCTTCCTCCCTTGCTTTCCAGCTTTTTTTTTTTTTTTTTCGGAGCTGGGGACCGAACCCAGGGCCTTGCGCTTGCTAGGCAAGCGCTCTACCACTGAGCTAAATCCCCAACCCCCCCCCCTTTTTTTTTGAAATAGAGTCTCCCACTGAACCTAGATCTCATCAGTTTGACTGGCCGGCCAGTGAGCCCCAGGAATCCTTCTGTCTCTGCCTTCCCAGGGCTAAGACTACAGACACGAATGGCTATGCCCAGCTTCTGCATGGTGCTGGTGATCTAGACTCAGGTCTTTGTGCTTGTGTGGCTGGCTGACTAAGCCCTCCTCCCTATTCCTGAGGACACCATCTCTGTACTCCAGAGGTGTGGGAACAGAGTGGGAAGGGAAGGAACTTGCTTTCAGTCCCATGGTAGCATTTGTATTAAGGATCATCTGTCCCTGGTGGACACTTGAAGGCACCACATTATACACAGAGCCAAGATGGGCAGCCACTGGGCCAAGGTTAGCCTGGTGGGCCAGCTTGACATCCTGGGTCTTGGCAGCATTGGTTCTGATAAGGCCATCTGTCATTGAGATGATTTACTCCCGTCACAGCTTTCACTCTCTACCATCCCACCCTTGAAATCAAAGGCCGTATCCCTGGGGAGACAGGTCTTATCCTGTGCCACAGAATATTCCTGAGGGTCCAAAACGCTTTTAATACCTTCAATTAAAAAATGCTTCCCAGAAAGATTTCACAGACAAAAACGAGACATTAGAGAAAAATGAAATGGATTTAAATAACACGAACACACACATACACAAGCTGTCATGAAACGTCACCTCACACTCTTTAGGATGGCCACTATTTAAAAGGGAAACGGAGTGTCCTAGGGGTGGGGCTCAGTAACAGAACATGTGCTTAGCATGTGGATTCTGTCTCCAATACCCCAGGACCCCGATAACAAGCAGATGAACACTTAGTTGTCCCTGGAACTTTCTGCATGCTGGCCAAACGAAACGGCCCGTGCACTTTTAGAGAAACACAGCGTAGAGGTATTTCCAACAGTGAAAAGTAAAATTGTCACACGATCTGAGAGTCCCACTTCCACATGTGTACCCGAGAGAAAGGGAAAGTGGGCTGTCTAATAAATCTTCGTGTTTGTAGAAACTTTATTCATAATGTCAAGGAGCTAGAAGCCACCTAAACCTATATCCATGAGTCAGCAAAGGAAACGCTGTGCACTTGTGGTAAAGTATCACTTGGTCTTGAGAAAGAAAAGAAAAGAATGCTGTCCTATAGGCTACGACAGAGCTGAGCAGTGAGGACGCTGCGCTAAGTGACAGAAGCCCTCCTGAGATGACGAATCCTGCCCACTTCTACCTGCACAGAATCTGATGTGTCGAGCACTTCAGAATTAGAATGATGACTACCAGGAACTAGGGGGCGGAGGGAAGAGGGTTGGCTCAATAGATACAGGGTTTAACCTTTGTGAGATGGAGAGTTCTCGGGACGCCGTTGTACAACTCGTGTGTACTTCTCGTGTTGTCTCCTGATTTCAGTGGAGAAGTGAGCTTTTCATTTATCAGTAGCATGCATGCCCAAAGAAAGCACATGTTTCCTCAGAGCATATACTACTCTTAAAGGCTGAGGTGCTGCTTCATATGATACATAGACATGACGACAACAGAATTGAGACCTGAGAGCTATAGACGCCCTCTCATACCCACCTCTCTTTCTCCAGCACCCTTAGGGGAGTGACTGACAAAACGAATGGTTCAAGCATTGTGTAAAACAGAAATTCAACTCAGTTACTTAGCTAGGATTGTCTGTAGCCCCACTTCCTACAAATCTTGAACCCTGCCTCCTTGGCTTTCTGGGGCCAAATGTCTCCCATGCTCCTCGCTGTTGCTCAAGATCCCAGCCTGGGTCCAGTCTTGTACCAACTGGCACAGTTTTGAGTCTCTGTCTTGCACTTTTACAAACAAGCTCTCAACCACACCGAAGTCCCACATCCCCGAGTTAGTATATCTTGGCAGAGCAGGCTATCTCTCTAGACTCCATGCCTGGAGGGGCATCTCATGTCTTACTGTCCCCAACTATCTCCTCCTCTCTATTGGTTCTGAGTCACAGTTTTGGGTCCCCTCTGGGAAATATACATGCTTGGTTTCTCCCATCTCTTTCCCAAGAATGGTAGACAAGAGATCTGGCTCTTTGGGGCTGAGTCACCCTGTGGGGGTCAGACCACCATGCCTAGAAGAATGTGGTGGCTTGGACATCATCCATGGCCTTCTGTGACCGGGACTAAAGGACTGGAATCCAAGGCCAGCAGAAATGGGGGTGGGGTGCAGTCAATGGGACCTATAGTGGTATCCAGTGGGAGGCCTTGTAATTCTGGTGAGAGTATCCAGCTGCTCTCTCCCTCCCAAGGACCCAACAATAAGGGGGTCTCTTAAGTGTGCTGAGGTGGGATAGAGGAGATCAACACAGAATGGAGCTCCTCAGAGGAGACTGCAAACTTCTGGCCTGTGTCCTTGAGGAAAACCCATTTCCCCTGGGAACAAACATCCACAAAGCCCCCAACTTTGACAGCTCGTGGCCCAAAGGAAACCCCTGAGATACAGCAGCTGGACTCACTTTCTCTTCTTGACCTTGAACTTTTAAAACATAAATCTTCCTACAGCCTTCGAGGAAAGCCAACAGCAGACTTCATAGAAAGTCTGAAGAGATCACCCTGCAGGGCACCAGCGGCCTGGGAAAGGGCCCAAGGAGCCTTCAGGGAGCTGGCCATGGGATGCCTGAATGCACACGTGTGAAAACATCACCAAACTATGAGGTGTGCATGCTTGAGTACTCTCAACAGAAAATTATACAAGGAAAAAAAGAAAGTGGTTAGTAACCAAGTCCCCGTCACAGTTAGAAGTTTGTTTATTTTTAACATGTGTTTATATGTGTATATGTCTCTCTATGTGTATATGTGTGTGCATGTGTATATGTGTGTCTATGTGTGTGTTGTGTATGGGTGTGCATGAGTGTATGTATTTGTGTATGTTGTGCATGTATATAGGATTTATGTGTGTATATGCATGTGTATGTGTGTGTCTATGTGTGTGTGCATTTGTATGTGGGTGTATGTGTATGGGTGTGTGCATGCATAAAGGTGTATGTGTGTATGTATATGTATGTATACATCTGTCTCTATGTGTGTGCACCCTTCAGAGGGTCACTCATGAGAGTCACGTCTCTTTTCACTGTGCGTGTCCCTGTTATTAAACACCTGCATAGAGCTACATTCGGGTAAAGTTCTCAAAAAATCAAGAACAATGTTTGCAAGGCAGCATCTGCCTCTGGGATGTAAGGGCTGACTAGATAAAGACACAGAGAACTTGTGTGCCAGAACCCAAGCTGCAGCTTCGAGGTTTGTGTATTCTATGTAAATTATACCTTGACCTGAAAACATACACAAAAATACTTAGGTAGTAAATGAAATTACAAACTTCTTTCTACCTGTAGTCTCATATTCTCTCTCTCTCTCTCTCTCTCTCTCTCTCTCTCTCTCTCTCTCTCTGTCTCCCTATCTCTCTACTCTCTCTCTCTCTATGTGTGTCTCTGTCAGTCTCTCTGTCTCTCTGTCTCTCTGTCTCTGTCTCTGTCTCTCTCTCTCCACCCTCCCCTCTCTGCCTCCTGGGATCAATCATGGCCCCGTGCATGTGAAGAAAACAGTCCCACTGAGCTATATTCTCAGCCCAATGTGTCTAAAGACAATACAATGACAGGTTCTAGGTCTTTCAGCCTTTGTCGTGACAACATGATACTGTCACCTACAAGGTTCACACTCCAGCACCACACAACCGAGGTATTTTTAAATCTCTCAAAAATGATCTCACAGTGTTTTAAGTGATTTTACAGTTTTGTGTTGAGCCTCACAGCTGTCCCCTGCTGCATGCAGTTGCATGTGGCCTCATACGCTGTCCCCGCTAAAACTGCAGGTCAGACACTGCAGCAATGCAGAGCAGATAGCCTTCAGGTTGGGTTCTGGCTTCTGTGCCAGACTGAATGGGGTCAGTCCTTCGTTCTTAGGGAGCCCTGTCCCAAGTCACCCTCTCCCCAGAGGTCTTACCAAAACACGGCCATCTGCCTTGGGCTGCCGGGCCAGGCTCACTCCCATCCACTCATCATCCCTGTCTCCCCTGCAGGTCTTCCCACAGGACTCGCCACGATTCCTCTCTGGAGGGAGAAAAGAGGTCAGATTCAGGTTGAGGACTGGTGCAGCTGGCTGCTTTTCAAAGGGTGGTCCTGGGGACTCAAACTCAAACCTATAACAAAATGTCAACTCCATAGAAACTTGTAACAAAATGTTGCTGTTTAATTCAGCGTCTTCTTTTTCCATGACAAAGTTCTCTATGAAGGAAAAAGTGTTTCCACTGATGTTCTGGGAAGCCATTGTTACAAACATTTCTCTGAGCAGACCACACAAGCATAAGTCTCTTCTGATAAAGAAAATCGGGACTCTCCCCCCACCCCCGCTTTGCTGTGTGTGTGTGTGTGTGTGTGTGTGTGTGTGTGTGTGTGTGTGTTTACAAGTTTGCATGTGTTTGTGCATATGCTGACGGGTTCATTTGCGTGTGTATTTGTGTGTGTGTGTGCACACATTGGGGAGTGCATTAATGTGTGTTTGTATGTTAACGTGTGTGCACACATATTGGAGTTATGCAGTTGTGTGTGTGTGTGTGTGTGTGTTTGTGTGTGTGTGTGCGCGCGCGTGCACCACATGTTTGTGTTTGCTGAACTTGGAGCTCACAGGAATAGCTACATTGGCTGATCAGTGACCCCATGGGTCTCCACCTCCTCAACCCTGGAATTGCAAGCTCATGCATACACCCATGCTGCTCTTTCTGCAGATTCTAAGGGATAGGCTCAGCATACATGCCCTGAGGCATCTCCCCAGACCTCTGTGTATAAAAAGCAGTGACAGAGGCCTGGGTGAGAAAGGGCTTTGGGGAAGCGAGGCCTGGAAGCAGCCGGTGAGCCACCTGGCTCTTCTGCACTTAGCTGCACAGTGCTTGCCTCTCCTAGCTCAGTCTCCTCAGAGTAATCCAGTGCAGCCAATCCCTGGTGTGTACAGCTGGACCAGAGCCAATCTGTGGGGACGGATCTCATAGATCTGAATTACCCACTAGACCAAAGTGAGCCACAATCCGTCCGATCGCACCTTTCACCATATATGATGCAGAAGCTGAAACTCATCTGAATGGTCTCTGGCCGCACAGAGAGTGAAACCTCGTTATTTAACCTGTCCTGTGAGGCCCTATGTGGTGTAGCCCCTCCTGCTTGGCAGATGTCCTTTCCACCTTCTTCCCTCCCTTGCTCAGCTCCCCAGTGAGGGCACTGTCCTTGCTTGGAGACTTCACTTCCTGGACTTCCCAGCTAACTCCATTCCATCCACAGAAAGGTCCCCAAGGAAGCCTTTTCCAACCTCCAATATAGAGTTGACACCAGCACACACCTTCCCTCGGGATTTCTTACTTTATCGTTTATTTTAATGGCTATTCTTACTACTGGTTTTTGAGGTCCAGGATGGCAGGCTCCTTCTTTGCTTGGTTCATTGGCATATCTCAGCGCCTAATAACTTACAGCCTCTCAGGACACATCTGTTAGATGGAGGGAGGAAAAGAGGGAGGGAGGGCAGGTCACTGAGGCCACCCTAAGTAGGAAAAGAACAAGGTATGGAGGTGTCGCGTCCACTTCTAGGATGACAGGCATGTCCACCCACCTCGAGCCATGTCCAGCTCGGTGCATCTCCGGTCAGGGTTGGTATGGACACGACACTTAAACACAGCTCCAGGGGACTTTACTGAAGTGCTGTATTTAGAATCTGCCTTTGGTGCACCCACGAGGACCCTGCACATCAAAAAGAAAAAGGCGTGTGGTCACAATCAGTGCTGGAGAAGAAAAGGCAGGGGTTAAGAGTGAGCAATCAGAGTATGCATCAGGAAACACACACACACACACAGCTTAAGTAAAACAACCAATGAAAAGAAACACAAACCAGTAGAAAAATAAGCCAAAGACTTTGGTGTGCTGGCTGTTTGAGTCATCAGAGGGGGAGGAGCCTCAATTAAGAAGATGCCTCTGTAAGAGTGGGTTGCATGCAAGCCTATAGGCCAATTTACTAATTAGTATTGATGGGGGCAGACCCAGCCCACTGTGGGCGGGACCACCCCTGAGCTGATGATCCTGGGTTCTATAAGGAAGCAATCTGAACAAGTCATGACAAGCAAGCCAGTAGGCAGCACCCGGCCATGGCCTCTGCGTTGGCTCCTGCCTCCAGGTTCCTGCCCTGACTTCCATCAGTGGCGGACAATGATGTGAAGTGTAAGCCAAATAAATAAGTCCTTCCCTCCCTGGTCTGCCTGTGGTCGTGGTGTTTCATCACTCTGACTAAGGCCATCGGTAGGTAACTGAACAGATGCCCACTTTTACCAGTTACCAGTCACCAGAGGGATAAGTAGGGAGTGGGGGAGGGGAGGGAAGGTAGGATAGGGGACAGTGGGATCAGCCTGGGCCTGGTCAGTGCAGAACACAAAGAGGGCAGCAACATTAAGTTCACTTTGAGTCGCAGACATAAATCTGTGTAGAGTTTTTTAAGTGTGTGCACGCATTTGTGTCGTATGCATGTGTATGTATATGTTATACGTGTGTGTGCCCTCGTGCGTGTGTGTTCATGTATATATATATGAGCAGAAGTTGCCCCTGATTGTCATTCTTTGGGTTTTATCCATCTTTTGTTTCAAACAGGGTCTCTTCCTGGCCTGGCACCCACAAACCCAGGGATCCCCAAGTGAGCCTGTCTCCACCTCCCCAGTGCAGATCCATCACAAAAGATCACAGCACAGAAGATTAAGTAACAGTTGGACACAATGTGCGCTGAGCAGTGAGTACTTGGAAAAGGACACCGGACAAGCTCCACGCTCCTGCTCCAAGAGCTGCAGATTCCAAACCCTGGCTCAGTGAGGACTTGAGCTATCCTTTGACTCCAGCACCCATGAAACAGGACAAAGCTGACCATCCCAGGATATTAGATACGCAGGCCTTGGGATAGAACGCACCACTGTGAGGCTTCTTCCCAGAGGAGAGTTAGGAGCCTCCTGGGATAAAGAAAACTGGCCCTGATCCCCTTGCTCTGTCCCAGAGGCTACCTTCTTCTTGGGTCTCACTCATCCAGTCACCTCCCCACCACTCAGAGGTCATGATGACTAATTACCTTCCCCGCCACTGCTCGGTGAGGCAGAGAGATTGGCAAACAAGCCTGGGGCATGGTACAGCTGGTGTCTGAAATCCTCAGTGGACTTCAGCCAAGGCTCATGGACACTGTCACTAATTAAACACCAGAGGCCTGGTATCAGGCCCCATGGGAAAAGTCTATCTTAATTCCCACTCCAGAACCTGAGGGAGCCCCGAGGACTACACACACACACACACACACACACACACACACACACACATCCCTGCAAAGAATTATCTCTTCCCAGATTAACCCTGGAAGGTATGTTTTTGCTTCTATAGGGGTTGTTGCTCCTTGCTGGGATATGAATGGGGCTAAGAGTGAGGCCCTCATCCAGGAGCCTCGCCATGTGACTCTGCAGGATCTTGTCTGGATCCATTCCCACTCCTTCAGCCCCTCCATGATGAGCCTCAAATGTAGCATTCCCTCACTGGCTGTGAGGACTAAGGGAGTCCTTTCCCACGCAGGCTACACTCACTGCCTTGCTCAGTCACACAGGGAGGTTGGCCAGCCCTTGGATGCTCTAACTCAAATCCATAATGACACTCAGAATCAAACCCAAGAGGAAAGCCACACAAAGGGATAATCCCCCACCCCCTCTCCTCAGGGGCTGAGCCTGAGCCACTGGAGCAACTCAAAGAGCCTTCCTTAGAGGACCCGTTGTTTTCACAGGTGAAAAGAATTATCAGGTTGACAACTTAAAACAGCTAAAGCGTCACAGCCTGCCTTGTCAAGCCCTGGGGGCGAGGGAGTATAAATGTAAAACCCTTGTTCTGGGTCCTAAGCCTCCCACAGACTCACGTTTCCCATCAGCCCAGTAAAGGACCATTTGTAACTCATTTTACAGTAGGGGCCGGGTGTCGCTCAGTAGCAGAGCGCCTGCCGGAGGCGTTGGGTAACATCTCCAGCACCGCGCACCAAAAATAAAATAAAGAAGTTTCCATTGCATCCAGCCGCCTTCTGTACACATATCCTTCTACCATAGAGGAGTTCCGTCTCACCCAAGAAGCATCTGTGATGGAGACAGGGGCGCATGTCTGGTCAGGGTGCAGAGAGGGGAGGGCTGAAGTGCTCAGTCAGAAATGAATGTCTCTATCACAGCCCCATGCTCCTGGGGGCCAGGGAGGATCTAGGATTGGGGCTGGAAAGAGTCTAAGAGGAAGGTCAGGGGGCTGCTGGGAAAAGGTATGTTCTGAAAATAAGGGAAAGGTTATGCCCAAGAACTCACAGCACCTGTCCCTGCCAGCACAGTGCTCAGGAGTGGCGAGCCAGTCAGCACGCCCAGCGTGGGTAGGGGAGGGACTCACAGGCCACACCCCTCGACCGGAGCTATTGGCCAAGGATGGCTACTGAGGAGTGGAGGAAGAGAATCAATTTTCTTCAAGGATCTGACTGACCCCTGGTTGGTTGCTGGCGACCTAGTGAATAGACCTACAGCCTCATTGAACATATGGGAAGCACCCGACTCAGTGGAATATATATATTTGTGTGTGTGTGTGTGTGTGTGTGTGTGTGTGTGTGTATATGTATATATATATTTGTATATATATATTCTTTTTAAAGAAAAGGGGATGGTCATGGTGGCACATGCGTTTAACCTCCTCAGAGAGGAGACAGGCAGGTGGATCTCTGGAACTTTAAAGCCAGTCTGGTCCACTTCCAGGACTGTCAGCTATGTAAAGAACCTGTCTCAAAATAAATATAAGTAAATTTAATTTAAAAAAAAATAAAAAGAAAAGAGAGAGAGGGGAACTGAGAAGGAGGGGAAGATGGGGAGGAGGGGGAAATGGGTAGGAGGGGTCCAGGAGGAGTAGGACCATGGAGTGAGGGGTAGATATGAGCAAATGTGTTGTAGAGAAGTATTCTCCCAGGATGAATAGCTTTGAAGTCACAATAAGCAAAGAAGAGAGAGAAACCCGCGGCCCACAGGAGTCAGGAAGTGGCTAACAGGAAGCAGCAGCCTGTGAGTCCACCATGTCCCCAGCATTAACACCACAACCCTAGAACCATCCGATGGTCCCACTCCTTCCAGTTCAGACACATTCCCGATTTGCCAGGCAGGAAGGAGCCTGGCGAGCAGAATTCTCAGATAGCTGCTTCTTCAAACCCAGAGCCAAGGCTT
Organism: Rattus norvegicus; assembly: GCF_021556685.1. Lineage (NCBI taxonomy): Eukaryota > Metazoa > Chordata > Mammalia > Rodentia > Muridae > Rattus > Rattus norvegicus. Next base: position 126,048,738 of record NC_141541.1, on the reverse strand, counting down.
GTGGGTAAAATGTCTGTCAGCGTCTAAAGCAGAGAAGGGACTTGCTGGGCTCTAATGCTCTTCCAGGCCTGAAGTGCGCGATGGCTCGAATGGCAGCTGTGATTCAAAGCCTGCTAGCATCCCCTGGTTCATGCTTCCAACCAGCAGGTCCCACAAGAAAAGTTTCCTCAGATCCCGTGATGTGAGCTAAAGGAGACACGTGTGTCTAGGCACGTGCCTGACACACACGGAGAATGGCATATTGGAGAATGTGCTTGCCTCTGTGTTTACAGAACACTGTGGCTGCCTTGGCAGCCCAGTGCTGGTTCTTGACCTAGGCCACGGTCCAGCATGACAGCTACAACGGGCCAGCCTTAGAGTGTGGCTTGTCTGAAGCTGGTTCAGCTGGCTGCTGGCCAAGTGTATCCTGAGACACGAAGATCTCGGCAGCTCAGAGTTCGGAGTGTACCACTGAAAGGATGCCACCTGCCACCTTCAGTTTCTTTCCTTGTCCTCTGAGTTACAGAAGTACTCGAGACATTCTCATGTCACTCCAGAGAAGACTATGTCTTTCCTCTGCACAGGTGTGGTCCCATGCGAGCACCTATAAGATGCTAACATTACTCCCATTTCACAGATGAGATGTAGGCAGTCAAGGCTGCTCCTGAAACTTGCCCTAGACCCTACCTGCCTGGCCGCAGCATGTGCCACATAGCAGCATGTACCAACCCCGCTTCTGCTCAGTAGGAGGGAGGAAAAAGAAACCAGCAGGTACCCAGCACCCTCTCTGCTGCGAGCTAATCTAGTGTATGACCACGCCCAGGGAAGCCTAAGGAAGCTCCATGGGAACTCTGAGGTTGGAACTTGGCTCTTGAGTCTGTAACTTAAAGACTGAGGTTTGATCCATAAAGAATGACTTTTTATCCTCCCTCGGGCTCACAGAATGGAAGAGGTGAACTCCAGCCCTGGCCTTGGTTTATTAGACACTGACGATGCCAGCATGGTGCTAACCAAAGGTCTGCCTCCCTGGTAAATGGCTCACAAGCCTCTCCGGCAACATGTGCCCATCTGTTTAGCCACCAGCCACATCGAGGATCACAGGAGCCTGGCTCCTGACCAAGGCAAATCCAACCAGGCAACTTCTTGTACACGTTCCACACAGGGAGGCCAGGTTAAGGTGCTGTCCCCAATAGTGGGGGCTTCTGAGCCCAGAGTCCACATCCAGAGGTGCTCTTTCTCCTATCCCTTTGACTGTTTCCTAGAAGGTAGAGACATGCTTCCCAACGTAGCTACAAATGAGACCCAATACAAAAGCATAAACTTACTTTAAATAGGCTGAGATGTGTGCATGTGTGCATGTGTGCATGCAGGTTTGTGCCTGCGGGGACCGGAAGTTGACTCTCCTCTCACAGGTCAGTTCCTTGGAGAGCAGGTATCAGGGTCTAGGCTGAGACAGAGCTGCCTTCCTAGGGAAAGCCTGGAAGTAGCCATGCCTCTCGGCTCCCTCCCTCCTCCCCTCCCTCCCCACAGACGCCACAGCGGCCATACCAAATTACCAAATTACAGCCGTTTTTTGAGAACAATGTGTGGGGATTACAAACTTCCAATCCATTAGCTTTGTTTTCATGCAGTTGATTCCAAACCAACGAGTCCCCCCGGGACCCGTGTTCCAGTTACAGGAACGCAGCTTAATCAGTGTGTATCCACTGCAGAGAACCCCCGGGAACTGCTGCCTGCCTCGCACTAGACACAGAGTGGAGGACCATGCTGGAGCCCTCCGACCAGACTGCAGGCTTCACCTCAGAGGGAGAAGGCAAGTGCTCACCACTAGGAGCCATGAACCAGAAATGCCTCAAGAAGTCCCTCAACTTTCAGGAAACCAAGGGTGCAGGTGATTTAGCAGTGGCCTTGCTGGGCACGTTCCACTAACAGGTCCACTTGGGTTGTTTGTGAGTGTGTGTACATGGTGGTGTGTCTGTGTGTGCAGGCAAGCATGCACATGTGTGAAGAGGTGTGTCTGTGTGTGCAAACAAGCATGCACATGTGTGAAGAGGTGTGTCTGTGTGGGTAGATAACTATGCACATGTGTGAAGAGGTGTGTCTGTGTGTGCAGGCAAGCATGCACATGTGTGAAGAGGTGTGTCTGTGTGTGCAGGCAAGCATGCACATGTGTGGGAGTGTGTCTGTGTGGGTAGATAAGTATGCACATGTGTGAAGAGGTGTGTCTGTGTGTGCAGGCAAGCATGCACATGTGTGGGAGTGTGTCTGTGTGGGTAGATAAGTATGCACATGTGTGAAGAGGTGTGTCTGTGTGTGCAGGCAAGCATGCACATGTGTGGGAGTGTGTCTGTGTGGGTAGATAACTATGCACATGTGTGAAGAGGTGTGTCTGTGTGTGCAGGCAAGCATGCACATGTGGAGGTGTGTCTCTGTGTGAAGGCAAGCATGCACATGTATGCATTCATTTTGGTGCTCATTTGTGTGTTCAGAGAAGCAGGGACATATGTATATAGTAGTGTGTCTGTGTATGCAGGCAAGCATGCACATGTGTGAAGAGGTGTGTCTGTATGTGTAGGTAAGCATGCACATGTATGCGTTCATCTGTGTGTTCAGGAAAGCGGGCACATATGTGTGTACATGGTAGTGTGTGTTCATGGAAGTGTGCACATATGTGTGTACATGGTAGTGTGTGTTCATGGAAGTGTGCACATATGTGTGTACATGGTAGTGTGTCTGTGTGAGGAGGTAAGTGTACATATGTGTGTGATCATTTTGATGTGCCTATGTGTAGACAGCATGCACATGTGTGAGTATACATGTATGCATCAGAGGTCAGTGTCGGGTGTCTTCCTCAATCTCTCTCCACTTGTTTTTGAGACAAGGTCTCTTGCTGAACCTGGAGATTGCTGATTTATCTAGAATGGCTGGCCAGCGAGCCCTGGCATCCCTTGCCTCTGGCTCCTTAGCCCAGGGATTGCAGGACTGTGCCATACTGTGCTGCCTTTCGTAAGTGTTAGGAATCAAACTCGGGTCCTCATGATTGCACAGCAGTGTCTCCCGGAGTGAAGCGTCCTCAGGCCTTTTCCATTTGTGGAGACAGAGTCTTCTTCTGTACATTAGCCTGGTCTTGAGCTTCTACCTAGCCAAGGATGACCTCGAACTCCTGGTCCTCATGCCTCTACCTCCCGAATGGTGAGATCACAGACGTAGACCACCAGACCTGGCATACACAGTGCAGAACCTGTACAAGCACTCTACCATATCAACCATATCCCTGGCCTTCCCCCCTGTTGTCTACACTTTGTGGCCCAATTACTCACAATAACATATGAGATGCACAGACCAAATTCTCCCTCCACCACTGACAAGCTGTGAGACCTCCGATGTGTTTCTCGACCACTCTGAGCCTCGGTTTTCCTCTGCTATAAAACGGGACTCTTGCGAGGTTTGGTCAAGAGAATGTTATAAAGCACCCAGTGTGGTGCCAGGGACAGAGCAGGTACTCGGGGCAGGGCTTAGATACCAGGTAGTACTGGGGCAAGCACTTAGACACCTCACTTGTCCCGGCTCCATGTGGAGTGCTGCCAAGGACAGCACCCCGGGAACTCATAGGCCCTTAGACCTCAGCTCCGTTTTTCTGCTCACTCAGCAGCATCGATTCAGCCTTTCCGCTGACATCACAGAAATCCAGGGATGATGAGGGTGATTTCACCACCATTCACATTAGGGAAGCAACCGCTGTACTCCACCCTTCCTGAATCCCTGTCCTGTCCCACAGAACCCTGCAGTTCCTCCCACCGAAAGGTGATGGCTGCTTCCTCCTTTCTGACTCTTGCCTTGGCCGCTCGGATGGGAGGGGGAGTGAAGGGCTGACTGCTGGGCTCATGTGCGTCTCTACCGACTCTCCCGGCACTCCGCACGGCACCTTGTGCCCAGCCCACGTTAGCCTACTAAGATAAGTGTCATGGAGAGCAGAGATGGGCCACCCAGCTAAAGTCGATCCTGCAGCAACTGGTCAACCAGCCAACACAGAGGCTGACACGAAAGCTAGGCTCAGAGCAGAAAAACGCTTGCTGATCTCAGCCTAACGACAGCCATGGAATCCTGACCTTCAGAATGATGGCTGCTGACAGCCATTGGGCTTTCGGGTCATTGGAAACAGTGGTTTGTTTGTTTTTTGTTTTTTGTTTTTTGTTTTTTTTAAGGGCTCTGAGTTTTGGTAACTCCATCCCTCATCATTTGCCCCTGAGTCTAATCTGGTCATCCTGGTTGGCCACATGAGAAGGATTTCTGTCTCCTCTTGCTTCCTGCTGTTCTTTCCTTCCTGTAAAGGACTCCCATCCCCAGCCAGGACCACAGACCTGTCCCTGGTGGCTGTGAGAGGCATGGTAGGTGCAGGGCTAGGGAGAGGCATGGTAGGTGTGTGTGTGTGAAGGTTTGTGGGGAGCCCTGAACATTTGCCGGAAGTCTGTTGCGATGGTTAGTCTTCATGGCCAACTTGGCTAGGTTTAGATTTACCATGGAAACACACTTCTGGGTATGACCATGAAGATGTTTCCGGGAAGAATTAACTGAGGAGGGAAGACCCATCCCAAATGTGAGCTGAACCATCCCGAAAACTAAAGATGAAAGGCGAGCTGTGTGCCAGCCACCATCTCGGCTTCCGGACTGTGGATTCAGTGTGACCAGCCACTTCGGGCTCCTGCCACCATGCCTTTCCCACCATGGTGGACTGTGCATCCTTGAACTATGAGCACAAGCAAACACTTCTGTCTTGGAGGTTGGTCTGATGCTGCTTGTATTCATATGATACATTCTGTAACCCAAGAGCTGGTTGTCCCGAGCTGAGCAAACCCCCACGTACACCAGCCTCTGCTGTGTAAACCTTACTCCCCGATTTAAAACCATTGGTTAAATAAAAATGCCTACGGCCAATTACTGGGGAGAACAGAGAGGGGTGGAGTTTTGAGTTGTGTGGTTGGGGGTCGGAAGTAGGGACCCACACCAGAAGGAGAAATGAGAGGAGGAGCTTGGAGGAGGAGAAGACAGATAGAGAGGGAGGTCTCCGTTAGTCACGGTGGACCAGCAGCACGTGCCCGAGGGAAATGCTTCCCCAGGATGCCAGGTTGCTGGAGCAGAAATAACCCAGGAAGATTCAAACAGTGAGTATCTGGGGAGCACAGCTGGGGAAGTAGCCAGTCTAGCACTAGAGGATTAGATTATGGGCCGTCCCACAGTAGTTGCAGAGTCTAATAAATAAATCATGGTTTGAGCCTCGTTCATTTGAAGCTAGACAGAGATAAGCACAATTGGTATTATTTTATGCTTCCTCCCTTAACTGCTTCTTGGCAGGTGCTCAGTTGCAACCACAAGAAAAATAATTACCGCACCGTCCCTGGAGCTGACTGGTTTCTCTACCCATGTGACCTTAGATGGGTCCCCTGGCCTTCCCTTCCCTTCTCTCTAGAATAGAGGGATTTCATAGCCTCTCCCTGGCACAGCAATTTGATGGACCACGAGGGGAAACAGATATCAAAGTATCTGGGGACCCCACACCACAAAGTGGGTGGATTAGGGTCTGTCATTTGTAAAAGCTCACAAAAATGCCCCAAAGAGGTATCAGACCGTTGTCTTTTTCTTGCTCGGGGCTGTACTTCCTGGAATGAAGGCTTGAGAGCAGGAGGTATGCTGGTCCACAAAGCAGCTGAGTTAGCGTTGAATTAGGGCAGCTTGGGTGCAAGTAACAACGCTTCACCTGGACTTGCCGGGTGGCTGGGTGTCTCTGTGCCTCAGCCACAGTAGGCTGATGACACACACCACGCCTCTGACACACAGGAGTCTCCATCAAAGGTGGTTAAAACAGCTCGGAGTAAACGAAGGGAAGGAGAGTCATCAGGGAAGGAAGCAGATGGAGTTCTGAGTCCAGCCAAGGGGGAGAAGGCCACAGAGCAGGGTGGGTCATGGAGGGATGGAGGGGCCTCAGAGGCTGCCGCTCTCAACAGACGCACCCAGGGCATCAGAGAGCAGAGGACTCACAAGCCAAGGACTGTGCTCTCACACAGCTGAGAACATCAGGTTCACATTGCAGTCCAAAGGAACCTGGCAGGGATGAAGGTGCTAAGTGACATTTGTGCCCCGTGCATTGGCTGTTGGACTGTTAAAACAGCCCCAACCCCTAGAAACTGGAAGTCCCCCCAGGAATTTCATGCTGGGAAAAGAAAACACTAAAGTATGGTCCAGCCAGAGGGGGAACTCTTCTCTCAGAAAGAGATTTCAGTGTTGACATCTTGGGGAGGCCCATCTTCCTGGGTAGGTACCGGAGCCCCAAAACAATGAAAGGTGGGAACATGCCTTGTCCAGGACTTCCAGAGCACAACTCTGTCCTCCATTTAAACAATAGCCTCACTTCAACGCATGAAGACAGAGTTGGGCAGAGAGAGGAGTGTCCCTTGATCTGTCTGCCGCCCTCCCCAGTCTGCTCACACTGAAGAAACGTTTTTCTGCTTTTCATACTAATTTGGCAGTTTTGATTGGCTAGTGGAGGATGGGTGACTGGACCTGGCGTGGGACATGGGCTGTGGTCCCGTGTCAGGCAACAATGCAGCCAGCTTAGACCTCTGGAGACCAAAGCAGGGGCAGACAGTTTTCCCGTTGTTTCTCATCGTTTCCTTCTTCAAGGCTTTCATCACATGATGGTGAAACTGTGTAGTTCTCAGCATTTCTACATCTCCTTGGGACTACAGGCATCCGTGGTGGTCAGTGTTTGTGTGTGTGCACATATGTGCAGGTGTGTAAGAGCCAGGCATGTATGACAGTTAGTGCTTGTGTGTGTGCACATATACACAGGTGTGTAAAGGCCAGGCATGTATGATGGTTAGTGCTTGTGTGTGTGTACATATATGCAGGTATGTAAAAGCCAGGCATGTATGACGGTTAGTGCTTGTGTGTGTGCACATATATGCAGGTGTGTAAGAGCCAGAGGTCAAACTTCGATTCATTCATCTACCAGGCACTGTGCATTTTGTTTGAGATGGTTTTCCTCACTGGCCTGACACTCACTCAGTTGGCTTTGCTGGCTGGCAAGCCCCAGGGATCTGCTTGTCTCTGCCTTCTCAGTGGCAGCCATGACAATGACATGGCACCATCCTGCTCTTTAATGGTACCCAGGTCCAGTATCTCTGTAGCAGGCAGCATACTGACCAGGGAGAGTAACCTGCAGGGGTCATGTTCAACTGTTAGCTTAAAGGCCGATGAATAGATTAGTAAAGCACATTCTGGGGGTGTCTGTGATGACCTTTACAGAGATATCGAGAGCTCCAACCTCACGGGTGGATCCATCTCAGTGACATCGCTGGGGAAGGCAGAAGCAGTGCCTAGTTTGGAGGACTCGAGTCCCTAGTCTTTGGAAGACACGTTTTGCTCTGGCCCCTTTTGTTTCACGATGCACTTCCCCTCACTGTGAGGTGCAGAAAGCTCCCCTGAGCTGCTTGGAACCAGCTCCTTCAGCCTTGCACAGTCAAGTGGAGACATGTGTCCGACTCTCTGAGAATCTTCTAGATCATCAGTCTGGGCCTGATGAGGCGTTACCCTTCACAGACTAAGCAGCTACCAATCTCTCAGCCTCCCCTGAATGCAGAAAGCCATTATTGGGCTACATGACCTACTGTGCAATCCACTAAAGTAGATCCCTCTGCCACGGTGTTTTAACAAGAAGCGCGTCAGCCACACCCCCTTCACCACAATGCTCTACCCATGGGCACTGGGCAAAGCAGTTGTGGACCCAGTGAACTCTCAGAAACCAAAAGAAGTCTTTCCTCCCTCACATAGCTTCTGTCAGGTGTTTGTTCACAGAGTTGATTTTTAAAAACCAATGAATAACAACTTACTTTCTATACTTGTGCGGAGCCCAGGGTAGGAGCCAAAGCTCCTGTGACAGCTGTGAATGCTACCTGTCCCCAGCTCTGCAAGACCATGACTAGGAAAGACACCCAAAAGTCTAGGACTCCCAATCCCATAGGTTTCTGATTAAAGGTCCTGCTGTCGCAGCAAGTCTTTCTGGCATTCAGTTAAGTGTTCTTGAAGAGACGGTATACTCAAGAATGTTGACCCAGCTTCCTGCTTTGTTTCCACATCACCCACATGTAATCTGGCTCTCCCAGCTCCTGCCACAGATTGAGGCTACTCCCTTCTGTCTGAATAGCAGACAACTGCTCCTGAGGCCAATGATTCCTGCATGAAGGTGACTTGTTGTCCCAAATACAGGGACACAAAAAAGGCACTAAATTTACCTCCTCCATCTGCTCTTACCCATGACGCCTCTCAGGCCACTCAGGAGTCCTTCTCCCACCTGTCGCTGAAGCCGTTTTGCTAATTTCAACACACAACACAAGTCCCCTTGGTTGTCCTGAAGAGCGGGTCTTAGGGACCCAGTGAGCCCTCTGTTTCAGACGCTCACCCCCTACTTCCCGGCTTAGGACTTTCCTTCACTCCCTAAGACTTCCTCTGGCACAAAGAAAGGTGGCGATAAAACCATTCATTCTGCCTTGGTAGTCAGCCAAACCCACTTGCTTAAAAAGATTTACAGTTCATAGACCTCAGTGATTCAAGGTTAGGAAGCCTGCTGGGCCTCCAAGTCCCTTTCCTGAGTCCTGTGGCATCAGAAACAGAGACCCCCAAGGGCCAGCTTGTGGCAAGAATAAAGCAGACTCTGTGTCCAAGTAGCTCCCAAAAGTCAATCATCAATCCCTATGTCTCCTGGGCTGTCTGGAAAGAAGTGGGCATAAGATTCAGCTAGCGGACCTGGGGAGATGATTCAGTTTGCAAAGTGTTTGCCTTACAACTCTAAGGACCTGAGTTCAGTGCCCCCAAACCCACATTAAAAAGCCAGGTGTGGTGACATTATACCAGAATCATTGTTCTGGGATAACTAGGGCTCGCTGGCCAGCCAGTCAGTCCAACCTGCTTGGCCAGCTGCAGGCCAGTGAGAGACCCTAACACATAGAGCAAAGTGGACAGTATCTGAGGCTTGACAACTCAGGGTGTCCTCTGGCCTTCAGTATGTGCGCACGCGCGCGCGCGCGCGCGCGCGCACACACACACACACACACACACACACACACACACACACACACACACACATTTAACAAAATCCAACTATGCCTATAGATGCGGCTGGCCCATCGGCCTTACCCGGCAACACTCGGATAGAATTCATTTTGCCTTCTAAAGTTACGGTCAACTCCATTGGAGGTAAACGATTTCCCGCGAGTCTCGCAGACACTTTGCTTTAAATAAACACGAAAACGGTTTTCCAAAGACAAATCCCACGCATTATCAGAAGGAGCTGGCATCTGGACAGAAGCATATCACAGGGTACGGGAGCTGGCTGGGGACAGCCCTTTGCGCACTCTCACACCCGCAGCTGTTCCTGACTGAGGAGACAGAGTCTGTCTTAGGTTCTCCCTTGGGTAATAAGGTGATTCAGCACCAGCTGGAGAAACAGCACCCTTGCCTGTTCCCCGGGATCTTCTGGGAAATACTCCAGACACTTTTTGGGTCCCCTTTGAACATGGACCCCTTGCATGTGCTTTCAGCTCCGCCTCGCAGGAGGGTGAGAAAGCGGGACAAGGGAGGTCCGGTTGGAGAAGAGCCTCTGAGGAAGTGACTACATGCCTCTCTCCCCGCACACTCCCCAAGCTCAGAGTTGAGTAGAACTCACTGAGCATGCGCAATGAGCCAACACAGGTCAGAGAGCTTAGACGGCTGGACTAACACCGGCTGGACTAACACCGGTTCCCGTGTTTCCTCACAGAGATTGACAAGGCCAGATGGGGTTGGGGAGCAGAGCCCCAAATCCCAAGGCCCCCTTCTAAACCCTTCACCTTCTTAGGAATCTCCCTCTTCCCTCTGAATAAACACCCCACGTCTGCCTCCCCTCAGCTGGATGCAGCTGATATTTTGAACCCCAGAAAGCAGTGGGTGGCTTTTCCCATTACCTCCAGGTACACGACAGGCGCTTCAAAGTTTCACAGATGAAAAGAAAGCTTGTCCACCTACCATGCTGCACAAGTTTTTGATAAGCCCATGCTCCTGGGGTTTTAATAGTTAAATATGCTAAGGACTGACCCTCTTGTTGTTGCTTTTGAGTTTCCTTCAAGCCTTTCCTAACTCTTTAAGACTTTAGTCAGTAGAACCTTCTGGGGCTGATAAACATTTCCCTATTCGGACTGCCCCAGACACAACCACGTGACCTCTCATTCATGACTGTGAGGCTGGATTCTTAATTCTGTCTAGTTTTAGTCCACTTTTCTGTAAATCACAATACCCCGGCAGGTGGCCACGTCACCTGGCAGCACATCAGAACTTTGACTCCTCAGCTCTAAATGCAAACGGAACGCTGGAGTTGCTCCGACTGACTCCTCACTCAATGATGCCCTGCCAGCCTGCCACTTCCGAGAGCTCGCTCAGTGCCTGAGCACGGCAGTCTTGCTGTCCCAGGAGAAGCAGGAAGCACGTCGCCAGAGAGGAAGCCAGCGCACCCAACCACTTTGGACTCCAGAGCGTCGGGGGCGAGGGGGGGGGGTGCTGGGGCAGCCAGACTCCATTTATTTATATCTCAGAGTGTCACAGTTGTCCGTTCTGCAGCTGAGAAACTGCTAGAGAAGGGGACAGAAATTGGCTTTGTCTATGTTCCCTGGCACCTACTCCTGTTGTTCAAAGGATGCCAGAAGAATCAGGGTTGGGGAGGGGAGGGACGGGAGAGTTCTGAGTGTGCAGACGCTCTCTGGGTATCATCAGAAGAAAGGGAAAAAAAGCTCGGTCACTTTCATGTCTGCATCAAAACTGGTACCAATGCCATCGGGTTCTTATGGTTTATCCACAGGGACAATTCTTGCTGACCAAGGCACGGTGACAAGGGTCTGTTCAAGAAGTACTTTGAACAAGGCTGGGTCTGGTTGTGTCATGAATGGGAGTATGGTTTCGGGAGCCAGACTCAACACAGGGGTTCTGAGAGGCAAGGTCCCCCCTGTTTTCATGCGGGCATTGACCTCCCTCAAGAAGGAACAATTTGAGTTCATAAAGCACTTGGCTACAGACCAAAGAGCTGACAGTTTCACCGCAGAGACACTTCATGTGCTCTGTCACACACACACACACACACACACACACACACACACACACACACCTGTGGGTCTTGTAAAACATCCTGTGGTGCAGGCTCAGGTCCAGTTTAACACTGCTGAGTGGTGGTAAACCTTTATGGGGTTAGGCCTGTGGGAAGTCTCACTCTTTAAAAAGGACAGCCCAGCCCCTGCCTCTTTCTCTATTTTTGCCCTTCATGAACTTCCACCATGATGCAGCCCTGATCCTGACAGAGCTAAAAAGCATCAGGGCCAACAACCATCGCCTCCAGTCAGAATCTTGCCAAAAGGAACCTCTGCTCTTTGTAAGTTTTCTAACTCAGGTGTTTGTTACAGTAACAGGAACTGGTACCACGACCTGGATCCCTCAGCTCTGCCACCTGGTGTCTGGGTTCTCCCTGTCCTTTCCAGCACATTCTCTCTGCCCTGTGCACAATACAACCCAGAGCTAGTTAGCATGAAGCGAAGGTCCCAAATCACATCACAACTGATAAACTAAAGACCATTTCATCTGGAAGAGGAACAGAAGATACAATGTTTACTTAACGTTAGCCATCTTTCCTACCCAGGTTTCATCGTTGTTTCTCCTGGAGACACTTCTTCTCTCCCCACTTTAGACTGTGAACTTTCTAAGCTACTCCACCAAGTTTTCTCTGCTCTCCCACTCTCTGCACCACACCACCCTTTGGCTAAACAGCTACTAAACTCCAAGACCCAAATCCCCCGTGTTTCCCACTTCACAGGAACCTTTGTAATACAATACAGAATACTGTAAAACTGTCATTCTAGCTGACTGAGGAATTCTGATTCCAGGAATTGATTGGGAGGAAATAATTAAGAACGTCCACAGCGTTTCACTGTAAGAATGCTTACATATGTTATTACAATTATAAGCAACTGGAAACGACCCAGGAAGTTTAGAGGACAATGGTCGGGAACTACCTAATACTAAGAGACTTACATTCAGTCATTAAGTCAATCAACCGACCCTAGAGTTGTTAAGTTAAGGCAAAGATTGAGGGTCAACGCAGATTTCACAAGACTAGACCCATGGCTACCTCTAAGATTTTCTTAACATATAGGCATAAAAGTAAACCTGGGGCTGCAGTAGGGGCTTGTGTAAGTGAAAAGCCTTTGTCCCAGGCTCTGTTGACCTCACACAGGTCTCACTCCAGAGGAGGAGAGAAGAAATGGAAGTTTCTCTTGCTTCAAAGTTCACAGGCCCCTGACTAGGAATAGCAGCAGAAGAAGCTGTATTTAAAGCTGAGGGGAAAATGTTAGGGAAATGAAAGAAGAAAGAAAAGTGTGGGGAGGAAAGGGTTGTTGTTTTTTTTTTTTAAGCAGCAAAAGAATTCAAGAAGAGACTATGGTACTATAGTGAGAATACCGTCTGCTTCAAAGAGATTTTATATTTGTAAAAATTATATCTTATATATGATATTGTATATTTATATATTTATTTATTTATTTATTTATTTATTTATTTATTTATTTATTTCAGGGGCTGCTAAAAACCTGAGGGAGCAGTAGCACTCCAGGGTAGGGAGTGGTTGGGCAGCAGGTGGGACACTTCTGAGATCAGCAGGCCAGCTGCTTGTCCCCACAGAAATGCCTTACCCTTTCCTGATGAGGTCAAGCCCCAGCATGACCACCACAGCAATGCAGCATGGGTGCCCAAGCATCAGACCAAACCCTCTTTCTCTGCAAAACTTATTCACAACCTCTTTTAAAAACGAAGCAAGCTGAACACCTCGCTCCTCTGCTGGCTCTGCTCCTATCTAGTTACCGACCAGAGAGGCTGTGATCTGGGGACCATCCAAATCCAGGTGACAGGAGCCTGGCCCCTGTCCCTAGACCCAGGTTGTTGCAGAGCACAGCGGCTAGCCACACCTTTGGCTCCCTTGGCTGCCTGACCTTTCCTTAGTAGCCCCCAACCCAGAACAGCCCTTCTATCTTTGACAGCTCCTCCCATATGCTAGTGCCAAGGCCACACTATGTGGGGTTCTGGGATGTACTCTACAAACTCTCCAGCTGTAATCTGTACCAAGCCCAAAGCCCATGGTGGACCTGGAGTCAGGGGACAATAGGAAAGTGTTCTGCCCTGCTGTCTGAAAAGGGTTTGTCAAACGCAGGAAGCAACTGTGGCTGGTAACACTGTGACTAGAATCAACGTCAGGAAAGGATGTGGACGAAAGGACTTTGGAAACTGCTCTCTTAAGTACATGGCCGTGTTAAAAAGGCCAGTCGCAAAGTTCTCTTTCCCCAGGGTTCTGGAAGGCCCGCATCCACAAACCCCCTATTTGCTCTGCCCCTGTCCAGTTCTGAGCACAGACTCCCAGTGTGTTACATATCCAACACACACACATTCCCGGTCTCCATCTCCCAGCCCGCTGCCTCTAAGGATGCTCACTCACTGAATAACACCCTCAACTTGAACTAGCCATCTCCTGGTCCCACAGTAACATCATCTAGAACGAGGTTGAACTGAACTCTAGCTGCTATGAGAAGGTGGGCGTGGTGCAGCGGCCGCTTCATTCCAGGAAAGCGGTCTACCTATCTTCTCTAAGCGCTTCTGCTGAAGGGTCAGTTAACTTCACTATTGATGCTTAATGAGGGAGAGACATTCTTTCCTGCAGGCCCACCCATCTCGCTAGTCAGCAACCATACCCCTTGATCCAAAAACCTCATTCTCTTAAGTCCTGTCTCTAGACTGGCACGTGGGAGAAGAGCTCCAGGCTGCCCACCAACCACACAGTCTGTTCCTTGAGTGGGGGGAGTCCTCCATGCATCCCAGATCCTCTCAGAACCTTGTGGGGTCCCCAGTTCCCCTCTGGAGATCCCTACGCCCCCCAGAACCAACTCCCACCCATCCCCTGTTTCCCTGCTTCTTGCGTGCTGCTGCCCTAGAGTTACATGGAGTGGTCCCCCGAGAGCAGCCTGGCCTCCTAGGGGCCCTCCGGGAATCTGGGGCAGTCGGCCAGCCAGCGGTGGCCCCTCGAGGGCAGACAGCCAACTAACTTTACTGTGGCGAGAGTGAAGCTGCGCCTGAATGCCCAGGGAGAGCAGGGACCCCAGGGACCCCCGGGGCCTCGGAGAGCAGGCCAGGATGTCAGCGTGGCCGTTGGACATTTAAATCGGCTCCTCGGGAGGCGGCGTGGAAGAGGCCGGAAAGGCGGCGGCGGACTTGGGGGATCGCGGGGTGGCCGCACCGGAGTCGAGGATCCACAGGGGGTACACTCACCAGCGCGTGTTGTCGTGGAAGTGCTCCAGCACCGCGTAGCCGAAGAAGGAGCCCGGGGGGCCCTGGAAGCGCACCGGGCGCTGCGCGTCGATGTTGTAGGCGCCCGCCGGGACCCCCGCGGCCACCAGCGCCAGCAGCAGCGCGCGGAGCCCCCCGGCGCCGGTCCCCTTTGCAGCCGGGCCGCCCATCCCCAGCCGGCCGCCGCCCTGCGCCCTGCCCCGCGATCGGGGCTCCCGGGACACGACGCTGCCCGGGGCGCGAGCTGTGCACTCCAAGTCTGAGCCCGGGACGCTGGGAAGGGCTGCAGCGCGAGCAGGAAAGAGGCCAGGGGAGGCCGCCAGCGCGCCGCGTCCTCTCGATCCCCGCCGAGAGCTCTGCGCTCTCCGATGGAGTGGGTCCGGGGCCCGGGCGGCACTGGACTGCGGAGAGGCGCGCCCGAGGGGTGGGCGGCCCGGGCGGCCCTGGCGGGACGGGCCCGCAGCGCCCCCTGCTGGACGCGGCTCCCGGAGCACCGCCTGGACCTGGTGCTGAACCTGGATGAACCACATCCTCTCCAGTATCCTAGGCTCTGTGGGGTCCAAGCTGGCTGGGTCTCTCTCCTTTTGTCTTACACTGTAAGTCTTTCTCAAGTCTCTTTCACACACAAAGGCCTAAAGTCACCCGAACCAAGGATGAGTGAATATTCTGGCCCTGCCCGTCTGGAAGCTCTTCTTCAGAGGGAACCGCTCAAGACCTCCAGTCAGTTGCCTTAAGAATTAGTCATGTGAGGGGCTGGGGATTTAGCTCAGTGGTAGAGCGCTTACCTAGGAAGCGCAAGGCCCTGGGTTCGGTCCCCAGCTCCGAAAAAAAAAGAACCAAAAAAAAAAAAAAAAAAAAGAATTAGTCATGTGGACTTCCATACTCCCAGACCTGGCCAGTGCTTTCCAAGTCGGGGGACACACAATGCAGCCAGGTGTGCTCCCCTGCGTGTGGGAGATTAAGGTGAAGCGTACATTGCATGAAGTTAATGTCTTAACCTCATTTTGGTTGTTCGATGATCATCTTGCAAATTAAATTACATACAAGTTTAACAAGCACGCCCCGCCCAGTCCAGCCCCTGGCAAGTTTCATTTATCTCTGACTCTGTGAAATTGGCTAGTCCAAGTTTAATGTTATTACTGAACTAACTCTTTACTCTGGTAAAAGCACCACCCTCTCCCCACTCCTCCCCACCCTCTCCACTTCGGAAGTCTCATTCATGCTAAACGCACATGCTGCTTTCGTCTCTTTCTTTCTAATTGGGTTTGTCCTTACATGCACAAGCCTAGGATAGGCAAGGGTGTGTGAGGGTGCACATTCCAGGGCTATCTACTCCCCAGTAGCCTAAACTCAGGGATCTTTCCAAGTGAAGAGCCTCTCCTGGCTGTCATCAGAAGAGTTGTGACAAAGGAAGCTGAGTCACTGCTAGGTCCATGAGGTAAAGAAGTCAGGCAGCTTCAAAGACCAAGGACAGAGAAATGTCTTCTCCCCTACCCCTTCCAGGAAGGCAGCCCAGAGATAGAAGTCTTGGCATCAGTCCAGTAAGACCCATGACCTCCAGAATCGTTAGACGATTAATGTTGCTGTCTTAAGCCACTGCACTCAGGTGATTTGCATAGCTCGGACACACAACTGCTGCCTTACTTGGGTTAAACACCATGACCAAAAACACGTGACAGAGGAAAGGGTTTTTTTGGCTTACACTTCCACATCACTGTTCATCATCGAAGGAAGTCAGGACAGGAACTAACCCAGGGCAGGAACCTGGAGGCAGGAGCTGATGCAGAGGCCATGGAGGGAGGCTGCTTACTGGTTTGCTCCCCATGGCCTGCTTTCTTAGAGAACCCAGGACCACCAGGGCCAGGAATGGCACTGCCCACAATGGGCTGGGCCCTCCCTCCTCAGTCACCAGTTAAGATCTTGTGGAGGGAAGCATTTTCTCAAGTGAGGCTCCCGAATCTCAAATGACTAGAGCTTGTGCCATGTTGATGCAAAACTACCCAGCATAAGTGCTATATGCACCTGTCTTAGTTTCCCTCCTGGGAAACTTTAATAAACACTCTGATCAAAGGCAACTTGGAGCAGGAAAGGGTGTATCCCGGCTTACAGGTTAGTCTCACTGAAGAGAGGAGGGGCATGAATCTGGGCCAGTAGCTGAGGGAGAACTCATGAAGGAACTATGCTTACTGAATTTCCTCGCTGGCTTGCTTCTTCCCATGCTCAGCTAGCTTTACAAAGGGCATAGGTCACCTGTGCAGGAAATGGTGCTGCTCAGTCTGAGCTCTCATACACCAATCATGCTCAGAGGCGAAGCTGATGAAGACGATCACTCGAGGTTTTTTTTTTCCCCCTCCAGGTGATTTCATACTGCAGGAAACGGACATCAATGCTAACTAGTACAGCAGCTGAAGTTCTATGTAAAGGTGTGTTCTTATAGATTTTTGCAAACTCTTAAGAGAAAAAGTCGACTTTAAAAGGTTAGGAACTGGGAGCTAGAGACGTGGCTCAGAGGTTAAAAGCACTTGTGACTCTTGCGAAAGACCCGAGTTCGATTCTCAGCACCTACATATTGGTTCACAACCCCCTGTAACTTCAGCCCCAGAAGACCCTACTTCCTCCTCTGGCCTTCCCAGGCACTAGACGCATGCTGTACCCACACATTTATGCAGGCATACGACGATACACAGGAAATGAAAACAAATGGACCTTTAAAAAAGCTTCAGGTCCACTGGTATAAAACACACCAATTACAACCCTTATAAACTAAACCTCAAAGTTATACTGGTTAAAAAAAAAATGAAAACAAACTGTTGTATTAGCTCTTTCATTTAATGAGGCAGGGGTTCCTAAATACGACCATACATCAGAATCCAGGAATTTAAAAAAAAATAGATTTGGGTCTAGAGACATTGGCTCAACCACTGAGAGCATGGGCTGCTCTTGCCGGGGACCCAGGTTCAATTCTGAAACCCCCACAGTGCCTCACAGCCACTGGTAGCTCCAGTTCCAGGGAACAACTTAAAAAGAAAAGTAATAAAACATAGATTCACACGCAATGAGCTGGGTTAGTTCTCTAAGGGGTAAGGCCCAAGAATCATTTGTTAAGCAACTGGGGTTAGAAAGCCCTGCCCCTGGGAAAGAGATCCCCAGTTCTGTGTTGGGATTCTGAACACGTGACATCACGGCAGGAAAGCCATAGACTCTGAAATAAAAAACACAGGTTACTTCCCAGCTCGGACCAGTTGCGCTGTGGTAAAGTCGGTGCAAAGAGGACGCTGGCAAGCCTTTGAAATGCATTGGTGAACTGTCTGTGGTATTTTAGAAACTGTGGGAAGGGATGGTTATTAGTTACTTGTGTTATCTGACAGTGGCAGCCAGCCGTGAGCTCCCTTTCCTGCCTGTCAGAGTAAGCTTTTCAGTCTCTTGAGTGTCTAACAAGAGAGATGATGGTGCATCCGTGAATCTCGGTGGAAGAAGTGTTGACTGTCCCTCACACTTGTGAGTGCACAGCCCATTATGGCATTGGGGGTTGGGGGAAAGGCCTGTGGCCTCAGGAGCACACAGCTGGGACACCTCCCATCTGGACAGACCAGGATACAGGGGATAAGCTCTGACAACTCTCAGCTGGCTGTCTCCTTCCCCCTTTTTAATTTTATCTCGAATCCCAGCCTATTGGATGGTGGCGCGTTCACCTCAGTCAAACCGCCATGGATGCAGACACGTCCAGCAGCGGGTCTTCTTGGCTACTCTAATGCCAATCAAGTTGGGGATGAAGATGAAGAACACAGGGGAAGCATTCTTTTCAAACCTTCCCACATGGGAGGCAGGTTTGCCTCCTGGTGCTAAGCCTTTATAGAAACTGCACCATTTGTCCAGTTTTCTTTCTTTCTTTTTTTTTTTTTTTTTTTTTTTTTTGGTTCTTTTTTTCGGAGCTGGGGACCGAACCCAGGGCCTTGCGCTTCCTAGGTAAGCGCTCTAACCACTGAGCTAAATCCCCAGCCCCCTAGTTTTCTAATGAAGAGGACGGCTCAAGGTTCCTCTTCCTTTGCACCCATAGATTAAGGCCGTTCTCGTCTGAAAAAGCTTCCTTTTTGCAATAGATGGAGATGGATAGAGACTAGCAGGTCAAGGCTCAGAGAACAAGAGACCGTGTAGTGCTCGGCCCTAAATGGGACACCAATTTCCCACTTTCTTTCTCCCCAAGGCTCGGGGATCGTCACGGAACAAAGGGCGGAAAGACCGTATGAGCCGGAAGCAGCGGAGGACTGCGGCAAAACAGTAGTTTCAGGACACAACAGATCATGCAGGCTTTTGGTGGCTGACTGCGACTGACTCCATGCACAAGCCCCGGGCAAGATCAAGCCAAACACACTCCCAGCACTGGCGGGGGGAGGAGCTTACAGTTCCCACGCCCTAACTGAGGAGCTACTGGCAACTAATGGCTGCTGGGGGAGGGAGTTCATTTTCCTCAGAGTTTTGACCCTAGATAGGATGTCCAAGCTCTAGCAGTTGTCCCTGTACGCAGAGCAGCAGCACAGAGTGAACTCAGTGGCTTTATGGACAAGTCTATGAATTTGAGGGGGAAAAGCCATGCACCCGTGCGGGTACAGGCAGCGGGAGCTGTCGGCCTGCTCCCTGTTAATGGAAGGACTGTGTGTGGTCTTTGTGTTTCTGTGCTGGGATCAATCCAGGGCCTTTGCACAGGTAAGCACATGGTCTGTGAGTCAATCTTGTTAGCCTCTTTCTCTCCGATAGTACTGTTTATTACACAGGGCCTTGCTACATAACCCGGGCGAGCCTGAACTCTCACTCCTCCTCCTGTCCCGCCCCCGGGTGCTGGGACTTCACATTTGACCCCCATGCTCAGCTCTTATCATACTTTGGCTGGCTGCTTCCTTTAGGTTTGTGGCTAACCCGGCTTTGATCATGCAGGTCTGTGAAGGTTATAAATGACCCTCTCCAGCTTGCGGCCTCTGCGCTCTCTCTCTCTCTCTCTCTCTCTCTCTCTCTCTCTCTCTCTCTCTCTCTCTCTCTCTCTGTGTGTGTGTGTGTGTGTGTGTAGCGTGTATGTAGCTCATTTTCCTTGTGTTTCATAAGCTTGGCTGCAAATTCATGTTCCTTGGGATTTTATCTTGGTTTGGAATATATTTTTCCAAATTGTGCTTCTTTCTGGGTATTGCCTGGGCACTTCTGATCGACCTGTGCTGTGAGCTAATGTCTGGTTTATATAGAGACTGACAGGTAGATGACAGATAAAAAAAATATACAGATAGACAGATAAGTAATTGATCATATATAAGTACATAGATGATAGATAACAGGTAGATGGGCAAATAGGTAAGTAGGTAGATGAGAGACAGGAGACAGATATAGATGGTGGATAGGTAGATAGTAGACAGATATAGTGATAGATGGCAGATAATAGATGTAGATGATAGATAGATAGATGACAGAGAATAGATATAGATGGTAGGTAGCTATAACACAACACAGACTGTTTTTGTGTGCCTGAAGGCTGCCTTTCATTTTATTGACTTCCATTCTGCCAGGAATCACAACCTAGACAGGAAGGACGTGGGTGGTGTTTATCACAGCAACAGTAAAACAAACTAGAACAACGTTGGATGGTCTTTCAATGGCGCAAGCTATCCCAATTCACCTTCTAAGGAGTTCATCTTGATCTGAGGCCCCCAGTCCGATGGTCTCCTAGACTCCGCTTTCCCAGGTATGTGTAAGGTAGATCCTGACACGCCCACAGCTGGGCCTGACACTCATCTGTCCTCTGTGTGAGAATTTTTCATTGTTTTTGGCCTCTGAATATTAACCTCTTACCAGTCAAGCCATCTCTTGCTCAGTTTTATATTTAATTCAACAATTTGAGGCGTTTTGTAGGAAGAAAGAGCTCTAGACATCTGGATATTTATTAAGCTAAAACACCAAAAAGGAAACCACTAATTTTTAAATCATTGAACAACTTAATCTCAACAACATAATCTCAAATCCTATTTACATGTATGTGTGCTTGTGTGCATACACATACTGATAAACGTGCTGTGTACAGGTGAGTGTATGTGTGTGTATGTGTATGTGTGTATGTGTGTATGTATGTGTATGTGTATATGTGTATGTGTGTATGTATGTGTGTATGTATGTGTATGTGTATGTATGTATATGTGTGTATGTGTGTATGTGTGTATGTATGTATGTACGTATGTGTATGTGTGTATGTGTGTATGTGTGTGTATGTGTGTGTATGTGTGTGTATGTGTGTATGTAGGCCAGAGGACAACTTTTCATGCCATTCCTCAGGCACTGAGTATCTTATTTTTGGAGAGTTTCTCACTGGCCTGGAACTGTCTAAATAGCCCTAGCCTGGTTGGTCAATGGGTCTCAGTTCTGGTTCCACCTCCCTAACTCTGAAATTACAAGTGCTGGGTTTTGCTGTTTGTTTTATGTCCTGGATTTGGAACTCGGGCCCTTGCATCGGCAAAGGTAAGCTCACCACTGACTGAGCCGTCTTCCTACCTCCTATTTCAAATCCTTAAAGAGTGGCCAGAGTAAACGTGGGGGTCTAGAAGGGGAAGGGCAGATCAAAGTATCTTCATAAACACTCCAGATCTCCCTAAAAGAACCTCTTCACGGTTCCGGTTCATCCACACAGGTAGCTCATCATGTGGGTTCATCCCGTCCTGCTCACGGGGCACAAAAATCTCAAATCCAAAGAGCTCGATAATTAGATCGTTCAAACACACACTGTGATCCACAGCATAGGCCCTTGCTGTTGGGATTGGCGCTTTAATACGTGTATCCTCAGAGGACAGCACAGTCTACAAGCAGACACCTACAGCATATATGAGTAAAATGGGAATTCCTGAACGGCACACCCAGTCAGATCTGATAACTAGACTGCATCTGTAAGCACACGGCACACAAACAGAAAGCCAGGCTTTCGCTGGGTTTGCAGTACGGGATGGCCTCTAGTTTCAGGCATCTGAGACCCTGTTGGTGGCATTGTTTCGGGCACGTTTAAGTGGTGTGGCCTTTTGCCTCTGTGCTTCATCTCCACCATCATGGACCATTATCCCTCTGGGACCATAAGCCCAAATAACTCCTTTCTTTCTCTAAGTTGCCTTGGTAATAGTGTTTTATCACACTGATAGAAAAGTAAGACACAGTGGTGATGATTAGAGTTGAGATTGCCTGCCTGTCATCTATCCTTTGCATTGTCTGAGTTGTCTGCAGATAACCTACTGTGGATATAGAAAATGGCTGAAGCCACCAGTCCAAATGGTGTCATAAAGAGAAAGCAAACCCTGGCATACATGGTGGTGCACACCTGCAATCCCAGGTGGTGCACACCTGCAATCCCAGGTGGTGCACACCTGCATTCCCAGCTGCTCAGGACGCTGAGGCAGGAGGATCATTGTAAGTGTGAGGCCATCCTCTACGTAGGGAATTCCAGGCCAGTCAGGGCTACATGCTAAAACGGTGTCTCAAGATGAACGAGATGAACAAGGAGTATGGTGAAGAATGGAGGAAAGCATTGGACTCCGTGTGCATGGAGCACCTGCTCTCCAAGTGAGAGGAAAACTTGGACTTGGCTGCACAGCGGCTGCCACCATTACCAGTCTCTTGGCCAGCCCTGCCCTACAGTTCTGGCGTCTGTGGATGGGCTAACTTTGCCAGCAGAGCTGAGGAAGAGTCTAGCCAACACCATGTGGGAGAAGGAAAATGGTCAGTATCCAGATGGCACCTCGTGGTATTTCCAGAAGAAGGAAAAGGAAAGGACAAGTTCTTCCAGATCATTCACGGGGCCATAACTACACTGCGTGACTGGCAGGTGGCTAAACGCACTCACGAAGCCAAGTCTTCAAACATCACCTAACTTAATTTTTTATATACAAGACGAATGATTCTTCCATGTGTTTTTGAAGCCTGATAAGTTCAGGAGAAGGGTAAATCCCATCGCCAAATCTTCAACTTGAACAGCAGGTGGAGACCTCAGTGAATACTTTCCCCCTGAGCTGTTCCAAAGCCAAAGTCCAACTACTGGGTGGAACTTTTCCGACCCCGTTTCCAGGCTCCATATCTTATTCTAGAGGTCCACATCTAGTGAAACTGCTCTTGGTAACAAATACTGTTGTTAGAATAGATTCACACACCTTCTTAGACGATAGGTTTAAAAAGCAGCCCTTGCTTTCTTTTAAATAAAAGCAGTATAGGACTTGTCAAAACGCAGACATAAAAGTTATGTGTCTGTTTTTACTTTACAATACTGTGAAAATGTTCCCATACAAAGTTTCGCTTTTCCACTTACAAGAAAGAACTCACTACCTATGTAAGAAATTTAGCATTTTGCTATAAAATAGGCCTCATGTTGGATGATTTTGCTCAACTGCAAGCTAGTGCACGTGCTTTGGGATGTCTGAGGAGGTGGGAGAGGGGGAGTGCTAACCTTCTATAGAAACCAAATATATCAAATGCACCTTCCCCTGAAGGAGTTTTCAGCTTTCAAAGGGCTATGGGGATGTAATCACATTGTATCTTGTAGAATGTGTAACAACTTTCCAGACAGTTTACCTTGCTAAGTGAGCATGATCCCGGGGGCCTGTCAGACATGTTTGCCAGCTCAAGATGCCTCAGTAAGACACCAACAGTGCCAGGTTTAAACAGAAATAAAAACTCTCACCTTTCCAGAAACTCCCAGCCTGGGATCAAGGTGCCAACAGGACTCTCCAGTGATTGCCTGCTGCCTTCTCATATGTCCTCTTTGAGATCTTTCCCTTGATTTGCATGGGACAAAGGACAAGGAGGGGAGGGACAGGCTGAGGATGTTGCTTAGTGGTTCTGTATATCCAGAGTGTGCAAGACCATGAGTTCAATCCCTAGCACCACAAGGTGAGAAGAGAGAGAGAGAGAGAGAGAGAGAGGAAGAAGGAGGAGGAGGAAGAAAAAGAGAAGGAGAAGGAGGAGGTGGTGGAGGAGGAGGTGATGGAGGAGGAGGAAAAGGAAGAGAAGGAGGAGGAGAAGGAGGAGGAGGAAGAGGAGGGAGAGGAAAAGAAGGAGGAGGAAGAGGAGGAAGAGGAGGAGGAAGAGGAAGAAGAGGAGGAGGAGGAGGAAGAGGAGGAGGAGGAAGAGGAAGAGGAGTAGGAGGAGAAAGAGGAGGAGGAAGAGGAGGAGGAGGAAGAGGCAGAGGAGGAGGAAGAGGAGGAGGAAGAAGAGGAGGAGGAGGAAGAAGAAGAGGAGTAGGAGGAGAAAGAGGAGGAGGAAGAGGAGGAGGAGGAAGAGGCAGAGGAGGAGGAAGAGGAGGAGGAGGAGGAAGAAGAGGAGGAGGAGGAAGAAGAGTAGGAGAAAGAGGAGGAGGAAGAGGAGGAGGAAGAAGAGGCAGAGGAGGAGGAGGAAGAGGAGGAGGAGGAAGAAGAGGAGGAGGAGGAAGAAGAGGAGGAGGAGGAAGAGGAGGAGGAGGAGGAGGTGGAGGAGGAGGTGGAGGAGGAGGGGGAGGAGAGGCCACCCGAGTGTGTTCGGGCGTCTCTTCTCACAATAGCACTAACCCTACTAGGTCAGGGCCCCACCTACAAGGCTTCAGTTACTTTCTTACCACAGGTGTGTGTGTGTGTGTGTGTGTGTGTGTGTGTGTGTGTGTGTGTGTGTTGAAGCACACACCCAGTTGATAGTGTTGGTATGTGACCGTGTGTAGATAGGCCCTGAAGGACTCAGTCCCCCTTGTAAACAGGACATCGTGTTCATCAGGTAGCTGTAGGACGGAATTAAATTAGCCACGTAAAGCATGTCACAGAGTGGTGTCTGATTAGTGTGAGTCTCATGACAGACACATTTCTGTAGCTGTCTGAGCTGGGTGACACAGAAGCTGAAGAGACTCAGAGAGTCTTCATTGTGGGACTCCTGTGGAAGGACCCAGACTTAAGGCCTGAAGCAAAGTCCTGACTGGTTACTGACTGCGAGGCCCAGGACTCGTTGCCACACCTTACTTACCTTTGCAGAGAGATGGCAACAGCGACCTCTCCAGTTATGAACGTATTAACACAACAGATGCCCAAACCAGAGTCCCCGGACAGCAGCTGAGCTCAGAGGGCTGGTGTTCTCGTTTGGTTTCCGCTGCTGTGGTCAGCGCCATAACCAAAGACAAACTGGGTAGGAAGGGATGTACTTGGCGTACACATTACAGTCTGTCATCAGAGGAAGCCAAGGTAGCAGGAGCTGGAGCAGAGGCCACAGAGAAATGTTGCCTATTGGCTTGCTCAGCTGCCTTTGTTTTCCAACCCAGGCCCAGACAGCATTGCCTACAGTGGCCTGGACCCTCCTACACCAAGCAAGCTATTTGGGAAACGCCCCCACGGAGCTGCTCACAGGTCGATCTGACAGAGGCGGTTCCTCAGCTGAGGCTTTCTCTTGCAAGGTGTGTCGACTTGACTGGTGAAGCCAACGATGACAGAAGGTGCATAATAAAAGACATTTATGGGGCCGGAAGACATCTGGGGATGGGGGCGGGGGTAAAGCATGAAGACTAAGCTCAGATCTCCAGCACATACACTAAGCTGGGTATGGCAGCGGTACATACCTGAAACCCCAGTGGTGGGGAGGCAGGGGCAAGAGCATCCATGGGATTTGCTGGGCAGTGAGTTTAGTCAGCTGGTACCCTTCAGGTTCAATGAGAGACCCTATTTCAAACATCGAGGAGAGTGACAAGGGAAGGCAGCTGATGTTAACACCTCTGGTCACTAAATGCACGTGTGCAAACTCTTATATGTGCATACATAAATATATGTACGTAGGTAACACAAACATACATACTTATGTGCACACACAAAACATTTAAAGCATGAGCGACTAACACAGCGACTAGTTGTCTGAGCTGCAGAACAATTTGGCCTTGTGTTGCCACGAGTTTCATGAAGCACGGCCCCCATGGGCCTGATGGCCAAGAGTCATGAGTCCTCTCTCCCAGTATTATCTAAATGACTTTCCTGACAGGGACATAGTGAGATTGTTTTTGTTTTTTAAAAACATGCTTAACTTGAGTTAATTAAGAATTAAAAACATCTTTTGGGAAGTACCTAGGCATCCCAATTCAGTTTGTTTTTCTGTCCGTGTCTGTGAGCATCAGTTCCTCCCACGTTCTAACAAGTCGCTAGGCTCCAGCACATGATTGGAATCAGCTTCTCAAGCCAGTTAAAAGAGGCAAAGATCGAAGCTTCAAACCAAGCAGGGATGTGGTTTGGTGGCACAATGTTTATTGTGTAAGGCCCTTGATTTTATACTAGACACACACACACACACACACACGTACACACACATACATGCACACACATACATCACACACATACATCACACACATACACACATACATGCACACACATACATACACACACATACACACATACATGCACACACATACATACACACACATACACACACATATACATACATTCACACACATACACATACATACACACACATACACAATACATTCACATACACTCACATACACACATACATACACACACATACATTCACATACACACACACACGGTGGGGGAATAAATTGCCAATTTCACAGTAGCCTATGGCATGTGTATTTTGCACACAGAGACTTTCAAAAGCAGAGAGGCTCTTCCTCTGTGTGTGCTATCCCTGCCTCCAGCTTCCATTCTTCTTGTAAGAATGAGCATCAGTCAAAGCCTCCCTCCTACCACAAGTCTCAGGAGATGAGACAAGATAGAGTTTTGAGCCGTCATCATGTGGGAAAAGGGGTTTCTTGGAGATATGAAGGCCTTAAAATGCCCTGAAATGTGGAAGGCAGTAGAATCCAGTTTTAAAAGAGCCCCTGTGCTGAAGCTCACACAGGAAGGGCTCCTGAACAGGAGTGGAAGAGAGGAGGGCGCCAGGGCACTGGGAACTGAGGTGTGGAGGAGCCTTTTTCAGATCTCTATGTGCAGAACTAGGCCTGGGCACCATGGTGATTCCCTCTGGAGGAACATCAAGAATCATGGAGAAGATCTCTTACCTGATACACAACTTCTGGGGAGATAGAGCCAGTAGACGGAGCTGATCTGAATAGTACCTCAAAATAGTATTCGCAAAATCACTACACTCCAGCATGTCCTCGTCTTAAAGACTGAACAATTGATAATTGGGAGGGGAAATTCAATATATGGACGGCCTAAGTGACAGTGTCAAGACAAGTATGTTTGTACTCTTCTGGTTGCTGTGACAAAACGTCTGACACATTCAAGCACACAGGGTTTGTTTTGGATTGCAGTTTGAGAGCATAGCCCTTCAAGGCAGGGGCAGTGTGAAGGCGGGAGCTGGCCACATTGAGTCCCCGTCAGGAAGCAAAGAAAGCCAGATGAATGTGTCCTGCTCCCTTCCTCCTGATTCCATCAGGGACCCATGGGACAGTGCCACCCACTTTAGGATGGGCCTCCCCACCTCAATCTAGAAACTCCCTCAAAGGCATTTAGGATCGTCTCCTAGACGATTCTAGATCCCGTGACAGTATTAGCCATCACGCCAAAGAAAGCCTCCAGGGTGTAACTCGGGTTTTTTAAGTGCGCGGTAGGCTTCCTAAAATGTAGAGAACTAAAGGCACTTTCCCAGAAATGAAAGCTTCTATTCTTCAGACAGAATGGAAATATAAACCAGACACAGGGGAGATCTTAGCGAAACATTTTATAACAAAAGGCTTCCTTCCAGACCCCCAGACTCAACAGCTATTGAAGTAATTCATGGGATGTGTTAGATTTGGCTATGAAGTGTTCTCCCCCATATCTCTCTCTCTCTCTCTCTCTCTCTCTCTCTCTCTCTCTCTCTCTCTCTCTCTCTCTCTCACACACACACACACACACACACACACACACACAAAAGACGTATGGCTCAGGTGCTGAAGGATCAGCCGTGGGTAACATTCCGATGGCTCTATTACATGGCGGGGTTGATGGGAGGCGGAAGAGAGCAGGAGCTAAGGCTGTGTGTGCGGCCAGCTCAGAGACAGACTTTGTGGAGTCAGTTCTCTCCTTCCACCTCGCAGAGTACAGGGGGGTTGCCAGTCTGAAGCAGCAAGCTCCTCCAACCGCTCTGAGCCACCTCGCTGGCCCCAGATTATGTACAGTTTACTGCATGGCAGTTACACCTCCACGCCACTGCTATTGTACTGGGTGTTGTGCACGAACGTGCGACCTCGCCCACCTGCTCATCTGCCGTCTCAGTCTGCAGATCTGTGGCTTGCACAATGTGACAGGCCAGAGCCTCATTAACTGCCTGGTCTCTCAGAACCATGGGCTTTTAGTTCTTGCTTGGTCTTTGAAAGTAAGTTGTGGTCGGGGTTAAATGGCCAATACCTGCAGCAGAACACGGTGTGTTGTTGTAAAGGTTAGCCCACCACCCTTAGAGAATTGAAAGCACCCATGCTTCCAGTCTCCCCAGCGGTGCTGCCTTTATTTTTAGCTGAGGAAGGCAGCCTGCAGTCCTCCCTAGTCCAGAGGTGGGAAGGCAATCCTGCTGAAATGCTGACAGGCCTGGGGCCCCATGTGCTCGGCATTAGCGGGCCTGCCTGTTTGTTATTCTTTGTGATATATGTTTCCAGTTCTTGTGTGAAAGGTTTGGACACATAGTAACCTCTTAGTCACTCTAGACACCGTCTGCAAGGCTTCTGACTCTCCTTGGCATCTGACTCTTGTTGGCACTGTCTTCCTGAGGGGGCCCTGGGGACCTCTGCTGGAAGTGTTTGTGTGTAGCCTGATGCACATGTATACCGCCAACACCTGAAGATGAGAACGGGAAGGGATCAGCGCAGCAGAGTGGGCAGGCCCAGCAGCAGTCCCCCACGCAGTTCTGTGAGAAGTTCAGGCTGCAAAGGGCTGGCCAATGCTACCAGGCCCTCTCCTCTAGGACCTGGGTATTGGATACTGAAGTTAAGTACAAAAACACACTAAAGTGGAATTGTAGAACATTTTAAAAAGGGGGCTAGAGAGAGGGGGACCAGCAGTTAAGAGCAGTTACTGTGATTATAAAGGACCAGAATTTGGATCCCACATTGGACAGTTCACAAATGCCTGTGGCACCCACATTTACCATACCACACATCAGAGAGAGAGAGAGAGAGAGAGAGAGAGAGAGAGAGAGAGAGAGAGAGAGAACTGTAACCATTTAAAGTCACAGGACCACAAAATCATTGTATCACATTAGCAATGTTGGTTACCCAGAGTAGCAGGTGCAGGCCAGACTTTGCTGGGTGCTACTCTGTTTAAACTTTACAGGAAGCTTGTAGGTCAAGGACTTACAAGAAGGTCCACCTCTAAGTGACTCATGACATGAAAGAATTGTTTTGGTTCAAACAGCTGAGAGTCCAGATTTAATTCTAGTGTCCAGTGAATTCTGCTCACACACCCCTCTCTTCCTCTCCGCCTTCTCGTGGTGGCTTCCCTTTGGGTTGTAGGTGTTTGGCGTAGAAATTCCACCCTTTCCCATGACGACACAATCTCTGAAGCTATGTTGGAGCTAACATCCTTATTCTAAGTCTTGAAGGGGAAGTCAGAAGTCCCAGCACACACACAAGGATGACGTTGGCCAAGTTCACAATGCAGGATGTTACTCTTACCTCTAAACCCAATGGTCTCTGAATGAGCACAGCAGGGCTCGGGCTTTACCCGTAAATGGCCACAGCTTTGTGAGTGGCTTCCAGCCCTGCCACCAGAGACAGGATGCCACAGAGGGACAATAAAAGCAAAGCCGCCTCCATTAATCAGCATGTAGGATTAGATATGAATGGCTGAGGCCTTGCCAACAAGCTACAACTAGGGCAGCTGACTGGGGAGACAAGGGCGGCCCTCAAGCAAAAGCCTGGCTCTGAGAGCTTCCAGGAAGCTTATCTGAAGAGAGACGACATGGGTTAGACAGTGCACTCTAGCTCACAGAACCCAGCGAAACCACAAAACAGAGTAACAGACCACCACCTACGCTCACAAGAAGGCGCGAGTGGGAGCAGAGAGATCTCTTACTTTGGTGGCTCGGAGTTGAGTGGTCTGTACATTGGCCCAGTGTAGTCAGGGACTGTAAAAGTGGACACGGATTTTTCCCCTTCCAGACACACACTCCTTTCCCAGTCCTTGGCTCTGGATTAGCTTTCAGGCCTGCTCTGTTCAACAAAATGTAAAAGTGACAGAATGTAGGACCCCCCAACCTACACCTCAAGGTGCTGTGCGCTCCAGTGGCGGCAGCTTGGGCCTGCCTGCTGACGGTGGATCGCGCAGGGCAGAGATAGACCACGGTTGTTCCAGGAGGAGCCAAGATTCAATTCCTGCCTTCTCTGCTTATGGCCATCTAGCACCTGGCACGTTTTGGATCTCCGATAACCCAGGCTTCTTGCTCACAGAGGTAGTGAGAGCTAAAGAAAGGGAGGCAGGAAAAGCACATGGTGTAAAGTCACTGTTGGACGGGCCATCTTGTCAGCTGCTCTCAAGGCAAGAGCTCTTCCTCATGGCATACCTGCCCCTCATATCCACACCGTCTAAAGCTGAGAAAAGTATAGCACACCCACTGTTCCTAAACTAAGATTCCAAATGCTTGTCACCACAGGACCCCAGGCCCTGGTGTTTTCTGACCCTTGAGCATTTTCCTATTGGAGCTCTGTTCGTGCCACTGTTCAATAAACTCCAGTTTAAACCTTTTGCAAAGATTAACTATGGCTAGAAGGGAATTCTGCATCCTCAGGGGGTTTTCACAGGCTTGTGGGGGCCGAACTTTCTGGAAAGACTGATTAGAAAAGGCACGCCTTTCTTTCTCTTTCCAAAGAGAGCAGCGCCCTCTGTGGGTGCTCAGATGCAATTACACTGCTGTCCTTGGAAACAGGCAAAGTTGGGCGTGAATTCAGAAGTCGAGGGGCTCTCACGCCTCATTGTGAAGGTGGAACTCTGGGTCATACCATCTTGGAGGCCACGGACCTGAGCTAGCACAGGAAGGGCTGTATGACATGTTTCAGGGACCCCAGTGTGAGAAGAGAAAGCAGCCATTACCATTCTACCTCCAGGACCCCTGCTGTCGGCCCGCTCATCCTCCCTTACCGGCTCGGCAGGGGCGCCCAGGGTTTTTGGCCTCCGGGTGACAGCTGGCTCCTCTTGATCGTTTTCAGAATGTCTCTCGGCCCTCCTTGGTCCTCTCCTTTTCCATCTGACTGTTGCCTCTGGACCACTCTCAGCCCGAGTCTCTGTGCACCACGCCCTAGGTTCTGCTGAACTCCTGATCCATGTCTGCCTCTCCGTCTCTCCTCCGTCACAGTGCGCATCCGTGATCACGGCTGCTTGAGGGGCTGAGGCTGAAGGCGAGCTCACCAGCTCATGTTTGACAATGTAGCGACTGTCTCAGAATTAAGAAAGGGGAGGACTAGGGATGTAGCTCTGTGGCCCTTCGCCTTGGTGTACATGAGGCCTTGAGTCCAATCTTCAGGACAACAAAGCAAAGCTGGGGGTTGAAGGTAAATGAGCCAGATCAATAGAACAGGATGGTGGTGGCCCTTCCCCTTGTGTGTCCGGGGGTTTTTGGAGGAACACAGATACATTCCTCTGTAACGAATCTTGATTTCTGGTGTAACGCCATGCTGACCTGACTTACCTCAGTTCCAACCTGTTTGTTTGTACCCTCTTGATGCCATTTTGGTAACTCATGCTTTTAGAAACAAATACATCTCCCCCAGAGATTTTAGTTTTGAGGAATATAAGATTTTCAAGTATTTTCTCTCAATCATCCTTTGGATCTCCCTGGTCTCTGTTTGGTTTCTCCATCTCCTCTCTAAGCATAATGTGTCTTCTTTCACTTTTGGTTTGACTAAAGTTTGTCAACCTCATTCATCTTTTCCAAAAATACAAGTATGTATCCTGGGCTGTGGGTGGGTATGTATGTATGTATGTATGTATGTATGTATGTATGTATGTGTATGTATGTATGTGAGTACACTGTCAAACACACCAAAGAATGCATGGGATCCCATTACAGATGGTTGTGAGCCACCATGTGGTTGCTGGGAATTGAACTCATGACCTCTGGAAGAGCAGTGATGCTATTGACTGCTGAGCCAACCCCTTGGGCTGGTCTTGAACTCAGTGATTCTTCTGCATCTACTCCTTGGGGTTTTAGGCACGTGACGTCACGCCGGCTCTGACTCTCGTGTATGCACCTACAGCTGGGCTCTTCCGTCTCATCACCACCTTCCTGTTCGTTCACCACAGACCAAAGGCTCCCCTGGCGCCTGCTTTCACATTTGTTCGATTCCAGGATTTCCTCACTGAGCTACTTTGTTTTCAAGAGTGCCTGCCTGACATCAGCTCCGTCTTTCTGTAGTCTTGACAGCTTTCCTCTCTCTCAGGTTCTTTGCTGCATTTCACCCAAGCTTTCGAGTGGAAGTGGAATACTCTTCGCTTTATCATCCGTCCTGTTTGACTCTTCTTTTGGATCAATGATAATTTTTATTTCCGCATTCTTTGTAAAGGAATGGGGATTTACTTAGCTTTGTGTGCATTGCTGTTTTGCCTGCATGTGTGTCTGTGTGAGGGTGAGATCCCCGAACCTGGAGCTGTGAACAATTGTGAGCACCGTGTGGGTGCTGGGAATCGAGCTTGGGTCTTCTGGAAGGGCGGGCAGCGGTCCTAACCGCTAAGCCACCTCCGAGCCCTACTTCTGGATGTTTTTGTTTTAAGCCAGCACTTTAGCTGTGTGTACCTTTGGGTTAGTCACTGGGGAGTTACAGTCTTTGATGGCATTACGTTAGCTGACCTTTTGCTCCTTGGGGTTCAGGTTGAACTTTGTATATCTTGTGGTTGTGGTTAGGGCTTCCTTTCCCCAACGGGAGTCTGAAGTGCAGTTAAGACTGGAGCTGAGGCCACTTCCTACTTCTCCTGTGCAGGTTACAGATGTCCAGTCGCCTCTGGTTTTGTTTGTTTGCTTGTTTGGCTGGTTGGTTGGGTTTTTCCTTTCTGGGGCTGCCCTCATTCCTCCCATTCGGAGTCACAGGAGACAGCTCTTAACTGGCCACATTACCCTAGACGACATCACATAGTCGGTGATTTGGGGGATCTGCCTATGGGCTGGGGTTTAAGTGAGTGAAGCGATCCTGAGAGCTGTCCCTGGTAGATTGTCCTAAGACAGCTGATCCCCGGCGTGAGCCCAATATCCATGAAAGGCGTAAGACAGAAGCTAGGAGGAGCTGGCAAAGCCTCACAGACTTTCCATGACAACTACGGATGGGCCTGAAGCACAGATACTGTCCCTGCGAAGGAAAAGATGTGGGATTTTGGGACATAAAGAATATCCAAAATCTTCAAACTCACAGATGCACTCAGCCGCTGACCCTTTAAGATCTAAAACAAAGAAATGAGTGGACTTAAAGAGAGAATGCCAGAAATAATTCACATGAGGAAACACGGGGCAGCTCGTGACTGCCTCTAACTCCTGGGCATCTGATGCCCTCTTTGGGCCTCTAACTCCTGCCCTGCACTCATGTGCACCAGCACCACCCCCATATAAATATAATTAGTAGTAGACATAAGAGGCCAAACAAACCCCAAACAGGAAAAGGAAAGTCTGGAGACGTGGCACTGTGCTATGGGTTTATAGCGTTCGCACAGTTACAACAACTGTAACAAAAAAAAAAAAAAAAAAAAAAAGGAAAAGGAACAAGCCGAAGCCTCTTGGGGTTTGCAACAATCAAGCTGTTTCGTCCTTCTCATTTCCTGACCTACCTTATTCCTTTCTCAGTGGCAGACCAGAGCAGCCAAAGGTTGAACCATGCCGGGACTGGGATGTGGCTGACATCCAGCCGGACTGATGGTGATGGGGAAATGGATCACCCCACTCTAAAGGAGATAACCACAGCAAGGTCTGCAGTGGCAAAATAAAACAGGAGAGCGAAGAACTGGAAACAACACATCGACCTACCACACACTCTGCAATGGCAGCCAAAGAGGCATAGCCTCCTTGTCACATGACTGTGCCAGATGTCCTATCCAGATCTCATCGTCCACACCACAGACTTATGAATTTAAAGAGAGGAATGCTATGTCTTGGCCACTCCTGACACAGAGGTGTAAGAGCGGGAACAGAGCGGGGACACAGGAAGCACTCCTTGTGTAACAGCAGGCACTGCTCCTTCTAGCACAGGGACAGATGGCTTCCTCCTGTAGCAAGGAAAACGCCTGGAAAACCTTTCGTCATCTATGTGTCTGTGTGTACACATAGGCTCTTGGGTACCGGGGGGACCAACAGAGGCCAGATGGGATGCTGTTCCCCCAGAGTTGGGGCTAACAGGCAGCTGTCTAGCCATCTCTCCAGCCCCATCAACGGGAAAATGATGGAGGGAGACTGCACAATCAAACACGTTGCTCTGCGTGCTGACCTAAATATTAGTTTTAAAAGTTTAACACTTCCAAAGCACAAAATCCCAACTAAAGATGTCCCAGATTAAAGTGGGAACATTGCACAGAAGCACGTGGCTCAAGGCTAGATGGTGCAGTACACTACCCCTCACCCCTGTTGTCCTCACCGCCGTTGCCAAGGTGTGCGTTTCAGATGTACTTGAGTCACCTCCAGCCTTTCAAATTTTGGTCATGCCACTGGAAGGTGATGGTCCAAGGGGACACAGCCGCACAATGTTCATCCAGGTATCAGTCCTACAATGGCAGAGGCACCGTACCAGACAAGGCTGGCACAAAGTGACCTGACGTGTACTCACCTGTTGGTAGCAGAGGCTGCTGGGGCAGACTGGTTATCCTGGGTTGTTTCTTCAAGTGTTCACATGCTATGGATGACGAGTTCATCGTGGTGTACTTAATGTTACTAAGTGTAGCCTATTGGACAGCTGAGAAATGGCTACAGAGTGGCAAGGCCTTTGAATAAAATGGCACGTAGTTGAAGACCGAGTTAAGTCAGTTTTAACCTTTCTACAGACTCACAAATGAACACATGTATGCACGGGGGTTTGAAGGGGGCTGGGGAGGACAGAAAACAAAACAAAAAAAACACAGTTACCAGGGGGTTTGCCTGGCATGAAGGACTTCATTTAAACAAGAAACGGGCTATGGGGTTGGTGAGATGGCTCAGTGGGCAGAGCTGCTTGAGTCAATTCCTGAAACCACGTGAAAGTGTAGGAGAGAACAGACTCCACAGAGCTGCGCTGTGATCCGCATGTGGGCCATGACACTCACCCATGACCGTGAGGCACAAATATGCACACGGTAACAGTAAAAACTGCTCAGAGGGGCTAACATATACACACATCATAGGATCCCGTCCTTTGACTTAAGAAATGCCAAGTTCAATCACTCCAGCAGTAGGCCATTCTCTGCCATGTTCTACCTGTACCCACATAAACAAAGCGACACAAATCAGTGCCCGCAGGGAAAGGCTGTGCCAACGCATAAACCGGACGACTCCTCGCAGCTTTCACTGAGAAGAGCTGCTTTCTTGGCAGCAGGGTTTTTGACCGCAGCGATGAGGACAGCCGGCCTCGGGCCAGGTCCGAACACTGAGATCACAGCTTTCTCTGCGGTCTGGAGCTAACCCACAGCCATTATGAACTTTTGTTTCTCAAGCATCGGAGAACGGAAGACAAAGCCCTGCGCTGACAGCTGTGATGTCCACATGTCTTGTAAGTATCGTTGAGAAGAGTCTGGCCTCCCCCGACTTCCGGGTTGTTGAACATTCTCACCTGGCCCAAGGTGCTAACGAGAGTGTAACCATGTGCTCTTCCTCCCACAGGGTAAGCAGGCTGAGACTTAGTACTGCTCATCCGGAATGTGAGTCACTGAGGAAAAGCTAGCAGCCCCTGCCTGCCTTATTAACTCCTGTTCCTCTCTTGACTCCGTGCTTAGAGCCCAGCTTGACTGGCTTCTCAGGAGCTGACAAACTAGACCTTAGAACCAGAATCCAGTTAAAAAATTTTTTTAAGTTTCTTTTTAGGTATGAATGTTTTGTATGCAATGCATGTATGTATGTATGTATGTA
This sequence comes from Rattus norvegicus, assembly GCF_021556685.1. Taxonomy (NCBI): domain Eukaryota; kingdom Metazoa; phylum Chordata; class Mammalia; order Rodentia; family Muridae; genus Rattus; species Rattus norvegicus. The sequence continues at coordinate 126,013,350 of NC_141541.1, read as the reverse complement.
TGTATGTATGTATGTATGCATGCATGTATGTATGTATGTGTGTATGTGCACCATTGTGTGTGCCTGGTACCAATGGAGGTCAGAGGAGGATGCTGGATCCTCTGGAACTAGGATTACAGACTTGTAAGCTGGTAGGTGGGTGTTGGAACCGAACCTATGTCCTCTGCAAGAACTCTTACCTGTGAGACATCCCTGGACCTCCTGACACACATGGCTGCACCCTGCACACAGGAGCTCACACAGCCTGAGGCTGCAAGCACAAGACTTGCATAAGATCAAGACCCCAGCAGGATGGAGGGGCCCGTGGAGCTCCATTTCTGTTGATGGCACTGAGAAAGGGAGTCAGTTTCCTCCAGGGATGTGGGTCCTGAGAGGCTGTCCATGCTCCAGAAGGTGGTCCCATACCTGTGTGCACTGATAAACTCAGTGGGTATCAAATTAATAATAACTTTAAAGAAACAGCATATGAAGTTGGGAGGGAAAGGGAATGTGGATAGCATCCAAACACATTTATGCACGTGTGTGAACATTAACTACTTAATACAGATAAAGTTTTATTGAAACACTATGAAGCATAGTGAACATGTTTTAGTGAAACACTATGTTCACTCATTTAAGAATTGTCTATACTTGCTTCTGACTACAACAAAAGCATTACAAGGCTACAACATAAAAATGGCCTCTGGGACCAAATATACTCACTACCTGGCCCTTTGCAGAAAGCTTCTGCCAAATGACCCACTCTCTTACATTTGGGTATCTGCATTAAAAGGTTAAGGAGAATTTACAAGAAGTCGTGTGGAGAGCACTGAGAGGCCAGCACTGCTACCCAGGAAAGAGGCATAAACGATAAGAAGGAAGCTACTTCTGAAACCCTTCAGTGGGACACAATTTTGCCGATTTAAATAAGCCATGGGTGGGAGTGTCTTCTTTCTAAAATGAGCAAGTCAGTTGCAGGTTGTGGGTGGCCCCTTTCCAACAGTGCAGGACGCCCCAGCAAGCTAGCAGGCTGGCTGAGTAACCTGTGCTCCATCTCGGGTAGATGTTTTACAGAACTGAGTCTGAGAACCATGTTCCCCAGAACACGAGGAGCGTGTAAACCCTTCTGAGCAGTTCTCACAGCTTCCTGTCCAGAAACTTCTCTCTCATTAAGCTTAAGAACAATCAGTGACTCCCAGAGCAGAAACTCTCCTATAACACACAGGAGGGGGGGGGGGGTGTCCATGACCTCCTCACTCACTCATGTAATTCTGAACATACATACACATGTCTGTCCTAGTGATGAGCATTCAGTGATGAGCACACGGTCGGCCTGACCCGCTACACTTACCGCCTGAACTGAGGCACAGGTGCTAAAGCATTTGAAGTGATTCTGACTTAAAAGAAGCACAGTGAAAACTATTATATAGGAAATAAACTTTATTCATCTGATCCTCTGAGATGACATGGCCAACAGTCACAGAGCTGCAGACAATAGGATTATGTTCTATTTACAATTTACAGTAGTATTTTTTCCTCTGAAAAATAATATAAGTACAAAAGCTAGGTAAACATGAGGTGCTGCCATCTGGGACTTATCATAGCTTGAAGAAGCAAGCCTTAGCAAATATTCAATTAAATTCTCTAATTTATCAGAAAAAAATTCACTAAGTTTCACCTCAAAATGTATTGCACAAGTCTTTAAGAAGAAAAAGAAACCACCCTAAAATAAATAAGGAAGATAGTTCTTTAAAGAGAGGGAGAAGAACCCAAGAAAGACACTGAACAGCCAAGTCGGGTGGCCGGTCAGAACAGCCTTTGAACCACAGAGAACTTCCCAGAAAAAAACTGAATGAAAAAGAACAAAACTATCACCATTTCCCCACCAAGAATGTCTGCTTCAAAAGCTATGTATCTGTGGCCAGGGTAGCATGTGTCTTCAAGCTACACGAATGGCCCATGATGACAGCGCCATTCTCCGCAAACACCACATGTGGGAGGGCAGCTTCCTCAGCAGCGGATGCCCAGCCTCAGTCTCCCCATTTCTTCAAGATGAGGTTCGGAGCCATGACTGGGGAAAAAAAGGGAAACCAGGGTGAAATAATAAAAACAAACATGCAAGCTCCTATAGGGAACTCTTGTGAGATTTGTTTCTTCAAGATAAAGTAAAGTAATACTCTAGGGATAACAGTGAAAGAAGTAAAAACATTTCAAACATGGATTCCTATTGGAATATTCTGGAAACTACTGTTAGAATGATTTAAACTGATTGACAGCAGTCAAAAGACAGTGCCGCTGAGCCCTGAGGAGAGCCTCGCTCAGCACTGCCTGTGTGGTGTGGGCACTGCCACCAAGCACAGCTCTTCAGACAGGACCTACGGGAAGGAGGCGGCCCTGCTTTTGCAGTGTGAGCATTTGCTACAGCGTGACCGCTCTCAGCAGGACAATGCATTGCACTGGAAAGGCTGAGCTTCCCGGAGGTTCATGAAAACTTACAAAGTGCTGAGACTTTCCAGTCTTTTCCTGAGAGTTTCCTGGATCAAAATGCTAAATGCTAGGCCTCCGTCTGAGCAGTTTAGATGTTAGAGAAGTACGTGGCCAAGTAGGTCTAAGAAACAGTTTGGTATCCTGAGTATCCAGCTCAACAATCATGCTGGCCCTGGGAACCTACCAGAGAGACGGGGGGAAATCTCCCCGTAAGGTTGCTCCTTCTCAATTATTATTTTGAAACCTCGGCAGATTTAAGAAACAAAAGTCAGGTCAAAAAACTGGCACAAACCAGTGCTATGAAAAGCAAAAGACCAGGGACCTGAGAGCATAATACGCAGTGCAGCGTGTGTCCTTTGGAGCCTGAGGTCTTAAACGTTTATGAGAGCCTCACTCAAAAACTGGGAAGAGTGACCATTGCGTATCGTATCAGATAACACTAAGTACAATCTGAGTAGTGAGTTACTGAGCAGGGTAAGCCTACTGTGCAGGGTAATCCCTGTCTTACGACGATGCACTTATCCACTATGTGTGCACAGTCAGGGGCTTGCTGTAAGCATTATGCTTACGGGTAACTGCCAAATGTTACACAATGGGGGAAATATATGGGGAGAAAACAAGAGAGAACAGGGAGACAGTTTCACAAAATGTTAGAAACAAAATAGTGACCGCTGATCGCCAACGTGGGTGTTCACTCAGTTATTTCTGTAATGCTTAGGTTTCAAACCAGAAGTCCGATGGACCTGCAAGCACGCAGCGGAACTGCTGAGAGGTGCACATTTCCAGGGCAAAAGAGAGCAGCTCTCTGCAGCGCTAAGGTGACACAGCAGTTCCAGGACTGACGGGGACTAATGACATTAGGCTTACTGCTCGTCAGGTCTCACATGCTTATCAAAGCACACTAACAAAACTGTGCTGTGCACTGCAGTCCACAGGAGACAGGAACCCTCAGCAGCTCTAGGTAGCCTTGCGAGCAAATTAAATGATATGATATGAAAACCAAAAGGAGATTCGGTGCAGGCCTTTTTAAAACGGCAAACAAGATTTAGAAAAGCTGAGGTGCTGGAGAGATGGTCCACTGCTTAAAGGCAATGGCCACTCTTGCAGAGGACCTTAGTTCAGGTCCCCAACACCCACACAGCAGCTCACAACCCCCATGACTCCAGGCGCAGGGGTCTGATGCCTTTTCTCCTCTGTGGTGCACATACATGCAGACACATAAAATAAAAATAAGTAAACCTTTTTAAAACAAAATAAACATTCTAAAAATCTTCTTAAAAAGCTCCATCTCAGCCTTAACATTCTTCATCCTGCTCCATTTGTTCACGCTGAAACAAACCATTATCAGCAAATATAATCAGATGTTAGTCACTGAGACCCAACTTATCTGTGATTCATGAAAATTACAGCGAGTTTAAGGTACACGGTGGCCCAGATGTCAGGCTAATGACAACGACTACTGCGTGAAGCTGGGAACCCTTAAATGCTGAGGACCAGTAGATGGAGGGAAACACTTTAGACAATTACATTTCACTGTAATAACGTGCTCACCAGAGACAGCCATAGCCAATGGACCTGGGCTGCCGAGGAGCACACACAGAGCACAGCCCCACACGTGCTGCCTTGCAGTGGGCTGTGTGAGCATGGGATGCGATAAAACTGCATTTACTTCCATCAACTCTATCGCTTTTCCCTTTTCCCAACCTAGCATTCTCATTAGGCTCTGCAGTGGCTTGCGCTGTCTTCACTTGAATCTGAAGCACAACACTGCACAGCACAGCACAGCACTGCACAGCACAGCACTGCACAGCACTGCACTGCACAGCACTGCACAGCACTGCACAACACTGCACAGCACTGCACAGCACAGCACAGCACTGCACAGCACTGCACAACACTGCACAGCACTGCATCCTCACTTGCACCCTCACGTTAGTTACCCTTCACCTCTCCATCATCACCTGTGGTGATTCTGAAGGCCATTCCTTCTCAGTGATGTCTATGTATCAGTCTGTTTCACAGAATCACCAGAAAGCAGCTACATTAACCCAGTGTCACAATCATGCCCATTAAAAATAACAAAATAACCCCAGCAAAATGGTCGATGGCATACAACATACGTGATTTCTGTACCAAAGATACAAACATGACTGTCCACTCACCACATGCTTACTAAGCACAGACTGACGGTTATCAGAAGATGCCACTGCGAGGTGAGGTGAACTACAAAGCCAAGAGGAAAAGCTTATTGGGTTAGTTTCAGACAAATAGTGCAGAGGTCACACTGTGTATATGACGTGGCAGAATTACAGACGGTCCCTAAGCTCGTTTCAAATTCAGGGTCATTGGGCAAAGCAGAGGACTATGTAATACTTCCCCAGCCTAGAATTTTACTTTCAATTTTCACTTAAAGGTTTAAATGCTGAAAGATGCTCTTCATGCTAAGGTGCACTTAACTGCGAGTAATCAGAGGGTTATGTTTAAAGTGATCTTTCTTACAATCCCATTACCAGATACATTAAAATTTGATTTACATAATTTCAGCTTACTCCCATGAATTTTTAGAAGTCTATGATTTTGAAATTCATATATACAATACACCTGTTTATTGAATTCTCATTCCTAGAAGGTGTCATTTTTATCACTGAATAATTTGCTCATAATTCAGCAGACTGTCAAGAGCAGCTGCAGGATGATGCACCATGCAATTCTAATGGGAAGGAGCTGCATGTCAGTTTGCTTACTGTAGAAACTCCTTCAATGAGCCCCACACCCTAACTCCAGGTGACCACCATCCCGGGACATCATTAACTACGTCATGGTTTGCTTGGAAATGGCACTATGACCATAGAGGCTGTTAACCAGGGCTGGGTTTATTTCTGGATGGTGTGACAAGTCTATGAAAAGTGTGTGTGTGTGTCTGCACAATTAAGTTAGTAAAAGAGCAAAATGAAAACACAAACTAGAAAATGGTCTTTCAATACCCATAGCATAGTAAGGTTAGTATTTTGGAAGAGAATCTGCAGAAGCATAAGAATGTGGACATCCGTGTCTATGCCTTTAAGGTGAAACCCTCTTACAGATTGAATAAAGAGGAATCTAGTGGAACTATTCAATGTTTTATGTCGAGGGAGTTGCCCACTTTGTGACCCATAACAACTTTGAACTGGGATTCTTCTGCTTCAACCTCTTAAGTGCTAGGATTAGAGGCATCTTCCCCAGCCTGCCATGCTATTAATCTGACGATCTTGGCATGGGGCGAATAGTCTGCTGTTGAATATTATGAAAGATTTTCTAGGTAATTCTTCTGAATTGTTTGCAACCTCTTAGAAAGTGGCCTGTTGTGTCCTTTCCTGACAGTGTGAGTCAGAACCACTCAGTTAAAGACACGTTACACATGCACTGGTTTCACTGAGCGTTGTCGTATCTGCCTGTGTTTCCAAAGTCACATGATGGGGCCTCGTGGGGGGTGGAGCCTCCATCTAAAATGCTAGAAAGTGCTGACCACTTATCAACTTAGGGGAAATGAGTGAGACCAACAAAACCAGCAGTCAGTCAAGGACTGATCCGAATTACATGAATTACAGGTGAGGCTGAGGACGAAGCTCGGTGGTCAGGCTCCTGCATGCATAAGGCTCTGGTTTTCAGTCTCCAGCCCCAGAAAGCACAGGCACAACAGACAACATGGAGGACTCGTGAAAGCAGAGCACAGTGACTAAGTGAGCAAGGAAACCAGGCCTGGCAAACCAAGGTGAGGAGGCTCTGCCCGCACAGTCACTGGGCACACATGTGCGGGTCCATGTTTCTGGAGTCTGTAGCACTTCAATGAGAAAGGGCGCTTTTCGGAAAAATTAAGAACAGAATTTTCTATAACAAAAGACTCTCTTGATTAGAATTTCAGCCAATTACAATATACTTTGTAAATGAAATTCTCTTAAACTTGCAGGACAGGGTTCTGAGTCACTCTGTAAATATCAAGACTCTCTTTAGACTGATAAAAAGATAAATCAGTTTGGTAAATTTTCAACTTGTAGGATCAATCCCCCTTCATGTTCATGCACTACCTCACAATTGCCACTCATCTGTTTTTGTCACTGAATGGTCTGCCAGGCCTACCTGTATTCGCCTATGATTAAATGAAGTCACCACTGATCCCTAAAAGTGGGGCTTCCTTCCATGTCCTTCACAGCTTCCCATTTCTTACATTCTTGTAACAACTACAGAGGCAGATGCTGCAGCAAAGGGTCAGGGCAGCGGAGGTTTGTTTACAGTCTGTGCAGGTCAGCCTCAGGGCAAAGGAGGTGGGGGATGAGGCTGCTTTACTCCAGGGCCACGGATCCCATGCTGTCTGGCCCTTTCCCTTCAGATGTGCGCAGTCTTTGGTCTGCGAGAGTTGTGCTTTGATTTGGGTGTTGTTCACTGTCTGCCTTCATCTGCTGGGCCATTCTTATTGGCTAAAAACCGATTAAAATCTCTAGAATCAATGCAAATGAAAAACACAGCAGAGGGGACCCCGTGCTGTTTTGAAGCAAAGGGACAAATGTCTTGTCCATCCTTTCCATCAGCAGCTGAGGCTCTGGGAATCCCACACCGCAATGTGACATCAAGTGTCCACACTACTAACAACTCTTTCCCTTTGGCGTCCCCATCAAATCTGCCTGGGACTAAACTTTCTTAAAGCCCATCCCTCGCCACTGTTTAGCTGTGGTGCAAAAACTTTCAATTTCTTTTACAAACAAAGAGAAAGGCTCTCCAAGTGAGGCTGAGAATAGCTGTAAGGAAGCTGCCTCACTATAGCCTACTTCTAGAACTTACCATCAGCCGAGCGTCTTCTCTTTCCAAAATTTTCTGAGCTTGATCATCAGGGAATCTTAGGACAGTAGTTATAACTTTGGCCATGGTCTAGAAACAACAAGAAAGAGATCCTTAGCACAGGACGAGGCAAAGAAGTCTCAGAGCGTTCTGACATGTTCTGGAGGATTCCTTAGAGCTCTCAATGGAAGTCACGAACAAAGAAGTATGATGTGAAGGTGTCAGTCAAGAAAGTAAAGACCAGCACTAGCGTCTCAATTTAAGAGGGCTCCTTATAAGGTCCACCTTTGAATTACTTCAGATAATATATTTCCAATAGCATGAAGCTGTAGATCTAGCTGTTGATCTTTTGTCTTATTAAGATGAAACTTTATCACAAATTCATCTTGAAAGGGCCTTTTATTTGTGGTAACCTATAGGATGCACTGCCAAAACAAATGGTCTAAGGAGCAGGACTAGAGGCCCCGGCTCAGTCTAACTAAGTCACATCATATGTCTCGTAGACATGGGCTACTGCATGGACATGAACATGCTCAGAGTTACTTTCCAAGACATGCAGCACATTAGCCTGATAGAAACCACACACTAAAGGAACACAGATGGTTTTTTTTTTTTTTTTGGTAGAACACATGATGAATCAAAACATTTACACATGGGAGTTTGCAAAACAAGATCATAAACTGTGCAGATCAGAATAAATACACCGTCAGACTGTCACCCCAAAAGCTCCTGGAAAAATTCTCCTCAAGGGTTGAAAACTCCCTACTGTGTATCAAGATGAAATGTTGTTTGGAGGACAGAGAGGAGAGAAGATGTCATTATGAAATGAGAAGGATAACGAGTCCAGTGCTTACATCTCAGGTCAGGTGGTACTCTCTCCTGGGGACTCCTACAGTGCATGGTAGAGCAGCCCAGAAGAGGGAACCAGTGCCCATGGCTACATGAACTCTGTGTTAGGCCTGTGTGTTTGGTGGCAGCAGTGGGGTTCTGGGAAAAGTTGTAGGAAAAAAAATCAGCACAATATTATCAACCCAAAATTTCAGAACTATATTCATATCACTAGAAAAAAATTAATTATTAACAAAAAGGGAAGAAACTAACATTTTTAAATTCTTACTACCTGTAGAGAGCTGAGGCAGGGCAGGACATATTCCTAATAGCAGCTCAACTGAGGCTGTTTTCAGCTGCAAACCCCACATACAATGACTTTAGTTTCAGACATCTTTCTTGTCTTTGGCTTTGCCATTTTAATGGCTTAGAAAACATTTTTAAAGTGCCATTTAAAACAACCCCATTCCTGGAGATCTCAAAGGCACTGATAACACCTCACTTAAATTACATTAACCAGACAGAACACAAACTAGGGGGTTAGACTTGAGTATAGGGTCAGGAATATGTGTCATGAACTGGCAAAGAGAGAAGAAGTAGAAACTATTTCAGAAACTATTTCTTTTCATACAGAGAGGACTTCTTGTGTGTTACTAATAAAGACTCTCCTCCTCTCCAGGTACCAAAAATCTAAAATTCAAAGATTCAGTCATGTGGAACATTTCCTTAATTTTGGTATCATACAAACTATCAAAGCTTTCATTCGGAAACCACACATGCATGTTCAAACATGTTATAAAGACACAACCGTGAACTGTGAGGAGTAGTGCGTTCCCACTTATCGGCAACACTAAATGGGAAATCCACTGGTGCCTCAGTTCATCGCAACCCAGAATCCAGAGCTGACAACCAAGAAGGTCTCCGGGTGGCCAGAAGCCCAGGCCCTATTACACCTTGGAAGGACATCAGATGTCGACTCTCCAACCACACCTCAGGCCCTAGTCAGTCAGGAAGAGCCCAGCTGAGTCACCTGATTTATAAGATGCTCTTCTGCTACGGCTTCCTCGGGAGATACCTCTCCCATGACACAGAGCAAAAGGGAAGGCAGGCTTGAGTTCAGTATCAGTGAGAGAGTAGAAGACCAAAGCCCGGGAAGAGGAAGAAAGCAGGGCTGAAGCAGCCCCACATGGTAAGAACGTGTGCACAGAACGAAGCACTCTCCAAGCACCCGCCTCATAAAGGAGGCTGCAGCAAGAGCAGGTGAAGAGAAGCAGGCGGGATGACGGGAGATGGCTGATGCCTCACTGCGGACGTCCTCCTCAGGCTGTTCGCCACTCCTGAGTTCTTTGTTGAAGCAAAGCACAACAGATGCACCTAAAACCAGCCCTATTGCTGTTGGCGATTTCAGAACTACCTTCTGTGTGATAATACACACAGGTAAAATGCTGGAAGCACTTCGGCTGCTCTAGCCTTCCAGACTGTCTGGTGTTAGCCGGGACAGTACCTCACAGATAGTGTTCAGCTGGAGCAGACTACCTGGGACTCAGGGAACTCACATGTGGTTTTCTTGGGCCTTCAGTCTGAGCTGCTGCCCATCCTCATGAGTGCTGAGTACTCCCTATCCAAACTTCCTTCTCCCCTTGCTTAGACAGAGCCTGGTCTACCTTGACCCTCCACAAGTGAAGTGCTTAAGTCCTGCACTCTGCTCCACGGCCTGCTTAACTAAGACCAGGCACTGTTCAATTCTTGAGGCAGCAAAAAGTCCTGCCTTTGACATCACTCCCTACCGTGCCACTCCACAGAGCAGTAAGTGACTAAGCACCAGTTTCAATGTTCACCTGGGAAATGTGGTGAAGACTCACAGACTGTTCACCATTGGCCAGAAAATCACAACAAACATGGACGAAGGTGAAGGAAGAGCGGCCTTCCAAGTTGTAACCAGAAGTGAACCAAAGGCTCCCTTATATTTGGCTTGGTCTGTGTCTCTCTTCCAGAGGCTAAAACTTAGAAACACCATTTCACAAGTACTACACTTCCCAAGAACAACAGGCAGCAGCTAGCATGCTAGACTCAGGGAGGCCACAATCTGTTAGCCACAGCACTTAAAGCACAACGTTAAGAGTCTGAAGTAGCTACAGTCCTGAGGGGACACTCAAGCTCAGCCTTCTTTTCCCCACTGCACACGCACAAATGTTACCCATCTACCAAGCTGCAAGTCCAGGCTGCAGCTTAGCACCCGTGAGAACGCAGTGTGAGAAAAGAGTCACTCAGCACCTCTGCTTTATGAGGAAAGATGACCCAGGAAAAGACACTGGACCCCAAAGAGCTAACATAGCCCTCTCTGTGACACATGCTCAAGATCGCATTACTCAAACATAATTTTACTTGAAAGGGTCTGATGGCCAGGCATGGTGGCAATTGCCTATAATCCCAGCTCCAGGGAGACAAACCAGGTCATCACACAGCAAGATGCTGCCTCAAAAGTCCAAAACCAAAACCAAGAATGTGTGTGTGTGTGTGTGTGTGTGTGTTGTGTGTGTGTGTGTGTGTGTGTGTGTGTATCACCTCCCTAACTTGTTTGATGTAAATTAAACTTGATGTCTATATATACTAAGATATATACTAAGAAATCAAATGGTCTCTGTCTCCTGGTGCTTCTATGTATCCTACAAAGCTGTAAGACTATCTTTAGGTCTTTACCTATGCCCTTGCTCTTTTTGGTTTTATATACATTTTCCAAGTCACAGTCTGAACTGGACTGACCTCTATGACTCACAGAGGTCATTAACCCAGTCACAGTCACGACACAGACAATGTAAAGTTCATGGGGAGTCTACAACTGTCAAAAGCAGAAACTGATCATAATGGATAAAAAGTTCATGAAATTCCCTAACTACATTCAACTCCATTCAAGATATATTTACCAAATGTCTAATTTAAGGTTTAAAACAAACAACAATCAAACTATAGAAGACATATATAGTAAGGCAGGACTCTGTATCAAGAGCCTCATGCAGGAGCTATGTCCTAGAGAACGAACAATTCCTACTTGCACATCGTGGTAATTTAAACATGATCAATAGCCAATATATGTAGAAATGACCTGTGACCCATTACATTATCTCTGGATATTCCTTAGCAGGCATGGAGATAGAAGGATGATTCACAGTGCTGTCTACAGGTCCTAAAACCTCCTTAAAATACAACTGCTTCCCCTACCTTTAAGATCTGAAGACACACACACACACACACACACACACACACACACACACACCCCTCACATACTATCAATGTGTGTGTTAAAAGGAGTCTCTTAAAAAGTCACCAGGCAGAATCTGTACCTTGGTCTCTCGACCCATCATATATTCAAACAGCACTTTTCGCAAATATTCGAACTCAGTAGGTTCTCCGAAGAGTGAGACCTCAGTGTGGTACAAATTGCCTCCTGTCAAAAAAGACAAAATCAAATTACAAAAGGAAACCCAAATAACTAATCATTCAGTAAACAGACATATCAGGAAACAAGGAAACAGAAAGAGTGCCCCGTCAGCTGCCCTGTGCTGTGTACACACTCACTGTGCCCCATCAGCTGCCCTGTGCTGTGCACGCTCACACTATGAATATCCCAACTACTATAGCAGAAATGACAATAAGAACTTCTATTTCCCATATCCATTCTTCTGTGTACAAGCTCCTTAACTTTGGTTTTTCTCCACTAAATAGCACATGGATGACCTCAGATATTCCACAGTGACTAACATGACCATTTTATGATATCAAGGATTTAAGACACTTTTAGTTTCTTTTTAAGCATGCCAATATTACAATATTTAATTTCAATCAAATTTCCAAAAATGCCTTGAAACACAAATAAAAAACCTGAAGTGTGTAAAGTATTAGCATCATAGTGATTTTTCAAAGACTTTTATGTGAACTGGGCCTAGTGGCACAGCCTGAAATCCCAGCTACTTGAGGGCTCAAGTAGACTACTGAGAATATGAAGGGAGGAAACAGAATTAATGGCAGTGCTAAGAGTATATTGTGTGCATACATGGGAATGTCCTGAAAGCTCATTTATTTGTATAATTAATATATGCTAATAAAAACAAAATACAGCAAATAAAGAGGATATTTAACATCTTATGAAAAAGAAAATGGCGACTTAACTTTAGCGGACATGGAAAACGTAAGGCACTCCACCAAGGGAGAAGTGCATGCTGCTAAACTAATGAGGGACACATGATGCTCCCTGGTGATGCTCAACCGACTCCTAGGACCAGGAACAGAGTTCAAATGCTGGTAGACCACATGCAGACCGGCTAAGCCACGATACACATAGCAGGAGAAAGGCCACCGGGGTGCCCAGAGACGAGACGGAGGGAGACATTATGGGATAAATACAGAAACATCTAGGTGTACCTAGTATACATTTCACATGTTGTGACATGTCAGTGCTACTCTCAGTTCTATATTTTACAGAAAATCTTTCACATGTAGACTGTGGAAAACATGTACAAGCATGTACCAAACTAGTGGAGTAAAATACACAGCCTAGATGACTCAAACATACATTAAACAATAGAAATGATAGTGACAATTCCCTAATTTGGTAAATCTAAATACAATGTTGCCAGAGACTTTATAGACAGATGTTAAGTAGGAGGGCAGAAGAATGAGTATCACAGCATCGGAGAGGTTCAGCACCATCAAGGAGCTGACTCTGTCATTACACGAGTACACCTGGGGCTTAACTGGGACACTGGATGCCTTACCTCTCCCTCCAGGAGGGCAGGCATCCCAATGTTACTACAGGAGGGCGGGCATCCCAGTGCTCCTACAGGAGGATGAAGAGAGACGTGTGCTCAGCCCACCAGACTTCTTAGATTCCTTTTGTCATTTAAATGTGCTGATATATGCAATGTGTGAAAACAAAGTCCAGCGACTGGGATCATCTATCTGAGACACAAGGCTAAAGACGCTCCATGAAACAGAGCACACCAGACGGGAAATGACAAGCACTGTGGCTCTCACTCCCACTTGAATGAGGTGAGAGTTGCCTTAAGCTGGGAGTCAGGTTGAGTGGAGGTGTGCATTGTTCCAAGGAGGCAGATTCCGGCAGCATCGTAAAAATCCCTTCAAGACAGATGGCTATCACACTGGGGACAGTGTAGGCTCTATTACTGAGAGTCGGACTAGGTTTGGAGCATTCCTGCCATGTGCTTGGCTGGATGAGAACAGAACACACAAACTCAGGTACTGGAACGTTTGTGGCCCAGTTCTGGAACTTGCTTTGGGAAGAAGTAGAAGAGGTGTGGCCTCACTGGAGATGGTGTAACACTGTGGAGTGGGCTTTGACATTTAAAAACCACAGTAAGCCCAGTGTCCTTCTCTGCTGCTGCCTAGGGATCAGGATCTAAGTTCTCAGCTACTTGCCCATTGCTACCTCCGCTTGCCTGTCCGCCCACCCGCCCGACCTCCTATTCCCACGCTCGCAGACATGACAGTGGTGTGAAACTGGAAGCAAGCCCAGCTGTCTCTTCCAGCAGAACACTAAGACTCATGGTGTTGTGAACCAGTGAACTCAACTAGTGCATTGCACAGTGACGACGTATTGTGAAGGCATCACGGTGCAGTAAGTATATATAATCCGTACTTGTCAACTACTAAAAAAGATGCATAAAACAAACAAGAGAACATGAATTAGCAAAGGAAACAGTAAGCCATAAGCCACTCGTAAGCCTGCCACAAAGGTGCACACGTGTGCGTGGCAGAAGTCAGCTCACCTCTGTAAGGTGCCCCCACAGCTGCTGCACATACACTCTTCTCATAGCTTTTCAAACGGTCTTCTAAATTATGGACCTGAAAACAATATTCAAACCATACTGTAAAATTAATATGGAAATCACAAGTAATGAAAAGAAAGCCATAGCTACTCCTACTGCATTCTTCCTACTGCTAACGGAACAGTATATACAGATAAAACTACATAAGTTGAAATTTATTAAAATCAAAAACTTTTGTGTATCAAAAGACTATATCAAAAATGTGAAAAGACAAACTGTAAAATGGGAGAAAATATTTACAAATCACATATCTGATAAGGAATTTGTATCCAGACATGTAAGTCCTTACATCTCAACAACAAAAAGAAAGCAGAAATCCAAAAATAATCAATAAATACTACTTCTTTCCCAAGAAAAGATACAAAGGGCCAACAAGCTGACGCAAAGGTGGTTAATGTCGTTAATGTCACTAGAGACAGCGTAAACTAACACCACAGTGAAATGATGCACCCTACCTACTTGGACAGCTATCATCAAAGCCTGTTGATAAGAACGTGAGCAATGGAGACCTCGTAAGGCGGTGCTGCGACTCAGCAGGGAGCAGCTGCTATGGAGCAGCTCTCAGGAAGTTTCAATACAGAAGGCACCGCACTCCTCCCTATGCATCCACCTAAAAAAACTGCCCGTGCTCAGACACAGAGGGACACAAGGTCAGCCCTGTGGCAATGTCCTTCAGTCCCGGCACTCAGGCAGGAGCTGTGGGCCAGCCTGGGCTACAGAGTGAGCTCCAGGACAGCTAGGACTACACAGAGAAACCCTGTCTCGAAAGACAAAACAAGAACTGGTACACAAATGTTCCTAACAGCACTATGCTATAGACAAAGGTAGACAATCCAGATGTGGATAAACTGGTGACTGGCTACACCATGGGACAGGGGTCATGTACTGCTCACAGAATTAACAGTTAAGCCACGCTCCGGTCAGCCAGGGACACATAGAGAAAGACAGACAACATGGACAGACAGAGACCATCAGCTGCTTCACTACTGAAGCTAACTAATATCATAGGCTGTGTACTGGATGGCTCCATTAAATGAAATGCCCACAGCATGCAAATCCACAGAAACAGAAAGCAGAGTAGTGGCTGCCAGAGTCTGAAGAGAGACAAGGAAGGACAGCGGAGTATAAAGTTGAATAGATTCAAATACAAGTGCAAAATGATGAAAACGGAATTTATGTCAAGTGAACTTCATCGCAGTGACAATGACGAATGCAAGCATCACTGTACTGTGACAGTTTTGAAGGACGTAAATTATTACAATGATAAAAACACAAAACACCATTCAAAACATTAAACACTAGAAACAGCAGAGTAGCGATGTTCTAGCTTGGGCCTGGAAAGTGGCTCAGGAGTCAGGAGTACTGGGTGCTCCTCTAGGGAACAACTCGGGTTCAGTTCCTAGTGTCCACATAGCAGTTCACCCCTGAAACTTCTTTCAAGGGATCCATGGCAACAGGCATGCACACAGTGTACGATATACACATGCAGGCAATATACATATATGAACAGAGTACGTAGTAAACCTGAAGGAAAACGCCTAATGTTCTAGTATAAACATATGCACCCACAGATGCAAGGACTGCCCCAAGCACTGTGGGTTTGGAAATACAGCTTCTCAGCCGCTATTAAGTTGCCGTCAAGCCAACTGTTTCTAAGTACACAGCAGCAGCCACGCCCGCCGTACCTGCTCTCTCAACTCCTGCTCCTTCAGCTTGGAATCGCTGATCAGGGTGGTCTTCTGGGCCAGCTGTGTCTGAAAGAACAAGAGCCGGATGGGAAGCGTGTGTGTAGAAACGGTATCTACATTTTAACTTGTTAAAACGGAGAGGGCTGTGTGTGTGTGTGTGTGTGTGGGGGGGGGGGGGTGTTCCTAAAACATACCAGCTTCTGTCAACTTCAGTGAAAAACGAATCTTACCTGTAGCTCCAGAACTGTAACCTGGAGATTAAAAAAAGAAAGAATATAAACAATAAAGTCACAGGTAGAGGAGACAGTAAGACAGCAGCATGGAATGACAGGAAATGAGAAGCCAGCTTCACCGTCTCCAGAGTGTGAGCAGGTCTTCAATAAAGCAATTTTAAATCACCACTTTTAACCTGGTCTGTTTGTTACCTAACCTGTCCACATGCAAACACACATAATTACTGAGGAAAGGAAGGAGGCTGCAACAGCTCCAGCAGTAGCCATCCTATCAGAAAGGAGACGGAGGCCCAGCGCAAGAATATGTTTATCCACCACTCACTTAACTTCCTGAGAAAACATGTCCCATCTTTAAAGTCCTTTAAGACATTTCTGAGCACAACCTGAGGCTAATTACAAAGTGTTTCTCATGGGACTCAAGGCCTTAGAACCTACAAGGAATACCACCCCAGCCAGATGCCAGCTGTGTGGGAGACAGGGCTGGGACGATGGCTTAAGCACAAACTGACTGAGCTCAAGGCTCAAGCCTGGGAAACATGGCAGGAAACTATCACAAGGAAAGACAAAAAAACATTCAGAAGCACTGGAGCACGCCCAAGGAGGACAGAGAGAACAATTGTGATTACAGATGGTCCCTCCTTCTCCTGAGACAAGGGTAAGAGCTCAGAGTCTCTGTCAGCTTCACACGGCATCGACACTGCGGTAGTGAAGAGCGTGCTAGGGAAGCGCATAGCGCTAAGATGCCTGTTTCCATAGAATCAGTATTTAACAGCAAAGGTGGGTGTGGCCTCAGCCACAACTGCATGCTACACAGACAGAACGTATTCATAGCTGTCCTTAGGAGGAAAAGGGTCCTTCCCACTCACTCACTAGTGAGGCGTGCTGCTCAGTGAGGCCTTGTTCAGAGGCTTCTCCCCTACACTCTGGAAAGGAGAACCAAGTAACTGGCTGTTAGGAAACTTCTGTTGGCAGTGACTGTGACCTGTAAACCTTCTCAAGGGCAGAGTCCCAGCCTGTGGAAAGGCCAGGACATACTGGGAAACAGCAAAGGTAGCTCTGAACATGGAAGCCTGGATTTAAATTCCAGTACGGCACTTAACATGGGATCTGAACTTTTGGTTTTAGTTGCATTGACTGAAAAAGGAACTTGAGTCCTCAAAGGCCCTTGGATTAAATGAGCTGAACGTGTGGCAGCGGGTGAGCCAGGCCGTGGAGATGGCCACACTTCCCAGAACCACAAGAAGAACTCAAAGTCCTCTCACACTGTCCTTGGCGCTCTCCTCCTGCTCTAGCCTGTGCTCGTATTTCTTCTGGAGCTCCTCCAGCCGGGTCTGCAGGTCCATTACTTTTGCAGTCATTTCTTCTTCCCGGGCCTTTAGAATGAAAACAGCAATGTGGCAGCAATGTTAAAAAGCATGCAGACAGGGGGCAGTGCACAGCAGTCACATCTGTGACACACAGAGCTTCTATCACTATGCTCCCTGCCCTCTTCCTACCCAATCTAAGACTGTGTCAGCACTGCCTACTCCTCTTGGAATGCCATGGCTCCACACCGCTCCCTCTGTCCAAAGAAACCAAGGGCATCAGCTGTTTCCTTCCCCTCAGGACAGGATTATCAGGTCTTATTGTGCAGAGATCCTAGGGTTTACGGTTTGGGTGTTTTCTACAGTGATTCTACTGAGTATCTTGTTCCTCAAGATACTCAGGAAATAAAGTAGTATTTTCACACCCAGCTGGCAAGTGACTGATCCTAAGCTGTGAATGATATGGTTTCATTTTCTTCAGACTCTGAATGAGCTCAATGGTAACTCAAGAGTTGGTCGTTGAGCTTGTGTACGAGCCTGCACCATTCACGCCCATCCATCCATCGCACCAGCAGTTCTCATATAACTTAACACAGCTATTTCTTCATTTTCCCAAACATTGCAAAACAAACAAAAATAGATGAGGTTGAATTAGAAAAGACTTAGATCCTGCTTAGAAGTCTGATACACAGATCACCTTCTGTTGTGTTCTGAGGGTGCTCAGATCTTGCCTCGGTCAGAAATCATGCAAGACCTCTGTGTTAAGGGACAGCTAGAGGTGGAGTGCTGGTCTGAAGAGTGAGAAGGAAGCATGTGCTGAGGGAGCGACCAGGAAAAGCACGAGCACCAGGTGTCGCTGAGCAGGGCTGGCTGTCAAATGCATGGGAGCACTGTCCTAGAGACAAGCAGACCGTTAGGTACCAACAGTATGACAAGCACAGGACACTGGAAAAGTTGGATTCTTCTCATGAAGGCTGCTGAAGCTATGGGGACAAAGCAGCAGAGTCCAGTCTGTGGGCTGGATGTCAGAGGTCTCCTCAGCACGGCACCCCATCCCCAGCAACTGAGGTGTTCCTGTCCGTGGTCTGGGCTGTTGAGTCCACTGCACATCCTGTGGCTACCCAGACTCCATAGCTACTTAACCAGGCATATCCAGACATTTAGCTATGTCTGACACTTCTTTTGATACCGACAGAATACCAAATAAGCTAAGCAAGCCTTTGAGGAATTAGAGAAAGAATCTCTGATGAACTGTTCATAACTTAAAAAACAGCGGTAGGTGGCTGCCAACGAAGTACTAAGTCCTGTGCAAATCCCTAGTTCATGAAAACAGAAAAAAGAAAAGGAGGAAGAGAGAAAGGGAGAGACAATGAAAGCGATTCTTACTATACACCATTCTCAAATATTTAAAGGAGTATTTGATTCAAGTTTTTCTAAATAAAAATAAATTGAAAACTTTTTAAAGATGCAGCACAGAGAGGTCAGGGAGCCGATTCAGCAGATAAAGTGCTGGCCAAGCAGTCCTGACTCAGGCTCAGACCCTCAGCACCCAGTAAAAAGCCAGGTTTGGTGGTACAGGTTTATACCCAAGTACTGGTGGGAAGATCCTGTGGGTCAACCCAGGTCAACCGTGGGAGTTCCAGGTTCAGTGAGTGATTGAGCCCCAGGAAGCAAGATGGGAGAGCAACTGAGGAAGATGTCTGACACGTGCATGCCGCTGTCTTAGCCTCTTACTGTCCACTGCTGTGACAGGGTCACTGTACATGCCATGACCACGGCAACTCCTACAGACGTCTACTTGGGGCTTGTTTACAGTTTCAGAGGTTTAGTCTGCCTTCATCATGGTGGAAGCATGGCAACATGCGTGACCCTGGAGCAGTAGCTGAGAGCCACATCCTGATCCGAAGGCAGCAGGCAGAGATCTAGTCACCTGATCTGGCATGAACTTTTGAAACCTCAAAGGTACTCCCAGTGACACCTTCTCCAACAAAACCATACTTCCTGCTAATCCTACTCAAACACCCACCGACTAGACTGCTGTTCAAATATGGGAGCCTACGAGACCCAATCTCATTCCGACCAGCACAGCCACACAAGCCGCAGAGTAGAGGCATCACATGCAGACTCGGAGCATGGGCAACGGTGATGCGAGCGAAGAGCTGGCTCCAGCTGAGGCTAGTACAGACCTCATGGAGAGCACAGCCTCCCCGGGCACCTGCACTGTCAGAGGACAGCACAGGACACACACTGACAGGAAGGGAGCTCAGCAGCTAGGAGATCAGGTGACCACAGCAGACTGGATGAGAGGACAGCGTTCGCTGGCAGCAACAGTGCAGTCCAGAGAGGCAGAACACGAGTCATGACTCTGTGACAAGGTCTTGAGAGTACAGCACATGCTGACACCATGCCAGGGACACACACACATCTGTCACCCTAACTACACAAATGCACTTGTGTATAACGCACATGCCTAACGACATGTGAAGCAAAAGCAAGTTTCCATTCTTCATATGTGGGAGGTATGAATGTTACCTGAAAGGGTAGCCAACAGCCCTTGCACAGGAGGTAGAAGCTGGTGATCAAAGCCATTTTCAGCAACACGGTAAGACCAAGGCCAGCACAAGCTACATGGGATCATGTCTCAAAAAACCGAACCAAGCCAAACCAAACCAAACCAAACCAAACCAAACCAAACCAAACCAAACCAAACCAAACCAAACCAAACCAACAACAAAAAGAAACATCTAAGATCGGGAGGGGACTGAAACGTTCTATTAATACATCACGGACTATCATAAAGGACGAGGAAAGTGCAGTAGCCTATGGTCAGCATGGCTGCAACTTGTCAGCGGGAAAAGGAGGACAGAGCAGCTTTGCTCGGAGTCCTCAGAGCTGGCCTGTACCCCCATGCTGACTCACAGGGCAAGCACTCCATCTGATTGGGTAAGCCAACTGATACATACTACTAAAATGAAGCCCCCTTTCTAAAATGCAGCTCTGAGAAGATGCTCACTTATTAAGTGTGCAAAGGCCATGCTAGCCATCAGACTGAGGAAGGACCTTGGGCAAGAACACACCTCAATCCATCAGTCAGTCAGTCAGTCAGTCCCCGTACACTGCTGCCCCACAAATGCAGCTTGCAGGGCTGCTCTCCACTTCCCTCCACAGCTTCCAGAGTACTGCAGCTACCTATCTTCCTGTTCCTCACCCAAGACCACAGAGGCGAACAGTCTATTCCCTTAGCACCCACATGCCCATATACAGAGGAGGAATCAGGAAAAAAAAAAAAAAAAAAAAAAGAGCTACTTCCCTCCCTGAAGCTTTCAGGCTTGAATTTTCTCACACACACACTAGCTGTTACCTTCTTAAAGTTCCTTTCTTGGGACATTTATGAAATGTGTGAAGGTAATGATGAATCTCTATTCTGGAACTCAATAGACAGTGTTAGGCAAATCGTTTAACTATACTAAGGTTGCCTTTCCTTCTGTATAGAAACAAAACAAAAGCACAGTAACAGATGTGAGAAGACAGAACTACACTCTACATCAGGTGCACTAGATACACTGGGCCATAAAACACTCCATAAGGAGTCACAAAGTCTTATTGAGCTCAGGCTGGCCTTGAACTCCTGATCCTCCTAACCCAGCTCCTGAAGTGCCAGAATCTTTGGCACCAACACATCAATGGGTTTCTTAACAATGCATTTATTATCTATGTGCCTACATAAAACTAGATTACCATGTGCTTGCAAATGCCCAGGAATTTATGTGTACCATGCATGTGCGGTGCCCACAGAGCACAGAAGAAAACACCACTCCTCTGGAAATGGAGTTAGTTAGCTGTGAACCACCATTCAGGTGCTGGGAACAGAACCTGGATCCTCTACGAGAGTAGTCAGAGCTCTTAACCACCAAGCCATCCCTTCAGCCCCCTGACTGTATTTTTTAAAATTCAGCACAAATTTGCAATTACTTTAATTTTCCTAATGAGATTTAAAGCTTACATGCTGCACAAAGATGGCACTCCAGATCCTGAGACTTCACTCAGTTCGATTGCATTTAAAGCAATGACCGTTGCTGTCCATCCCTCACTCACACACGCACTGCTGACACAGCCAAAGTAGGTATGGCTCTTTGGGACCAACAAGTGTCTCCTGGCATACGGCGTAGTAAGGCCTGGAGGTCTTACAGAGTAACACACCACCAAAGAGTAAGTGACAGCATTGTATCTGAAAACATGCTTGTGGTCCAAGCTCTCCCTCTCGTTTATGGTTTACTCTATTCTGCTACTGCCAAGCCACTCTGAATAGCATCTACTGAACACTAAACGCTCAGCTGATAAATCCCCCTCTCCACACAGTCAAGCTCTGAAGTGAGTGGAGAAGGAAGGAAGGAGGTTGGTTACTGTTCTGGGGAGACCTTGGCTAGGCTGAGCTGCCTCAGACACAGGCTGCTCTAGTTCTCAGACCTAACCCAAGCACAAAGCCTCACTTCAGTCTCTCTCTCAGACGTCTGTGCACGAGAGAAGCCAGACTACTCAGCACCACCGTAAAACACTGCTATGTTTCAAAGAGAATGAGAACACAGTACATCAAGTATCTCCTCGTATCTTCTGGCCGTCCTTTGCAGATCATCCTCTTTCTCCGCAATCTTTCTATGCAGCTGCTGTGTCTCTTCTTGGTGGCTTTGCAGAAGTTCAGCTTCCACCTCTTGGGCCTTATCTAATAAAGGACAAGAGACACGTGAGAACACGTGTGTGACTATACGGCCTTATCTAATAAAGGACAGACACACATGAGAACACGTGTGTGACTATACGACAAGGACAGGAGGAATTTCTCATTTCAATTAAAGTTGATGAAATGCAGCAGAACAGGTGTGGGAGATGCTGCTTCTCACCAAAGGCAAGGGAGTGACAGGTGAGGCAGGTTGGAGGACTTTCCGGAGAACAGGAGCACTGTTTGGACAAGGGCCATTTTCCCTTGAGTTTAATGGCGTACAGTGCCCACTACAATGGAAAAGACAATAAGTTCCAACTGAGGGTCGTTCCCGCTGAGCTTAAAGCTGCTTACCGATGGTCTCCTGGACAGTTCTCTCCAGCTCCTGCTCCTTCTGTGCCAGCTGGGTGTTAAACTCCCGCATCAGCTGCTTCAGTGTGGAGCTGTGCTTCAACTCAAGATCCTCTTGCTCCTGTCTGAGTAACAAGAATGGACAGCGATGACTGCTGCCTCCACAGAGCAAGTTGCAAACAGGAAACAGGCTTCAGAAGAATGAGACCTCACTGCTGTTGAAATCATTGTGTGTGTGTGTGTGTGTGTGTGTACACAACAGTGCGCACACTGCAAGACTGAAAAACTATGACTACCTTCAGCACTAACCTGGGCTCTGGAGACCCGCTCCTTCCTACTTTAAACTTCTCCCAGATACACGTGCTACAGTCACAAGGCTACTCCTAAGAGAACAGCAATGAGATTGTTATTTAAGACACGCAGCCAGCAGCTGTGATCTTACCTGCAGCAAAAGCTGTGTCCCCTAAACGGACATGGAATAACCCTGTCTCCAGCCCAAAATTGTCATTTCTCCTCACTACTTAACTTAGCAGACTTATGTGATACTTCGGGCAGGTAGAAGTGTCTACATTATACATCGCATGTGCCCATGCGCCCACACACACACGCACACACACGCGCACACACACACACACACGTGGACTTTGGGAACACTTACTTGAGCTTTTCCTCTGCTTCCTGCTCACATTCCTTCCTCAGGATGTCCAGCTCCTGCTGATGCTCCTTTCTCAGAGCTCGGAGATCTTTCTGCAGCCTCCCCACCTCCTTGCTCAGCTTCTGCTTTTCCCGCTCTGACCCTGCTAACTTCGACTCCAGGTCACTGTGCCGGCCGTCCATGGGGGTCCCCAGTTTCGATTCTATCACATGGGATTTGGAATTTTCCTCAGGCCTGTCTTCCAAAATTTCCACAGACGTATTTTTCCCACCCATCTCTTGCTGTGGAGATTGTGATTTTTCATATTTTAAGGTCAACTTTTCTACTTCAAGCCTATGGGCGTCCCTCTCTGTTATTAAGTCTGACTCCAGCTCTCTCACCCTTCGCTCCAGGGCCTGGCAGCTCAGCTCCTTTTCCTGGAGCGTTTTCTGGACAGTGTCAACCATACTTGCCCAATTCTGCTTCAGCCCTGTGTTGTTTTTACCGGTTTCTTCTCCCATGGGCTGGGACAGAATTGAGGGACACTTCATCCTTTCTTCCAGCTCTTCTTGAAGACATCCTATCAAAACGTGATCCTCGAGCTGCTTGGCTCTGGCGCGATCTAACTTCACGGAGAGCTCCCTGTGCTGAACCTCAGACTGCGATGGCGCCGCCTCCCGTTCGCCCTGCTGCAGCCTCTGTGTCAGCCTCTCTTTCTCAATCACACTTCTCTGCAGCACGCAGACTCGCTCCTTGCATGCCTTCTGTGTGCACTCTTGGGAATCTGCTGCCTCTTGCTCAGGAGACGCTGCCACGTTTCCCATGGATCCTGACACAACTGCTCTTTCTGGGTGTGGGGAACTTGCTAGGTTTTTAAGTTTTCCTTCTAGGATGTGGATTTGCTTTTCTCTGCCCTGTAACTTTGCACGCAGCTCACTCAGCTGGCTCTCTGTGTCCTTCGCACACTGCTGCACCTTCGCCTCCATCTGAGACAAGAGCTGCTTCCGGATGGCGGCGAGCTTCTGCTCCGCCTTCCTCTTCAGCTCCACTTTTGCAGCACTTTCTAACTCAAGTTTGTCTTCTAACGCTTTCAGCTCCCCGTCTCTGCTTTTCACACTTGAATTCACGTCGTCTAGTTCCTTCCTCACGACGCGGAGTTCAGCTTCCAGCGAGGACACGCACTCCCGCAGCCCCAGGACCGTCTCCTCAGCCTCCCTGACCTTGTTGTCTTTCTCTTGCCCCAGCTCTTCCAGGCGCTGCAGTGTCTGAACCAGTCCACTGTGCTCAGTGTCCCTCTGCTGGCTGCAATTCCTGAGGGCTTCATTTAGGGACTCTACTTCTTTTTTCCTCTGAGTAATACAGTCTTCCAATTCAACGACCCTGGCTGTCTGAGTCTTTAACTCAGTCTCTAGATCACACTCCTTTTTCTCCATCTCGCCCTTTAAACTTTCAAATCTTTCATTCTGCTGATCAAGGTCTTCCTTCAACAAGCGTATCTGCTCATCCTTCTCACCAGCTTCTTTGGCTTTTAGGTCAAGCTGTGTCTGCAGGTCTTTAATCGTGCTTTGGTACTGTGCAAATCTGGGCTGTGCTTTCTTCTTCCACTCTGAGAACTTGTTGGACCAATGATCTACCTGCTCCAGGGCAGACATTTTCTCCTTACTCAGAGCATCGACTTTTGAAGACAGCTCCCGAAGCTGAGCTTGCAGCTGCAGCTCTTGTTCCTCATGCTGCTTGCTCAGTGCAGAGATGGCCTCGGCCTTGTCACTCGGGCTGATGCTGTTCTCCAGCTGAGCACTGACGTCACTTAGCTGCTTGCTAAGACTGGCGATCTCAGACTTCTTCTCGGAGAGTTCCTCTCTCAGTAGTGTGACAGCATTGATGTTCTCTGACAACTCCTTCTTCAACTGTGTGATACACGACTCCTTCTCAGAGGCCACCTGCTGCTGCTGACCTCCTTCTTGCTGTAAGGCTTCTTTTTCTGCGATAAGACCTTCCATATCGGCCTTCATGGTCTTAATCTGATTTTCTTTTTCTTCCAATTGATTAGTAACTTGCTGAAAAGAGTTCTTTAGTGTACACTGCTCCTCTGTCAACTGTGTAAGTTGTGCTTCTAATTCAGAAACTTGGCCCATTCTCCTGAGCAGGGCTTCCCCAACTGTGGCTGTGTGCCGCTGGCAGCGGGACAGCCTGGCGAGAATAGCGTCAGCTTTGTCCCGGCTGGTGCAGACTAGTTCATTTGTTTTGGCTTCTAACAAAGCTTTAGTTCTCTCACAGTGACGGTCTAGCTGAGATGCTAGCTCCTCAAGCAAGGTTCTGAGGTTCAAGCTTTTGTCCTCCAAGCTCTTCCTGCTGACCTCATGTAAGGACTTACAGCTCTGGAGCTCCTCCTCTGCAGCCTGCACCTTGCCAGTCAGCTCAGAGACCCTGAGCTTCTCCCTCTCTGCCAGCATTTTCAGCTCAGCCAGCTCCTCTTGAAGAGAAAGCTTTTCATTCAGAGCACAACCCAAATCAACTTCCAGCTTTTCCACTTGTGACTGCAACTGAGCGTGACTGTCTGAAAGAGCGAGGACGGCAGCAGACTTCTGCTCCAGCTGCCCCTGCAGGCCAGCTAGGGTCACGTCCTGCCCAGTGACTGCCTCTGTCAGGCGCGCCACTTCCTGAGTCACCTCCTCTTTTTCAGACTGGACTGTGAGGACCTTCTGCTTCAGCTCCCCAAGCTCCTGCTCCTTCTCCTCTATCAGCTTCTCATGCTGGTCCCGAAGCTCTTCAGCCTGCTGACTGAGTTTCTTTTCCCAGGACTCTATGAGATCATCCAGTTCTCGCTGATGAGCCCCGGTCAGGCTTTCTATCTGCTGCCTCTGGTTCTCCTCTAGTCTCGACACCGTGTCGCTAATTCCAGCCGAGTTAGCCTGTGCCATTTCCAGGATTTTGGCATTGAACTGCTTCTCTTTCTGACTAAGCTCTAGGACAGTATTTTCAAGCTCCTTTTTAAGCTTGGCTTCCTGATCCAACAACTTTTTCTTCATTTCTTGCATTTCTTTTGCTTTCTGCTTAATTTTTTCCATTCTTTTTTCCTGATTTTTAAATTTGGTTTCATATTCCTCGTGTAAAATACTAATGCTCTCTTCTTTAGAAAACAATTTCTGTTTGAGGATCTCGATTTCCTTGGCCTGTTCTTCTCGCATCTGTAAAATGACATTTTCCTTTTCCGTCAGGATCTGCTGTGCTTGCTCTTTCTCCACATGGCTGTTCTTGAGCTGAGACTCCTGGAGCTGGGCTAAGGATTTGACCTTGTCCTCCAGTTCACTCCTCTGTCTCTCGAGCTGCTGGACCTGAGCTCTCTGAGCGTCCAATTCCACACACACACGCTTCTTCTGTGTTTCCACTTCAACCACCTGCTTGGTCAGAAGGTTCTTCTCTGTTTCCAGGTCCGACACCTTTTGCTGCATTTGGGCCAGCTGCTCCTCATATGCGCCTGTCTGCGCATGTGTGGTGCTCTGCTGAGCCTGGAGGAGGTCCAGCTTGGCCAAGGCCTGCTGGAGCTCCTCAGCAGACTTCTGAAGACAAGCTTCAAGATCGTGTACCTGGGCCTGACGCTCCTGGAGGTGCTCGTCCTTCTCCTTCAGGAGCCCCCCCAGCTGACTGATCTCATCTTTCAGTGCCTTCTCGGTTCTGCGGACGATTATTTCTTGTTGCCCACTGATGCTGTCAACCTCACGCTGGTGGTGACGCCTTTGCTCCTGCAGCTCAGCCTCTAAAGCCTGCTTCATTTGATCTGCGTCCCCCCTTAGGACAGAAAGCTCCTCTGCAAGCTGGTCCCGGGCTTTCAGTGCTTCTGACAGCTCAGAAGACACAGATTCCAGTTCCATTTGCTTCTTGTCGAGCTTCTCCAAGGTCTTTTCATTCATGTCTTGTATGTGGGCCTGGAAGAGACTCTCCTTCTCCTTCAGTAATGCATCCTTTTCTTGCTGATGCTTCTCTCTGAGCTCCTCCACAGCAGCCTGATGCTGCTGCGAGAGGTTCTGGAGTCTCTCGGTCCACAGGCTGTGCTGCTGCTGCTGGAGGCCCTCCAGTTCTGTCCTGTGCTTCTCCGCCAGGGCCGTGAGCTCTGTTTTGTGCTTGCTCTTCTCAGCTTCCAGATGAACAGCCAAGTGCTCCGACTGAGTTCTGCTTTCTTGTAAGCTTTTTTCCAAAGACGTTTCCAACTCACGAATTCTCTGTTAATGAAAACCGGATGTATTTTACTAATGGCACACTGTTTACTAGAGATGACATACAGATTACGCAGGCCTACCTAGGGGCATTCTTCGAATGCCTCACATACCAGACCAGACAGAAGAAAAGGGAGACAACCTGTGCTCAGTGCACTTCCTCTATTTACCACCTACAGCCACTCAGCAGTTCTATTTAAAAAGAATCCTAATGGATAGTCAGGAAGAACATAAACCACAAAACAATCATAGTTAAGTTTGGTAGGAAGACGATCTCCACACTCTAGGATTTTAGGTTTATAATAGTATTTTATTACTTTCATAACTTAATTCTGAGGATAAAAGGGCATCTCATTTTTCTACCTCAAAGGAATATACTTAAAAGCTTTTAAATTTTCATTTATTATTTATATGTACATGTATGATAAAAGAGAGAGAGAGAGAGAGAGAGAGAGAAGAATAAGGAGGTGGGAGAAGAGGAGAAGGAGGGGAGGGGGGACGAGGGGGGGTGCACCTGAGGCTGCAGAAGGCAGGGAGGTCTGGGAATTGGCTCTTTCCCTGCACTGTGGTTGGGGATCAGGTTCAGATGGCCAGGCCTGTACAGCAAGCACTATATCCTGAGCTGTCTCACCAACCTGCACAGTTTTGTTTTGTTTTTTCTTAAAGAATATTCTTGACCATATTTAACCAAAGGTTGCTGTTATCTCACAGAATATTAAATCTTCTTCCTGAACATCAGAGTTAGAAAAGTCCTAGGACACTGACAGTTCCAGTCTCTTCATGACTGGTGCAATGTGTTTCAAAGGCAGCAGTGCAGATCCAGCCGCATCAATGCCGTCTTATTGTCCCTGTCAGCGTTTAAAATGTCCATAAAGGAAGAGCAAAGACGAACTTACCACTATGTGAACAAGTGCGACTGTTGAACAGCTTAATGGGACCGATGGATCTAACTGGCATCACCATGATCCTATGGTCGGTTGCACATCTCTAACGCTGACAAGAGAAAGGGCCAGGAAACTACATACGCTTACTTCATTCCAGCACCACGTTTAATACGGAAAAATGGGTCATTTTAAACATAAAACTGGGGCATCAGTGTAACTAAACTGTGACAAGAGTAGAAGCTGGCTTGTGTTTCAGACGCAGTACACGATGGCACTGGACAGGTAGGAAGGTATGGGAACGTCTGCTGTCTACAGAGTGAAGCTACTTCCTAGGATGGGCAAGCAAGGATGGGCAGGAAGAGTGGAGTCACTGCAGAGTCTGTGCTAACAGGCAGAGTCAAGGGCTGCCACAACCAGAGCTGGGAGCAAACAAGGAGGACATGTGGTAAACAGCACAAGGCCAAAAAAGCATTCTCACGAACACTTCTCACTAACGAAGAAGACGGTGCACACATACATCCAACCTCACAGGCCAGCTCCTCAGAGCCTGATACTGACTGGAGAGACTGGGAGTCTCCACACACACACAGCCCAGCCCACACAGCACGTGAACTTACGGTTCGGTGCACCTCTGCTTCTTGCCTAAGTCCCTGCAGTTTATTTTCACTCTCTGTAAGTATGGCTTTTTTCTGCAGCTCTAACTCCTCTAAAGCCAAGGATTCTTGCTGCTCTTTTTCTTGGGTGAGCTTCAAATATTCTGATCGACTCTTTTCCTGTGCCAACAATAATTGATACCATCTCAATCCCATACAAATCACAAAGCAGCATCCTATCTGCAGAACCCAGGCTCTGAGGCTTTCCAGGGCAGCCAGCTCTGAAAACCCTCCATTCTTAATACACGAAAACACCCATGGCAAAGCAAAGGTTATGAGCACTTTTAACATTAAATTAGCACACTAAACTTTAATTTCTTGATTACAAGCTAAGTATGTTTATGTACACTGTTGCTTAAAGATCGAGCATTAGTATGGTATTTAGACATTATATATATATATATATATACATATATATATATATATATATATATATATATCATGGTGACACACAGGGCTGTACAAAGTGATTTCATATTACAGGATGGACTGATAAGATAGGATTATCCGCAACCTTGATTTTAGTATTTTTAGGTATACATTACAGAGAAAATGTTAAAGTCTGTTGAATTAAGAAGTTAGATATCTATGTGTATGTGTGCACTTATGTCTTTTTTCCTCTACTTGAAATACAGCTGAAAGAGTCAGTGCCTGTTGACGCCAGTGCTCAGAGTCACAGCAGGTGGCCCTTACAACACGGTTCCCAGCTTCCTTTACAGTCCACGCTGTTCTCTGATTTCCATGCAACTACTTATATTTTATGCTGAAATAAATATTCTTGTAAGCCACCTTAGTCTTTACAATTTTGTTTTCCTTGTTTTTTGTTTTGTTTTTGTTTGTTTGTGCCTTGTTTTCCTTTTTGGTTTTCTGAGGCAGGGTTTTTCTGTGTAGACTGTCCTGGATCTCACTGTATAGACAAGCCTGGCCTTGATATCAGAGGTTGCCCTGCCTCTGCTGAGATTAAAGGTACGCAGCACCACACCTGGGCCCGGTTCCCACCACACGATTTTCCTAGCTGTGCATGAATGTGCTCTAAACCCAAGGGCCTGCTTTCCTTCCAGAGATTAGAAAACGAGTTGCCTCGGGCAAGACTCGATGCTGCTGCAGAGGCTCAGGCGACTCAGAGTCTGACCCCAGAGAGCATTTCCAATCCTTCTGCATGGAACATGGTTAAAGACCATACATATCATTTTATGGATGATAACTTCATGGACTTTCTTGATACTTTCATCAAAACAACTTTGTGGTAACTCATAAAAAAGGTTCTCACAACTGAGGAATATTACCTTTGGTTTTAAAAGTCAGATCCTTTTCAGCAAAAGTCTGAGTCTTTGCTTTTCTGACTATTATTTTGTTAGTTCAGTAGTTTATTAGGGTTTTTTAGCTCTATTTTTAAATATCATATGAATTTAAAGTTCATATGATTATGATATGAATTTGAAGCTCTTTAAACTTCAGTTCAGAGTAAACTCTGGGAGGCCATCAGTGCGGCCTGCAGGCTGGGCTGTGAGACAACTGAGTTGTTGCTTCCTCCCCTCCTAAGTACAGTCCACAGCCGTGAAGGAAAGGGGCAGTGAAGGGGGCATCAGCGCTAATCCCCCCAGCCCCCTGAGGGTCGGCACTCACGAGGGCCATCCTCATCTGCTCCTGCAGCTCCCTCTCCCGGCTCTCCAGCTTCTGGCTCAGCTCCTGCTCTTTGCTGGCCAACTGCTCCGCATGCAGCTTCTGAAGGTCAGCGCGCTGCTCTGAGTTCTTCTGAAAGAAGCCGAGAGGAAGTGCAGACAGTCAGAGAGCCACGGGATCCCACGGTCAGGTCACCGGTCAGGTCACCGTTACTGAGAGATGACTAGTTACTGACCAGTCGCCGTCACTGAGAGGTCACTAGTTACTGACCAGTTGCCGTCACTGAGAGGTGACTATTTAGCTCCAAAGTCAGAGCAGTTAAAAGTAAGCCCAAATGACTGTCTCTTGATTAAAGAAACTGAGGGCTGCCTTGGGGTTCTACAGGGGTTCTGAAGCTCCATTCTCATTCACCTGGAGTAAATCCCCTAGTGGTCAGGATAAGTGGAGGGGAGGGGAAGAAGGCAGGAGACAGGAGGAAGGCTGCTCTCAAAACAGACCCTTCAGTAGGTCTGTGCCAGGCAGGGTGTGCCTAGCTTTCTAGGAAGGCATTATTTCTTTAAGAGTTACTGGCTCTGTTCTGTCTTGGAAAGGAAAACTCAATTTTATAAGAACATCAACTTTCCCTACATAAAACTAAAAAGGTAATGTAATGAAACACCAAAAGAATGAGGGAGGCAACGACAACCTCAGTTAGAATAAAGATGCAACCATAAGCAAACGAAAGCATCTGAGTCAAAAGGAAACAACAGAACTGGAGCAAAAACAAACCGCAAAGCATGGTGACTCACGTCTGTGACCCCAGCATTTGAGAGGATGACGCAGGACAGACAGACACGGGCTGGCTTGGGCTACATGGTGAATCCTGCCTCAAAACCCAAATAAACATATATAAAGGACGAAACAAACTAATGATCTCAAAAGTGTGTGTGTGTGTGTGTGTGTGTGTGTGTGTGTGTGTTTTGGCATGTGCCCTGTGCTACAGTCACAGTCCCACAGGTGCTTTAAGGTGCACCTTGGAGATGGCTCAGCACTTGACAGCGCCTGCAGCCAGACTTAGAGCCTGCGTGTGAGCCCTAGAATCCATGTAGTAGTGTAAGAGAACCAGTTCGCTCACTACATCCTGTAACCTACACACATGCACACACGCACACACACACAAAAACTAAATAAATAAATATAATTAAAATTAAATAGAACAAAATCCAGGAAGCAGTTAAAGAACAAAACCTTAAATACCAAGGAAACATTCTTTTCAACAGAAAAAGAGTATTTGAGCAAGTTCTTCATATCTAAAAGGCTAACTCCCACTATCAAGAAAAACCTTCTACAAACAAATAATAAAAAGACTTTGGGTCAAGACTTTTATGAGGAATCAATCAATGAGCAGGATAGAGTGGAGTAAGGCAAGTATGAAATGGAGGGAAGGAGCTGGGAGCTGGGAACAGGGATCAGGCACCATAATTAGTTGCATGTATACTGGGTCATACAAACTGGAAACCTATGGGAGTTTGATAATTACTTATTCTTTCTTTTCCTTGTGTTTGTGTGTGTGTGGTGCTTGCACATGAGTGTGGGTATGGCTGCTCACATGCACACACATGTGTATATCCAGTAACAGGTCATAACTAATTAGTACTTTTCTAGACGTTTATAGTCCCACAGAAGTAAGTAAATGAGTGAAAATTATCTAATTTCCCCCTCTGTACTCTGATGTGCAATAAGGGTATTCAGGACACTGGGAGTCTGCCTCTCGTTCTACAAGGCACTGCAATGAACCTTCAAGTCTGCAGTCTGCAGCCGGCGGCCAGCTCTCAGTGTCTGCCAATCCACAGCCAGGCAGCTTCTCCCTCGGGTGCTGGGGAGTCAAACTCGTGCCCTCATGCCTACAGAGCAAGCACCCTCTCTCACCAGCTGATCTTCAGAACGGCCCCAAACTTCTCCTTGAAAAGCAACTTTACTGGCCTGTGAGAGGCCTCTGCAGGGAAAGGCACCTGCTCACAAGCTCGATGGCTTGAGTTCAGTCTGTGGAACCCACACAGCAGACAGAGAGAACCAACTCTCTCAAGTGTACTGACCTCCACACATATGCTGTGGGACCTTTTCACACATATACAAATGCCAAAAATTTTTAAGTTCTCAAAAGACAAGCTTTTATACAAAATTAAAAATTTTAAAAACATTATCTCTCTGTATTTTTAAGTGTAACCAGAGCATTGATAGTTATCCTTTAAGGGTTGGGGATTGTAGCTTAGCGGTAAAACAAGTGTTTACCATATGTGAAGCCAAATGTTTGATCCCAACCAGTACATAAAAACCAAATGAATGAGTATTATCCTGTACAACATTTAAATACCCAACCTCGGTTGTATACACCCAGTTGGAGACGCCTTCGTGACTGAGTTCTGATGGCAGGCACTGAAGCAGGTTAGCACCTAATCTCCTGCAGGAGCCTCAGTCAGCGGGCCCATGAGGAGGATGGGAACTGGAGCGGGGCAAGGCTTTGTCTAAGTGTGACCGTCTCCACCAAAGTGACTTGGGGAATGAACACTGGACCGAAGCCACGCTGATCAAAGTCATCCTTACTTTCGCCATGCTGACAGCCTCCTGCCTCACCCGACT
Source organism: Rattus norvegicus (assembly GCF_021556685.1). NCBI lineage: Eukaryota > Metazoa > Chordata > Mammalia > Rodentia > Muridae > Rattus > Rattus norvegicus. Next base: position 125,980,481 of record NC_141541.1, on the reverse strand, counting down.
GAGTTCGTGCTGAAGGCGGAGGCGCTCCTCCTCGCCCGCTCTCTCAACTGCCTTTATCTGCTCATCCATCTCCACCTTCATTCTTCTCTGTGCGTCTTCAGTTTTTTGGGCTGTACTCAAGGCTTTTTCGAGTTCCTCAAAAGCTGTAATGGAAAGAGCAGAAAACAAGTATCTCAGGACTAGCATGGGCGAGCGCGCTCTGCTCCAGGGAGTCTACGGCCAGAGCAGCTGCAGCAGCAGGGCGGGTAGAAGGCGCACCAGGCCGTTCTAAGCCAGGAGAGACTCCAAGCTGCCGACAGAACGACAGAACCGTAACAAGTGTCCTGCTGTCACTGAGGGCAATGCTCTCCTGAGGCCAGCGAAGAACAAGGACTGCTTGTGTGAGCCGGAGTTCAGAACTCTGAAAACTACAGATTGTACCACTAACATTTCCCTGCTCTGCCCACCAAGAATCTTACGCTAACAGATTCGAGACACACGTCAGGCCACCTGCTGCACTCTGCAACCCAACTGCACTGTTTGCTCCACAGCACTCAGGTTCTCTGTCATCAAAACCAGATAATGCCACCGTGTACTCACTGGGACTCTTTTTCTTTTTTTGTTCTTTGAATCAGGGTCTCACTATGTAGCCCGGCTGGATTCGAACTTGCAATCCTTCTGCATCCTCTTCCTTTGTGCTGGGGTTCCAGGCATGTGCCACTATGCCTAGCTCACTAGGACATTTTTAAGAATGGAAAACCAGTTCTTTGAAAACTCTTATTTTCAGACTTTTTAATCATAATATAAGAGAGTATGGGGTTTTATTTCTTTTTAAAAGAACATTTTTTGGGTGAATCTCTGAAATGAAACCTACTTGTTTAAGTTTCAAATTAGAGCTGTTTTCAGCTAACTAGAAAGAAAACGACCTAACTCAGAGGTAAATAAAAAGGTACTGTCAACAGTGACTAGGTAAGATAAACCCAGGCCCTGTAGCCATGACCTCCTGTAAGTCTCTAAGGGGGAAAAAAAATCACTCATTCAGCATCCAACCAAGTCAGGCACAACGGGCACAACACTGGGTACTTAGTACCAAAATGTGTGTTCATGTGAGCCTATGGATGCAGGTGTGTACACAGTATGCATGTGTGTATGTGCAGATCCATGTACACACTGTGAATAAACACCCTGTAAAAAATCTATTGCTATTGTCCTCCTAGACTATTTCCTTTAACCTTTATAGAAGTCCTGAGCCTTCCTACTGTACACTCAGTGGTCAAGAAGGGCTGACAATCCCATCAAGTCCACAGGGAATAGTTCACCAACAAATAAAATGTATCTTGTACAACTAAGTTGGTTAAGAAATATAGGTGCTTCAACTTAAGGTACACAGTAAAAGGGCCTTTGGCTGACCCCACACTGGCTTCAGACAATGGTTTAGGCACAGGAACTATACCTCCAACACCTATTCTAAAGCAGGTTTTTGTTTTGTTTCAAGACAGGGTTTCTTTGTGTAGCCCTGACTGTCCTGGAACTTGCTCTGTAGTTGGGGCTGTCCACGAACTCAGAGATCCACCTGCCTCTGCCCCTGCCTCTGCCCCTCTGCCTCTCCCCCTCTCTCTCTGTCTCTGTCTCCTGAGTGCCAGTATTAAAAGTATGCACCACTACCACCCAGCCTAAAACAATTTCTTGGTGTTAAATAGCTAATCTTTCTGGCAACTAATAGTCTTTGATATAAAATGCAAATCTACCCAATTTGTTCACCTTTCATACTTAAAGTATAAAACTGAAGCTCAAGTAAGATCTGCATGTCAAAGGAATAAGAAATTGGTGGAAATCATTTCTCAATAGTCTTAGTTTAACTTTACATTTGCCTGTAAATAGCAGAATAATTCTTAAGACATGAAGATAACCGGAAAGTAAACCAAGAAAACCAGTATCTTTGCTTTGTGTTTTTACTATGAATTCTAGTGTCAGACACATGCCAACAGTTATCTATGGCTGCTACTAAAAAATTAGTTTCCTCACTTACAACGTGGCTTGAGTCCAAGAGGCTGTCCAAGAGCTCACTGCTCAGTTTGTGTTGCAGACTTAAAACTGAGAAAGTGGGAAATGGACAGGAATGGTCTTTGGTGCTCAGAAGTCACCAGTAACTCTCACTGTTCCACACGAGACCGCCCACCAACCTTCCAGTCCACACCACAGAACTCTCTGTGCTAACTGTAGAACCTGAACATGGCTTTGACGTTCGCTCAGAATCTAGAAGAAATGATATAAGGGGAGTAGATTTGAATTCACAGTTCTTTCACTTAAATTTACTCCCTGATATGGCAGAGAACCAAGTAATCTCACAGCTAGGAATAATTTTCTGTAATCTGCTAGCCTAATAACCTCAGTCAAATGCAATAGCTTGAACACCCTGATCTCCAAATGAGACTGTAACTCAGCGTCAACCGTACATGGAGGATACCCTTCCTTCGAGGCATTGTGAAATCTTAAGTATTACTGATGGTGACCAAGCTCAGTTGAGTAGAAATCTCTCTCGTAGCCAGGATTTCTGAACTTGTCCCCTACAAGAGGCTTCCAGGTCTCAGAAAGATGGACTGTGTTATATGTTGACAGACACAAAACTCACTGTTTTCTACCCCTACTTTAAAGAAATAGTAAGTCTTCTTCCCAAAGCATTAAAACCAATCCAAGGACCCACATACACAGATGAAGCAGTCACACCTATGTGGACTCTACACTGTAGCACAAAGGAAACCGCTTTCTCACAGGAATTGCTTCTAACAGTAGACCCCACTTCAGTGTTTGCATAGGAGGCAGTGAGGGTGTACTGAGGAACCAGAGGTTATGTGTGACCCTGCAAACAGCAAACACAATAAAGTGGCAGCCATGGCCTATAGTAAAGTACAAGTGAGTTTCCAAGTGGCAGCACTGCAGAAGCGTGTTCCCAACACCTATGTCACTGATCTTTTTTTAGTTACAAAAAAGGACAAGTGAGTTAGACAGAAAGCGTGCATCAGCCCCAGTCAAGCAGCAGTTTTCACCAGCATGCAGCAGTGCAGAGAACCAGTCAAGGCACACACTGACAGGAAGGCTACGCACCAATGGCCGCAGGGTTGGAAACACACACCGTGTTCTTCCAAAGCAAAATTCAATGTACCTCAGGCAATTTTTATTTTTAAAAAGGAAAGGAAAATATAATACTCTGAATATACTTTCAAACTTCTGTAGGCAAAAAGGTAATCCATTAAGTGTGTGTGACCCTCTGTGATCTAATGAGGTGCTGGGCTGTGTGTGACCTTGTTGCAAGCTCTTCACTTTGCACTTCAGATGAGGCCCAGCCTGCCTAAGAGATTCTAAAGAGGATTCGTGAGCAGGACTAGCAATCTATAGCTCAGAGAGCCTACCAACTACCAAATTCTGATGGATGTCTGCCACATGCCACTCAGTGTAGGAAGAGAGTACTACAGAGAACACTTCGCAGACACAGCTGAACCAGTAAGTACACAGGAACTTTAAGGAAAAAAGAAAACTCAGAGAAACCAGAGTTTCCCTTTCCCACAATCCACCACCTTCCCTGCTCACAGGAGCGCTGTGATCAGTCCTTGTAATTCCAGAGTTCCAGAGTATCATAGCTTTTTTTCCATCCTAGAGAGCACGCCATAGAAGGTTTACAGGACCAAGTCTTCAATTTCAGGGAATAACAAAGATGCCAACTTCTACATGAACTGTTGACCCTGAGACATAGGGTAATGATTGTAAGATGAGTAAGCTAGGCCTATGTCTTCATTCTTAGGGAGAAAAAAAAAGCTGCCAAAACGCATGTGTCATTAGAGGGACAAAACAAACTACTGCAAAGTGAATAAAATGCAAATCACTACTAAAAACAATAAAAGACTTGCACTGGCACTACCCAATCAACAGATGTAGTCTACAAATAGCACAGCATGGGTTCCCAGGAGCGAGACCTTCAGAGGACTTGGGTGTATGTGTATGGGGGGAGGAGGGTGCTCTCCTTTTCAGATAGACACCCATATGAAGCAGGCTTTTTTACATGTCAATCAACTGACTACAAACCAAAAGAGGTACAAAAATCCAGTTGTGCTCCATCTTGCCAAGTAACAAGCAAACGTACACTAGATCTTATTGTGAAAAGTAATTACATTTCATAAAAACGTATGCTACCATGTGATAGGGATATATTTTTATTTTGAAAATAAATGAAGGATGGAGAGATGGCTCAGCAGTTAAGAGCACAGACTGCTCTTCCAGAGGTCCTGAGTTCAAATCCCAGCAATCACATGGTGGCTCACGACCATCTGTTATGGGATCCGATGCCCTCTTCTGGTGTGTCTGACAGCTACAGTAGTGTGCTCATACAATAAAATAAATAAATCTTTAAAAAGAAGAAAGGGGGGGATGGAAACTTTTAAAACATTTTCAGTTTGATTTACTTACTACTGTGGCCCTGGAACTGCCCTGAGTTTTAAGTGTGTGAGGAAATACCAATCCAAGATTAAAAAGCTCTACGGTGTGTATGAGTGAAAAGAACGCACGGCCACTCTTGGCACAGATGAGTGTGCAATGCTCACATGTGAAGCAGGCTTTCACAAGTGTAAGAGGCCACGCATCTTCAACTCAGAGCCACCTTCCAAAGTGTGTCCTTAGGCTCCTCCTCACTGTGTCCTGACTTTAATAATACACAGATCTATCTAGTAAGTCGGTGGTTTTTAAACATCAAAGACCTAAAGTCTCTGACCTTGAAAACTATCCCATCAAAGCAAAGCCAGTTTGACTGATGAGACTTCACGGACCTGTTCTTCAGATGCCCCAGCTTTCCAGTAACAGTGACTGTGTTCGGAGCATCAGCCCAGTAACAGTCTATTTGAAACAATAAATCTTGCTAACAGAGAATCATTGAGTATTAAATAGAAACGAATTACTTCCAAACAGCATACAATCTACTTCAATTCACACTTCTATTTTTTTGTTTTTGTTTTGGGTTTTTTTTGTTTTGGTTTGGTTTTTTTTGTTTTGTTTTGTTTTTTTGGTTTTTTTTTTGCCTGAGAAACATGAAATTTTCTTTTAAAGGCTCATTCTAAGTACCCATGATAAGAAAACATAGAAAGAAAGCCAGCCTTACCCCAGTCCTGTTCATACAAGGCTTGGGAAAGGCACCGGGATTCACTTATTGGCATGTGTGGATGCACAAAAATAAGATGTTTGGTGAGACTTGAGATTCAAGAAAATGGTTACATACACATCAACAGCTGACACATCATTAGACACAGGTGGTCTGGGCTTGTGTGTGCACAAATCTGACATGTTAACTGTCTAAAGTCTTATTCAAACGTTCGCCCAGACTTCAAGTGCACATGTTCTTCTGTCTGGTTTATCAGGCTGGACCACACAAAAGAAAAATATAACGGCAGAAACAAAGCACAGTCTCCTGCCTTAACCCAAGGTTTTACATGCAGCCAATCATTTAAAACACATGAATTCAGCGAAGATGAGGTGCAGAAAAAGGAAACAAGGCTTATGAAAGTTAGTGCACTCTGAGAAACCTCCTAGCCCAAGTGAAATATTTTACATATTTACATAATTATAAGAAGTGTGTGCGCGCGTGTGTGTGTCTGCGTGTGTGTGTGCGTCTGTGTGTGTGAGTGTGTGCGTGCGCCCGCGAGTGCGCATGTATATGTGCACGTAGAAGTCAGAGATTAATCTCAGGTTTTGTTCCTCAGAAGCCATCCATCTTGCTTTTTTGAAACAGTTCTCTAACACTGGTCAGGAGCCCGTCAAGCAGGTTGAAGCCATTGGGAACAAGCCCCAGAGAGCTGCCTGCTCCCACCTTCCAGCCCGGGATTAACAAGTACAAACTCCACGTCAGCTTCCACAGGTGCTAGGGACTGACCTTCTCCCATCCTCCTGCGACGAGCGCATCACTGCTTCACCTGTCCTACCTGATTACTTGTGGGGACTAAATGCTCTGGCTTGTGGTTTTTCCGAAGCTATAGCTATATTTGAATCACCTAACAGTAACTAACAAAAAAGGACTAAAGTCTTATAGATAAAAATGATGTGAGAGGGGGCTGGGGATTTAGCTCAGTGGTAGAGCGCTTACCTAGGAAGCACAAGGCCCTGGGTTCGGTCCCTAGCTCCGAAAAAAAGAACCAAAAAAAAAAAAAAAAATGATGTGAGAGAAGAAAAAACAAAGATAAAAACTAATCCGTACTGGAGAACCACTACAGTATTTCTCAAGAACAAAAGTTTAAAAATAGTTTAAAAGCTAATAGTTATCAACAGAGGAATGGTTAGCAAGGAAATGATGGGGATTCACTATGACACAAACCATTCAATCAGTTAGCACCGTAGCATTATATGTAAGGATTCCTAATACAGTGTTAAGTGGGGGCATAAAATCATACAAAAATAAGCACATAAAACTACAGATTACATAAAGACTAGAAGCAAGACCCTCAAGCAGTGAGACGCTTCTCTTCACCACTCATCCTAAGGGACATCTAGAAGGTGTGAAAGCGGAACTGCAGTCGCTGCTCAGGGCTTCTAACAGGTCGGTCCGTTCTCTGTGTTGAAGAGAGCAGTGAATGGGGCTTCTAACAGGTCGGTCCGTTCTCTGTGTTGCAGTGAGCAGTGAATGGGGAGTGCTGTAGTGAGACTGCAGGACTGCACCTGTCCTTCCCAGACGACTGTTCACCAGACTGTGATGTTCTGGTGGGAGAACATCACTAAACTCATGTCTTAGTGATTTTTACACATGTATATGTGGTGTGTGTGTGTGTGCTCATGTATTGGGCACATGTAGACATGTGTAAATATGTACACATTTGTGTTGAAGCCTGAAGATGGCCTCACATGTTCTTCAATTCCTATCCACTTTATTTACTGAAGCAGGATCTGACTCTGAGTTTGGGGTTTCTAACTGCAGCTAGTCTGGCCAGTCCAGCTAGCCCACTTACCCTGGGATCTCCTCTCTGTCTCCTGAGCACTGGGGTTATAGGCTCTGGCATGCATGCCTGGCTTTTGCATGGCTTCTGGGGGATTGGAGCTGTGTTTCTCAGGTTTCTGAGGCAAGTGCTTTACTTACTCAGCACGTCCCTAGCTCATGCCCTAACAAGTGAAACAGATGCTTCTTTATAAATCAGAGACTGGCATGGACTTTGTCCTATAACACAGCAGTGGTTTACAGAAAACACCTCAGGAGCAGTGTGGTGCACCTGTGTCTCAAGAAAAGCCACTGAGAATGTGCTTCAGTCAGTGCTAACACCCAGGAAGAGTGAGTCAACAGAACTGTCAACAGTCGCGTCCAAAATCAAAGTCAGCTGAGTAGAAAATGCATCCAGACAGTTTCTTTGATAACCATTTCATGTAGATATATCTGCTTCTAAAATTCCAACAGCCAGCTGTAAGAACGGTACTGTTTCCTTTTATGTCCAAGGACTTTACTTAAGACAGAAGGCAGATGTCTAACAAAGCAACTGAATTCTACAAAACCCAGATAATGTTTACAGAGTTTTCTTTTGATTGTTGTCTGTGTTTTACACTTGAAACTAAGAACCAATTTTTGTTGGTCAGTTCTTTTCAACTAAGACCATTAGCTGTGGTACAGCTGGTCTGCAGAACTAGTTTTCATGACAGTTAATTTATGTAATCAGTGTGGAACCAGTCTCTTATGCACTTCTACCATAGCACTGGACGGTGAAGACTGCAGATGGGAACCATGTAACTATGCAAATGGAGACATAGTATAGCCTTTGGTTCTCCTAGCTGTAAATGAAAACAGAACGGTTCCTGTTTGACAAAATGTAAGGATTAAATGGGAGCGAAAGAGCAACAGTATCGACAGAGCCCTGCTATAAGACTGTGAGGACTGCCGGTAAGGACTGCCCGCTGCAGCAGGACTAAACCTGCCAGCAGCAATAACACTAAAGCAGAGTCAGCCTCACCACAGACTACGGTCATCTCGTCAGCCTCTCTGCAGGTTTAACCACAGGCCAACGACTCTTACAAGGTACTCTAATGTCTTATCTCCACATGCCTGTAAGATAAGTCCACCGGGAAATCCCAAGACTAATTCAAATCAAAAAAAATGTTAAACATTCTAGCAATCATCCCCAAGTTCCCACTTTAGAGCCTCTTACCACTACCCACTCTTCTCTTTGTTAAAACGTTGGACCATCTTAGATTCAGATTCCTCTTCTGCTCCTCTCCCCTGAGCTACCACCCTAGGTAGCCAAAGTGTTCTCTTCCTCAAACCTAGATTCCTTTCCACATGAAATGTGAGCTCCTGTCACAGCGCTCACCTACTACTTCCGACTGCCCTGTATGCAGAAGTTTAGATGCGACTCCTCACATGTTACGATACCTATAGCCAGCTCCTTCAAAATGCATCCTCATTCCACTTCAGCAACCATGGTTTCCAGCTGACTCCCACGGGATCCCCTGCCTGGCCACAGTCCTGCATCGACGGACCGGTCTATAGCCCCTCTCTCTTTACTTCACCGTGCAGCTCATCAGCTAAGCTTCCTGGCCTGTTTACTCTCCTTTCCTGCCTAGCGGCTCCTCTCTTAGCACCACTCAGGACCGAATGTAATGACTACAACTCCGGCTTGGACTCTGATCAACTGCTATGCTTACTACCAAAGTGTTTGCTGATACCGGCGGAAGCAGACATAAACCTTACATTTCCTGTTTACCCTCTATCACCTGTAAGGGAGCAGTTACTTGAAATAAGCCCATGCTGTGACAACATGTAAGTTCCTGAAACCTAAACTATAATACTCCAAGGCAGAGTCTAGCAAACATTTTCTGTAATTTGCTATTAATACTTCACATATGGTCTCTGTCACATTTTCTTCTACCTATTATAAGTAAGTGTGTGTGTGTGTGTGTGTGTGTGTGTGTGTGTGTGTGTGTATCACTCTTAGCTTGAAGGCTGTAGCTTGACTGAGTCCCAGCATGGAGGCCTCTCAGGAGTCCCTGTGGTTAAGCATCTATATCAACAATTAGCTCACTTGTTAAAATACTTTAACTTTGGGTTGATATCAAATACAAAGCCCAGAGTTCTTACCAGCTCTTTCAGACTTTTCCTTCTGCTCCCGCAGTTCCTCTCCCTGGGTAGTCATCCGCTGTATATGACTACGAAGCTGGGCAATTTCGTCGTCTTTCAGTTCCAGGGTCTCAAGCATTTGCCGCTTCGCCTCTGTTATTACCATTCCCTGAACAGAAGTGCAGACTCTAAAGCATTTGCATAACAGAAAGGCATCACCGACACTAGGGGCAGCTCAAGTGGTGTGGGAAGCAGAACAAGCATCTCTTACTAAGGACAGCAGCGGAAGAGTCTCTTTAGTAGCTCACACAGTGAAGTCAGGCTCCACTCTCTGCCTCAGCAGACCAGGGTGTGTCAATATTTTAATAAGTTTAGTTTCTTAAGCATCAGACCGTATTTCAGTTACAAGATTTATTTTACAATCTTACTGTAGATGTATGGTAATTCCCATCTTAATAAGTGGGAACAAACAAAACCAGCATCTGAATGTGGCTGGTGAGGAGAATGAGCTACAGTTAGCACCAGCATCTTCACACGTAAGTACTCCCAGACACTATGTAAGGTAGCTGCTGTCATGGCCGGGTAGACCAAGGCTAGAGCCCAGCTATGCCGGGCTCTCTTTTCTCGTGTGACCTCCTCGGGCTCCATCACTATCCCCAGCTACCATAAGTAAAGGCCATCCCTCCACTTTGTGAGAGGCTTCTCTACCCTCTGTGGAGAATCCACACAGCACTGAAGGCCAATGTGTGGAAAAACATCAAATCACCAAGGACAAAAGAACCTGGGGAGCCTGAGGTGGGTCTTGAAAAGGCGCTCAGGCCTCACTGGCAGGGTGTGCCGACCCCTCTGGAGCATGAGCACAGAAGCGCAGCAGAGTTAAGAAAACTTAAAACACAGCCGTAGGCCATCCACTGTCTTCAAAACTCACACCACAAAGGAGAGGAAATGTCAGAGGGAAGGACAGCTAAACCTACACATTAAGAGAAATCTGAAGAATCAAGAATTTCATCAATTGCGATAAAAGAATTTATTTGGTACGTAATAGGCTAGCAGATAGTATCATGAATTACTGTTAAACTGCTAGATATGATCATTAGGTGGTTGTACTTTTGTGAAAATAAAGGGTACTTTGTTTCAAAGCTAGGCTAAAACACTACCTTCATCAACCAAGACGTGAAATGAACACGTTTTGCATTACAGAAGGGCCAGGGAGCCAGGGCAAAGCTGTTTGTCCCCGAGGGCCTCCTAGCTGCCTGCTGGGTGTTAGCTGCTCTCCGCCTCAGCCCTTCCTCCACGCCCCAGGCACGCAGGCACCCTGGAGTCCACGTGTACAAAGTCTTAGGCTAACACACACTCCCCCTTCTTTACTTTTCAGGCAATGACCAATCTACTTCTACAATGTGTAAAAGAAGGCACTGAAACCATTCTCATGCAGCGCGTCTTGACCGTAAGTAATGTGGCTCTCTCTAAGGGAGGTGTGGACATGAGCACAGACTTCTTTGCCACCTTTACTGCTGTGTCGAGGATGAAAAACTGACTGAAGAACCAGAGGATCAGGTTTGCTAATGCTAACTCTACACAAATCCAGAAATTAGTTTTCAGGGAAGCAGCTACAAAATTTTGAAAAGCAGGTGTATAATAAATGCTTCTAACTGCTTTCAAAGCAAATCTGGGGGCCTCTGACAAATTTCATTATCATAAATTTGGGAGTTTTACCTTATCTTGTTCAAGCTGTTCAATTAAGTTCTTTGCATCACGCAACTGAGTGATAAGTTTAGTCTTCTCAGCCATATGAAGCTCCTAAAAAAGTTTTAGAAATTCATTTCCATCTCTAATAAAGCTTTGCCTCCTATGAGAACTCAGTGCAGCTTATCTAATCTAAATAGCCCTTATGCTGTAATGAGGGAGCACACAGGAAATCTCAAGTGTATGGTAAATGCTATAAAACCCAGAGCACTTGGGTGCTCACACAGACACCCTCTCTACCCTGTCTATGGACAGGGGGATGAAGGCAGCTTCCCAGAGGAAACAGAGGCCACTGCAGAGCCTGTGGCTCTGGCTTTACACATTTAAACAGCAGAGGTGGCTGTCTCTTACCTTCATCTTCTCCAGCTCCTGCAGCCTTTCCTCCAACTGCTCCTGCAGTGCCTCCTTCTCGCTCAGCAGCAGTGCGCACTGCTCCTTATGGGACCCGATTGTCTCCTTACAGCGCTGAAGCAGATTCTCCTGACGTTTCACTCTCTGCTGGAGCATCTCCAGGGTTTTAGCAGACGTCCCACCTCCTACAAACGGTGAAGCAGCATCAGCAGGGCAGCCACCAAACACACAGGTGATGAGATACATGAGACGGCTTAATGGGTGAACGGCCCGCATGCAGGAGAGAGCCAGTTACCACGAGCTGCCTCTGACCCCCACCTGCACAGCACAGCATATAAACACTCACGGACACTGAGGCGATGAAACCATAAAAATGCTAAAGGCTATAAAGGAACTCTGCGAACAGTGCCATCTTTTGAGGGGTGAGGAGGGCAGGGATGTGGAGAGCTGTGTTTAGTCTTTTGCAAGCTCAACACACACTCTACCACTGAGCTACAGCCCAGTCGCTGCAAAGTGTTCTTCTACACAAGCCTAACTACACTCAGGAGGAACACCCCAGTAAGTAAGTGGCATTCTTCAAACTATTCTCAAGTTACCTCGTGAAGGTTGGTACAGAACCCAAGTATAAAATTACCTCCTTACCCTGGAAAGGAATAGACACGGAATCACCTGAATTTAGTCTACTTACAAGTCAAAGCTGAGGGACGGGCTCAAACCTAAGCCCTGATAAGCTCTATCCCAAAAGTACTGAGTGTTCTTTTAGTCATTGTACTCTCTTCCTGAAAGGAAGTCTGGATACTACTACAGGCCTTCTCTCCTCTACCGGCCTTCTCTCCTATGGTTGAGCCCGTGCTCACACCTGCAGGCCTTCTCTCCTGTGGTTGAGCCCGTGCTCACACCTGCAGGCCTTCTCTCCTCACACCTGCAGGCCTTCTCTCCTATGGTTGAGCCCGTGCTCACACCTGCAGGCCTTCTCTCCTCACACCTGCAGGCCTTCTCTCCTGTGGTTGAGCCCGTGCTCACACCTGCAGGCCTTCTCTCCTGTGATTGAGCCCGTGCTCACACCTGCAGGCCTTCTCTCCTCACACCTGCAGGCCTTCTCTCCTCACACCTGTAGGCCTTCTCTCCTATGGTTGAGCCCGTGCTCACACCTGCAGGCCTTCTCTCCTCACACCTGCAGGCCTTCTCTCCTGTGGTTGAGCCCGTGCTCACACCTGCAGGCCTTCTCTCCTCACACCTGCAGGCCTTCTCTCCTGTGGTTGAGCCCGTGCTCACACCTGCAGGCCTTCTCTCCTGTGGTTGAGCCCGTGCTCACACCTGCAGGCCTTCTCTCCTGTGATTGAGCCCGTGCTCACACCTGCAGGCCTTCTCTCCTCACACCTGCAGGCCTTCTCTCCTATGGTTGAGCCCGTGCTCACACCTGCAGGCCTTCTCTCCTCACACCTGCAGGCCTTCTCTCCTGTGGTTGAGCCCGTGCTCACACCTGCAGGCCTTCTCTCCTGTGGTTGAGCCCGTGCTCACACCTGCAGGCCTTCTCTCCTGTGATTGAGCCCGTGCTCACACCTGCAGGCCTTCTCTCCTCACACCTGCAGGCCTTCTCTCCTGTGGTTGAGCCCGTGCTCACACCTGCAGGGACGGCAGCGCTGTATGTTCATCACTCATGGTCAGCTGCTCAGCCTCTAGAACCAAAGTCACACAGAACCAAAGTCTGTGTGAGTCTCTTGGTGAAAGAACAAGGATACAAGGCAGGGGTGGATGCAGACCTCTGTGAGAGCCTGGACTTAGAAGGCTAACGGAGGAAGAAATCACAATTTGAGTGATATGGGTAGCATAATGAGAACCTGTCTCAAAAAGCCAAAATAGTGTAACATAATTTATATAGTTCCATTATTTAAAAATGTGATCACCTTAAAATTTATGTAAGTCTTAAGTCAACTGCCTCTTTTCTGAAAAAAAGTCAGTTGGTGGTTTGTTTGTTATTGTTTTTTGGTTTGTTTGTTGGTTTGTTTGTTTGTTTTTCCAAGACAAGGTTTCTCTGTGTAGCTCTGGCTATTGTAGAACTCACATTGCAGACCAGGCTGGCACCGAACTCAGAGATCCTCCTGTCTCTGCCTCCCTCGTGCTGGAATTAAAGGCAAGCACCACCAATGCCTAGCTAAAAAGTCAATATTTTAAAAGAATGAATTGTTGAAGAAATGTTAGGGTCGAGGGCACCTTCCTTCTGCGTCCTTCTGTCAGCTTGAATGCTGACCATCCTCAACACCGTGCTCTCATTTTTAAATTATGCTCCGACATAGGCGCTCACCCACTGCTTCCCCGACACCCTCCAGCTTCTCCTCCAGCTTCTCCTCCAGCTTCTCCATGTCACTGTGCGCTTCTGCCTGGAGCTCCACTGGAGGGAGTGGTTTTGGAACATCAACACTCATTGGGCCATTCTGTAATCGCTGCTTTAGAAGAGAAACCTAAAAAAAAGAAAAGAAAAGAAATAGAAATAAAAATTTATTACTAGAAAAAAAGTACAACAGAAATATTTTCTTGAAATTTTGAAAGAAATCAGGTGAAGCCAGGCAGTGGTGGCACACACCTTTAATCCTAGCACTCCGGAGGGCAGAGGCAGGAAGATCCCTAATTTCAAGTCCAGACTGGTCTACACAGCAAAATCCAGGACAGCCAAGGATACACAGAGAAACCATCTCAAAAAAACAAAGCAAAACAAAAACCAGAGGGGAGGAAGGGGGAGGGAGAGAGCGAGCGATATCTTCTCTATAGTGATAAAGAGAATCGACTTGCACAGTGTAGCCATTAGTGGCCATGCCACACTCAGTCAAAAGCTACAGTAAACAAAACACACTGTTAAAACAGAAGAAAGGCAGAAGCAAAGCTTTTCCCTTTACCCTGGAAAGTCCTCGGCTACCTGCCCATCGCTGTTCTGCTCTCACGGCCTCCGGGCTTTGACCTGGTCTTACCTGAGTCTGGAGAACACTGATGTACTGGTCCTTCTCCTCCACACAGGCGTCAAACTCCTCCTGCAGGTGTCTCTTTGCTTGCTGGTCCATTTGCAGCTCCTACAGTGTGGAAGGTACCACAGGTTAAGTCTCAGTATAAACAACAGACACAAATTTCAAGTTTACAATATCATCATTTCAGACTTGACTCACTCTTGGGATAAAGTACAGAATATTTAGAGAATCCTCAATGTTTAAGACATTAATATTTAAAACCTTAGCATCAATAAATAATTTTGTTCCTTAAATAGTATAAGGGTCTCCAAAGAGAGCTCTTCTCACAGAACTGCAATGGTGAACAGCGACGTACAAATGGAAGCTTGACTGAGCTGTAAGAGGGCAAACAGCACCAGCAGTGTCCTTCCCGGACAGGCTGTCACAAGCACTCCCAACCTAACCCATGCCACCACCTAAGAAAACTTCCAGTTCCTAAGGTCAGGGCAAATGATACTTCTCAAGGTATTTAACCCAAAATCCATGTTTACCTCTGCTGCCCCAGGCACAACAATGCCCTCTTCAATCTGGGCACCTGCTCAGCACCCGCCCTGCCCCCCCCCCCCCGTTCCCGCCCCTTTTGTCCTTTGCAGATTGTTCTTCCCTCCAAGCTCAGTTCCGTGTGCTCTCCATTCCTCCCTCAACTTCAGCTCTTAGCATGCTAGAGACTAAGATCTGGAGTACACAGGCAGGATACCAAACCCTCTTATTGTTCTGGGGATGTACCTCCTTAACTCCCTAAATTTAAGTTATATTCAGTCATTTTGTCAATACTTGCAAATGATCTAATTCTTGTATCACTGCCTCCCCGTGTCTGGGTTCTATCTTAGACCATTGTGAACCTACCCCAAGTTGCTGTCTCAATTTGTCATTCCCTCCAACATGGCTCTGGAGAGATTTCCCAGGTCACCTCCCTTTGATTTCACCCGTCCTCATCCGTCCTCACAGATCTGCTAGAGGGAGTCTCTCTGGACACTACCAAGATCTTATAAGGAACTGCCAAGTCTTGCAATGTTACAAACTGATCAATTCCCAAAACACTGAGGCACTATCCTGTACTACAGTGCCCTTTATTCTTCCCTGCACCTAAGATTACTAACAGGCTGCAAAAGGAATGTCACATGTGCTTATCCATCTATTAATAAAGAGACCCATGCCCCATTTCCTTGAGGATAGCTCCCTCAGTGAGGGACTCCTTTAGCAGAGTGATAGGAGGCCGGACAAGAAAAAATGTGCTGTGTCTCTAGATAAAAGACCATCGTGAGCCCCTCAAAGTCCCGCCCACTTCTCCTGTCCATTCTCTGAACTCAGGCAAGGCTGCCCCCACTGTCAGGTGTATCTAGTCATTGGGTGCATAAAACCTGGGCGGTGTACTTCCTGCCTCTAGTAGAACAGATCGATCAGTGGCCTGCACTTATTATCCTCAAATCCAAGAAAATGAACAAGTAATACATAAGCAGAAAGACATTATTGTCCTCCAGGAAAAGCAAAGGTAGCTTGAGGAAGCTTCAAGGTGATTTCTCTCCCTGGCCATTTGCTGCGGCCTCAGCACCAACTTGCCTAGAGTCAAACCAGAGGCAGTCAAGGGAGCCTGGGGGAGGCTTTGTCCCTTCACCATCACCTCATAGGGAGAAGGAATTAATCCAAAACAAGTTTCACAAAGGAAGAACGGCCACTGTTATCTGTACAGTAAGGGCCAATGTTTATTCTTGGTGAAGTAACGATGTTTGCAATGTTTTAAAGGGCAAAACAATAAGAACTGGGAGTGTGCAAAATGTAAGAAGAAATTAGAAATTAAACACAATTTCAGTGTAAATGAAATAACAATGTGATACAAGAATTCACATATGAGCAATATGAACAATGTGTCATTAGAAAAAATGAATGCTCTAAGGGACAACCAGACTGTGATGAGTCACAGGAAAGCCTGCTCCACGTTCTTCTGCCTCCTGGAGGACAACACTTAGCTTTCCTTCTCTCTCCTGCTCTTCCTCTGCCCCGCCTCCAGGACTGCTCCTCCACTCAGCCTTGCACAGATATCCCCAGCCTTATACTAGCAACTGTGAACTTACCAATCTGCTACTTCTTAAAGGTAGTTGTGCTTTTAACAGTCTATATATCTTAAACTAATAAATTCTACAAACAAAACTCTACCCAGGATATATAAAACTCTAAACTATTCTTATTTATCCTGAAATCACCTACTTCAAAACTCTTACATCAACACTGGTGTCCATGAAGAACATGGCTGCAGAAACAGGTAACAAGGTCCTTCGGCAGCACTGCAGCATGTGTGGGGAGTGTGGAGAGCGTGTTGCCGGGCAGCAGGCAGGACAAGGCAGAGGAGCAGGGAGCAGCAATGAAGCGGTGTCTGGAAACCTCCTCACGGCAGAGGCAAACGTGCTGCCACACCGTACGTGGAGGAGCTCCGCCTGGCCTGCAGTGACTCACCGCTCTGCACTGCAAGTCCTTTCATTTCAACCACAACGTGCTGAGCAGGAAAGGCAAAAGGACCCTAGAATACCTAACAGTGCGAGGCCTGGGAAGCTGACACTGACTGCTTACACATAGGCAGATATTTTTATTTCATTAATTTCAATAACATCTACATAGGAAAGCTACACAAATAAAACAGATGTGCTGTGTGAGCTCCCAAGCCAGGCTGCCTCACGTCCCTTCCTACGACACACAAGGTCAGCCCAGTGTGTGTAACAAAACATACCTACTAAACTAAGAGGTTGAATTACTGTTCTCAAAGTACCAATCACTAAACTTACCTCTCTTAATTCTGAAATTCTCCGAAGTGATTTATCTTGACTCTGACTCAATATACCCTTTAATTAAAAAAAAGAAAGCCAGTTAAACATCTATAGGACATATTCATGCAAAAGAGTAAAAAGAAATCTAGTTTACATCATAGTTACATTTGCTAAGATGCATAGACACAGAAGTCAAACTATATGTTAACTTGAACAGCAGGAATTTGTAAACTCAAACTTCAGATGCAAATGACTTCCCTATAACAGAGCACGCAGACCGTATTCATTATCATTATCTGCTGTTAAGTTTATGTTCTAAAACATCTGATTCCCATTACAAATGGTTAAATTAGTAACTGTCCATTAAAAAGAAATCGAGTCCTAGAGAGATGGCTCACTGGTTAAAGCACTCTGCCCTTCCAGAGGACCCGAGTTCAATTCTCAGCACCCACATGGCAGCTCACCATTGTCTAGAACTCCAGTTCAGGGGATCTGACGCCTCTACAGGCCTCTGCTGGCACTAGGCACACATAGTCACAGACAGACATGCAGGCATAACACCCATACTCATAAAAAAATAATAATTTTTAAATAATTTTAATCAAGTTAAAAGAGTAACCTACTAAAAGGTGTATGCCTCCCACTTTAGAGGGCTGACAGGGTGTTTTCACTAGAACAGACAGTGAACGGCCATCTGCAGTCCATGAAAACAGAGACTGTGTGCTCGCTCCTGTGATCAGACACGGACGTGCTGCCTGTGATCACAGCACTCAGGAAGAGCAGGAGGAGAGCTACACAGGCTGTCTCAGGAAGAGCAGGAGGAGAGCTACACAGGCTGTCTCAGGAAGAGCAGGAGGAGAGCTACACAGGCTGTCTCAGGAAGAGCAGGAGGAGAGCTACACAGGCTGTCTCAGGAAGACAAGAGAAATCGGGGTAACTCGGACCTGCTTGGATTTGTGTGTCTAACAACAACAGCAAAAATAAATAAATCACTAAGAAAGAGGAACTAGGTGGACAAATGACTGTTTATCAATACAGATTAGCAGGACCTGCCTCTCTGGGGCACCAGAGCAGACAATAAACACTGTAGACTACTGTTGTTCTTCGTGATAAACTTTTATCATAAGCACCTTTAGTGATTATTCTTTTAAACAAGCTAAAATGCAGACCAGGGTGGCATAAAATGTGTTTCAAAGAGGCAAACATACTAAATCTTCTACAGTGGGGACCTGGAACTCAAGGAAGCTAGGATGTGACACGGAAACCATCTCCAGGGTCTCCATCACTCACTCTTTATCAAACCTCCAGCAATGGTATAATCTGAAATTACGGAGAATATTTAAAAAGCAAAGTCAATATTCACGAGAGCTTCTCTAACTTCAGAACCATGGATGAGTCAGCAATGGTCAGTTACTCACTTGTAGCTTTTTCTTCTCTCTCTGAAGAGTCTGAAACGCTGTGACCAGCTAAAACAAAGCAACAAGATTATATTAGTTATTTCTCAATAAATGTAACTCATTATTCTAACTGCTGCTAAAACTTTGCTCTTTCTAAATGCCAAAAACCAATCAGAACAGTCCTTCCTGTACAGACAGTTAAGCCTAATTTGATCCATAACAAGGGTAAACAACACAGTAAGCTGACTGTAAGCCAGTGAATCTCCACATACTTCAGATTTCAACCCGCAATTTAAAGGTGAGAATTGCAGCCAACTTGCCTGAAGGTGGAAGGACGGTTTCTGTCAGTCACAGACTGACATTATTGCAACTAACATTATGCAAGTGTTTGCTGGACTCAGAGTCCAAGGCCTGACCCAAAACTGACTCACAGAGAAAGAGGGACACGGTGGAGAGTTAAGAATCTGTTTTATAAAGCTCTCAAGGTAACTTGTTTTGGGCTATAATATTAAGCAATAGTGAAACTCTGAGGAAAGAAATAGATGACCAACAGAGAGAGACGAGTAGTCCAAGCCCCAATCCTAGCCAGCACGAGCGTTTGAGCACAGCCTGATGAAGTGGTACACGTACACAGACACACAAAACACTCACACCTATAGAATAAAACTCAAGTTTTTAAAGATTCATGGTAGGTAGGCAACAATTTAAATGTCCAAAAATAAAAACAGCCTGGCCAGATGGTCTAGTGGGTAAGGCCAAGGGCACGGCCTGTCTGAGCTCAATCCCTGGAGTCTTTGAGGTATACTGAGAAGCAGCTCCCAGGAGACTCTCCCCAGCCTCTCCATGTGCTATGGCACGCATTCATGCATGCACAGACAGACACACAATAGACAATACGAATTTAAATGTAGATATTGGCACAGTGAGAATAAGCCAAATCGTTGAGGACATCAGACTGCCTAACCAAGACTGTCTGCGAAGTCTGTCTGACTTCTGAAGCTACTCTAGTCAGAAAACAAAGAGAATGACCTTTGACCTAGGTGTCCTCAGACAACCTCACAACCTCAGGGGAGACCCTGGAGATGGTTGCAGAGAATGTGAAAACCAAATGTCAGACAGAGTCTGCTCAAAGGCATCTGACCACAGAAAGACCTGAACTAGGTCTGCCATGAGCTATCTAGCCTCAGGAGGCAGGATCAGAGCCAGCAGCCTGGGTAAGAGCGGTGCAGGGACAGGACAAGATGAAGGGGCCGCTCTGTGAGCCAACACCCACTGTGTGAGGCCCTACCTCGGAGTACTTCCCTCGGTAGCTGCTCAGGCTCCGCTCCATCCTGCGCAAGCGCTGGAGCAGCTGCTCTCTGCTGAGGCTGTCTGAGCTCCACGGAGCATCTTCAGCCTCGCTCTCCATATCAGAAGGTGGATCAAAGGTGGCAACAGCACAGTCCAGGTCAACTTGGTTCAGGGACTCTCTGGAAGATGTCCGGACCAAAGACTCTTTAGAAGACCGAAACAGGGATTCCTTTATGGGACTTCGAAACAGAGACTCCATAGAAGGCACTCGGAGCTGCAGCTTCTGTGCAAAAGTCTGTGTGTCACCTGACTGTAACCGAAGCCAACAGAGCATGGGTTAAAGTCACACATTTGGACATCCATTACTGTCACTTGGTCTGGGAAAGGCTCTAACAAATAGAGTTTGCATTGCAGGTAAGTAATGCAAAGCATTGTTTTCCAAAAAGTGAAAGACACTGTCAATGTCTGGAAGTCTGGACCTGGAGTCAGAGGACTGGGCTCTGACTCTCTCGGGTGTCACCTGGCGGTGCCCTGAATAAGTTGCTGTCCTTCAGTTTGCCCATCTGTACAAAAGGAAGCATGCTGAGTAGGCTGACTCCACTGGGCTGCTGCAGAAACCCACCCACCCACTTGTTAGATCCTTTACACACACACACTGTGCCTCTGTGTGGGCATCCAGGGTGAAGAGTGAGGTAGGGGCTCAATTCAAGTCTGTTTTATCTAGTGAGTTCATGGATGTAATGATTCCAGATCGCTCTTTTCAAAAGAAGGAATATAGGCTGAAAGAGAGAGGAATGCACTGATGAGACGGCTCTGTTTAGAAGGCAGTGGAATGGAGCAGACCAGTAATAACAGGCCTGCTGGAGCTCTGTCCTATGAACTCAAGCTGTTTGTAACAGTACAACCCAGAATCACGCAAATATGCACAGTGGAGGCCACACTTCGGGATGTATATACAAGTTCACAATGCACTGCCAAACGTAGAAGATCTAGTTAGAGAGCAGTAGGCATACCATGAGCTCATTTTGACTTGTTTATAAATATTTTTTAATTTGTATTTATATTTTCACAGAGGCCATCAGAAGAAGTCATGAAGGACAGACATATGCAGAGGTAAACAGTGTCTTTGTGGGGTAGAATTAGTTTTGGTGTTATATTATTCTGTACTTTCTAGTTTGTTTTCATAATGTGCAAGTTCTACCCTTATGATGGGGGCGGACCAGAAGGAAGAGGAGGAGTACGTCTTGTACAAAATCTCTTAAGAACCACTTTCACTGGCAATTCCATTGTGGTCACCTCTGGCCCATGTGAAAAACTGCTTGAGTTCCCTAGCACACAACATGCTTATCAAAGGCCCTAGAATAGACATACAAAGTGCATGTGAAGAAACCGTAAAGATGGTTGACACGTCAGGGCCTCCAGAAGCTAATGAGTAGCCAAAGTCTGCATCTGCAGACCCAGTCATCTGACCTCCATGTCCACTATGACGGGCAGTAGCCAAAGTCTGCATCTGCAGACCCAGCCATCTGACCTCCATGTCCACTATGACGGGCAGTCACTTTTATGGTTTGTTCTTAAGAGCGGGAAAGCTACAGGACCTACACAGGCTGGGCAAGGTTTCCCACTCCACAACTTCAGTCCCTGAAGAGTGACTCTTCCCTTCAGGAGGGGTCCACCTCACCACAGCTCATTGGTTGTTCTACAGAGCCTTCAGCAGGTAGCTCAATGGTCCTGCTTCCTCCTCCGTAAAATGGGGACAGAAAGCACCACAATGATGTTGATGACAACAAATGCCATAAAGATGGAGTAAGTTAATACAACCTGGGGCAAAAATTAGCATGAAGAAACAGGAGATAGGGACACAGCTTCCAACACAAGCAAATGCAGAAATAAGAGAATCATCAGGGCAACGTAGTTAGAAGACCTAAGGGTATTAGCTATGGGACCTGTGGCAATGAGCCACAGTAGGTATATGGCTTTGATTAAGTGACACAACCTCTCCCTGCCTGCCTGCCTGCCTGCCTGCCTGTCGGTGTGAGCTGTGAGGTGATGCCAGCAGCACCCTGTTCAGAGGCAGTTGTGAGGAGTAATAATCTAACCTAGGTTAAGGGCATCAGCTCACTAAGGTGAACACTACTCCCCCTGACATCCAAGCTTCCCTTCTTTCCTCCCACACCCAGGCTTTGCTGAAGCACAACTCACTCCCTCACCCTGACCACCCTGACCAGGAGATGGTTATGGTAACAAACAGCATGAGGATGAGGAGCGATTTACGGTAAAGAACTGCAAGCTGTGGTTGAAGCTAAACAGAACCGCCCTCTCTAAACCAGCAAATCCACCCCTACCCAGGTACCAACAGACATGTGAAAACGGTCAACAAAAGACCACTCAAAATGAACACTAAGTCAAATTAGCCTATTAATGAGGGCTTCTTTTTTTAACTGCTTTGCTCACCAGTGGAATACTAGAAAGCCATGGAAATGTCCTGAAGTCACGGCAGCAACGTAGCTAAATCTCAGCCTATACAGAAGGAGCCAGGCAGGCTGGGCCTGGGGCTCACACTGCAATTTCAGTACTCAGGAGGCTGCTGCTGGTTTGAAACCAGCCTGGCTTACATAGTAAATTCTAGACCAGCCAAGGTGAGATGTGCGACTGTCTAAAGCAGTGGTTCTCAACCTTCTTAATGCTTAAGCCCTTTAATACAGTTCCTCATGTTGTGGTGACCATGAGCCATAAAATTATTTCATTGCTACTTCGTAACTGTCAATTTGCTACTGTTATAAGTCATAACGTAAATACGTGATTATGCAAAACCCTAAGAAAAGGTCATTAGATCCCCAAAGGGTTCATGACTCACGAGTTGAGAACTGCTAGTCTAAAGAAGTGGATGGATGAATGTATGTATGGATATGGATGAATATATAGATGGATGGAAGGAAGGAAAGAAGGAAGGAAGGAGGGAGGGAGGGAGGGAGGGAGGGAGGGAGGGAAGAAGACAAGCAAACCAGAGACTTTACATAAAGGTCAAATTAACTTGAGGTACTAGAAAGAGAATGGTAGTGACCTCTGAGGATGAGGTAAGGGACCAGACAGAGCTAAAGGCTTTTAGAGCATTAATAATTTCTGGTTCTGGGGATTTTGTTTTTAAGTTTTTTATTATATCTATGAATTAATTTATGCATATCAAGATACAGAGTACGTAAGTCAGAAGACAATCTGTAGCAGTGGGTCCCAGGAATCAGACTCAGTGGCCAGGCTTAGTGGCACCTTCACCTACTGAACCACTTTGTCTGCCCTGGGTACAAAGGTCTGTGTGTAGGGTGAATATGCCACACTTCTCTACAGCTATTAAAGTTCCACACTATTAATTTTCCATCAATATTGCTTGAACTTAGGTTCTCTGAGACCCAGTAGAGCTGATAACAGACTCTATAAAAGAAAATCCCCAGGCTAGGACTTTTTGGTATAGCTACCATTCTACTGATAGAACATGCTAGAACAGAGATGTGATTTCCCGAAGGCCAACTGTGTTTGTAAAGTGGTGCAGAGGGTGTGGTTATAGGAAATGGTCCCTCTGCAACATGCCTTCCTCTGTCAGAGGGAATAGAGAGCACCCTACCCAAGCAAAGTTGCTATGTGGCCCCAGAGGACTTGAACACACAGCAGCTGACAGCCCCTTTCAGGCAGTCACACACTAGTAAGACAGACAGGCCACCACTGTGAAAGACTGACATTGTAGGTAAGTAACAAACCTGAGACGGGGATGACTCCTCTCTATTAACTCCATCTGGAGATTTCGTTGCCTGAGTCGATGCATTCTAAGAACAAGAAAGAACATCATAAAAAAGTGAACTGTAAACTTAAGTTTTAAAACTGTCAAAAAAAGCAAACTAGTAAGACCTATTGGGCACTTTAATCTATTGAACAAAATTAGTAATTGTTTATTAGAATATTTTCATGCAGGCCAAAAGTAGTGTGGTTAAGTATTTTAGAAAATCACTTTGCTATAAAACATGAAATCAATAGCAAAAATTAGTGAGTAACAAACTTATTTCAAGCTAATCACGCAGCTCTTTAAGCTTTTCTGTTCTCAATTCAGTTTCCACAACAAAAATCAACAGGGAGTCAAGCAGCAAAGCTCACTCAAATAGAAAACTATCCAAAAAGAAGTTGTGCCAACTGCTCTCTACAGTAAAACCATATTCAAATCAAGATTATCTGGGCAAAGTTATAAAAAATAAAAATAAATTAAAAATTGAAATGTCTCATTCACTTGAAACCAGCAATTTAAATGAAACCAGCATCAACGTTTTCAGAAAAATTCTAGTGAAAATTTCTTCCACACATACTGGCTTTCTGTTTCCTTCTGCTGGTGAGCGAATGCTCCAAGGGAGACTCACTGGTTACCTCACGCTGTGTGGACTGCAGAGAGAGCCTAGGATTCTCAGAGCTTCGGAACTCTGTCTGCACACTTCCTCTCTCTTTTGCCAACCACAGAAGGGGCCCATGGGAAACCACAATGCACTGCACAGCGGGAGGCGCTGCCCCCAAGGCTGGCCTGGCAGCTCCCCTGCCTGTACAGGTAACCCAAGGGAAGGTCAAAGAGAAACGGGTGCTTGTCTAAGTAGTCTCAAGTTTCTCAAGATAAACTAGATATTTAATGATAACAAGTTCATCTTTGGTATTATAAATTTATTGTGTCATATGACTTAACCTTATTTTCTAGGGAAGAAGGCAAAATATTTACAAATGGAGGACTTCTTTGGTATTCTTGTTTTCTGAAACAGGGCCTCACTGGGCTGCCCGGGCTAGTCTTAAACTCCTAAGTTCAAAGGATCCTCTCCTGCCTCAGCTTTTCAAGTCTTGGATCACAATGTGCACCGCCACTCCAGCCTTAGGATCTAATTTCCTGAAAATACCCAAAGCCAGGAAATGCGAGTGTGTGGAGATTAGAAACAGTCTGGCCATGAGGTGTGAGATGGGTGGTAAAGGATGCCGAAGATGGACAGGAGCTGTGACGTGTTAACACTGCTTATGGGCGTGTGCCGAGAGGGAATGTTCCTGTATCACTACTATTTCTACTTTATAATATGCCTCAACTTTTCCTTAACCTTTAAAGCACCTTCTCTTTCCTTTAAAGTAAATTAAATTCTATCAATCTAAGAGACTTCTTTAAATCTACATGCAGGGGGAGTGGGGGGTCGAGAGATGGCTCAGTGGTTAAGAGCGCTGACTACTCTCCCAGAGGTCCTGAGTTCAATTCCCAGCAACCACATGATGGCTCACAGCCATCTGTAATGAGATCTGATGCCCTCTTCTGGTGTGTCTGAAGACAGTGACAGTGTATTCATATACATAAAATAAATTTAAATATATATAAAATAAAATTACATAGTAAAAAGGATGGGGAGAGCATAGGAATTAACCTATCTTCTTGTTCACCACCATCTCAATTACAATGTCATACATATGACATTATTTACATAGCACTATAATGATATACTGTGAGATCAAAATACACTTTAAATTATGAAGAAAAGTCTGAAAGGGCTCTGTAAAATGGGTGACGTAGGGGCGCAGTGGCAGCAAGGCACAGACTGTGCTTGAAGGGAGTGACCTGATGCGACTGCAGCCCATTTGAGGAAGCTGCTTCACAGCTGTTTAAACATCACCAATCCAGCTCACAGCACATAATTCTTAAAACCTTCTTTTCTTTGGACTTCTTGTCTCCTTGTTTGTTTTGAGATGGAGTCTTACAAAGTCCAAATTGGTACTAAATTTACTAAATTGCTGAGGCTGGCCTTGAACTCCTATTCTTCCCTCCTTCACTTCCTGAGTGCTGAGATTACAGGCACGCATAACCATCCCAGCTTTGAATGTTGTTACACGTAAATACTGCATTACACAGCCAAGTAAGGACAGTTCAGCTAACGAACTAGCCCAACACATACATAGTGTGAACTTGAGTCAGCAGAGCCTGGAATGTTTGCCACTATCTACAGAGCCCCCTTCCTGCCGGGTTCTGTGTTCAGCTTTCACCGTTGCTTGGGAAGCCCCATCTGGCTCGCTTGCGGAACCAACACCCTCTATACCGCATATTTTCTTCTGCAACACTTAAGATGCCTCTGTGCTGTGTGTACACGTGGACATCTATGTCTCTACGCTAAACCAGCAGCTCTCAGAGGGCAGGACACGATGTCCTGTGCCCTGTGCCTGAGCAGTAAGCATTCAACAGGTGCTGGTTCAACACTCCTTCAGCATGAGAGCTGGCTGTCAGGGCCAGCCTCCCAGAGAGGTGGGAAGAGCTCACTCCACTCCAATACTGACGCTGGCTGGAATTCTCAGACAACAGAAACCTGCTCGGCCAACTAGCTGCTCTGCAGCCTGACTTCTCTGCCAAACTTGTCTTCAATTATATTTTTTCATTTTTCTGCAATCTGCTCCATTATACCTGTTTTCGATCTTTCTATAACCATTTTTTGGCTCCTGGGCACTAAGGATACAGCTGTTTGTTGTTGTTGCTGTTGTTGTTGTTGTTGCTTTAAGTAAAGAGAGAAATATGTTTTAAAAACTAAATTAAGTCCCAGCAGGTGCTTGTAGCCCTGGCACTCGAAGAAGGGGGATCTGTAAGTTCGAGGCCAACATGGTCTACACTGCCAGTTACGAGGCAGCCAGAGCTAATAATAGATCCTGCCTGCCCCCAGGAACAAATTCAAACCTTTAAAAAATAAATTAAGGAGAACTCAGCTCTTGGTGAACTCGTAATTAACCCTACTAAATTCTTATACCTACTAACTATTATACCAAGTAACTATTCTATAGTTTCCCTTTGTCTCATGGAGAGATGTAAATTGTTAATCATAAACATATAAAATTTATTTGATTAGTTTTTCTAGTCTTCTGAAGTTTATTCTAAATAATTTAAAGTACTCCTTTTTATCTTGCAGCATTTTTTTACAATAGAATAGGAATTGAAAACAAATTATTTTGTATACTGTACTCAGAACAAGTGTGCCTTTTAAGTTTATATTACTCCTACATGCAATACAGAGTCTGTCTTTCTCTTGCTTTCCTTTCTGTCTTTCAAGTAAACTTGTGAATCTGTGTGGTTGAGACTACTGAGCCAGAGAGAAAAGAGCTTTCCAACTGTCATTTCAGACCCATCTTCATGCTGAGCTGCTTTTCCTCTAGACCCAGGTTTAGACTGGACCTAAAGAACACCGCTGGCTCCAGCTGTGTGCACCAAGCCCTCACCATGCACCAGGTTGGAGAACAGAGGTGTTCTGCTTCTACCCCTAGCTAGCAAGTTAAACCAACTCTCAACACTTAGGAAACCCGAGAACCCAGCTCAGCCACCCTCCAGGGGAACATCAGAAGCTACCCTTAGTAAGTGAATCCTGCTATATTTAGTTTACTAAAATCATCAGTTTACCAGATACTCCAGATTTTAAAAAAAAGTCTCCTTTTCCAAAATAAAACATATCTAAAGTTAAAATTAAGTGAATTCATTCATTAAAAAGAGACAACTGTTTCCTTTCATTCTTAAAAACCTAATGATTAAAATACAATGTCCTTTGTGCTTGCTTCTTCCCTATGTAGTTTCCAGATAAGGAAACGAACGTGCTGTAGTAGATCGAATCTGCCTCCCTATGCAATGTTGGTGACTCTTTTTTACTTCACAACACATTATTTTCCTTAAAATAAGTCAGTTGTACTCAAACACTCTTGGCTTCCTCCCAACGGTAAACAGATTTCTAACCACGTATACTGGGTTTCCAGTATGAGCAAGCATTTCCAAAACATCAGCTCTAGTTCTAACCGGTGAAGGAGGCCCACATTACATTAGTGGATGCTGTTAGTTACCAGGAAGCAGCTGGACATCAAATTCAGCCACTTGTTCTCTGAGGTTTTAGAGCAGGGTTAGCAACACAACACTGAAGACACTCGGAGGGCACGTGAGTGACAAGCCCCAGGAGACTCGGTGCTACAGCTGCCCAAACGTGGCGATTCCCCACACGGGAATGCAGAAAGCAGTGGAAGGACTCACCACACTGCCAGTCTGTGCTTTGGGCTGTTTGGAGGGATCCAAAGCAAAGATAGTGTATTCAGAGAGAAAGGCAGGCTCGGCTACCATCCCGGCTAGTAGCTGTCCCAGTCAGGGTAACAAGCAGAGGTACAAAAACAAAACAAGTGATGAAGTACAAATCACAGCATGGTCTCAAAGCACAACACTCAGTAAGTACAGCCACTGCCGCGATGGCCGCCCGCCCACCCCCGAGACCTGTAAGCTGCTAGGATGGGCCGGAATGGGATGAACTAGTGAGCGGAGAACCTCAAAGGCCAACCCGGAAGCCGCCTGCTAACTGATAAACCTACGACACCTACAGCAGGCGTCACGGTATACGGATGCCTTGATAAAGCTCCGTTCTTACGTAAGCAGGCGTCACGGGATACGGACGCCTTTCTAAAGCTCCGTTCTTACGTAAGCAATGCGCATAATGCCGAGGTCAGTGGAGTGCGCGATGAGGAAGCTCTGAAGATCTACAGAGAGCAATGGCCACAGCCAACAACAATACTGCACACGCCAACTGTTCTACGAGCCTACAGCTTTGCTCTTTCCTAGATACCGCTGTCCTCCTCAGCAGCAGCAACAGCAAAGTTATGGCAGGAGGAAGTCTCAGGAGGTGATGGGCATGGGGTATAACTGTAGCCAACATTGCCAGCTTCACACGTTCATCCTCAAGTCACTATAAACACCAAATACAGATAGCCTCTACGTCAATCAAACCTTGGTAAAGTAGCTTCAAGATAAATGTCAAAGACACAAGCCCTCAGCATAACTTTTATAAACACTAAGATAGGTTCTTTAGATATTTAAAAAGGCAGCACTGAAGTATACAGGAATGACAAAACACATATAAAAAACTTTATTAACACATATGCAAAATCACTTTTATCAAAAGTACATATATAAGAAACTTCTGAAATAAAATCTATAAGACTAGTTCTTTTGATACATATTCTTTTGTGCTTTTTGTGCTTTTCCTTTCAGGACCTGTTACATCAAAACAGCAGCAAGCATAGATTAGATATACCCCAAATTGTATTTTAAATGATTGCTTTGCATGTGATGTTAACATCAGCTGTCTTTCTTGATCGCTGCTCTCCATGTTATCTGCTGAAGTAGGCAGATCTCTCTCAGAGCTTGGAGATTGCTAGTTCCAGCTAATCAGCAGCTAGCCAGATTACCACAGGCAGCCACCACCACACTCGCCTGGCTTTGTGTGATTTCTGGGGACCCTAACTACAGCCCTCACACTTGCACAGCAAGTGCTATGCCCACTAACGTTCCACCCCAGGCCCTCTGAGAATAGAGACTGCATGTCTATTCATGTGTAAAACTGCACAGATTACTAACACATATGCAAGCACACAAGATCAGTCCAAGTAAGACAGGTGAGACCTAAATAGGAGCTCTGTGCCTGTCACAAGTTCTCAATGGTAACTGCCTTTTTGAACATCACAGAATACAGGATGCTACTATTTGAAGAAACTGGAGAGAGAGTATATAAGCTGCCCCCAAGTTTTTTCATAATCTCTTATGCATATATAATTATTACAAAATGAAAATGCTAAAAAATTAATCCAGTGAAATATTGATTACAGTTGTTTTTAAGAAAATATATAACAAAGTATAACATACTCTATGGTTTACAATAGACTATATAACACAATGCATAATATACAAAAATTATATATCCTGTAAAGGGCATGTCTGAAAATAAGTATGTGCAAAAGTTTTAAAATGTGCACATGTCCCCTCAGGACTCTAACGCTACAGATACTGACTAAAACATTCACTAGTTCTTCACCCATTAGAGACCATCACAATTACAGACAGACAAACTTTCAGGTTATTTGGACTGGTTGCTGTTGTAATATAGGCTCTCAAGTAGCTCAGGCTGGCCGCAAGCTTGCTTTGTAGCCAGGGATGGCTTTGAACCATTGACTCTCTTGTCTCTTGCTGCCCTTTACTGGATTAGTTAGGTTTAATTATGCCAGACTATGACAAAATTAAATTAAACTTTTTAAAAGCTTTAAAACAATGTGTAGTACATTTGTGTACTTAAGCTGTAAGCATGTGAGCATGAGGATAAATGGAAGGACCAGAGCTCCGTGCTCAGCGTCTGCCTTTACTGCTCTGTCTTACTGTCTTGAGACAGGGTCTCTCACTGAAACTGAAACTCTTCAGTCCCTGCTCCCGGTGGAGGACAACAATGAACGCCACCACACCTGGTCTTTTTACATGGGTTCTGGGCACCCAAACTTAAGTCTTCATGTTTCTACAACAGCATTTTACCAACTAAGCCATCTCCTAAGCCCTAAATACAGACTTGCTAAAGCTCTTTTTTTTTTTTTTTGCAATATTGATTAGTACTCCTAGGATAGACTCCAAGAACTTACTATACTAAATTCTAAACATTATTATCAATGATATATTAAACTATGCTAAATGCCTGACTAGCTCCCAGAATCCCATCCAAAATTTACTGAAAAATCTGACTCTGGGGTACTCAGAAAGGCCATTCTTTGAATACATGTTACTTTAAATTGAATGCTGTACAGATTCAGATCTCTTAGGCTTCTGAAGTTAATTTTTTTTTTAAACAAAACGCTCTTACCCATAAAAGTTGGGGAAAAAAGCAAGTTAAAAGGAAGCATATGTGAAACTTTAAAAGACTAATCCCCAAGTTTGATGCCCATCAAAAAGAAATGATGATCAACATTCCAAAACATGTCTAAACAAAAATGAGTGGTATAGACAGATCCGAGCCTCTTACTCCCCAAAGCAAAGCAATCTAAGGTCAGATCCAGGCCCGCTCCTCAGAGCCCAAGCCGCCGTTCTCCTACCCTGTCCTTGTGTGCTTCTTTATGTCTGTGGATCTCACCAGCACCGGCTCTTGGCTGTCCATACAGCTCAGTGGTAGGGACTGCACGGCAAGTGCAAGTCTACTGGTCCCATCCCAACACCAAACAAGCCGAAAGCAAACAGCTCTTCACCAATTCTCAAAATTACTCCAGCACCTCAATTTCTCTAAATTTGCTCAACTTCTCATCTAAAATACCTAAACCTAGTTCACCTCTTCTGTGTGGTCCACAGTGAAGCCATCACTGCCCTAACACTGCACAGAGCTGTGTGCCCTGCACCCCTGTCACCATCTGAACCCCTGGCTGACCTTGAAGGATTCCCGCCTACCCCGCATGTCTCATGCAGCCGTCCCTCCCACATCTATGTCTGTCTGTGGTGGGATAGGCAATATGTTTTCTGAAGTCACTCATTTTTCCTTAGAATTTCTAATTAGTTCTTTTTCATTACTACTTAGTATTTTGTTTGGGCTAAGTTTTTTCTCACAATATTCCATTAACTTTACGAAAATGATTTCTTCACTTGTCTCATTCTAATATTCTAGACCACTCTGCTGTTTTAAGTTCATCTAGAATAAACTCATACCTTAGTG
Organism: Rattus norvegicus; assembly: GCF_021556685.1. Lineage (NCBI taxonomy): Eukaryota > Metazoa > Chordata > Mammalia > Rodentia > Muridae > Rattus > Rattus norvegicus. Next base: position 125,949,371 of record NC_141541.1, on the reverse strand, counting down.
TCTAATCTGTTGGCTAGCTTCTTGGTGTTTTAGAATTTTCTTTACAGTGGTAGTTCTCAACCTGTGGGTTACAACTTCTTTGGGCTGTTGAGAGACCTTTTTGCAAGGGTGGCCTAACACCACTGGAAATCATAGATTTACATTGCAATTCCTAACAGTAGCAAAATTAGTTATAAAGTAGCAAAACAAATAATTTTATGGTTTCGGTCACCACACATGAGGACTGGACCAAAGGGCTGCAGCTTAGAAGGCCAAGAAGCGCTCCTTCCTATACAGGCTCATTTTGAGAAAAGTCATCGTGTCACGGTCATTCCCTCTGTGACCTCCCACGTCACCCAGCTAATCTGATCACCAAGGCTCCAGCTTAGGTCAGATCCATGACAAGAGAATGATCACTGCAAACTCAGCCACCACGCCCAACAGAGTGAGACTTAGTCCTTCATCATGAGGCCTCCCCAAGGACAGAAGCTTCCGTGACAAGCCGTGGAGAACCCTGATAGTGGTGAACTGAGACGAACTCCTGCGAACTCCTGCAGCCGGGAGAACCACCTGAGCTGCAGCTGCCACTCGATGCGCACTCCAACTCACCGATGCAGAACGTCTTCATGTCCTCTCTCAGTCAGCCTCGGAGACTTGAGGAAACACCTCACCCAGCTCCAGGCTGTGCGGTGCCAGCACAGATTCTCCCCCGGGAGCTGACAGAACTGCACTGAGAGGTTTCCATTCCCACAGAGCTACGCTTGTAAACAGCTGCCTCTGATCTCAACCTCAAGCCTCTCAGAGATGACTTCAGCCCCTCTTGGCCTATAGTGTTTCCATGTCTGTGAACCCAGACACAGCCCTCGATGACAAGAGAGAGAAGTCTTCACTTCTGTGTGTGTGTCTGGCACAGAAGAAAGGAGGATGGAATCACAAGTCATCCAGGCGAAGGCTTGGCACAGCAGGCAATATGACCAACTGCTTCTCTGAAATTCCCTGAGAACCCATCGCTAAGTCCAAGAAAAATTTAAATTTCTTTTAATTCATAGTCTTTTTCCATTTTTCATTTTTATTCACAAGTCTGACTGTCACCTCTCACACAGAATAGTGGGAGAGCCCTGCTAAAGTTCAGGGCCTCAGACGCCGGTGAGCCCTCTCACCTCATGCAGACACTGACGGCCGAAGGGCCAACTGAAGGCGTTGTTCTTACTCGGAGCACAAGGGCCTGAGAGGACACAAACTCCGGGCAGACAGACATGCATAGACTGAATGAGTTTTTTACTGGAATTCTTGCAATTTTCTATATGTAAGTCGTCTGCAGAGGACATGATTTTATGCTCTTTTAGCCTACACCTTTGTTATGTGTCCTGCCCAGCACCCACTGCAAAGAGTCAAAAAGAAATAGCACACTTGCCTCTCCTGCTCTTAGAGAAAGAAATGCTTCAATTTATTTGTTTCCGTTTGTTTTTGAGGTAGGGTCTCCCTGATGTCCTGGATGGTCTCAGAAATCCTGGGTTCAAACGGTATAGTAGGTGTCTTTAGTTGATTTTCTATTTCCATATCTGTTTTGCTTCCAAGTTGTTGCTATAACAACAAACCCTTCTCTCCTTTTGAAGTGCTGCTGGGCACTGAGCCCTCAAGAGAAAGCTGCTCACAAGAGACAACCATCCCAACAGATAAGCAAACTCAATTTCCACACACAATACACTTACGTACATGCGAGCAGACACTAAAAATAAATAAGTAGGGTCAGGAGAGGGGTAGAGGGAAATAGCGAGAGATGTCTCAGAGGCTAAGAGCATAGGCTGTTCTTCCAGAGGACCCAAGTTCAATTCCTGGCACCCATATGGTGGGCTCACAATCATCTTTAACTCCAGTTCCAGGAGACCTGATACCTTCTTTTGGCCTCCATGGGTACGAGGCACACATGTGGCACACAAATATAAACCATAAATGTAAAATGGCTGTAACTACAGACGCAGCAGAGCCATCACTCTCTGGTAGTGCCTCCTGGAGAGCCAGAACCCCTGAAACTGGAGTGATGACAGTATGTGTCCCCATGGGGGTGCTAGGAACCAAACTGAAGTGGAAATGTTTGGTTTCCTTAACAACTCAGTCATGACACATGATGTTTTTCTGGATGCTGTATTGTGAGAGGACCTGTGATGTTTAAAAAGAATATAAACAGAACCCCACAGACAGAGAGGGGATGCTCTTGCATTGCTGCTTCTTCGCTTCTTCGCTGGTCTTCGCTGGTCTTTGCTGGTCTTCGCTGGTCTTCGCTGGTCTTCGCTGATCTTCACTGATCTTCGCTGATCTTCACTGATCTTTGCTGGTCTTCACTGGTCTTTGCTGTCTTCGCTGGTCTTCGCTGGTCTTCACTGGTCTTTGCTGGTCTTTGCTGATCTTCACTGGTCTTTGCCGGTCTTCGCTGGTCTTTGCTGTCTTCGCTGGTCTTCACTGGTCTTTGCTGGTCTTCACTGGTCTTTGCTGATCTTCACTGGTCTTTGCTGGTCTTTGCTGGTCTTTGCTGTCTTCCCTGGTCTCACTTCTTTGTTAGTCTTCACTTCATAGAAAAAAACACACTACAGAACTTCTCGTGGTATTCCGGCTGATTCTGGCTGGCCATTTTCACTGCCTTGTGCGGACTTGGCAGAGCCTTGCTGTTTCTGTTGGATCCAGCAGAGCCACCGCTACTGACTTGTGTTTGGTGTTTACTAGGACTCAGGACTGCTGCTATCCTGATAACAAAGAGTAGACTTGCCACGAGGAACTACTTCTAAACAGTTCTACAATCACCCTTTTCTATTAACCTTCTTTCTGGTTGGTGGGCTAGAAGGGAGTTGAAGTGTTTAAGAACCCTAAATTACAGTAGGTTTTGAAAAAATTAAGCCTACACCAAACTTAGGTCCTGTGCAAAAGCAGCGAATGCTCTGGGCTGAGCAATCTCTTCAGTCCCCTTCATACCTCCTATATTTATACTGTATTATCACAGAAAAAAATACAAAAAAGATGAATTTTTCACACCAATTGTTACATGTAATTTGTTGCTATTTTTTTAATTTCTAACCACCAGCTTAAAAATGTAGGGTCTTTCCCAATATATGCTATACTGAACAGAACATTACTGAACTATTATACTGAACAGAACACTACTGCATTATTATACTGAACAACAGAACGTTACTGCATTATTATACTGAACAGAACGTTACTGCATTATTATACTAAACAGAACGTTACTGCATTATTATACTGAACAGAACGTTACTGCATTATTATACTAAACAGAACGTTACTGCATTATTATACTGAACAGAACACTACTGCATTATTATACTGAACAGAACGTTACTGCATTATTATACTGAACAGAACACTACTGCATTATTATACTAAACAGAACGTTACTGCATTATTATACTGAACAGAACGTTACTGCATTATTATACTGAACAGAACACTACTGCATTATTATACTAAACAGAACGTTACTGCATTATTATACTGAACAGAACACTACTGCATTATTATACTAAACAGAACGTTACTACATTATTATACTGAACAGAACGTTACTGCATTATTATACTGAACAGAACACTACTGCATTCACACCTATCCACTTTAACTTTCTCCAAGAAACGTTCACAACAGCTAACTGCCATTTTTGTTTAAAAAAAAGAAAAATACCAGTTGAATTATTAATAAACAGAAATGGAGTAACTGACTCGTCACCACTGTTCCCTGGACGTCACCATAACCAGCACAGCTCAGCTCCTGAGAGACGACACCAAAGCGCTGCACTAACCTCTCTGTTGGGTGTTGCGTCATCAAGCTGGTCTGTAAATGAAGATGTCCTGCTTCTAGTCCTTGTTGGTGTTGAAGAGCTGGAGGAAGCCTACATTTAAAAACGATTGTACAAATTAGAAGACAGTAGTGACTAGCACACTACACCCTGAGTGGTTCTTTTCTCATTCCATTCCCAGAAACTCAAAACAGAGAAGGGACAGATTTTAAAAAATCAGGAAGGAATAACTACAACAGAATCAACAAGACTTAGTTACTAGTCCCTAGGTCTTTGAGTGGACCGTTCATTTTAGCAGAATGTTTTAGCAGAATGTAAGATAAGGGTGTCATTATGTATAGGATGATAGTACTGGGGTAACTGAAGCCCAGGGAAGAGAATGTGAAAACTCTACTATCTTTGCCACTTTTCTATAAAACAAAATGATTCAAACATATTAAGTTCATTAGAAACAAGAAAGTTATCAATTTCAACTTTAAAGTTCCTGAAACATTCAATACTATGAACTTTACAGTTAAATAGCAGGGCCCATCTCTCTAGTCAGAAGCCTTTCTCTGAACCTACTTACACAGCACAGCTGGTTCCCGAGATGCTAACAGCCAGGTTACCAGAAACAACACAGACAACACTAAGACACACATAAGCCTGATGTCTGAGGTCTACTCCACTGTGAGCTCAGAGCAGGCCTGGAAGTGTGAACCAAAGCATCAAGACCCTCTGTACTCATAACACAGAGCTCTGACCTACTCACCACGTGCTTGTTTCCCTACACTTTCACATATACACAGCCTTACAGAAAAAAAAAAAACATTTAATAAGTACCTGTCATCCACATGCGAGAACAAGTGGGCAAACGGAACTCTAACCTATGTGTGGACACACTGCCACAGTCAGGGTGGACACACACACACACACACACACACACACACACGTACGCACACACACATGCTATACAAACAGAGAAAACAAGCATGCAAGCTACACTTCACATCAGAGCACATGTTGAGGGAACAGTGTGGGAACGTTGGCCATCCACTCTGGAAAAGAGGAATGCTCATCTCTGAGCAGGAGTAATGCTTATGTTGACAGCAGAACTGAGGGTGAATTTAAATGACAAGAAGGACACAACTATATAACCACGACTAATCATTTTCCTCAATAAACAGCTCTAAGAAAGAAAGCCCTAGAGACTCACTAGCTCAGTCCTGCCTTTATCTGCAACAGGGAACTTGAGCTCTATCATCAGTCACACCCTCGTGAGGCTGAGTCACAAGTAAGAAAACAGACGTGGAGAGTCTAAGGTCATCCTTCAGGAAGCATAGAGACAGACCTTGCCAGGCAAGGGAGTGCAGTGCAGTGGGAGGGCCGTGCTGGTGGTAGGTCTGAGTATTTGCAACATCTTTGTCAAGAGTCCAGGACGCAGCAACTGGTCCATGCTACAGAGCCCTGGAGAAACTGTCACTACCAAGTATTTATAATCAATTCCTCTTCCTCTTGCCTAAACTGAATTCTAACACATGTCCCTTCTAAAAATGACCAGAAAACCAGCATACAATCCACTAAAATCAGCTATGTGCAAGTCACCTTAAGAGATCAGATTCTCAACCGTTCAAGACAAAACAACATTAACTAGGACATACAATTTTTAAACAGGTAAATAGGTGAGTCTGACACAAATCTTTATCAATGGCTTAAACATCTAGAATGCACATAACGGCGCCTGTGTGTGTTTTGAAAAAGGTAGCCACTAAACCCCGTTCACGCCCCAGACTGCTTTCATCCAAGGTGAGGACTGAAGAGCTGGGCCAGGGGCCTGCTTTACAAGCATGGAGTCCGGATGCTCGGCACTCACGTGAGACGTGGGGCACCACGGTTTACATCTGTACTTTTCTTACACCTAGGGCCAATTTCAAACAGGCTGGCTGCAAAGACTGAGATACTACAGAGGCTGCCACTAGGAAGGAAAGAGCTCCTTGCTGAACTGAGGTGATAAAATGTTAGAAAAGCAATTAGAAACTACTACTGCCTAGAGGAAATGCCTCTTGAACAACAAATTCCCTGTGCTGTGATTCTATAATGTCCAAGAAACCTTTTGGTTTTAATTCAGCTCTCCAAATTCCCAAATGCCAAGAAAGGATCAGATGCCAAGAGAGACCTTTATTCACTTGAAAGTATATCTCAATGTGAATTTTAAAACGGGCCTTACATCTCGCCTCCAGTGAGTCTAATCAGAAGGCCTCATCCACGTGGATGAACATAAACCAAAGGGATGTAAATTGTTAAATGTGTGTACAGAGGAAGAATGAGCACTAAATCGCCCTGTGCCCAGAAGAGGGCAGCACCTGGCCAACGATCACTCTCTGAAGCTACAGGAGATCCCAAGAGAAGCAGGAGTCTCTTGGGGCCTGGATCTTTCATGTGCTCCCTCACTTAGAGACATGAATTTAAAGGGCTGGAGACAGAGCTCAGTGGTAGAGCACTTGCCTAACACAGGCAAGGCCCTGGATACCATGAGGGTTGGAGGTGGGGTGCAAGCTACTCCTAAGAAAGCTGGTGCTGCTCTCCAGGCTCACACTCCTGTCTCAACTGCCTGCCCACTTATCATCAGCTAACCAGAGGCCTCAACTTCACATAAGGAAAACCAGTCTAGTGCGGGAGGTCCACACAACCCTTGCCCTGTGGATAACGTATCACTCTCACAACTGTATTACCACAGACGGGAAGGGACATTCTGAAAGCATGCTATTTTTAGCTGAAAATGAGTTTACTCTAAAATAAAATTTAAAAAATTACCCAGTTTAACTGCTTGCAGAGGCCCTTCAAATCTGGGTCTATAGGACAGAGGCCGAGGTTGGAGACCTGTGCTCTTGCTATGCTGAGCAAAAACAAAATGCCTACAGGTACACACAGCAAGAACTGCTGCTGGCAGTCTCCAGGAGCTGAAAGCCACCTCTGCCATGCCCACACAGAGGTCAAGACCCCCAAGCACTGACTGAACTCTACCACAGCCACCTGGGCATGGAGGAAGGAGAGAAAACAACCTGGACAACACCGTGACAGCCTTATACCAGATCTGGTTCTGACCAACACAAGTGTGCAGTCACTGGGCTAAGAAGCACTAAAGCTTTGGCCACTTCTTTTCAGCGCATGAAAATGAGCAGGGGCCTTGGGAATGAAGCTTTGAGTACCTGTCCCTGTCCTTTCCTTCTCACTACCATCAGAGGCTCCTCAGGTGTTGCTCTAAGCCTCCTCATAACTATTTCCCCACAGGCACGAAAAGCACCTTGTGAACACCATCCTAACCCTAGAAGCACCCGTCTCAGCCATGCACGGTAAATGTAACAACCAGTGCAGCGCCTTGCAGGCCCTGCTGAGTAAAAACATTGTTGACAACTACGAATGGCTTCTCCTAGGTTCTCACTTTGGTCTTCACAACCAATTTGAAAGGTACAAAGAGCACACACTATCACACCCAATTTCCTGATCAGATTAGATGCTCAGAATGTTTACATGGCTTGCCCAGGTTAGACATTTCGAGAAGTAGGTTAACACACAGACCTCCTAATTCCCTGTGTACCTTACCACTTCACTCTAGATGACTAGCTCTCAAATTTCTCTGGGACTCACAGTAATAATAATAATGGCACTATACTTCTACTTAATTCTTAGAGACACCCCTAAAACAAAGCTTTTTACCAACTTTTGTTATAATTAGTGTAGGGTATAGAGGCCAGGCCTCAAACCCAGGTGTTCAACATGTAGCCAATCACCCCACTGCAGAGCTACACATCCAGTCTTTACAGATGGAAACTCTAAGATATTCCCTTTGTCTTTTCTTTTATTCTTCACACACACACACACACACACACACACACACACACACACACACACACACACACACACGATCGTACTCACTACCCATTTTCCCCTCCCACTCCCGCATACCCCCTTCTAAGCTCAACCAGTGCTGCCCATCTGTGTGAGGGATCCAGTGCAGTGTAAGAAGCCTACCATAACAACTTCACAGACCTTCCCCGCCCCCAGCTATCAACTGCCAATAGCTGCTCACTGAGGAGTGGATCCTGGAGCCCCTCCTCTAATGATCTGTCTTCTAACCTGTATTCTCATTCAACACAAGAGGAGACTCCCAGGTATAACTCACAAGCCACCTGGAGTACTTCGACTGCGCCATGTTATCTCCGAACCACAAAGCTCCTCGACCTGGTAACCAACTCTCAAATCTACATACTCCCATGTACTTCATATTTGTAATGATGGTTAAAAATAGCAATTAAAAACATTAATCCAGGGTGGAGAGATGGCTCAGCCGTTAAAAGCACTGACTGCTCTTCCAGGGGTCCTGAGTTCAAATCCCAGCAAGCCCCGCTCACAATCATCTGTAGTGGGATCTGATGCCCTCTGCTGGCATGCAGGTGTACTTGCAGATAGAGCACTCATACATTAAATAAATAATTTTTTTTAAAAAAGCATCAATCCCAGGTTGAACATGATTTAAAAATAGCAAAACCACAAAATTTGAATATTCCTATTAGTAGGATGTGCTATATTTAAATTAACTGTACTATGGGCTGCATCACCTGGAAGGGTCACACACACTCCAGAATAAATTGTTAGAAATGCAGGTACAGTTCTGCACTTTCAAGTCTCTTTAGGTATCGAGAAGTTTAGTTACTGTGAATTAGTAATTTTCTGGAATAGACTAGCCCCAGCTTTGTAGGAAGAAAGGAAGGAAGCTCGCAGTGTGTTTGGTTAGCTACTCACTACAGAAGTCCTCTCGTCCACTGCAGCCTGCTACTAGAGCCAGACTGCTCTGACTATTGGGCTGTAGGCAAATACGAGAACTCTCAAAATGGGGGGTCGATGTTTCCTCATGAGCAATTTACACAGCTGTGGGCTGACTCACTAGCAGGATGCTCCTGAGCCTTTCGGTTTAGCTCCTGCCTCTCAAGTTTTGCCCGAGCAGATGCACTGTAAGAAGCAGGTGTGGCTTTCGGCTTGCACCAGCATAGAGCACACCTGCTCATCACTCCTCCCACACACCTAGGCCAGCGTCAGGCCATTGGACCTTCCTCACTATAACACTGCTCTAATCACTGCACATCAATTTGACATTCCAGGTGAAGAAGAGCACCTACCATGGCCTCAGTTTTCACACAACAGCTACACTTCAGTCACCAATGGGAGCTTCTCAGCATGCCCTTAATTGAACATCTTTGTCATTTTGCATTCTACCATGGTCGTTCCAGAAATGAACCATCACTCTTATGGTATAAATACTTCACCACCTAAAAGGGTCTTCTAATATGTGAAATTCAGTCATCCAAAAGTAACTTAAAGCAACTTCCAGTTAAATATGGCCTATGAGCGAGCTACGGATGGCATCCTCTTCAGAGTGTAAGTCTCGAACAGTTTTCAGAAGACTGGAGATGGAGAAGAAGAAAAGGCACCACAACCCAGCACAGCTGAGGTACCACACGCCCCAGGATCCACACAAGATAATGCTGCCATGGAAACAAAGTAATGCTCATCCCAGGATCTTAGAAAGCCTCAGGATTTACAACAAAAAGGTATATGCCAGCTATAAAAACAAAGAGGCAAGATCAAAAACAGCATGAGTTATTCACATGCCTTCCTTAGCTCTCTTGTCTGTCTCTATCCAGTCAGTGCAAGGACATTAGGCGTCTTTTCTGGAACAATGAGGCTTCAGACAGGGTAACACTAACAAAGTAAGATGGGGATAAGGCCAAAGTACTTAGACAAGGTGCTACAAAGTGTAAAGTAGAAGCTTCTGCTCACTCCCTGAGGAAAAGTCTGGAGGGAAGGGAGGGCCTAGAGTACTACAGTGGAAGATTGTGGCACCTCACTCCTTCGCTCCTTCGGGAGATTGTGGATTTCCACAACAAATGGGTGTCTCAGGTCAGCAGACCCAGAGCAGGCACAACTCCAGAAATGCAGCATGAAGAGTCACCCTCTAGCATCACTGGTCTGAGCTGCTGACAAAGGAAAACAATGTGGCCCAGTTTCCCGTGAGAATCTCTGTGGTAGCACACTCCAGCTCAGCTCCAAGGTCAGTTTCCTTCACATCTCAGGGCACAGCTCAGCAGTAGGGCACAGTGCCTAGCACCAAGGACCTGGACTGAATGGTCTGTGACACACACTTAGAATATTTTTAGATGACACTTTTATTGTACTGTCATCTTTCCAAGAGCATCTGTTTTGTCTGTCAGTGAAGAAATTTAGATGAACTAGTCCCTGTTCGTCCCTAACAGACACACAGATTCTAGCTCTCTACACGGGACTAACAAGTATCAGCCACCTAGAGAAATCAATCTCCAGGATTTTATTAACAGAAATGAACCACCAAAAAGTGAGGCATAAAAGACCCAGAAACATCCAGTAATCAAAATGTCCACATGGCTTATTTTCTTCTATTCTTTCCTTTCTGAGTCAGGGTCACTCCCTATGTAACCCAGACTGACCTCAAACTCTTGGTCCTCCTGCCTCAGCCTCCCACGTTGGAGATTCTAGATGTGTATCCCCAGGGTTAGTTCTGGGGTGGGGGTCTTGAGGCCTAAAAAGCTAAAGAGGGTTCTGCCCCAGAAACCTCAGCCTCTAGGAATCTCACCAGAAACCCACATACAGGGAGGCACACATACTAAACTAACTCTGCACTCCTGCGGCTCCTGCATCCACTGATCAGATTATAATTCCATCCACCACATCTCCAGAGCCACGTCCTTATCTCACCGACCAAAACAAGAGAGAAAAATAAAGGGATCAGCAATCTTTTCAGATGTGACTAAGAGCCACTGAAACAGCACACACGGCTCTGTGGACAGGCACTCAGCCTCCCCTGAGGAGCCCATATCCACACCTGGGTACATCTTACTTCTCCGACAGCCTCTTTTTCTTAAGCCTTGTACTTAAGCCTGTATCATAGATAAAATCTACAACTCTGTTCCTGGCTAGCTGGTCCTGAGAGTCTTTCCAAGGGTCAAATCCACAAATCCTGGTTTGGTCTGAGTCAAGGTCCCTAAGTCTAGGGAGGTGGTTCTCAACTTGTAGAACCCCTTTGGAGGGCAAACAACCCTTTCATGGAAGTCATCTAAGACCATCAGAAAACATAATGTAAATATCCATTTATAACGTAACTCATGACAATGGCAAAACTAAAGTTATTTAAGTAGCAACAAATTCACAACAATAGCAAAATTCAAGTTATCAAGTAGCAACGAAAATAATTTTATGGTTGGGGGTCACCACAAAATAAGGAACTATATTAAAGGGGTGCAGCATTAGAAAGGTTCAGAACCACAGGGCACTTCTCAGGCTAAGGAGGTAGTATATGGAATTATCTGTCCCCTCTCCTCTCTGCTGCATGGAGGACTCTTTTTTTTTTTTTTTATCACATAAACAAAGACTATTTTTCTTAAAATACAACAATGTATTCCTATATAAAGCATTATCAATAAGCACTGAATCCTTGTTGGTAGGAACACAGATTATAAACAATCAGGAAAACTCAGACTCTTCCTATCTCTGTGCTCTCTTTGGGAATTTAAGATAATTTAAGACAGAAATACTCTGTAAACTCAAATTTACAATAAAGTTACATCCTTCAGGGCGGGACCCCTCTGCCACCTGAGGGACATCTCACTGGGACATTATGGTTTGTTTTTATAATTTCCACTACATTAGCTATTATTTCAGGCCTGTACTTAAAAAACAAACAAACAACTCTGCAGGCTTCAGACAGGGCTTATATGTTGTGTTTTTTAATGCTTTAATTGTGATATGACACACATACTGTACAATTTACCGTTCTGAACTTGTGTAAGGGTACAGTGTCAGGAAGCACATAAAACATATTCACACTCTATGAGGCTATTCATTTCCAAAGTTTTCATTTTCCCACCGTAATGCCGCACACCACTGAATAGTAATGTTCGCCCCAGTCCCTGGGGCCAAGTTCTGCACTCTAGCCTGAGCAATCTGGCCACTCTTGTGTAATTTATGTTAGTAGACTCAAAACAGTCTCCTTTGTATCTTCATTTTCATAATACCTAAGTGAGTTTAGTAATAATTAGTATGAAAACAAACATACCAAAAACTGTTTTTACTTATGTAACACACACACACACACACACACACACACACACACACCACCACTACCACCACACCACACATGCACATACACCCCAAAATGTATCACATACATACAGTGCTAGACATAGAACCTTGATCCTCAAATATACTTGGCAAATGCTTGTTTTGTTGTTTGGGGAAGTGTGTGTTTGTCTGTCTGTTTACAGTGCTGGGGATTTAACATGGGGCCTTGTCATGAGGCAGGTACTAAACCACGGCCAATTTAACTGCTAAGATGTTCCCTTTAGTAAGTTAATCCTTGACTTGAAATACTTTAACTTTACCCACTTATAATAATAATAATCATACAAATAATCAGATCTGGTGAGCAAATAGTTACTTAAAAAAATGGTGGCCACTAAGAAAGTTCAAACAACCTTAGCATCGATGCACAGAAATTACTAGGAATTGGAGGCTATCGTGTTAAATTATTTTGACCTAGGAAGGCAGGCAGGGTGCAGGCAGACAAGGGAGGCTGACTAGCCCTATACACTATCACTATTGCCACTGTATGGAAGATTTGAAAAGTTTACTCGAAACCACCAGCATCTGCCAGGAATTCACTGGACACACAGACCAAGATAATCAAGCTAAGAACCAGAAAGCACGCACGTAACAGCTTCTAGAGAACCAAACAAACTGAATGCCCAAACTCAGGTTTCTACACTAAAACGCACTGTAGAACCCCTCAGGTAATTACCTTTAATTCACACAAAGTTTATGTGTGTTATTTCAAAGCTCACAGTAGTTCAAAAAGCAGGGAGAAAACCAACAGTACACAATGAGAAACTTACAAAGTACAAAACGTAACCAAAAACAAGAAGAAGCTGAGTGCTGATGAGCTGCTTAGAGCAGGGGCAGGAGCCAACCTAAGAGTGAGCACAGAGAACCTTTCCTATCTCATTAAATCCTTCAAGGGACATGGCATGGGCATTTACTCCCAGCACTCAGGTGGCAATGGTAGGGGGGTCACTAAGTTTGAGGCCAGACCCTGGTTTACAGAGTGAGTCCCAGACCAGGGCTACAAAGAAAAACCCTACCTAAAAACTAAAAAAATAATTATTTTAGAAGGTTACTTAAGTCTTACCTATAGGGTTGTGTCTGACCCAGATGCTTACTTCTCTAAGGATATTAAGTCTTACCTATAGGATATTAAGTCTTACCTATAGGATATTAAGTCTTATTTATAGGGTTGTGTCTGACCCAGATGCTCGCTTCTCTAAGGATATTAAGCTACAAGAACTGGGAGCTCCAATAGCTTAACTTGCAACAAGCTTTCTAAAACTCCCTTCCTACTCAAGAGCTTCAGTTCATTTTTAGAGAAAAGTTCAACATTAAATAGGAAAAAGTATATTATGTATCTTAGCGATACTTCATCCTATTAATAGGATATCTTACGGTATATTCTTTCAGACTTGTATTTTCACTACACACACACACACACACACACACACACACACACACACACACAGTTTTCCTGGTGTGCTTTTGGGGAACATGGGCTTGATGTGTTGCTCAGACTGTATTTGAATATGAAATTCTTCCCAAATGCTGAGATTACAGGTGTCAGCCATGCCACTTATTAAAATACGTTTCTTTTTGCCACAAACACTGGGCCACAACTCACACATGCACTTGTCTCTTGTAACATCTGTCATTCTATGTAAATAATACTTGTTTGCAGCTCTGATACTATGTAGCAATTAGGTTATTTTGGGGCCCTCAACACACCTTCATCTGTAGGAGGAATAACATGTACCTCATGGAGTTATGAGGTTTAAGTAATCTACATTAACTACTAAAGAAAAGGTGAGCAGAGGTCCAAGTCCATGTTCATTTTTACAGCTGCACAGTAGCCTGGGAAGAATGCATGCAGCCAACTCTATCGGCCCCAGAGTGTGACCATGGAAGCAGCACCAGGGCTAGCAAGGCAGTTCAGACGCGCTTGCCTGAGCTCCATCTCAGAATCCAGGTTAAAACGACAGGTGTGCTGGCACACTCTGGGAAGCCAGTGCTCCGAGGCACAGGTGGATTCCCCGGACTGGCTGGCCAGAGAGCCCAGCCTATTTGGTGAATCCCAGGTCAGGGGGTCTGTTGGAGAGATGGCTCAGAGGTTAAGAGCACTTGTTTTTGCAGAGGACCAACCAAGGTTCAGTTCCCAGCACCCACATAATGACTGACAACCATGTATTACTCAAGTTCCTGGGATCCAACACCCTCTTCTGGCCTCTGTGGACAGTAAACATGCACACAGTATACAGACACACATACAGACAAGACACTCACACACATAAATAAATAATAATATTTTTTAAATAGTAAAATGAAAAGGGCAATGCCTGAGTAATGACACTATGGTTGTCCTCTGGCCACCACACGCACAAAAGCCACACACACACACACACACACACACACACACACACACAGAGAGAGAGAGAGAGAGAGAGAGAGAGAGAGAGAGAGAGAGAAAGTGAAGAGAACGGCGTAACTAAATCTTTTTGCATCCTAAATCTTCTCAGAATATGTTTCTAGAAACAGAAAGCTGGGTCGTTATATTTAAGCACCCAAACTGCGACCTTTCTTGAACCATGGGCTTTCTAGGTGTCTAGGAACCATAAAAGTAAAGCCGTTCGTGCTCCATCCACTGATACTCAGAAAGACTGGGGAGAGATTCAACAGAAGCCCTCCCCTACTGTCACTCACACCCTCAGCGCTGAAACCCTGAGTGCCGGGAAGGATTAGTTTGTTTCTAACACGAACACGCCCCCTTTTCCCAACCCGGAACCATACTCCATACTAAAAAGCATACTAAAAAGCAATGGCGGTCCTGAAAAGACGCAAGAACACGGCTACTACCGACAGGCTCCGTGCCCGTCCTGTTCAGCGTCTGCCTCTGCGCCCTGTCCGCCATCGCCCAAGTTATGCGAAGTGACTAACTCGTGACAGGCTTGGTCGCTGGACCGCCGCCCTCGGCTCCTGCGAGCAGCCTGGCCCGGGAAGGCTCAACTCAGTGCCTCAATCAGGGTTTGGTTTGGAAGCAGGAGACTTACAGGGACCTGGCTATTCCGGGTGCAATGTCCAGTGAACACGGAGGGGGACCTCGGACAGAGGTCAGAGGTTAAATATCACAGAGGACCTGGGCTGCCCCACCCCCGTCACCACTCTAGAGTCAGGGTCCCTTACCCGTAAGAGAAACATCCCACGCAGGACCGGAACCCATCGCACTCATTTCTCAGATCCTGTCGGTTCTTACGGGGAAAACTTAGGGGTCAAATGTCGCGACGGGTCCCTTCGCCCTGCACAGGGACGGAGTTTGGTTGGGAGAAACCAGGTCAGGGTTCCTACACGACCTAGACGGTCCAAAACCTTCCTGGCCTAAGGTTTGGGGGTAAAGCCCCGGGGCGGAGGTCAAAGGTCACGGACGAACTTTACCCCGCCCTCCGAGCCTTGGCGCAGGGGGACAGCGTACCTGAGCAGGGGCTAGCGCCTGCTGCAGCTGCTGCTGCTCCTCGCTGATCTTCTGCTTCAGCTTCTTGAACATGGCGCGGCGAGGGGTCGGCGGCGTCTCTACCCACGGGGAGGCCGGGCCCGGGCCTCGCCGCCTTCCTGTGGAGCTCGCGGGCACCTCGGGGCGCTTGTCGTGCGGGTGTCGGCGTCGCCGCCGCCGCGTCTCTTCTTTCTGGGTGCCCCTGGCTGGCCTCGGCCCCCCATCCAGCCCCGTCAGCGGCGGCGGCGGCGGCGACAACGGCAGCAGGTGAACGCGCCCTAGGCGCCTGCGCGGCCGACGTGGAGCTTGCCAAGGGCCTGCTACGGAACGCCACGGTGGACAATATGGGTGGTGTGGGTGAACGCGCGTGCACCGTAGCTCCCGCGCTGACGCTAACTGAGGTCTTGGAGCTGTGGAGTCAGATAGGGAGCATCGCGCCACTGAGCACCACAGTGAGGAAGGCAGGGGTGAGAGGGGATAGAGCTAGAAATGCAGGAGTGTATGTATTCAGTGTCGCTTGGCACAATAATTTAGAATTCTCTCTAAGGGTTTTTGGATAGTGGATTGTCTGGTTGATTGGATGGATGGATGGATGGATGGATGGATGGATGGATGGATGGATGACTAGTTGGTTCGTTGGTTGACTAGCTGGTTGGTTGGTTAGTTGGCTGGTTGGTTCGTTGGTTGGTTGGTTAGCTGGTTGGTTGGTTAGTTGGCTGGTTGGTTCGTTGGTTCATTGGTTGGCTAGCTGGTTGGTTGGTTAGTTGGGTGGTTGGTTGGTTGGTTAGCTGGTTGGTTGGTTAGTTGGTTGGTTAGTTGGTTAGTTGGTTGGTTAGTTGGTTGGTTGGTTAGTTGGCTGGCTGGTACGTTGGTTGGTTGGTTAGTTGGCTGGTTGGTTCGTTGGTTGGTTGGTTGATTTGTTGGTCGGTTTGGTTGGTTTAAAGAGAAAATCCAGGGCTGAGGATGTGGAATGCTTGCCTAGCATATGCAGGAGGACTTGGATCTAGCATCAGCACCTCATAAACTGGGTGTGGTTGTGTACACCTGTAATCCCAGCACCTAGAAGTAGAAACAGTAGAACCAGAAGTTCAAGGTTGTTCTTGCCTATGTCATGAGTTAAGGCCAGTGTGAGCTACAGTGAGATCCTGTCAAAAATGTAAACCAACAGTCTGGCTGTGTCATGCAGACGGACCTTGAATTTGTTTGCTAAATTGATTTTCCTGCCTCCAGGATGCCTGAGGTCTACAGGTGCACAATTTTCTACCTAGTCAGAACTGTCTGCCTTTAGTGCTTAGTATTGTGACTGCACACCAAAGTAGACTTTTCCATCTGTCAGAGAGTCTTCTACACTTGCACAACAAAGAATATTTCTGTGACCTCTGCTCATGAAGACTCATATCTCATATGATATTTCAAAACTCTAGGTCTCATCCCCTACCTGGATGACATCCATTCCATTCTGATTCTTTGGACTGAACATTAAGAACTGGTGTGGCGGGGCGCACACTTTTAATCCTATCACCTGGGAGGCTGAGGCTAGTTGATCCCTGTGAGTTCCAGGCCAGACAGGGGTACACTGCATAGTGAGACCCTGACTCAGAGAGAGAGAGACAGAGACAGAGATAGATACAGAGAGACAGGGAGATACACAGAGAGACAGAGAGAGATAGAGAGAATACCAGATCTCACAGGTTTAGGCCTCAGTCCCACAAGACTGCCCTCAACTTCCAATGGCAGTCACATTGCCAGTAGAGGAGATTCATAGCCAAAAACCCAAGTGAAGGAGTCCTATCTCTGGGCATATATAATACCTTGTCTTAGTTTGTCTGCAAGAATTCAAGGAAGCAACCTGGAGGCGGGAACTGAAGCAGAGGCTAAGGAGGAATGCTGCTCATTGCCTTGCTCCCAGAGGATCACTCAGCTTGCTTTCTTATACAACCCAGGGGTGTACAGCCTAGGGATGGAACCACCCACAGTGGGCTGGACCCTCACACTATCAGTCTTTAAGCAAGTCCACAGACTTGCCTACCAGAAAGGTATGAGAGCTTACATTTTAAAGTCTTAACCAGGTCATGGTGGTACACAACTTTAATCCCAGCACTAAGAAGGCAGAGGCGCTTGGATCTCTTAAGTTTGAGGCCAGTGTGGTCTACAGAGTGAATTCTGGGACAGCCAGAACTAAGACAGAGAAACCGTGTCTAAAAAAAAAAAAAAAAAAAAGCAAGAACAACAACAACAAGCAAAAATACATTAGCAAAAATACCCGATGGGGTGATTAGAGATTAAAAAACATTGCAGTAGACACAGTGAAACCCATAGGACCATTATGGGAAACTCTGAAGACTTTTAAAAGGAAATAAGAGAAAAAATGGATGGGTTTCTAAACACATGACCTACAAACATTAAGAAACAACTTATGTCTGAAATGACCAATGAGGTTAGGACAGTGTTTTAGTCAGGGTTCTCTAAAGGAGCAGAGCTAATGCAGTGGATATATAGATATCTGGGCTTTATTAGGCTGACTGACTGACAGACTGTGGCCTGGGTAGCTCAACAGGGGCTGTCCAGATGTGGTTGATACTCGATTCTCCATCACAGACAGTAATAGAGTCAACCTACAAAGAAAAGCCCAGAATGGACTCACAATTAAACTCTACCATACTTTTGAGAAATTGGCCATCTCAACCTGGAAGGAACACAACTCATTCTATGGAGCCAGTATTCTACTAATGCCCAAGCTAGATAAGGACTCGCACACACAAAGACACTGTATGCCAAGTTCCCTGATGAACAGAGGCCCAAAAATTCTCAACAAAATACCTAGAGATCAGGGGGCTGGAGATGGCTCAACGGTTAAGAGCTCTCATTCCTCTTACATTGGACCTTGGTTTGGTTCCTAGCACCCACATGGTGATTCACAACCCTCTGTGACCCCAGTTCCAGGGGCTCTAAAACCCTTCTTTGACCTCTGAGGACAGCAGATAAACACAGTACACAATCAGAAATACACATGCCTATACACATAAAAACAAAAGTTTTTTTTTTTTTTTAGCGCTATATGCTACAAACATCTAAACAACATTATTCTAAATTGAGGAGAACAGAAAACATGACCTGTACAGTTGGGAGTGCAGCATGGGGGCACTAAGAGACAAGAAATAGAAGGGGTTCAGACAGGAAAGGAAGAAGTCAGACTTCCCCTAGTCCCAGATGTGATCCAGTACCTAAAAGACCTAAAGACTCATCTGAATTCTTAGATAGAACAAACACTCTCAGTAAAGTCAGAGGATACAAAATGGACATCAAAAATCTGTAGTTTTTAACATACCAATGATGAACTTTAAGAGGAAGAAATCTGGGAAAGTAACCAAACCAGACAAAACAAACAGGCCACCTAGGAGGAGAGCTACTCAGAGGGGCGAGAGACTCCTGCAAGGAAAGATTTAAAATCAGTGCAGAAAAAAATTGAAAAGGATACTAGAAGCCAGCAGGCTCTCCACTCTCCTCCCCTCCCCTCCCCCTCTTCCTTCTCTTCCCTCCCCTCCCCCTCTTCCCTCTCTTCCCCTCCCTCCCCTCCCTTCCTTTCCCCTCTCCTCTCTCCTCCCCATGGATCTGCAGAGTTAACACTGTGAAAACTGCTGGTTCCCATATGCATTGTGCAGGCAAACATGCGCTCCCGTAAACCTTAAAATCACAAGAAATCTTTTAAAGTACATACATAAGTAAACGCAACAGAAGAATTAAGCTATAAAGCCCAAGACTCAGAGAGGCTAGGCATCTTACCCAAGGTCACACACAGCTCACACATAATTGAGGCATCGACTGAACTTGAGAGGTTTCATGCCTGTGAAGCCCACACCCACACCACTGCTCACGTCATCCCTGTATCCGTTCCCATTGACACCAGGTCTCCCCCTGACACTGAGTTCTCCAAGTTCTCCAACTCTGCTCCAAAAATACCTGAGTGACTGACATTCCATTTCCCCCAGCAGTATAGTCTAGTGGGTCTTTCCGTTGCAATGTTTAATTCTATATTCAGATAAGTATACTTACATGCAAACATGTATCAGCTGCATTTTCTTTACATGCCAGGATCCAAAACACTTTTGTCAGGGAAGAAATTACACATATGCATCCATATGCATGTGACATGTATGTTAGAGGAGAGAAGATAGAAACCACTTGTGTGTGTGTGTGTGTGTGTGTGCCTCTGTGTGTGTCTGTGTGTGTGTGCCTGTGTGTGTGCCTTGCCTGTGTGTGTGTGTGTGTGTGTGTGTCTGTGTGTGTGTGTGTGTGTGCATGTGTGCTGGGACAGACTCCAAGGCCTGCACATGCTGGTGAGGACTACCCTAGACATGAGTTATAACCCAGTGTTTATTAAAGTAACAAAGGTCAACAGACCTGGAGATCACAATATTTCTATCTGTTAGAATGTGTTTCATCCGAACTTTCATGATCATTTTTGTATATCACGGTAAGGCTATGGAAATCACTTCGATAAAACCTTGGAAAACCTCCCTCAGGAGCCAGGCCTCTGCATCAGAGTCTAAACTTAGATGGTGACCGCACTTGGAGGCTAACCAGCGTTTTGGCCTGGAGTAACTTTTCTGTAGAGGATTTTTTACCCCCACTCTTTATTTTTAGCTTAATTCTCACTGTAAGCCAAACGCGAACAACTAAGAAAAGTGGGGACCTGTATGATTGCGTCATTGCCTCTGTTCTATGACTAGGCACAAAGTCAAGGGAGAGAGGGGGCAACTGGTGAGCAGGTGCCATCGCTTGTCCTTTATTTGGTCCCCAGCTGCAACAGGCTCAGTACTTCCTCATCTCCTTTGAGATACACCTGGCTGGGGTATTTTGTTTGTTTGTTTTTGTTTTGTTTTTATGCTATTCAATTTAATTATTAACAGTTTGGTATTTAGCTACGTGGCATGTTCCAGAAGTAGATACAAAGCTAATGACTCAAAAAGTCACAACAACCATTCGAAGGAGAAACCCAGCCCACAGAGCTGAGGTGCAGGTCTTATTTTAAGAATGAGGTCTTTGGCTGGGTGATGGTGGCAGCCACGGTGCACGTCCTTAATCCCAGACTCCGGAGGCAGAGGCAAGTGGATCTCTGAGTCTGAGGCCAACCTGGTCTACAGAATGAGTTCTAGGACAGCCAGGGCTACATGGAGAAACCCTGTTTCAAAGAAAAAGAAAGGTAGGAAGACAGGAAGGCAGGAGGGCAGGAAAGAAGGAAGGAAGGAAAGAAGGAAGGAAAGAAGAGAAGAGGTGGCCTTTTGCTAACCAGGGTTGATGGAATGAGATGAGGTAAGAAAAGAACAGTCCCCATTCCTTTATAAACACTTGGTATCCAGACCTTAGAGCACGTAGATTCACTCTTGGAAACATTTGAACTCTGGGTGACTTAAAAGCAAAGAGAAGCTTGCTTTATGTCTCTGTTAAATCTATAAAGAGAGTGGGTATGGGGTTACAGGGGCGATGGCTCAATCGCTAAGAGTATTTGCTGTTCCTACTAGAGGACCTGGGTTCAATTCCCAGCACCCACATGACTGTCTTCAGCTGTCTGTGACTCCAGTTCCAGTGCATCTGGCCTCTGGGGGCACCAGGCACACATGTGGTGCACACGTGTGTGCGCATACACACACACACACACACACACACATACACATAAACATACACACAAACATACACACACATACATACACACACATAAATGTATATACTGATAGTCAAACCATTATTAAAATAAAAATATACATATACACACAAATATATGAGCCCAAGAGTATTTCATTTTTTACTTCAGAATGTTAATTTTATATGGTTTAACGTACGCATTACAGAATATATCTGGAAAGTTAAATAAGAAACCAGTCACAGCATTTGTCCCCAACAGAGAGACTAGACAGCTGGAAGGGTCAGTAGTGGGAATTACTTTTATATCTCTCATATAAATATATGAGAGCTCATATATCTCTCATTTTAAATTTACACCCTAAGCATGTCTTACCTCCTCCAATATTTATTTTAACATGTTGAAGAATATAGAAAAATTATTTTTACACCTTGAATTAATTTTTGAATAAGTAATAAGTATGTGTGTGTCCATAAATGCTTAGAGAAAAATCACTGTGCTATTTGTGCCAAACAGGTTAACCTTGAACGGTGCAATTAGACAAGACAACTGAGGCGTTTTAATCTTCATTTTGTGCATTTATGTTGTGTGTTTTTGTATATTTTGAATATTTATAATGAGATTTGAATACTTTTCTTTTGCCAACGTGGAGCCAAACAGGGGAAACAAAACAATGCCCCTTCCCTGTCTTGACCTCAGAATAGGAACAGAATTGGGAATTTCAGAACTTTTGCAGAATTTTTAAAAAGGGAAATAGACTCAGAATATCCCACAGTAGAGTGTAGAGTTGCTACACTCTAATCCTTGGGGAAAGGACATGGCTGAAAATATATGGTGCACAGTCATGATCGGGCTTAGAATCACATAGGAGGCATACCTCTGGCTGTGTCCGAGAGGCCATTTCTAGGTGGGTTTGATAGAGGAGGGAAACCCACCATGAACTTGGGTGGGAATCCTGTGGGCTGGGCTCTTAGATTAAATACAAAAGCGTGAGCAGCGGAGTGCCAGCATTCATCTCTCTCTGATTCCCGTGGATGCTGTGGACCAGCTGCTTCTGCATACAGCCATGAGGGACTGTGTCCCTAAACTGTGAGCCAAGGGAAACTCTTTCCTCTTTAACCTGCTTCTGTCAGAGCAACGAGAAGAGTCTGATACAGCAATAATAGTGTAATATATAATTATACATATTAGTATAATATATAATAGTAAAATATTTCACTCCAAATAATCCTATTAAAGATGTCTTAGGACTGGAGAGATGGCTCAGTGATTAAGAACACTTGCTGCTCTTGCAAGTGTTTGATACCCAGCATTCACCTGGTGGCTCACAACAGGTTAAAAACTCCAGTTCCAGGGGTTCCACACCCCTCTTCTGGCCTCTGAAGGCACTGTATAGTGTACATGCAGGCAAAATGCTCATACACACAAAAATAAACTAAAAAATAAAAGTCTTTTTCAATTGCCACCCTAGCACGCCTGTGTGCTACCTAATCCTCTCTCCAGTAGACTTGCCCTGTTTGGCTCAGCCTTCGGTCCCAGACCAGACCCCTCCCCCTCCTCTAAAGTCCTATATCAGTCACTGCATCTGCCACAGATCGGGAAAGGTTAATGTTACCCTTGACAAACAAAAGAACCTCTAAACTCCTTTATTTTCTTTTAAAAACCATCTATACTGGCGTGACTCCTAAATTATATTCAAGGGAGAAAAGGAAGACTTTTTTCTTTGTCATTGATTTTTAAAGGGCCACCCTTTTAACTTAGGGACACCAAACAGCAAAACAAACAAACAACAAAGACTGCTAAACTGACCTTTCCTCATCATGGGGAATAAATTCTTTAACACCGAAGGATCTTTAATATTAAAGATGGTCTTTAGGTGCTACACTTCTACAAAATGAGGGGCTGGCGAGCTGGCTCAGCGGTAAAGGGGGCTCACTGGCTGCTCTTCCAAGGGACTCAGAATTTGGTCCCCAGCACCCACACGGTGGCTCACAACCAGCTGTAACGCCGGTTTCAAGGGATCCAATGTCTGTTCTGACCTCTGAAGGCACCAGGCACATATGTGGAGCACATACCCGCGCTCGCGCACACACACACACATACACACACACAATTAAATACATTTTTGTTTATTATCGTTTTGTTTTTTTAAGGACAGAGAAAATCTACTTTTATGCAGCTTTAGTAAAAGAGTCAGACTTGACTTGGACCCAGAGGGAAATGGCAGTGCATTCTGGGAAAGTGGGAGGAGCATGTGTACCCTCCTAACAGTTGCCATGGTTCCCATGGTAGCTGGGGGTCATGGTGGGGAGAGTGGAGGATCAATGTATTCCCCAGTAAGGCAACTGCTCCACCCTCTCCACACCTAGGACAAACTACACCCTAGCATTCCTTCCTCTAAACAGCCATCAAGCAGGCCACACCCCATGCTCCAGTTTGTCTGCTTCCGCGGTGGGTCCACCCAAAGACCTCAGTTTCACATTCAACTTCCAGAGAGACTGACAGACACCTGGATCGATCGATCGATGGCTTCTTTACTTCTAGAACTTTCTGTAAGCCCAGGGTCCTCAGCTTTGGCATTTGCTTGCTTCAAATGCAGCGCAATCCTCTGAATCATGAGGAACTTAATCCACACACAGACATGCATGCAATGTTCTGACACACACATGTTCACACACACACACATGCTCACACGCACTTCACTTTGGGGCTTAGGTTTCATGACATTCCGACTCGCAGAAAACATACTCAGCAAGCTGGTGCCTCACATTCCTGCTCTTCTCCATCCGAAAGCCTATTATTCAGGGTGCCCTGACCTGCTTCTGGTTGGAACAGTCTTTAGGAGAAAAATAGAATCTCTCTTGTATCTTTTCCTATTATGTGTGAGACTTGTTTGCCCTCCCAAGGGACCAGGAACAGAGTCCACAGCCCAGCACTGTGGGATAACTGTGAAAATGTTGACATTTAACAATAGTCCCTAACTACCACCTACTGGGACAATTGAGCAGCTGGCCTAACCCAGACCAGTCATGGCATGGGTGCAGACAAAGAAAATGTCCCCAATCTGTTCCAAGATAAAGATGTTCCTGTTGTGGTACAACTCCTTACACACACACACACACACACACACACTCCTCAGGCAACTGGACAATAGCGCTGACTAGAATTCACGGAGTGTTACTTCTGGGTACAGAGACCATCTCCCTGGGCCGCCTCGCCTTTTCTCTGTTCATAAATACCTCTGACCCTCTCTCTGCCTTAGGACATTATTGTGAAAGGAAACTGACGTCAGATGCCCAGAAAAGGGCTCAGATATTACCATTCTGCCATTGCTCCTGGAGGCCCTTCCCCTGAGATGCCTTGTTTATTTAGCCAGTGTTTACCCTCTCTTTCCCCACCACCTTGTTCTCTAATATCTACACGCATCAGTCAGGAGCAATCAGGCAAACACACCCATACTAGACGGAGCTAATTATCTATGTGCTTGGAAAACCAAACCTCCAAACTGGGCGATGAGACAACCTCATTGTATAAGGATATGGTGCGTTGGAAAAATAATTGTTTTCTGTGAAGACGGTGTACATATGTCACAGAACTTTGTGTGAAGTTCAGAGATTATTTTTTTAAAGGTTCGTTCGTTTGTTTGTTTGTTTGTTTGTTTGTTTATTTACATTGGTGTTTTGCCTGCATGCCTGTCCACTGTGTGTGAGGGTGTCAGATCCCCTGGACCTGGAGTTACAGTTATGAGCTGCCCATGTGGGTCCTGGGATTTGAACCCAGGTCTTTTGGAAGAGCAGCCAATGTTCTTAACACCCTTCCATCCCCCAGCCATCTCTTTAGCCTGCAGGTCAGAGATCTTGCCTTCCACATAGTTGGGGCTGGCCTGTCATCACTTTTCCGCTGTACCCTCCAGGCGAGCTGGCCTGAGAGCTTCTGGCAGATGCTCTTGTCGCTATCTGCCATCTCCTCTGAGATCACAGATGTGTACCACTGGGCACCAGGGATTTAACTTGGGAAGTCAGGCTTTTACAGCCAGCACTGTTACCTACTGAGCCAGCTCCCAGGCCCTACCTAGATTGATGTCAAATCTTGGTCTTTTGTCACTGCTGTGTTCTCTCTAAATAGCATTGAGGATTGTAAGTCCAAGAAGAAAATACCCATTAAGACCCACAGAAGGACGGGAGAGGTGGCTTAGAGGCCAAGTGCACTGCCTGTTCTCCATTCGGGTTCAATTTTCACTACCCATATGGTGACCCCAGCTCCAGAGGATCTGACTCCCTCTTCTGGCCCTGTGGGCACCAGGTTTTTCTGTCCTCCATAGCACCAAGCATATATCCAGTATAGAGATGTTCATGCAAAATACCCGTACAGGTAAAACAAAAGAAATTAAAAGAAGAGCCACATAAGATAAAAGAAACAAAATTAATGGGGAAAACCCAGCAAGCTGTCTCGTGGGTAAAGGTGTTTGCTACCAAACCTGATGACCTGAGTTTGACCTCCATCCTTGCAATGTGGTACAGCCCCCCCCCCCCAACACATACACACAATAAACATTTTTTAAATATTAAAAAGAGTGGGGGGAGAAAAGAGAGAGAACCATCCCAACAGATGTTCAAGTCACAGCCCAGAGAAACAAACAACAAGAAAAATCAAGCCAACGTGAAAGTGATTGCTCACAATTTCACAACCGTCAACATCTGATTGAAACAAAGGAGAAACAACAGTAGTTCTAATCCATACTGTAAAATAAGGCTAGTTGCCAGACATGGGGGGTGCTGCAGAGTCCTTTAATCCTAGGAGAGGCAGGCAGACTTCTGTGAGCTTGAGGCCAGCCTGGTTTGCATAGTGAGTTCTAGCACAGCTAGGGCTCCATAGAGATATACTGTCTCAAAAACCAACAAGCAACAGAGTGAGTGGTTTTCAAAGATGGTTCAAACAAGTGTACTGTGGACATAGTAAGGAAGTCACAAGGCAAAGTAAGCAAAATGAGTGGTAAACACCAACCAAAAGGAAACAGCTAGAAACTAAACAACAAAAGCAGAGAGGTTGGGATGGAATCTATCAACCGAGGAACAGTAAGAGTCTGGAGTGTAGCTGACAGACGAGAGCAAGAAGAAAGAATGTCAGGAGGCTAAAGAGATGGCTCAGAGGTTAAACACAGTGGCTGCTCTTCCAGAGGACCTCAGTTCAGTTCTCAGCACCCACACAGTGGCTCAGAATTGCTCAAGATCCAAGGGGAAAATATCACGCCCTCTCTGGCCTCTATAGGAACTGCATGCATATGGTACACATACACACGGGCAACACTAACACATAAAATAAAAATAGCCCCACTCCCCCAAAAAAGTCTCAAAGACCAGACTAACCTAGGGTAAGGAAATACTGCATTCAGATAACAATTTTAAAAAAATCAAGGGTGATCACAATTTTAAATGATTCTGACACATATCAAATCTAAGGACCAATGGGATAGAAAGACAAAAGCTGAAGTCAGAAAATGTTTAGTGAGATTACAAGAGGCATTTGCCAAATTGAGGGGAAGGCACAGGCGTACATGTAGAAGAAGTACTTAGAAGTTCTAATAAACACCACGTCGTAAACTGAGCCAGTCTGACTGGGGTGTGGGGGTACATTTAGTCCTAGGCTAGGTGTCTTAGTCAGTGTTCTATTGCTGTGAAGGGACACCGTGACCATGGCAACTCTTATGAGGAAAAACATTTAATTGGGGCTATCGTACAGTTCAGCGGTTTAGTCCATTGTCATGGTGGGAAGCATGGTGGTGTGCAGGCGAACATGGTGTAGGAGAGAAAACTGAGAGTCCTGACTGTCGATTGGCAGGGAGCAGGGCTAGAGTGATATTGGACTTGGCTTGAGCATCTAAAACCTCAAAGCCTACCTCTAGTGACACACTTCCTCCAAAAAGGCCACACCTTCTCTAACAAAGCCACACCTCCTAGTAGTGCCACTCCCTATGGGCTTATGGGGACCATTTTTATTCAAGCAACTACATTCTACTCCTTGATCCCCACAGCCTATCACAGTATCGGCACTGTTTAAAAGTCCAAAGTTTCTTCTGAGACTCAACGCAATCTCTTAACTGCAATCCCCTATAAAAATCAAAATGAAAAAGCAGATCACGGGGCTGGGGATTTAGCTCAATGGTAGAGCGATTACCCAGGAAGCGCAAGGCCCTGGGTTCGGTCCCCAGCTCCGAAAAAAAGAACCAAAAAAAAAAAAAAAAAAAAGAAAAAGAAAAAGCAGATCACAATACCTCCAACCTTCAAGGGCACAAGATGTAGGTTACCATTCCAGGAGCGGGGAAAGGAGAGTTAAATGCCAAAACTAAGTAAACAGAGCCTCCAAACCACCATAGGATAGAGACTTAAGCCAAGCTTATCAGAATAATGTCAGGCCTCTCAGCATAAATCTTAAAAGGTAGCAAGCTGGGACACTATATCTTATCTTGGGGAGGGCGCTGTGCTGAGAGGAATTACCAGCGGGGCTGGAGGGAGACCTGAAAACCCTCAGCAGGTAAACTCGCACTCCCCCCCCCCCCCCCCAGAGCTGGGGACCAAACCCAGGGCCTTGCGCTTGCTAAGCAAGCGCTCTACCACTGAGCTAAGTCCCCAACCCCCGACACTATATCTTATACCCTGTGTGAATAGTTGTAATCTAAGACCTCAGGGTGCCAGACGTAAGGGTCTTTACCCAGTGGACCATCTCACTAGACCTTGAGTTTCTCTCTGTCTTTTGTCTGTCTGTCTGTGTGTCTCTTTTCTCTCTGTGTGTATGTCTGTCTCTGTCTCTCTCTGTCTCTCTATGTGCCTCTGTCTCTGTCTCTCTGTTTCTAAAGAGACAGAGAGTCTGTCTGCATAGCTCTGTGTAGCCAGGCTAGCCTCCAGCTCACGGAGGTCCACCAGCTTCAGCCTCCAGAGTTCGAGGATTACAGTGTTGTCTTACCACTCCTGGCTTGAGTTTACTTTTTTTTTTTAATACTGTGTTTCGCCTGCATGTACCATGCTTCCCTAGTTCCTGGGAAGGCCAAAAGAAGGTGTTGGATCTCTTGGTACTGGAGATGCAGATGGCTCTGAGGTGCCACATGGGTGTTGGGAATTAAGCCTGTCCTAGTTGTGTTATCTGTAGCTGTGATTAAAAAAAAAATACCCTGGCAAAAAAGCAACTCAAGGGAGAGTGTTGAAGTAAAATTCAGTTCTTCTTCCCAGCCCCATGCTCCCAGAAATAAGACTCAAAATATACTTACATATCCTTTGGCCATATAGCTAGGCGCTTCTAAGACTAGATCTAACTTAAAGTATCCCATTTATTTTACCATTCTGCCACGTGGCTGGTTACTTGTGCTCAGTTACTATGCATCTATCTCCTCACATTGTCTGGGACAAATCTCCCTCTTGGTTCTATCCCAGAATCGTTATCTCTACAGGAGAAAGGGTTTATTGTAGCTTACAGCTCCAGGTTATAGTTGATTGCTTGTGGGAAAGTCACAGTGGCGGGAGCTTGAGCGGGCTGGTCACATCACATACAGTCAAGAGCAGAAAAAATTAAACGTGTGGGTGCTCACTTGCTTGCTGGTGCTCAGCTCTGTTTCTCTGCTCTCATACAGTTTGGGGAGGGGCGGCTGCTAGGGAATGATGCCGCCCACAGTGGGCTGGGTAATCCCTTATCAATAAACTTAAGACACTCCCTACAACACACTTGTCCACAGGCCAACCGAATGTCCCTCATTGAGACTTTCTTCCCAGGTGATTCCAGATTTACCAAATTGACAGTGGTAGCCAGCTATCATAGGCATGTTCTCTATATTGCTCATTTGGGGACCAGCGTTCAGTGTTAGAAACAAGCCCATAAGAGCGGTTGGGATTGCTAGAGCTCCGAAGAACCAGGCTCACATGCCCTATCTATAGTCACGAGATGGAAACACGTGCAGTTGTAAGAGAGCTTACAGGAGCTTTTGTTAAACACAGCTACCCAGAAGATTCAGAGCCCGAGAGAAGATTGCTTTCAAAGGAAAGCATTGGGAGGATAACGTTTCCAGTTACCATGCAGTTTCTGTCAATCACTCTCTGCATGGTGCTCCTAAATTGTAAATATACTCTATTATGATGACGCCTCTTAAAGCAATTCTGAAACGCAGGCAGGCGGGGGAGGCTGCTCCAGTGGGACAGGCATGCATTAAAGGGGCTGGGGTGGGGGATAAGGCTTCCAAACACCAGAATGAGATTCTTCTTTTCACCTTTCCTGTATATAATGTTTATAACAGTAGTCCTGAAGTAGAGGGACCCAGAGGGCCCTAACTGTGTGTGGTCTTACACTCATAAAAAGCTACATTGGCTGGGGAGCTGCGGCAGTCACTTAGTGCTTAAGAACACTTGCGACTCTTGGCATGGACCCCAGTTTTGTTCCCAGCATCCATATCAGATGGCTCACAGACACCTGTAACTCCAGCTCCCAGGGATCTGATGCTATCTTCCAGCCTCTGTAGACGACAGGCATGTACATAGCATACATATGTATGTGTGGGCAAGCATTAGACACACACAAAAAGTAAATAAAAATAATCTTCTCTCAAAATAGAGATATACGTGTACCTCCAGCTACTGTTGCTCTCTTCGCCGTAGCCGAGCCATTGGGTCAGCTTAGGTATCCATCAACACTCTAGATGACAAAGAAAATATGATGTGTTTACACAATGTGGAATTCTTCAGGCACAGAGAAGGAAGCGTTGTCATTTATAGGGAGAGGTTTGGGACGAGAGGTCACCGTCTGGAGGAAAGTAAACCAGATACAGAAAGAAAATATTTCGTTTCTTCTCCCATGAAAAAAGCGAGGACTAAAAGCAAAGAAAATGGTTTGGATAGTACAGGGATCTCTGGGAAGGAGCATGTGGGTGAGAGACGGGGATAAAGTGTAGTTGGGAGGATGACATGGTCCAAGCACTATAATACATGTATGTTTGGAAATGTCCCAGCAAAATCCATTAGTATGTTCAGTTAATATACAATTATTGCTGTAAATAAAGCTAGTAATTTAACCCGGGCATGGTGATGCCCGCCTTTAATCTCAGCACCCAGGAAGCAGAGGCAGTACAAGAACAGAGTCTGAGGCCAGGGGTCCATGACAGCCAGGGCTACACAGAAAAGCACTTCGGTGTCACGGATGAGGAAACAAACCCAAGCAGTGAGCAGTGGACATTGCAGCCATGAAAGCCAGTCTACGGGTCTAAATCCTGGGCTTCCTCCCTATACCAAGAAGCTTGTAAGCTACTGTAAGGCTGGGATGAACACGGGTTTTGCCCTCTGTCTAGTGGGAAGAAGTCAGGTTTTTTTGGTTTGTTTGTTTTTGTTTTTTGTTTTTGTTTTTGTTTTTGTTTTTGTTTTGCTGGGAGAGTTACTCACTGCGGCCACCAGATGGCGGAGAGCACCCGCGGCTGGGAAGCAGAGCGGCCCAGGCAGCGAGCTTTGGAAAGTCATCCACGCCCAGTCTTTGCACGTTTTGGGTATTTGAAAGGGGTAGGGGTGTGAGTGCTACGTAAAATAAACAGCTACCCTGGCGGGCATCGGCGGCAGAGCTTCATCTGGCAGAGTATTCTAGGGGCCAAACTCTTCCCTTGGAGAGCTGCATGTGTGTGCTCCGTGCACTGGATGACTAGGACCTAAGGGTGTATGCGTGTGGCTCCCCCCTGCCCCCCCAGGTGGCTCACCCTTGCTATCCTAGCAGACCGGAAAGTGAGGCAGGGGGATTACCTTGAGTTTGAGAGCAGCCGTTGTTCTAGTATATGAGACCCTGTCTCAAAAAGTGAGAAGCAGGAAGGTGAAGGGTTCAAAGTCATCCTCAGCTACCCAGCCGAGTTAAAGGATAACCTGGGCTGCTTGAGGCCCTGTCTCAAAAACAAACAAACAAACAAACAAACAAACAAAAACACACAAAAAAACCAAACCAAATAAAATGATAAAATAAATAAGAAACAAAACAAAGCATGAAAGGGAGGAAAAGGAGAGAGCAAAGTGAAGAAAAGTGTCTGCCACTTCATACTTTTAGACAGTAAGCGCCCAGTCTGAATGCTGAGAGAAGAAGCCCACCTTGGGCTCGCCCAGGCGGCGGGGATGCAAACCCGGAGCGAGCCGGCCAGGCGTCTGCGCAGGCGGGAAGGGATCCTGTTATCGATGGACCACGGCAGGACCAGACCTCTCAAGTCAGTCTGGCGGAGCTGTTGTCTGAAAATCCAAACTTGAGGTCTGAGGGTGTGGAGGGGTTCCTTTGGGTGCAGCAGCAATGTTTTTTGTTTGTTTGTTTGTTTTTTCAAGTGCGATTTTAAAAATTCTCCTGGCTGTTCAGAAATCTTCACCTGGTGAAAACGTGATCTTTGAAATAACGACGCAGCCAAGTGGAGGACAATCGGAGGCGCGTCCCAGGAAGCAGCACGTGGAAGCAAACGTAAAAAGCCAAGACTTTAAAGCCAGGACTTTACTGTCCCTACCGGCGGCAGAATGTGGGTAGAGTATCTGGGATGTTTCCATTGGCCAGCATTTCCATGACACCTGCAGGGACCTCTCTCTCTCTCTCTCTCTCTCTCTCTCTCTCTCTCTCTCTCTCTCTCTCTCTCTCTCTCGTGTGTGTGTGTGTGTGTGTGTGTGTGTGTGTGTGTGTGTTTCTCTGTTTCTGTTTCTGTGTATCTTTCCCTCTCTCTGTGTGTTCTCTTTCTATTTCTCTCAGTTTCTGTGTCTTCCCCCCTTTCTGTTTCTCTCTCTCTCTCTCTCTCCTCTCTCTCTCCTCTCTCTCTCTCTCTCTCTCTCTCTCTCTCTCTCTCTCTCTCTGTGTGTTTCTCTGTTTCTCTGTTTTTTTTCTTTCTCTTTCTGTTTCTTTTTCTGTGTACTCTCTCCTCTCCCTCCCTCCCTCTGCTTTTCTCTGTTTCTGTTTCTCTGTTTCTGTGTCTTTACCCCCTTTCTCCCCCTCCCTCCGTCTCTCCCTTCCTCCTTCCCTCTCTTTCTCCCTCTTCCTCTATTGCATCTCTTCGCCCCTACACCCACCCTCTACCCCCGTTTGAACCTCCTGCCTTCTTCATTCAGGCTTTGAAACTTAGAAAGGAGGAAAACAGGGTGGGGCTAACAGGAAATTTGGAGCATCACCATCCCTTGAGGTTGGGGCATAAATTACAGCGGTGAGCCCGCTCCAACCACGGCCCCAACACCGGTCAAGATGAAGGTCAACTGACCCCAAGCTCTTGTGGGGTTCTTCCTGCCTTTCCTATTTTTCCTTCCAGGCATCGGAAGCATCCTCCCCCACACGCACAGGGCACCTACCCCCCACCTCAGCAGTTCTTGGCTTTTGCCCGGCAGCATAGAAAACCTGCACCCACCGAGGAGGAACCTGCGCCCGCATGAGGGAGAGAGGTCCTATTCCGAATTCTCCCCAAAGCAAAACAATTAATACGGGGATCGTTTACTTTTCCTTTTTATCTCGAAAACCTAACTGCTTAGCGATGAAGACATATTTCCAACCATGAATCGTTTTGGGCTTGTGCCGATTCTTTTACTCTTCCGTTGCAGTTTGTCTGTTTAAGTTAAGTGGTTTTGTTGATAGCAAGAGCTGGGGACAAGCGAACTTGGGCGACCCAGCAGACGCCTCTGCTCACCCCCAGCCACTGTTTCAGCTTCACGCGGGCGAGCAGCCCTGTGCCCGCGCAAAAGCGCGCAGGGCCCGGGTGGGGAGAGTAAACAAGCCGGCCGGGTTCCCAGCCCTTGATCTTTATTTAAATGGAGGCTTGTTTATCGGTGTCATCCTCGGAGGATTAATTAGATACATCTCTTCACAATTTGGTGTCTGACACTCCATCTCAGGAATGCCTTATCACAAGGTGTTAATTGGGGCCACTCAGCCATTTACGTTTCTATTAAACACTGTGAGGGACTTTTCACAAGGACCGGATTCTTTTTACTGTACGGTGCAAAAATATACAAGACTTGAAATAGACTAGGGCCAGAGTCCTCTTTATCTCGGCACGCGATTAGCATTTTCTTTTTCTTTCTTTCTCTTTTTTTCTTTCTCTTGAGGATAGAAGCAGCCGAAGCATCCTTTGATACTCCAGATACCCAACCGTTGGACGAGGGTGCAGTAAGCTGATATTGACTAGGTTGGTCTTTCTCCCAAATCCGCTGCCCACACAAACACACATTAAAAAGCTTAACTCTAGAGACTACACACACCTGGAACTCCGAGGAAAGTCGGGGCGGCTTTGCCAAAGAGTCTTGGAAATGCGGAGCCAGTGGGTCCCCCAAGTTTGTTGGCGGTGCTCTGGCCCCAGAAGTTTGGAGGACCAGAGAGACTGTCCGCCGCTCAGGTATATCTTCTGGCAACCTTAATTGGGCGCAGAAGGGGAGGAGGGCCGGACTGATTGCTTGCCTCCCTACAGCTAATCCTCTTAGCAGCTGCATTTCCGCGCTCCGCTGTTACAACGACCCTCCCAGCTAGACCTTTACCCCAGGAGGAGAAGGGGCTCCAAGGGCTTGCAAGCTGGGCTTTAAGCCGTCTGCAGATAGCCCGGCAGGACGTCTGGCAGGGGGCGGGGAGGGTCCTCTTCCCCTGACTGCTTAGTCTTCCGCACACCTAGGGTTCAGTGAGGGCCTGGGGTGCCCTTCCCTGTCCAGGATTACTAAAACCGAGATGCACCGCTGTCCAGATGCTGTTTGCAGAGCTGCAGTGTACCAGACAAATGGAATACTTCTCTGTGACTGCCGCGCCCAAGTCCTGGATAAAATTTAGCTGAGGGTAAGGCGAGCGAGGACAACAGCTGCACCAGTCGCGGAAAACCGCAGATGGGCGCAATAGGGTGCACGAACACCGCGCCCCTGCGGTGCTTAAGGGACCCGGAACTCTCAGGCTCTCTAATGGCCACGGGAGTTCCATGGAGCTTACGTGGGTCTACGAACTGGTCGCCTAAAGTTAAACCCAGGAAAAGAACTGAATGACTAAGGGCCAGGGCGGAGGATAGGAAGCTAGGATTAAGCCTGCAGAACACAATCTTGCATCTCCAGGGCAAACACTCCTTCCCCACCCCCCACCCCCCAGCCAACACCCATTGTCCACACTTCCTAGTGGGGCGAGGAAGTAGATCCCGTTCATCTTTTGGGTTGTGGAGATAAAGAGAAGCACTCCCTGCCCACCGCTCTCGACCACAGTAGCTAGTTAAAAGATTTTAGAGCCTTCTAAGGAGGGGGCAAGGTGGGGGGGGGGGTCACGCTGGAAAAGAGGAAGAAGAAAACAAAATTAAATAAAACCCATAGTACAGAAGACAGAGCTATACCCGTTCCCTTATTGAACCACATTTATTAAAAATGACTTACGACTGTACATAAAAATTCAGAATCTCTAGAAAGCCTATAGGAACTGTGACGTCATACTGCAACTTTTTTTTCACATTTACTGAAGAGGGAAGTGGGGATGACCAAGGAAAGAGGATTGAGCTGGGGTTTTTTTGTTTTTTTGTTTTTATCCCTTAAGCGTGGTAGAAGTGAGTACGGGAGGCAGCTGAGTACTAAGTAGACAGAATATCTCCAAGATATGGATTTCCCCTCTTAACACTGCAGTTGTGTTTCTGAAAGTTCTCTACAACGCCAAAGCACCAATTTTACCTTATTTTTATCTGATACCTAGGCAGTTGAACTTGTACAATATATTCCAGATTGTTCTAAGGTGTCTAGACATACAATTGTATACTTAATTTCTCCCTTTCTTTCTGACCCTCCCGGCTTTCTGGCGGTCATCCCATCCACACAGAGCCAGCCCAATCACAAATGGTTTATTCCAAAATTCGGCAAGGAATGGCAGGCTAGCCGCTTCAACACTGGGGCTCCTCCCCCTTCGACTCTCAGGCTCCACCCCTTTAGCCCCTCAGCTGAAGATGTCTGTGAAGAGTCCACTGTTGGAACTCAAGAGCCAACCCTTCTCTTCCTGAAGCAAAAATATTTTAACCCTCTGGGCTGCTGTTTTCTTAAAAGATTTAGGAGGAGTAGAAATGAGAGCCAACGTTTTTTTTTTTCCTCCATGTTTTCTTGTTTTTGAAATTCATTGAATTCATAGCACCCGGCGCTCTCTCTTCATAGCCTGCTTTCTCTGAATGTTTCTTGTTTCCTGTCAATGAATCCAGCACCTTGAACGACCTTTGAATTTTAAAATACTCCCGAGAGTCCTCCATTAGCTTTATTTTTACAAAGAAAAACAAAAACAAAAACACAACGGCTAGGTCTGCTTCAGTGCGTTACCTGCGGCCCGTGGTTAAGCTTTGGCACCCTCTCTCAGAGAATTGCACAAAACAGGATACGTTGGAAGGTGGAAGGCAAGAGTCTTTTTGGTAACCTAGGCAAAGAAAACAACGAAACACCACCAGGTCCATCTGGAAAGACGTTAGAGGTTAAAACAACTCTTTAGGGAGTCGTGTAGAAGGCGTAGTATGCCCCCATGCCTTTTGAGGTGTCTTTACTGTACTCCTCAGTGTTAATGTCCTCGCACTTTATGGGGGGTGAATTTCCATTGCTGGAGGTGGTAGGTGACAAGCGTTTTCTCTTGCAAGCGCTGTTGTACACCCCGGAGTCGTTGGAGTCTAGAGACTTGATGGAGGGGGGAGTCTCTACCCAGGAGGAGCTAATCTCTTCTTTGACTTTCTCCTTGGCAAGCTGATCTTCTGGGAACACAGGTGGGCTCATCCTGGATGTCCATGGTAGTCCGGCTGCCATCTTCCTCTGATAAGCGCCTCGGCCTCCCCACCCTGCCATCGCAGGGAAGGTCGGGTCAGGGTAATACCCCAGGGCGTGGGATGTCTGGAGGGGCAAGGACTTAATACCATATGGGAGCAATGTACTGGATGAATACTCAGATTCATAGGAACCGATGTCTAGCTTGTTGGTCACAGGTTGCTGGACAGGAGTGACAAGCCACCGCTGGGGAGGGTTGGCCACCTCTTCGCTCTGTTGGGGTGAGAGGAGGCCGTTGGTCTGTGGCACGGTTCTCTCACCATTATAATATCGGGCTTGAGGCAAAGTGTTGACAAAGGGCTCCGGGAAGAAGTTTTGAACGCCGTACCGACCTCCAGGGACAATCTGGTGGGATCTAGGAGAATCCGTGGGAGATGGAGTTAACCTGTCATTTTCTGAGGCGGTGTACATGCTACAATACAAAGAGAGACACTTAAAAATAAAAAGGACAACCCCCACATTGTCCCCAGATGCGCTGCCTCCCAGAAGCTAGAGCCTTGTTCTGCAGACCGTTCTGAGTTGAGCAGGCCGGTGTGTCGAACGAACTAGGAGGACAGAGTGGATTCCCCACTCCTTAAAAGGACATTTCCACGAGGGGTCAGATAGTTCCTATGGGAAATCGGGATCTGTCGACGTATCATTGGGTAGAAGCCTGGCCTTGTCAGCATGGACACAGGCCCAGGTTCTGTCTGTGGCTCTACATTCAAGTTCGTAGAGGCCTGTGATCCCAGCTCTGGGGAGGCGGAGCCTGGAGGTCAGAGGTAAAAGGTCATTGGGGCCTCACAGACAGTCTGAGTTCGAGGCCGGCCTGAATTACTCGAGACCCTGTCTTGAAATAGGTAAATATGGAAAATCTCCTGTATGAGTGCTTAACCAGGAAGGACTAAAGCAACCCTCCCTAGTCAGTCGGGAGGTCAGAATGCCAGCAGGTAACACAACAACTGTGCGTCAAGAAGCAGGGCTGTGATAGTCAAATGCTGTGGAAAACACATCCGGTCCCTTTTTTTTTTCCCCTCTTGGAACACAAAAGGGGGGGGGGATTTGCTAGTGACACTCTTTAAAAACTGGATCAGGAACTGGAGAGTGAAGAACTGCTTTTGAGGAAGACTAGCCTTGGGTTAGAAGCATGCTGACAGCCACCTGGAACTCCAGTGCTGAGGGATCTGACACCTCTGGCCTACAGGCACCCATATGCGTGAGCACATGCCAGCACAGAGACACAGATACGCACACTTAAAAATAAAAATAAGACCCTTTTTTAAAAGAAAATTAAAAGTTGGGCTGGAAAGTGATGGCACACGCCTTTGATCCCAGCTCCTGGAGGCAGAGGCAGGTGGATCTGAATTCGAGGCCAGCCTGGTCTACAGAGAGAGTTCCAGGACAGCTAGGGCCACATGGAGAAACAACGACTTAAAAAAAACCAAAAAACAAAAAACAAAAAACCCCAAACCCATAAATAAATAAATGAATAAATAAATAAATAAATAAATGTTCGATCAAATGAAAGGGAAATGGATATAAATAATGGAGATTCTTAAAAAAAATTCTAAGTGTAGAAAAGAAAAGGAAACTTCATGTTTAAGCCTTGAACATCCTTTAACAAAACCTGTTTTTAAAAAAATTTTGAAGCAAGATTGTTCAAGGCCAAAATATGCAAAAATATGACTGGGGCTATAGCCCCATAGTGAGTGCTTGCCTTGCATGTACAAGGCCCTGAGTTCAATCCCCAGCACCGGTGTGTGTATGTGTGTGTGTATGTGTGTGTTTGCATATGCCTCTGTGTGTGTGAGTTGTGTGTGTATGTGTGTGTATGTGTGTGTGTTTGCACATGCCTCTGTGTGTGTGAGTGTGTGTGTGTGTGTGTGTTAGCAAAAATAAACAGGAAAATAGGTAAGAAAAAAAAATCTCAGATATAAAATGCCATACTAAATATGTCCTCAGGGAAATGATGATTCATTTCCTGTACAAAGGTGACCCAGCAAACGGGCTTGAAGAAGAAACTCAATAGACAGAATGGTTGTCTAGCTCACACAAAGCCTGGGTGTGGCAGCCCATGCTAGTAAGCTCTGGGCTAGGGGGACCGGGCAAAAAGATCCTAAATTCAAGGTCACGTCAATGCCACAGCAAGTTGCAGGCAGCCTGGAATATAGACTCCGTCTTTTAAAAGGAGACGACCATGCGGGACGTGAAGGCAGGTAGTACTTACGAATCGTAGTTGTCCCGGAAGCCTTTGGCAAAAGGGTTATGGTCGATCTTTAGCTGGGTAATCTAGATGGGGAGAAGAATGGTAACTGAGTGCTTTATCTCGCTAGACCTAGCTGGAGAGGCTCCCGTGGCTGGTGGGGCACTCACATCTGTGTTTTGGTAGGCAGTCACAGCGATGAACTGCGTCTCTGAGAAGGTGAAGGTCTGGGTCTTGGAAGGCTCATTCAAGTCCTCCACACCATCCTCGGTGACTTCCACGATGTGCAGTCGAGGTTGGTATTTGTGCAAAGACTGCAACACTATCATCTGGGGATGAGACAGAAAAAGAGAGACTCTCAGAGGTCTAAAAAGCAGGGTTTAACAAACTGGACATTTTGAAATAGGACGTCTTGCTTGCTCCCCACAGCTCTCTTTTTTTTTGGGGGGGGAGGGGGTTCTTGTTTGTTTTTTAAGATTCTTTTAAGATCCTTGGGGTTAACACCTTTGACCCTTAAAAGTCCTAGCTCTGAACATCTGTAATCGAAGCGTCTGAGACTGGGAGGTAGGAGGGTCAGCAGTTCAAGGCCAGCCTGGGCTCTATACACAAGACCCACTCCCCAAGATAAACAAACCAAAAAAAAAAAAAAAAAAAACCCAAACAAAAACAGCAAAAACAGAGTGTCTGTGTATTTGATAAATATTCTTTCCTTTTGGCTCCCTCCTCCCCTAAATTTTATTTTGATGTTTCTATGCTTAACAGTAAGAAAGTGCAATCGACAGAGGTAAATAAATTTAAAAGGGAGCCAAGTCACAAGTGTGAATACTTAATCAAGCACTCTGACAAAAAGGGAAAAGAGGGTGAGCCGTCCAAGAGGCCAGAAGACACCGGCTCTTCCAATCTCCGTACCTGCGTGTTGTTGTTGTTAGCGCCTTTGTTGTTGGTAAGTTTCAACTTCCCAAAGGAAATCTCCTGCCTCATCCAGTGGGAGCCGGTGTTGGGAGATTCTGGGTGAACATACATCTTATTGCCTAAGAGGAAAACGAAGGGGAACATAAGCAAGTGAAAGGAGACAGCCTTTCCCCAGACGGGCTGGGGAGGAGGTTGGCTCTAGCTAGGCTTGGATTTGCTCCCCCTGGGAGGTCTGCCTGCCCAAATCAGTGGCTCCCAGCGGGACTCCGGCCACGCCCGCCTGGGCCAGGGTGCTTCCAGCCTTCCTTAATCAAAGTATTCCAATCACCAACGTCTCCAAACTGAAAAACAGAGCCCAGAGGAGGGGAGATGGCTCTTGACTGCTGGTCTGAGGCCTTAAGCTGGAGGGGGAAGTGCCTCACCGAATACTTAACTTTTCTAGATTAAGTTAAAGGTGGCCTAGGCTTTCTCAAGAGAATTCTAAAACGCCAGGAACATTTTCCCAGGAACTTTCCCCAAACCCAGAACTTCATTTGGCTCTTCATTTCTCAAATATAGCCTCACAGGGTCAAGGTAAAGGTTTGATATATAATGAGAAACAAGAAAAAGGACGGAGCAAATCTCTCCCCGGCAGCAGAAGGCAGCTACAATGCTAACATCTCCAGGCCCCGGGTTGAGGTGACAAGCTTGATTTAAATGCGGCCGGTCCAGCACTGGAGCTCAGATCTCTTCCGGCCCAGGCCTCCTCTCTCCTCACCCTGCATGTTATTGTCCGCTTTGCCGCACGTCACCCACTTTCCCCCTTGGAAGCGCCAGTGGTTAGGGTCCGCCAGAACCACTTCCACGAACACATTGTAGTGGGCGGTGGGATTGAGTCCATTTATGTTGAAGCTCAGGAAAGGAAACATGCGCCTGTGCAAAGAACAGAAGCAGAGGAAATGATTTCAGTAAGGGCGTCCAGGAGCGGCTCTGGCCCCCCGGACACATTAGGAGTCTGTAATAAACAGCAAACAAACAAAAAATGGTCACTACGGCCTGAAACTAAGAAAATGTTTTAAACCGACTTTTTTTTTTTTGAAAAGTCTCCAAATCATTTTCCCCCCCTAATTCAAGTGCTTCTGAGAC
Source organism: Rattus norvegicus (assembly GCF_021556685.1). Lineage (NCBI taxonomy): Eukaryota > Metazoa > Chordata > Mammalia > Rodentia > Muridae > Rattus > Rattus norvegicus. The sequence continues at coordinate 125,909,306 of NC_141541.1, read as the reverse complement.
ATCCATCTACGCAATAGGGTCTTTCAAGTGCCTGCTGGTTTTCTTTCTGAAAATCCGAAAATTATTTTTAAAGGCAAAAGTGACTGAAAACATTAGGCTGGCGCGCGCCCGCTTGTACGTACACACACACACACACACACACACACACACACACACACACACACACATCCCGAGTCTTCTTTGAGTCCCTGTCTCCCAATATCCACTCTTCAAGAAGTAGCTGTTGACGCTTCGAGGGTGTGCCAGAACTTTCTGGTCCCTTCCCCGCCGCAAGCAGCCCCCACCCCCCTCAAACGCCTGGCTCCAGAAACTGTCTCCCCACCCACCAGCTCAAATCCGACTGCTCTCTGCTCTTCTTACAGGAGCGTCCCACCAAGTCACGCAGCTTTAGACAACCGCATTTCAAGCACTTGTGCGCAGGTCGCGGCCAGCTCCAGCCAGCTCCTCTTTCCCCATTCCGCCCACAAATCGCAGGCTGCAAACCCAGGAGCCAGCGGGTCACGCAGATCCGCCCTCAAGGGTCCATTCCCAAATTTCCATCTCCTCCTCCTCCTCCTCCTCCTCCTCCTCCTCCTCCTCCTCCTCCTCCTCCTCCTCCTCCTCCTCCTCCTCCTCCTCCTCCTCCCCCTCCCCCTCCCCCTCCCCCTCCCCCTCCCAGTCAACCCTGGTGAAGGTGACTAGAGGGGAGAGTAACGTGGGGTTCCGAGCCCAAGCCACAGGTGTGCGTTAGGATGAACGGGGACGCGAGTTTGGAGATATGATGTCCTGTCCCCTTTTACAGCACGCATTTAAACAGTCAAAAGCAGAGCGCACAGTGAGCCGACAACCCGGCGCCAGGGGCCCCTTCACCCTGTACTCACCTGCCCTGTTTGGTGATGATCATCTCAGTTTGGTGCCGATGGAATTTGAGCCATAGGGGCCGGTTGCACAGGTAGACATGGGCGCGGAAGCCGGAGCCAGGCACCCCTAGGCCCCCCAGTCCTCCGCAAGACCCGGCTGCTGAGGTTCCGGCGTATGGCCCGTAGAGCGGAGAGCCCTGGCCGTAGGGATAGCCTCCAGGACCGCCGGCCCCACCGCCGCTGCTACCGGCGCCGCTCCCGGAGCCCGTAGCAGGGCCGAACTGCGACCTCGCGGGCGGGCACACGGCGGCGGGGAATCCACCGGGGGGCAGCATGGAGCCGTAGGGGTAGCGCGCACCATTGGACGCGGGGTACACCGATCCGTGGGCCGCTCCGGCCGCCGCCGGGTACTGGAAGAGCGAGCAGGGCGCGGCGAGCTCGGAGCCCTGCGGTCCCGGCGACGGGAGGTAGTAGCGCTCCGAGCTCAGGCTGTCCATGGAGTAGCGCGCCGTGGCCGCGGCGGTGGCAGCGGAGGGCAGCTCCTCTTCCGCGCACGGGGAGCCCTTGCGGCCGTCCGGGGGCCCGGGCTTGGCCACAGCCGAGGCGCTGCCGAAGGTGTCCCCGGCGTCCGCGTCACTGAGCATGGCCGCGGGGGCCCCCGCTCCGGCGCCTGCGGGTTCTGCGCTCCCCGCCTGGCACGGGAGACTGCCCGGAAACTTCTTGGACGCTTTGTCTAAGTCCAGCCTCTGGGGCGAGGGGGCAGCACCGGGGAGGAGGCTAGCGCTCCCTCCACCTCCACCTCCCCCTCCCCCTCCTCCGCCTCCTCCTCCTCCGCGAGCACTCTCCAGCGAGTAGAAGTGCGCGCCCGGCAGGTTCACGGAGCTCACCAGTAGCTGCTCTCCCAACTGCATGCTTTAGCGAATCGCAGACGGCAGCCGGCTGCCTCCTCGCCTCCCGCGGCCTGGTTATAAAGGCCGGCTGGGGGAGCCAGCGCCCTCTTCCGAGGGTAAGGTAATGTCCCTTTCCTCCCTCGCCTGAGCTACCCACCTGCGGACCTGCGGGGCAGCTTCAGCGCGCGCCCCAATCCAGAGTCCTTTCCGCAAGGGAACAAACCCGGGGTTGTAGGTGTCCCTTTTCTTCCTCAAAGGAACAAACCCGGGGTTGTAGGTGTCTCCTTTCTTCCTTCCTTCCTTCCTTCCTTCCTTCCTTCCTTCCTTCCTTCCCTCTTTCCTTCCTTTTTTCCTTCCTTGTCTAATCTCTCAGGACCCCTACACTGACACCTAGGAAGAAGAGGACTTAGCTCTGAGTTTAGCAACCAGCTTTTTCCTCTCGGCTGGCTCTACCAATCCCTAGGCCTACTTGACCGCTTGGAAACTTGTGAGCTGTGGTTGGCTGCTTATATATGTGTGGCCAGGGAGGGGCTTCGCAGCCCCATGGCTAGGGGACTTTGCTATTGGCTGTTAGAGGTGACACTAATTCAATTATGTATTTATTAATTGGATCGGCTCGCCTTCGAGTTTCTTTTTCTCTTAGCCTGTTTGGCTGTTATTGCCGGTTTGGTATTTCTTTAAGCGTCTTTGGGGGACCTATATCCCACTGTGAGAATGGATCCTGGTGTCCCCGGTGTCTATATGGCGCTGGAGAAACGGGTTTGAAGTCTGCGAACGTGGTCTACCCCAGGCATAGGAATCATTCCTCAGCTCGGGTCTAGTTTGGCAGGTCCTAGAGGCCGGTACAGACGTCTATACAAGCTCCCTACTCGCAGGAAGGCGCAAGTCCTGGGTGTGTGTGTGCAAATCTGGGGGAGGGTGGGAGAGCGACCCAAAGTGTCAGCGCGCACCCTCCTTCTGACTTCCTGGCCTTCAACACACGGGAGCCGCTTTTTATTCTGTTCGGTCTTTTTACTTAAAGAGTTGGTGGAGAGAAACCTCGTGTTCAGCTTTTGGTATTCCAGAGATGGGGAGAGGATTCCGCGTCTGAATCAGAAACCCCAGCTTCTAGCCTCTGAAGTGGGCTGCCGAAGACCCAACATGAGCCAGACCGAAAGAGCCAAGCATTCAATATTACAACCGTGCTTTAAAAAAAAAAAAAACAACAACCAAAAACCGGCCTCCGGGAGGCAGTCACTTTCACTGCTTACAGTTTAAACAAAATTCCCTCTGCTCGGTTTTCCTGAACCCTGGATGTTTCCTACCTCCCCCAAGCCCCGCTTTCGCCAACATCTTTGGTGGGGACTGACACCAAGACACAAAGGTTCCCTAGCAGCTGTGCAGTTAAGATTCCCTGCGCCTCTCTGCGGCACAATACAGAAGGCAGAATAATTAGTGAAATAATCAGTTTGATATTGAATTAAGCTCCTTTGCTCCAGCTGCCTGTTTTTCCCCCCTGCGTTTCCGCAAACAGTCAAGGACGGGGGCGTCATATTTTCTTGTTTTATTATTACAGAAGGGGAACAACGTTTCGTTGAAGATGAGAAGCCTGAACATTATCCTCTAATAAGCAATTACGGACGCCTGCAGTAGTCGCTCCAGGAGCGCATTTTCCGGTCGAGATGTGGGGACTGCTTCCCCCAACCGAACGCGATCACACGGGAAACTTTTGCCTAGAACAGATGAGGTGGCCGCGGGATCTGCTAAGCGCTCAGACGCCAGCAGTGGAACCGCGAAGCTTTCCAACCTGGGTCCAAACCCCGGGAAGCACGAACATGGGCATGCCCGGGTTAGGGAGTGGAGCGGTCCTTTAAGGATTCGGATGCTGGGTGGGATTTCGATAGGAAAGTGTAGTGGGTCTTGGGCGCTCGCAAAGGTTTTCAAGCGATTTGGAACGACACCATTGTCGATTTTGGTTCAAAGAACCCGGGAGCTGGCATCCTGCGCGCTCGACCCTGAGATCTCAGAATTTGGTCTCAGGCTCTGGCATGGCAGCCTATCCAGGTTACCTTACTGTTTCTGGTTTTGTTTTGATGCAGAAAAACCTTAGGAATTATTTTTTTATTCCCCTCAAAGAGTCCGAGATATTCAACGTGATGATTCCACAAGGGGGATGCGAGTTCCAAGAAAGGGCCTCACTGCGCTGGCGACTCAGCCCGGAGTTACTGTGCTGATTCTAAGTCTGCGTTAGTCTCATCCTGAGCTGCAGGATGTCTGAGGGGAGAGTAGGTCTGAGACTGAATCTCACGTTATCTGCAGAGAGGGTGACTGAAGTTACATGTCAGTTTTGCATTATAACAGAGTCAGAAGTAGGGTCCCTTCAAAATACTTTGAAGAGACCCGGGAAGCACTGGCATGGCACAGTGCAACCACAGGCAATGGGCACCGTTCAGACGCACTCTGGCGCAAGTAACTCAGACCAGCTGTCCCTCTAACCACATCAGAACCGGGTTCATTCTATCCTACCCCTAGAGCAAGCTCATGAAGGAAGGCACATAGGTTCATTTCTAGTGCCATCAAATTACTGACTCGGTATAATTCAATCTGTGTAACAAGGATTTGAATGGATTCCTGGGACCCCCACCTCAGTAGATAGACTTTCATTTGATTTCTGACACATTTTACAGATGGAGAAATGAAGAGAAATCCAACACGAATCAAAAACAAGAACGCTAGGAAACTCTTTCAGGACCCGGGATTTTTGAGATTTTGGGGGGAATTTATTATTAATATTAACATTGCTGTTATATTTTAGTGTAACTGTCAATCACGAGATGCCTTCCCCTTTAACATGGTGAAAAGCACCGTTTCAACTAAAGATATTTCTCCCTAGCTTCATAGAGAAAAAACCAAATACTTCTATGATAATGAGTTTATATTTTATTACTATTATTTATGGAGCACCGGGGAGGACACATCTATGATTTTCTACTTGGGATGAGCTTCCCCCCCCCTCAGTAATAAAGAGAAAGAGAGGTAAAAGAATCAATGTTTTCTTGTGTCTCAGCCACACCGTAAAACCCAAGTCCTCTTTTCCAGAAGAGAAAGAGAAGCACGGGCCAGGCAGCCCTCACTTAGCCTGGGTGAATTAAATAGCAGGACCTTCCGCTCTGTTTGCTGTTTGATTTCAATTACACCCCGAGCTTCGTGAAATCCAAATGAGACATTTATTGAAAGGTGCCTGGTTTTCTGTGGCTTAACAGACAGTGATACATTGAACAGAAATGTCAGCAGTGGGGAGGAGATCCCTGGCAGTACCAGACCCCAGTGGTGGCTGGGTTCACTCAAATGCTTCGCAGCCTGAGATTGAGCACGCAGGAAACCTCTAGAGGCTGAAGGAAGCCAAAGCCAAGTCTAGGTGTGAGCATGTTAAAGACCCCCTGCTTGTCCCAAACAATGCCAACTTTGTGCCACCAGATCACGTCTTGGTGATGACACCTACTTGGCCTGTGGTCTCTCTTCTTCTCCTTATAGGTAGACCATAGTAATGCCTGAATTTGTTAAAAGTAAAACTAAGAGGCTTTGAGGACCACAGCAATACCATGCATCACACAGACACACACACACAGACACACAGACACACACACACACACACACACACACACACAGCATGAATAAATTACAAAAGAGAATTACAGATCAGTGCAATGATATATGGTTTAAAGCCCATCCACTCCCCATCCCCCAGACAACCAAGGGGGCCCATATAAATGCCCCAATAAATTCTATTATTTTCACCCTCACTAAAAATGTGTTATCAAAACACGGTCCATGTTATTCAAACACTTTGTAAATTCTGAACAGACTTGCTGCATGCTCTCCTTTTAACCCTAGGAAAACATTCCAACATTAACGGGTCACCAGCACTTTGCCTGGACTCTGGGAAAATGTCAATGGGTTTTTTGTGGCAAGTTGGTCCTTTTCCTATTTATCTATGGCCCTCTCTTTGTTGATGTTACATTTTATTTCAGCGTCTCAGGTTCACTGTTCGCCCCTTTGTTCTCTGATGGCCAGATCTACTACCTCAGCCCTGTTTCCCAAAGGGACAGGGAGCTTTCTCCACTGTAAGCTGGCTTGCCTTCCTTCCTTCCTTCCCATCCTTCCTCTCCATATCCCCCTTTTCCCTTCTAGAAAATGTCCTACAAAATAAACATTTTGACAAGGACAAGTAATCCTTGAGAAATCTCACCCATACAGTTTCACTTTCGTGAGGATGTATTTAAGGTTTTTCCTGTGGGGACATTGAAATAGATGGATCGCTTTGCTTAAAAACAAAACGTCAGTATACATACTGAGATAGACCACTCATACCTATATATGTATATGCGTGTGTGTATGTGTGTGTGTACCTTCATGCACACATACACATACGTACATATATACATACACACACAATTAAAAGGAGGCCAAAGACCATGAATTTGAGATGGGGATAGGTGGGCAGAATTAGAGGGAGGAAAGGGAGGAATGAGGGTGATATAATCACATTTACTTTTAAAAATAAAATAAATAAATCTTCAGACCTACAACTGCGGGCAGCAAAGGATTATGGTAAATTCACGTATCCTTTTCAAACAAAAGTAAGCAAGTGAAACTGGTATCTTCACTGGTATAGTCTTAGATCACTGTGAAGGTGAAGAGGAAGGAGAATCCTGGAATGAAAGTTAACACATATGCTAGAAGTTTCTTTGTACAAATGATAACTTCTCCTACGGTATAGTATGGTATATAATATACTATACATTACCCTTATTGTACATTATATATTCATATAAAGACATAGTAACATAGTATATATAATACATTGTATCTAGCATATATAGTATATCTTATATACCAAATATAGCACATATGGCATATATAACATATATGCTACAGTATCTAGCATCCTATAGCATAGCCAGGAATCTCTGACAGGAAGTCTATGATCTTCATTTACATTTCTTAATGAAAGTTTTTGTTGTTTTGGGGGGCTTTTTTTGTTTGTTTTTCAAAACAGGGTTTCTCTGTATAGACCTGGATATCCTGAAACTCACTCTGTAGACCAGGCTGGCCTGGAACTCAGAGATCTGCCTGCCTCTGCCTCCCCAGTGCTGCGGTTAAAGGCCTAGACCATCTCTGCCCAGCTGTTCTTTAACTGTAAGTGACTATCAAGACTTAGCTGCTGCTCAATTATCACACCTAGCCTCTTTGCCCTGTTTTGGGAGAACTTTTATTCACACAAATAAGAAAAGCCATGTGAGGTGAAAACCCAAATTGTTCTGAGCACATACAGTATTTGAACACGTGGTTCACTACTGCAAGCCTAAGGGGCCGGAGCCGTGAGGACCCCTGCATGTCCTCCTTACTTTTCTTCCTCGAACCAACTTGGCACTTGCTGGGCGCTCATCTGCCAAGGGAGAGAGAGTGGCCACTCCATCTGAACTGGGAGAGCTAGCCGAGCTCCCAACCAGGCTCTCAGCTCTGTAAGCATAAGGACTAAAGTGAAAGGGTGGTGAGGACTTTTGTACTTAAAAGAACAAGAAGACAAACCCTTCCAAATCAATAGGCATGAAACTTTCACCCTATTTAGACTTAGAGATAAAAACTATTTTTTAAGAGACCCTTTCTACCCTCAAAGACTATACATGTGCTTCTGCGTGCGTCCCCCCTTTCAGTGCTAATATCTCCTATAGGGAAAACGGGGGGGGGGTGGGCAGCAGATACTACCAGCATTAGAATAGCATCAGCATCGATTGTTAAGAGCATTATCTTGTCTCCAGGTACAAATAACACACACACACACACACACACACACACACACACACACACACACTGTGTAACTAGACTGTGCATCACTGGGAGAGTAGGCACAGCTTTGGAAAGGCTCCCTCAGAAGTCTCTCCTGACACAGGTTCTCGGGATGTCTCTGCACATTGGATCCCCACCCCACCCACTCCCATTCCATTGAACCAAGGCTCCAAAATGACGTGGGGCAGAGAGAATCTTTATCCAGGCCCTGTGCTAGAAATGGAAAGAAGGCTAGTCTGTGTTGGAGGCAAAGACTTGGCAGATATACCAGCCCCTCAGATAGCCGAGGGAGGTGGATGAGACCAGTTCAAGTGGGGGAGTGGGGGGCAACAAAGCAAAACAAAACAAAACAAAAAAAAAACAAAAAAAAAACACCAAAAAAACAAAAAAAAAAAAACCAAAACAAAAACAAAAACAAAAAACAAAACTCAACAAACACAAAGGTTGAATCTTTTCCCCTTTTTAGACTCTTTAGACAAAAGCAACATTCAGCATTGCAGATGTGCATGGCTCTGACCAAGCACCTTAAATAAACCACAAGTACGTCTCTGGGCCTGGGCTGTCGCTGGCCTTCAATCCCAGCACTCCTGAGGTGGAGGCAAAGGCAGGCAGATCAGGCCAGCCTGGTTTACAGAGCGAGTTCAAGGACAGCCAGAGAAACCCTGCCTCGGAAAAACCAAACCAAACCAAACCAAAGCAAAAATCCTAAAGGAACAGAACCTCTTATTTCTCCGGTCGTAATGGAGTAGTAACACAGCGCACAGAGAGAACAACCACACCAAGCCCAAAGGAAGGCTCTGTGATTTTCCATTAGACAGACACCCTTTTTCCCAAAGACACGAGGCTGAACGAAGACAAGCAAACTCCAGCCTCGTTTCTACCCAGGGACCCCCCAGTCTGGTGGGGGCGGGGGAGAGGTCAAAGGCAACAGGAAGCAGGAATAACTCTGAAGTGTAGAAGGGCGTCCCCAGCTGTTCTAGCCCCTCCTTTCCATTTCTGGGGTGCAGGGCTGAAATTCTGAGACCTCTCTAGGGAGCGCCGCTGGAAAGATGCACTTCAAAGGGAAGCAAGGGTCTGGGGCCCCGAACCCTGGCGTGCCTTCCGTCTACTCAAACGGTCATTAGCATTCTGTTTTTCCCAGGGTCTCCTCCCGCCCCATCCAAACCGGACTTTGCTTCGGGAAATGGGGCCTTAAGATTAGGGTTACTTCTCCACCTATTGGGTACCGGCCAGACCTGGAAGAGGTTGAGAGATGGGGAGGCTTGGGGTGAGTGATGGCTTCAGGAACCCAGGATAGGAAGGGCAGAAATCTTCCCCTTGCATCACCTCCCTGTGGGTTCCTGTGAGCCATAGAGGAGCTGGGCAGTGAGGATCTACTGAAGGCCAGGATGGCTAGAAGCCTTGACAGGGCACATGGTTCGACATCCTCACATTGACTGGGGAAGAGGCACCTGGAAGGAGCACTCGGTCCTCACAGAGCATCCTGCATCCAGCTGGGGACTGACTTCCCCAATGCACAAGAAAGAGAATCAGTGTAGCTGCTCACTGTAGGCGCCTGGCCTCCCTACCATATCTTGATATCAGGTCCCTGGTGGTCACTGACTGCATTTCATACAGGAGCCCTCATCCTTGCTTAGACAGGTGAAGGGGACCCACGTGCACCGTGCCCAGCTGGAAAGGGTAGCAGAGAAAGCTGGTCTGCAAGGTCTGGGCTGGGAGGGTCTCAGAGGAGTGTGAGTCTTTGGGTTTGGGGGACAGGGGGTGGGGGTTGGATTCGGGAGAAAACAAACTGACAAACATTCAGTGCCCGTTCTTCATTTTATATCGACCCTGACAGCACTGGGGTGGGGTCCAGGGTCTCCTGCATCCTGGCAAACATTCTGCCAAGTGAGCTACATCCCAAGCCCCACTGTCCATTCTTTGGGACGAATTGCAACCCATAGTTATGTATGTATGAGTGTATGTATGTATGCATGCATGCGTGGATATGTGTGTATGTTTGTATGTATGTATGTATGCATGCATACATGGATATATGTGTGTATGTATGCATGGATGTGTGCATATGTATGCATGCATACATGGATGGATGTGAGTATGTTTGTATGTATGCATGCATGTATGGATATATGTGTGTATGTATGTATGCATGGATGGATGTGTGTGTATGTATACATGTATGTATGTATGCATGCATGTATGTATGTGTACTTTGTTAGGATTTCACTATGTAGCCCACATTGGCCTGCAATTCCAGAGATCCCCCTGCCTCCTCACATACTTGGATTACAGATGTACCACACAACGATAGGTCTATAACTCCAGTGGAAAAATCTTCAAGTAGAAATAACCATAAAGTGAGGGGACCACTCGGCCTGCTGGGACCTCGGCCTGCTGGAACTAGGCCAAGGTCTTGGCCTACCTTCTCCCAGGAAGTCTCTCCTTTTACCTGTGTTAGATAGGCATGAGGGACCCTATTTCAGGGGTAAAGAAGCTGAAGGTGACATGAAGTGACCGACTGAAGGGCGTATAATCTGTGGGTAGCAAGGTCAGGCAGAATGGGACGGAAGTTAGGGAAGTTTCCCCTCAAACTCTGAGGCCCTTAACAGAAACAAACAAACAAACCCACAGAAAAGAAAGGAAGGAAGAAGAAAAGAAAGAAAGAAGGAAACAAAGGAAGTAAGGAGTAAAGGAAGAAAGGGAAGAAGGAAGGAAGAGAGGGAGGAAGGAAGGAAAGAAGGAAGGAAGAGAGGGGGAGGGAGGGAGGGAGGGAGGGAGGGAGGGAGGGAGGGGGCCTGGAGATCTTTCGTGGGGCCTTTTGCAGGGAGGCAACGTCCAGGTCCAGTTCGATCTCTGACCCTCCCTCCCTCCAACTTTCTTTTTCTCTTCCCTCTCCCAGCCAAGGGGCCCCACCTCTGACCCCTAGGCTTGCTCTAGGCTAGGGTTGGTGGGGATCTTGGGATGTCACTTTCAGTTTCTTAGTCTTAGCCTGACTTAGGCTGACAGCGGGGAAGCCAGAAGCTGTCCTTTGCTCTGTTCCAGGGACTCTGCAGTTGGTAAGAATCCCTCCTTGCAAGATGCTGCCGTGGCGCAGAAGCAGTGAAGCCAGCTCTTTTCGGCACTGGGAGGGCACCGCGCCGGGTTGGCCAAGTGGCTCTTACACCGCCGGTCTGCTCCAGCAGTGTGGGTGGGGGCGGTGGGTCAATTACAGCCTTAATTCCAGCGCTTAAGTCCACTGTGGCCAGGGCACACCCCACGACTTGCATCTTCGAACGCCCACCAATACTGGAGCGCCCCCATTCCCATCCCCCACAAACGCCTACCTAAACCAGATTTTCTTGATTGGAAAGGTATGAGAAACAGGACCCCAGAACATCTCAGTGAAGTTTTTTCCGACCTCTACGGCAGATGGTAACTAGACGCCATGGAGTCCACAACAGTTGGAGAAGCTAACAAAAATACAGTACGTTATGCGTAGTAATACCTTAATAAAATATACACTTAATATATACTTAAAATATACTTGACAATATTTGTCAGAAGTTTCTTCCTTTTTCTTTTCTCCTCCTCCTTTTCCCTCCTCCTCCTTTTCTTCATTTTTCATTTTTCCCTTTCATTTTTGTCGCCTGGTTACTGCTTCTTCCAGTGTCCAGAACCCTAGGCAAACGGGATTCATTTTAACCGTGTGTCCTTTCTGAGGCTACTATATATAGGACATAGGTGCGCCTGAACTGTCCCCCACCCATCTGCTCGCTTTTGTATCCGCATCTTGCGTCAGTTTTCACTTAAAATACGCCTTGAAGTTGGAGCCTGGTAAGACCAGCGCGTTTGCACACCTAGGCACACAATGAGGAGCGCTTTGAAAGTTTAGTAATGGAAGGAGAAAGAACACGATCAAAATAGGTTTTATGTAAACATTTTTAATTAAAATTTCGTATTGGCTCGATGATTTTAGAACTCTGGGTGCGGCTGCGTATCCAACTTGCTGTCCTGTCCCGGGTGCTGCGCGAAGCTCCGGGAGACTCGAGTTTTGAGCTACTCGAGGCTCTGCACCCCACTTGCTCAGAGAGCACAGAATCCCCACCTGGGTCTCACGGTAGGAGTTTCCCTCTCTAAGAGAAAACCCTATTGTTTGTCCTCTGAGACACCCAGAAGCTGGTAAACAAGGTCTGGGACTAAGTTCCGAGCTCCCAACTCTGGTGGGAGGAGGAGTTATCTGCTAGACAGCCCTCCCCCCCCCAAACTGCCCCAGGTCACATCAAAGAGGAGAGCCTGGAGGAGACCTTCGACAGTGTTAGCATCCCGCTGGGCTTGGCTGCTAGGGGTTGAAGTGATGAACCGGTCCCAGGAGAGACGCAGCAACTTTGTAAATCCCACCCCAAGTCCTTTTGAGAGGTGGAGCATCCTACGCCATTTTAATCTATGGAGTAGCGTATGTGCCGGCCATCGTGGGGTGCCAACATGCAAACTGCATTGTGGGGAGGTCAGTCCCAGGTCCTGGGGAAGCTGGTGGTAGTTATAGATAGCCCAAGTCCACCGATAAGAGAGTGTAAGAAATAATTAAACAGGGTAATACAGTGGCTTCCAGTTTGGCCTGTATGTTATTAAAATAACCTGTAGTTATTAAAAGTTCCGGTGCCTGGGGACCACTCCAGAACAATTACATCAGAATCTCTGTGCACGAGACCCAGGTGCTTGGTTTTGCTTTGGATAAAGATTGTGACTTGCAGTAGACTTGAAGATGGCTAAGTTTATGGGCTTGGGGGGGGGGGGGGGGCTGTCCTTAGAGTTGACAGGGAAGGGGAGGTGACAGCTTGGAGAAAGCTGAGAGAGCTCCTGGCCCAGCCTGCATTGCTGATAATCTGCTATTGGCAGTAGAATTGCTAAAGGGGGGATACTTATTTAGTAATTTATTTTTATTTTTAAGACAAGGCCTCTTGTAGACCAGGCTGGCCTCCAACTCATTATGCAGTCAAGGAAGACCTTGGACTCCTAACTCCCCTGCCTCCTCATTCTGACTGCCAGGATAAATAACACCTGTATAGAGCCACCATATTACGACATCTTACTCCACGCCATTTGTATACGATAGTAACAATTTTATTGGATCTTCAGTGAGTTTGTCCACTGAAGCCATGGAAAAAGTATTATTCACTCTGAGGTGAAGTATTACTTTTATTATTTTATGTGGATGACGAGGGCTTCGTCTTCATGCATGCCTGTGTATTATGCCCGTGGGTTGCCTCCCCCCGCCCCCCAACTGGAGTCATGGAGGGTTGTCAACTGCCATGTGGGTGCTGGGAATTGAACTGGGTACTCTGGAAGAGCAGCCAGCACTCTCTTACCCTCTGAGCCATCTCTCATGGGATATTTATTTAGTTCTCTATTAGTCTTGTGGGGAAGGAAGCATCGTTTGCCTTGCTGGATGTTCATGAGCATACGTCATATTTAAGTTTAGCGAAAGCTCCTTGGATGGAACCCAGAGCTGCACTTTGTCATTGGTTGCACACATTTCCTCTTAATTGTTTGTCTTTTGACTTAATGAAGCTTAACACAGTGGCAATATTGTAGCCAATGAGATTATCCAAGGTGCAATTGTTGCTAATTAAAAATTTGAGGAAAGGGAGTGGAGGGAGGGAAGGTGGGAGTAAAAAAAAAAAAAAAGAAAAAGAATTTGACATGTTGGAATTTAAACTAATATTTACATTTATGGGTATGTGCCGTCTATTTAATGACACCATGAAATGGGCAGTGCTTTTTAAAATATTTGACAAAGGTTTATAAATCATAGTTGGAATCCTTTAGAAAAAATATTCAGACTGGGCTTGGGGCAATGTACCTGTAAGCCAGCACGTGGAAGGCTGATGAAGGAGGATCCTAAGTGTGGGGTCAGCCTGGACTACAAAACACAAGTTCAAGACCAAGTCTGACTCTGAAAAAAAAGTCATCAAACTTCTCTTTCCTCACTAAAATAGTTAAGGAAGTAAAATATTGTTTCTTTGACCACTGGGAAGAAAATTAAACTTAGCAATAAAAATTTAGTATTTCAAACAATAACTGCTTAAAATTTATCACAAAGAAGATGCTCCTTCCTCCCTTCCTTGTATGTATATGGTGCATGTGTGTGCATGTGTGGGCATGTGGTACATGTGTATGTGTGTGCCTGTGTGTGTGTGCCTGTGTGTGTACATGTGCGTGTACGTGTGTGCATGTGTGTGTCTGTGTGTGTGTGCTTGTATGTGTGTGCCTGTGTGTGTACCTGTGTGTACATGTGTGTGCATGTGTGTGCATGTGTGTGCATGTGGTACATGTGTATGTGTGTGCCTGTGTGTGTGTGCCTGTGTGTGTGCATGTGTGTATGTGCTACATGTGTGTGCATGGGTGTGCATCTGTGTATGTGCTACATGTATATGTGTGTGCTTGTATGTGTGTGCCTGTGTGTGTGTGTATTGTGTGCCTGTGTGTGTATGTGTGTGTATGTGGTACATGTGTATGTGTGTGCCTGTGTGTGCATATGTGTGTATGTGGTACATGTGTATGTGTGTGCCTGTGTCTATGTGTGTGCCTGTGTGTGCATGTGTGTGTATGTGTTACATGTGTATGTGTGTGCCTGTGTGTATGTGCCTGTGTGCGTGTGCGTGTGTGTGTGTGTGTGTGTGTGTGTGTGTGTGTGTGTGCAGAATCCAGAAGAAGGCAATTTAAACCCCCAGCTGATGGCTCTAAGAGGTGCTTTCTTTGGAATGCGGTTAAATTATGAGAAATGATCACTTCCCAAAGAGGAGGTCTGAGGGAGCTTATTGGTCTCTTCTACCACATTGAGAAGCAGGAGGATGGCATCCAAATCATCTAGAAGGAACTAGTCTTTGCAGCATGCTAGTCTTCCAACACCTGGATCTTAGACTTCTCAGGCTCAGGAACAGCCAGAGATCAATCTCTGTTGTTTGTAAGCCATTCTCGCCCCTAGCCTATGGCACTTTGTTACAGCCTGAATGGACTAAGACACCAAAGGATAGACAGGTTGTAGAGTATGGAGGCCTAAGATACCCTGGAGGTTGGATCCAATTTAAATCTTGTGGAACTTGGGAAATCATCTAGAAGGGCTACAGGCTACCCCTGAGAGACCAACTGGAGCAACTGATGACAAAGTCTGGTGACAAAGGAGAGGAGGTGCTTCCTAGTTTCATAGGTGTGTCATTGCCCCGATTGGGTCTCTGAACAAACTATGACACATCTGGAGGACAAGATCCAGCCCCTTCAGTGACTCAGTCCAGCACCATCAGAGAACAGTGACAGGCAGTATTCTCTCCTTCACCATATTCTTTCTCTCCTTGTTACTCTGACCCCTTAAAGGATGGAGAGGAGGTGGAGGAGAATTGAACAGACTCACTGCCTCTGAGAGTCCTCCAGCATCCAGGAAGGACTTCCTTCTTTTTGTTACTGTTTGTTTTTCCAGAGATGAGGTATGGCTATGCTGCCCAGACTGGCTTTGAACTCATATGCTGAAGGAAGCAGCTCTCTTGCCTCTGCTTCTAGAGTTAGGAAGGGATGCTCTAACTTAAAAGGACATTCCAAGCTGTCAGGATTGCATTTAGTTGTGAATTACGAAGCTCAGCTACATTTTCTACATTTTAAATTTCTGCAAGCCATCATCCATCTGCATATCTTTCTATCTCATTATCTTCCTATCATCTATCTTCTGTCATATCTATCAATCTATCTACTATCTATCATCTATCTACTACCTATCTTCCATCAATCTATTTATTTATCACCTATCTTTCATCTATCTGTCAATCTACTATTTATTATCTATCTACTATCATCAATCTAATCTATCGATACATAGCTATCACCTATCTACTATCTATCATTCTTTCTAATATATCAGTCTATGTATCTATCCATCTATCATCAATCTAATCTACCTCTATCAATACATATCTATCATCTATCTATGTTCTATCATTTATCTATCTGCCATCTATCTACTATCTAGCATCTATATCTGTATGTATTTATCATCTATCTATCTTTCATCTATATATCAACCTACTATCTATCTATCATCAATCTAATCTATCAATACATATCTATCATCTGTCTGATGATCTATCTATCATCTATCTATCTTCTATCTACTTATCTATCAATCATCTATCTGTCTGTCTATCATGTCATCTATCTACTGTCTGTCTATCTATCTATCTATCTATCTACCTACCTATCTATCATCTGTCTATCTGTCTGTCATGTCATCTATCTACTGTCTGTCTATTTGTCTGTCTACTTATCTGTCTATCTATCTATCTATCTATCTATCTATCTATCTATCATCTATCTGTCTATCTGTCTATCATGTCATCTATCTACTGTCTCTCTACTTATCTGTCTGTCTATCTATCTATCTATCTATCTATCTATCTATCTATCTATCTACCTATCTATCCATCCATCCATCTACCTACCTACCTACCTATCTAGTATCTAGTATCTGTTTTCCTATCACCCACTACCCACCTACCATCCTCAGTTATTAGAACTACTGTGTGCTGACTACTTGCATTTCATCTGGGGCAGAGATGAGATACACAATGAGTACATTTTAGGGACAGAGTTAGAGACCTAAATACAGGTGCTTTCTGACCAGAGGCCATATGTTCCCCTAGAGTCTGTCACTACTTAGGCTCTCAAACCACATTCAGTTGGAATTGTGTAGTTCTGGCTAAAACACACTGATGTGCTAATTCCCCCAGAGGTTTTGTTTGGTAAAGTTAGAAGTCTTATTATAATCCATAGTACTAGTTTCAGTTCCTGACATTGAACATTTAACACTGACATTAATTAGTGGCTGAGTCGGGCTGGGGATTTAGCTCAGTGGTAGAGCGCTTACCTAGGAAGTGCAAGAGCCTGGGTTCGGTCCCCAGCTCCGAAAAAAAGAACCAAAAAAAAAAAATTAGTGGCTGAGTCATGTATCAATATAACAGAAACATTCATTTGTCAAAGCGTTTTAATTTTAGTACCTGACAGGAAAGGACTAAGATACATGGGGAGATATGAAATATTTTAATGTCACTAAGAAATAAGAATGAAGGCAGCCTAACCTAACAGGCCTATGCACAGAATGAGTGACATTCAAATTTACACTACATGCGTTAGCTTGGTGTCATTCCTGGTTTTGAAGGGTTTATAATTGACAGATGGTAGCTAATGCAGCCTTTCCCCTTGCCTATTGTGAAGAGGAAACCTTTGCCAAGACTTTACAATGTAAAAACCATTCCTGGTTCCTAAAGGGCAGAAATGAATCACTTTCTTTTTGGAACAAGCTGAGGATGGCCCAGAAATACCAACAACACTGCCTACGTGCCAGGGTCCTGGCATTCAAAGACAAGTGTGTGTGTGTGTGTGTGTGTGTGTGTGTGTGTGTGTGTGTGTGCGCGCGCGCGCGCGCGCGCATGGGGTTGGGGCATATATGTATGTATATAATGTATGTGGGAGGGTGGTGGAGAGAGAAGGAGGAGGAGGAAGAGGAAGAGGAGGAGGAAGAGGAAGAGGAGGAGGAAGAGGAAGAGGAGGAAGAGGAAGAAGAGGAAGAGGAGGAGGAGGAAGAGGAGGAAGAGGAAGAGGAGGAGGATGAGGAAGAAGAGGAGGAGGAAGGGAGGAGGAGGAGGAATAGGAGGAGGAGGAAGAGGAAGGGAGGAAGAGGAAGAGGAGGAAGAGGAAGAAGAGGAAGAGGAGGAAGAGGAAGAGGAGGAGGAAGAAGAGGAGGAGGAAGGGAGGAGGAGGAGGAATAGGAGGAGGAGGAGGAAGAGGAGGAAGAGGAGGAAGAGGAGGAAGAAGGGGAAGAGGAAGGGAGGAAGAGGAGGAAGAGGAGGAGGAGGGAATATTTTTTGACACCACAAGATGGACAGCTACTTGTGCCTTAAAGCAGGAGGCAATCTTCCTCAGGGCTTCTCACCAGAGGTAAGGACACTGAACGCCTCTCTTTAGAGCAAGTTTTATGACATGGCCCTGTTACTGCTCTTAGTTGAAGAAGTGATCATTTAGTTTATGGTGAAAGATCAGAACAGTTCAGTTTATTCTTTTTTAATCTATTAGTGCATTTTGTTATTTTATTTTTTTTCATGTTGTTATTTTATAATTTCACATATGTACATGATCTATTCTGGTCCCTCTCCCCCTCCCTCTGCTGTTCCTCACACATACACACCTCTGACAACCTCTCTCCCTTACCCCACCACCACCTCTGACAGCCTCTTTCCCTATAATGTTTTCTCTGTTTAGCTTATGCTTATAAATATTTTGGTTTTCCCTTTAAAAAAAAAAGAGGGGCTGGGGATTTAGCTCAGTGGTAGAGCGCTTACCTAGGAAGCGCAAGGCCCTGGGTTCGGTCCCCAGCTCCGAAAAAAAAGAACCAAAAAATAAAAAAAATAAAAAAAAAGAAAGTATCGCCTCCAGGTTTTTTCTTTCTTGTGGCAACACATTTCAGATTGGTATCAGACTTTTATTTATTTAGAAAATGATTATTGGTTTTGAGATCAGGTCTCACTATGTAGTAGTGGTATTATATTTTGAGAAATGGTCTCACTATATAGTATGGTCTGGCCTGGAACGCACAGAGATCCACCTGAGTGGTGGGGATGAAGGGGTGGACCACCATGCCTGGAGAGACTTCAACTTTTCTTCTCTATTTCTTTTTTGAGGCAGGGTTTCACATACCTCAGGCTGGCCTTGAACTACGAAGCTGAGGATGACCTTGAACTCCCTTTCCTCTCCTTATCCTCCTGCATCCACTCCCTCAGTGTTGGAGGTACCATGTAGTGCTATGATGCCCTTAAATATTTTTTCTAATTCATGAAGGGCTGCCTTTCCCATAGGCATATGTGATATGATACAGCTATCTATAACTAAGCTATAAGCTAGATCCCTGTCTTAATTTGTTTTCGATGGCTGTGATAAACACCATGACTGAAAGCAACTTGGGGAGGAAAGGGTTAATGTCCATCAGGGAGGGAAGGCAGGGTAGGAACTCAAGGGAAGGAGTTGGAGGCAAAAACTGAAGCAGAGGCCATGATGGGGTGCTGCCTTCTGGCTGAGGCCATGATGCTGCCTTCTGGCTTGCTTCTCAGTGCTTGTTCAGTTAGATTTCTTACACAGCCCAGGACCACCAGCTCATAGGTGACACCATCCACAGTGGACTGGATCCTTCCACATCAACCATTAATTAAGACAATTTCTCCGCACACTGATCTGATGGAGGCATTTTCTGAACCGAGGCTCCTGGAGATAACTCTAGATTGTGTCAAGTTGACAACAATGACTGAGGGGTGGGTACAAACCCGTGACCTAGAACCATTCTACCTCAGTGCACAGGGAGACCTCCGTGAACACTAATCCTGAAACACTTCCTAGAAATTAGTCCTAATAAGAAAACAGCTTATTAATCAAATCGGATAATGGAAAAGTCCATTCTTCCCCAATTGATCAATCTTAAGGAATTCCCCATTTCACCATCTCATGCCTCATTTCCTCCTCTCTCTCTCTTTTTTTTTAACCCCTAACAATGCTACAGATTGAACCTAGGGCTTCACGAGGGCAAGGCAGGAGCTCTACTACTGAGCTATTCGTTAGCTATTAGTAGTCCTCCAGAGCTGCAAACCTCACTCAAAATCTCCCTGGTCCTTTTAAAAAGTAGCACCTGTAATTAGAAATGCCACTTGGACCAGTGCAAGACCCAGATGACGAGAACACCCAGGACAACACGAAGCTCCATCCTTGTGCTTCTGAACACGCACTGTCAAAGAGCTCCGTAGCCAGCCCGGTTTCCCTAAGAGTTTTCCTCTGTTCATCTGTTGTTAGTCTTGGGAAATTCACCATGGACCCAGCAGAAAGGGAAAATGGGAAAGAGTGGAGGGCTCGCATTTGTGTCATAAGCAAATCCTTTCTAAATCATCAAGAGACTGCAGGACTGGCCACAGAGAGACTTCATTGGGGTTTTTATACAACTAAAATCAATCTGTCCGCTTTATCTGCTTGGAGCATACCAAGGCCGAACAAGAAATGTCACTAGGAGTTAGAGCTGCATGGAAACCTTCAAGGTGTCAATTGACCACATTTTTAGGTGTAGAAATGTTACATGGGCACACCACAGACTCACAGTGATTTACTTTTTTAAAATCGGCAACAAATGGACCTAGGAATCTACAAGGGAATAAAAATATCATGAGAGCCAAGCTGAGTTGAAGCAGGGTAACTCAGAAATCAATATTTTGCTTTTAAACTCTTAAAGGGAGACCCAGGAGGGCTGCACTCATTTTGTCCTCCCGAGCGACGCTCCTCAGAGGATGGGGGGAAAGTGGTAAGTGCGTCCCATACTTCAGCCCGGACAGTTACTACCAACAAGCCACTTGTTAGAATTCTCGGCTTTGCTTTTCTGGCGAGTAACTTTTTAATTGTTCTGTTATCTGATGCTGGTTTTAAAAGAATGTCACACTACGCAGTCCATAGGTGAGATTTTGTGCCTGTGTACTTGGTGGCTAAAGGGAGAATCCTCTTCTTAGATGCACTTGGCAAGAAGGGAGCTAAAAATGGCTTCTGTTGTATCTCAGCTGAGATTTTAGGAGGGCTAGGGATTAGAATCTGCTGTTATTAACTCAAACTCTCTTACATTCCTTGTACATTGGGAGGGATGTTTGCATATTCTCCTGGTGCATCTTCAATAGACGCATGGTAAACTGAGGACGAGGAGGAGTCTGTGGAGGTTTTTGCCCCAATGGGGTGATATTACTTTCCCTTAAAGATCCTATTTAAAACAAAATGCCAGATGCTGACTGCAGCTATTAGAAATCACAGATGCAGGTCCTGATGCAGAGTGAAGCATCTCCCGACGTCGTTCTTCGCTTACTGCCTGGCCTGTGAGCTCATACCCCACACACTGCTGCCCAAGCCATTTCCTAGCAAAGCCAGGAAGAGACAACCTCATGGACAATTTTATCTCATGTGTATGTGTGCATGTTTGTGTACTTATGATGCGTTGGTATGTTTGAGCATGTTTGTATACCATGCGTATGGTGTGAGTGCGCATGAGTATACATGCGTACACATGTGGTCTTCAGTCTCTGTCTGTTTTTTGTTGTTGTTGTTGTTGTTTTTTGTTTTGTTTTGTTTTGTTTTGTTTTTGAGGCAGAATTTCTCACTGGCCTAGAGCTCTCCTCTCCAAGTAGGTTAAGCTGGTTGACCAGTAAGTCCCCCAAATCCTCTTATCTCTGCCTCCCGAGCACTGGGCTTATAAGCATACACTATCACACCTAGCCGTTTTTTTTTTAAACATGGATTGTGAGGATTAAACTCAGGTCCTCATGCTTGCACGGCAAGCACTTTCCAAGGGAGCCATCTCCCCACTCCTCAGTTCTGTCACTTCCTGTTGATGAGAAATACTGGAACTAACCTAATGGAAGACAAATAATATGGACACAAAGCAAATGGCATTCCCATGTAACAGCATCTCTTACAGGATGGGAAAGGCAGTGGTTATAAATGCTGCTTTCCTGTGAACATGGCAAGGCATCACCGGAGTCCACAGAAACACCCATAGCTGATTCATCTGATGATGGAAGAACCATAGAGCGTGGCAGGGGTCAGGAGTTAACTAAGTGATCCCAAGTACAGCAGAAACCAAAGCTACCCAGCCTTCTCTTGCTCTGCACCTTGGAAGGACTCTTCAGCTGGGGCATCGGGGAGGGAAGGAGGAGGCTGCGACCGATCATCTGCTTTCCTATCGAGGCAGCAATTTCTGTCTTACCGAGACGCTAAACAGTGACTCAGTACATCATGCCGCTCAAATGTCGAGATACACAAATATTTTCAGATACGACACAATGAGTAAAGTAGAAGGGAAATCACACGGGACTTTGGAAAAGGATAAACATTATGTATAATTACACGTGTGCGCATGCGCACATGTGTTTTCCTCCCGATTGAAGCCAAAGCTGTTTCCATTACAGCAATTTTATTATTAGCGATCCCTATTATTATTTAACTATGATAAACAGCATTCTAATAGACGAATTTCCGCCCTTGATAGAATTTACATCGTGGGGGGTGGTGAGACGGATCAATGTGAAAAGGCACTTGCGACCGAGCTGACAACCTGAATTTGATCCCAGGACTCACATAGTGGAAAGAAAGAACGGATTCTAATAAACTAGCCTATGACATCCAAGCATGTGATGGGGTGTGTTCACACACATGCATGCTCGTGCAAACACACACACACACACACACTTAATAAGTAAAATGTAATAAAAATTTAAAAAAAATAATTTACACTATAGTTAGGAGGAAAAAAAATAAGACGACAGACAAATACCTGGGCCGTGTCTAATTTCTCCTAACCACTTTATATTTAGTTTAACTAAGTATTTTATATTTATATTTTTTGCATTGTCTTAAATATTTGAAAACAATAAATGAATAGATGTGGCTATTTTTAGAGTCCTATTTAGTCTGTGCTCGACAGTCTTAGATAGAAATTTACCCTCATTCTCTGTGTCTTCATCAGTGTGGTAGGTCATCCCCCCCCCCCCCCCCTTGGACCTGACTGGGTTGGGAGTCAGCCAGGATGTTGGCTGCCCAGGCTTCTCTGGAAGTTAATTCATCTGTTGCTTGTATTTGTGGCAGAGCATTGAAGTTGCCGGGGTCTTATTTTTGAAATTCAGGGAGTGAGTGATGATAAAAACATTTGCCCTCTTTTCCTAGGAGGGGAGTCACAAATAAAGATCAGTGGGGATTTCCTCTCTAGGCAGGAAGAGGTGCTGGGCACCCAGAGGGGGGTGGAACTCAGTACCTTCCCTGGAAAGATCAAAGAGTCAGGTTCACTTCAGGTCTCTTGCTTGCACGAACCAGTGTTGAGTCTGTGGGTGCTGTGAGGGGGAACAGCTGAGGTAGGGCAAGGAGCTAGTGTGTGTGTGTGTGTGTGTGTGTGTGTGTGTGTGTGTGTGTGTGAGAGAGAGAGAGAGAGAGAGAGAGAGAGAGAGAGAGAGAGAGAGCGCGCGCTCTGAGGAATGGATGACACACCACTGTGGTACCCGGGTATCCTCAGAGCCACACCACAATGAACCTGAATGTTAACTCTCTCTGGTAGTGATGTACCTTCTAGGCGTGTGATCTTTAGATTTCCAAGGCTGACTTTTCTCTTTTCTTACCACCCTTTCCTCTTTCCCTGTACCACACAGTGAGTGTTGTTCAATGTGTGTGCAATATGGTGCCTTCAACTTCCGTGCAAAAGCTGAGAGTGGCCACTTCCCATCTTGCCTTTCACCAATTCTATGTTCTTTGTGCTCTAAATTGACTCATGGATTTCAGGTAATTTCTGTTTGTTTGGTTATTTGGGGGAAGGTTGTGGGGAGTTCAGGACAGGGTCTCTCTGTATAGCCTTCGCTATCCTAGGACTGACTCACTCTGTAGACCAGGCTGGCTTTGACTCACAGAGATCAGTCCATCTCTGCATCCTGACTGCTGGGATTAAAGGCGTGTGTGACCACAGTAACTTCTGGATTTAAGGCTGTTTGGAACACTTGCATTTCTCCTGGCTTCTGATCTTTTGAGGCACACCCCTCAGCCCCCAAGCTCCAGTTCCCAGCTCCTGAGAAGACTTTCCTTCACCTTGCTTAGAGCACAGAAGCACAGACCCCTCTCACACCCCAGCCAAAGACCAGCACTTTTAAGAGAGGAAGGCAAAGCAACCTTGTATATTCTCTGTAACTCTAAGTAACAACTCTTTGCACTAAGCCGTGAGTGTCTCTGCTATAGCCCACTCTTTAGCTCCAGTACGGGAGAGGCAGCCGCCATCTCTACATAGCAACTGCTTAAGCCTAGAGTCTGACTTTTGCACCCTTCTAGTGACTGCAGCCGGCTGCCTCTGGGGATGTAGTTCACAGAACTATTAAGATCAGCCTTTTCCCCTTCCCTCCCCTCCCCTCCCCCTTCCTTCTTCCCCTCCTCCTCCTCCTCCTGGAGGCAGTCGGGCCCCTTTCCCTTCTGAAGGGTGTCTGGCAGTTTATCTTCTCTCCACAGTGGGGGACAAGTCCAGCTTCCCTTCCACACAGCGGCGGGTCTGTGCCTGGCCCCCACTGCCTCCTTCAGCTGTGTAGAACTGTGGTCCTACCGTGACTTCCTGTTTCCTCAAACCGTGCAGAAGCAGTTCTCGAATTTTCAAAATGACCAAACAAACCTAAGAAAGGCTGCCTTCACTGGAGCCAGACTTACCACTGGAGCTGATAGGGTCTCACTGTGCCTCCTGCAGAAGCCTTTCCAGTCGCTGACAGCATTTGATGTGCAGACACTCAGAGATAACAGGAAACCGAGGACTCTAAATAGGATTAAGTTTCAGGTGCCCACATTTGGTAGTTGGCCTGATAGTATGTTTTCTTGACTGCTGCTACTGCTGCAGCTGTGTGTGTGTGTGTGTGTGTGTGTGTGTGTGTGTATGCGTGTGTGTGTATGTGTGTGTGAGTGTGTGTGAGTGTGTGTGTGTGTGTGTATGTGAATGTGTGTGTGTGCGCGCGCATGCGCGTGCCTATGCTTATACTGGTGTGTCTGCCTGGGTTTACTTGCATGTTTTATGTTTTGGGTAGAGGTCAGAGGTCAATCTTGGGTGCTGTCCCTCAGGAGCTGTTTTTCTTTTTTTCTTTTTCTCCTTCAAAGAAATGAATGAATTGGGGCAGCGTGATGTGTTCAGTAGCTCAAACCTGACAGCCTAGATTCCATCCCTGGATCCACATGGTGGGGAGGGGTTGGGGGGGTAGAGAAACAACTCCCCGAACATGCGCACACGCATGCGCGCACGCATGCGCACATAAAGATGGAAAAAAAAACAGAAACAAAGGGAAAAGACCGAGTTGGCATGTTTTTAAATTTCTTTTGTAGAATTGTGTGTGTGTGTGTGTGTGTGTGTGTGTGTGTGTGTGTGTGTGTACAAACTTGTTAAGGAGGGGAGGAAAGAGAAAACGAGAGTAGCCGCTCCACAGTATCAGCTATTGACAGTTCAATAAAAGCATTTTGCTAAAATAAACAAGAATCCCTGAGCACTTGCTGACTCTGTAAATATGGGAAATCTGCTGCTGATGCCAAGAGTGAGCAAATGCTGTGACAAAGTCTCAGACAAATATTGATATGAGTATATTTCAGTTTGCGTGGAAATATGTTCTCTCCGTATGGGCAAGGAAACCGCAAGGAGAGAAACACAAACAACACATTGAAGGCATGGCGCTGCTGAGGCTGCTCTCTGCCAGGGCAAACCACTTGTCTTCGTTCTGTGAATTTCCCCGCAGAGGTTGTCATGAAATTTCCTAACGTGGTTGGGAAGCCAAGAGTCTTCCATTTAAGGGGAAAAGATGGCAGATTTCTCAGACCACTGCTCCATAGGCTAAAAGCACACGACACAGAATAGCTAAGAAATCTCATGGTTAGAAAGTAGCACACATTTTATGTATTAGCAGAGAACTCGGTGTGACGTCACTTCCCTTATTCCCAAGGCAGAATTCGGGTAACGGATTCAGTGATTTAGCTCTTCCTACCCCAGATTTTAGATGAAGAAATATCAGAACATGATATAAAGGCAGACACCTTTACAAATATAAAAATTACTGGGGTTGGGGATTTAGCTCAGTGGTAGAGCGCTTGCTTAGCAAGCACAAGGCCCTGGGTTCGGTCCCCAGCTCCTCCGAAAAAAAGAAAAAAAATTACTGAGTTAGATGGGAAGTTTTTGTCTCCCTAAGTCCTTCTGCTAAAATCCAGGTCCCAGTGTGGAGGTGTCTGAGTTGTCTCTGGGAAATAAAGAGGTTATGAAGGTGGAGTGCCCAGGAAGGGGCTATTAATGCTATAAAAAGATTCAAAAAGAAGGATTTGTACAAACCAGAAAGCAAGCTTCACTGGACACCGAGTCTGCACCAGCCTCTACCATGGGCTCTTTAGTCTCCAGAACCAGAACACTTAACTCGCAGTCTGGCTTTCTTGTTGTTTGTTTGACAGTTTCATAATTCTTATAACATGTTTGGATCAAACCCACCCCTCAAAATCCTGGTCCTCCAATTAAGCCCCTAGCTGCTCTGCCCTCCCAACGTTTCCCTCCCAATAATATAACAATTATTTTACATATTACAAAAAATGTATTATATTTTATATATATATCTGAAATATATATGTCAAACTCATTGGGTCAACTTAGGCCCTGCCTGTGTGTGCACAGGTGCAGGACCATCTACTGGGGCATGGGTAGACTGTCAGGGACTGTCCCCTGGAAGAGAATGGATCTTCCTTCCCTCAGAGCCATCAGTTGCCAATAGCTTCTTAGTTAGGGATGGACTTCCCCTCCCCCATCCATGCAGAACTTTGGGCTGACTTGATTGATAGACTTCTTATGTAAGTCTTATGCATGCAATTATGTCCCTTGGCTGATTTCCCCCCTTTTAACGTATAGAAATTCTGTACTGAGTCAAATTTCCCCTGATTAAAGAATTGATTAGCTACAGTGGCACATTTGCCATTTAGTGTGTGTTTCAGTGGCTTCTGACAGCTGCCTGCCACATTGTAACCACACACAAAGGTCATATTTCCATCGCTAAACCACCCGAGAGCCAAATGCTACCCTAACTTGACAACCATTGACTTGCTTTACATCCCTAGAATTTGGCCTTTTCCAAAACATGATGGAAAGAGACCCTTAAGTAGCTAATATTTTGATTCCAATTTCTTTCCGTTCATGGTCCATACATCCGTTCTCCATATATCTTTTACAAATGCTTTGTTTTACATGGAAGAATGCTTCGCCTGCGTGTATGTCTATGTGCTACGTGTGCTTAGTGAAAATGGAGGGCAGAAGAGGGCGTGGTCTGGGCTGGAGTTACAGACAACTGTGAGCCACCATTATTAGGTGCTGGAAATCACCCTCTGCTTCTCCTAACTACGGAGCCATCTCTTCAGCCCCCGTTCTCCAAATATCTGAGTTAAATTTTTGGACACCTATTTTTTTCTCTGTTGTACCACAGGTGATGGTGATAAACAAACTAGTCAAGGATGGAGTCTCTAAGGTCTTTCTTTCACTCAGAGGTGATGATGATGATGACGACGACAATGACAATGATGATGGTGATGATGATGATTGTGGTTCATTGAAATATAAGCAAAACCCAAAATTCGGAAGAGCACAGAACACTGGCTCTCTCTTAATCTCCTCCCCATCCGCCCCACACATAGGTACAGCAAAGTTTTTACCTGGTGCACGCCAGTGGCGAGTGTGAGGATGCTATTCGCAACCACTTGCTTCATTATTAAGGAATTTTAAAATAATCTCTATTTTATCTAGTGTGTGATACATGTGTGAGTGTGGGTGCATGCATGCCACAGAGCATGTGTGAAGTCAGAGGATGCTTGTAGGAGCTGGTCTTTCCTTCCAGCCACCGTGGGATCCTAGGTTGGAGTTCAGTCCTCGGTGTTTTTACTTTCTGAGCCATCTGCACCTTACTTTTTGGACCAGCTCTCTCTCTCTCTCTCTCTCTCTCTCTCTCTCTCTCTCTCTCTCTCTCTCCCTAGAGCTTGCCATTTCCGCTAGACTGGCCGTCGCGCCTCTGAGAAATGATCGCCTCTGACTCTCCCCGACCCAAGCGCTAATCCTGGAGCCATAATGCAGGGACCAGACTCGCTTTTTATGTGGGAACTTTGGATCTGAACTCCTGTCCTCATGAGGCAGGTACTTTCACATCGAACAAACCCAGAATACTGTTCTCTGAGAAGAAAAACATTAATGTGTATCCCCTTTTTGAGAACTAAAAGTAGAAACATCACTATGTGCCCCAGACCCCAGTGTAGTTCATTTCACAGGAACGCTTGCTTTCTGTATTGACCCATCCCACAAGCCTGCGCCTCCTCCGACTTCAGTCTGCAAGCAGGCACGATTTGACTGACACGCTCACGCTGACTCCATACATGCTTCCTGGCAACAGACCGAACTGAGACCTGCTGGGGAGAATCCGTGGACAGTAGGTACTCAGGATGCCTGAGGAGCAGGAGGAAATGTATCAAAATCTTTCCATCTTTTTTCATCATGGAAAGTCAGAGACTTCAAATCTGGCCTCCCCAGCTCTTATTGCAGTCTTAAAAGAGGGCAAATAGATTAAAAAAGAACAAAACAAAAACAAGCAAGCAAACAAGTAAACAAAAACAGGGACGTGCAGACCTGTGATTTTTTTTTCTCCCAGTGCAAGTGGAAATGGAAACCCTAGACAGGATTAAAGTGCTGGATGAAGTGGGATCTGGAGGTATTAAAGCTACAAAGGGTTTCATTGGTTTACTAGCATTATTTTTCTTTAAAAAAATCCTATCGTTTTATTTCTTTTGCTTATGTACTTCTGCAGAGTGCATATGTGGGGGTCAGAGGACACCTTGTGGGAACTATTTCCCTGTAAGTTCTGGAGATCAGAACTCAGGTCCTCAGGCTTAGCAGCAAGCTCCCTTGCCTGCAAAGCCATCTCACAGGTACAGAAGTGATTTTCTGAGCCACAGTTCTAAACTTCATGCCTCTCTAGATCTCCCTTTGGCCTTTGCATGCTCTCCCGCTAGCATGACTTTGAGTTATCTTCAGCATAATTCTGTCGGCAAGGCAGAACCCATCAGATGGTCGGGCTTGTCTTTTAGTATTTTTGGTTGCTGACTAGGCATGGACATAGGTGCAAAGGCATGAGGGGAAGTGAACCAACCAGCTACAGTCTTACAGGATTTACATGTTAGGGATTTTGGAATAGCTTATAAATTGATTTTAACCCACTAGACTTCTATGCCACAGCTCTTTGTCCTCATAATACGCATCTTTTGGAATCATTCTTCATTTTGTTTTAATAACTAGGGGAACATATAAGAAGTGCCCAGGGCCAGTGAGACCGTTCAGCGAGTAAAACAACTTGTACTCAAGACTGATGATCTGAGTTCCAAACCCAGGAGCCCACAGTAGGTGGAAGAAGAGAACTCACATGCATGACTGCCACACATGCAGGGTAAGGCTCCAGCCCTAGTTGTTGTAGGGTTTTCTCCTGTCATCTTGTGGGGAGGTTTCAACGGTAGACCTTCATACATGATTGCCATCTAACTCAGTCCTCACATTTTCCCACCCAGGAGCCAGGATCTACCTGCTTAGCCAACTTAATCAATCAAGCAGATGGTGTCTTCAGTGCTCTCTATGTCTAGACACTGCTCCAGGTACAAACAGTAACAGAACAGCTTACTCCTTTAGTGGAAGCAAGTGATGACTGACTACTATAGTCAGCAGACAAGCAAGCTACTCTCTTGAATTTTTTTTTTTACCAGATCCAGAGTCCCGCATGCAAAGTTCCTCCTCTCGTCTCTCTGACTTGGGAATTTCGCTTGTTGATTACAGCCTGATATAGGGGCATGCAATATGTTCTTCGATAGTGCACTAAAGGGGCCAAGGGATGTCTTAGGGGGAAAGGTGCTTGCTGCCAAGCATAGCCTGTGTGGGACCCACACAGTGTTGGGAGACAATGGGCTTTAGCAAATTGAGCTCTGACCTCCACGTGCACACTGTGGCATGTGGACCTCCATAATAAATGAATAAACGTGCAGGACAGTGGTAGCACACGCCTTTAACCCCAGCACTTGGGGAGACAGGGGCAGGCAGATCTCCAGGAGTTAGAAGCCAGAATGGTCTACAGAGTTCCAGGACAGCCAAGACTAAAACAGAGAACCCTATCTTGAAAAAAAAAAAAAGACAAGACAGACAAAGCAAGCAAACAAACCACAAGAACCAAAAAGGAAAAGAAAGAAAAAAAGAATAAGCGTGATTTAAAAATGAAAGGTAACGTTGGAGTAAATAAAGCACGTATGGTGGAGTCGTTTCCACTGCCTGTCGATCTTACCGACGATAAACCGCCCATACACTCTCAGCCCTTTACTCCCGATGCCTGCTTTCTGTAGTCTGACTGGTCAAGTACACCAGTAACAACTCATTGCTCTGAATGGAAAGTGATTGCTAAGGACCCGTGTGGGGTAGAGCCAAAGTCAGACTTGGTACAGGAAGTGACCTCACACAGTATGCTCCGCTTTCATCCTTACTAGGGCTTAGCTTCTTCCTTTGTAGGAAGTGTCAAAGTAATTGCACACTGTTTCTTACCGGTATCCAACAGTAGTTACAATGTTATAACACCGGAAAGGATCTTAGACCCATCTACTTGTATATAACTAATATCACCTTTTGACATATTGTTTCTCCAACTTAAAAGACATCCAATCCTACCATGTATCTTGATTTGACAGTAAAAATTGCCATGAATATTTCAGGTAGAAGAATATTAGCAAGCTAAATAGGTTGAAAACTGAGCTTGCATTTGGCACTTATTAGAATCATGCTTTCTGACAAGGGTCTAATGAAAGTAAAAATAGCTATAACCGAGTCATTTACACCACGCTGACGCTGATTCGGATTGGAGTTGAAAGTAATCACAATGTTTATGTCAGTCATTAACCTGCTTTCTTTTTCGGTCAGAAACAAACCAAGGGAAAGACTACTCAGCTAGCTGTCCCGCCATTGGGCACTGCACAGTATTTCATAAGGCTGGACAAGGACAGTGTCTGTGGCATGTCAAGAAGAAACATAAATTTGTATCACATTCAGTCTGCACATAGTGGGCAATCAGTAAGAGTTCTTATGGGAGATACAGACCACCTGAGTGGATTAAAAAGCATGATACAATTCAGAGAGTAAAGGCTTGCTGTACAAGAGCAGGGATACAAGTTCAAATCCCTGGAACCCACTTAAAGCTGTGGGGTGTGCTTTTATAATGCTGGAGCTGAGAAAGGAGGAGGAGACAGAAAACTACCTCCCCAAATCTTGATCTAGCTAGTCCGGAATATGTTAGAGCTGCGGGGGGGTGGCGAGGAAGAGAGGGGAGGGAGGAAGGGAAAGAGGGAGAGGATGGATGGAGGGAGAGAAAGGGGAGGGAGGGAGGGAGAGAGAGAGAGAGGAGGGAGGGAGTGAAAGAGGGAGAGAGTGGAGGGAGGGAGAGAAAGGGGAGGGAGGGAGGGAGGGAGGGAGAGAAAGGGGAGGGAGGGAGGGAGGGAGAGAAAGAGAGAAAGAGAGAGAGAGAGAGAGAGAGAGAGAGAGAGAGAGAGAGAGAGAGAGAGAGCAAACCAGAAGTGCAGGACCAACAGGGAAGGCTGGATTCTGACCTCCACACATTGGCATGCACCTACTCACGCGCGCACGCGCGCGCAGACACACACACACACACACACACACACACACACACAAATCATACACACATGTCATACACACATTATATACATATACATCATACACACATACGCACACATCATACTTACAGAGAGATGTTTTAAAACTCCAACTATTTATTATCAGAAACAAATTTTATTGACAAAGGCACACACAGACTTTCAGTAACGGGATGAAATATGTTGTATCAGTAGAGCAGAAACTGAAAACAAGCAGGGGTAGCCATACTCATTCCCTGAACAGTACGCTCTAGGGCAGAATTAGTCACTGCATGGCCTTCCTGTGGGTCCTGAGCAACTGGAGCAGGGACTATCGCAAAAGCTGTTGCCTGTCTGTGGGATGTGTTCTTGTAGCTGGGTTACCTTGTCTGGCCTCAGTGGGAGAGGAAGGGCCTAGCCTCACAGAGACTTGAAGTGCCAGAATTGGGAGGATACCCAGGGGGCCCCCACCTGCTCAGAGAAGGGGAAGAGGATGGGGAAAGGATTGTGGGAGGGGGTGACTGGGAGAGGGGCTGTGAGTGGGATGTAAAGTGAGTGAGTAAAAAGATAAAATAAAAAATGAAAAAGAGTCAGGGAGTGGGGAGAAAACTACAGACCAATTTCATGTCGTCATGAAAATGGATGGAACTGGAAATCACCACATTAAGTTAACTAAGCCAAGCTCAGGGGGAAAAAGAATGTTTTCTCTTATACATTAAGTCTAGATTAAAGGAAAAAGTCATTGATGTAGAAGGTGACTTACTTGGGGGGTCAAATGAGGGGTTGGGTGGGTGGATATAATTGGAGTCCGTTGTATATGGGTATATAAATGTCACCTTGAAGCCATTATTTTGGAGAAATAACGTATATTAATAAAAAAGAATCTTGCAGGGGCCCATAGAGATGGCTCAGGTGGCTTGTGAGGACCTGAGCTCTGTTCCTGGAACTCACGTGGAGGCTCGCTGCTATCTGTTACATCAGTTTCAGGGACCCAATATCCTTCCCTTGTTATCCACGGGATGAATACATGTGCTGCACATCCATCCATGCATGCAAAACACACACATAAAATAAAGCAAACGTGCCATAGAAAAGGATTTCCCAATGAAAAGAAAATTCAGTATATTTACTTTCTTTCCAATTGGCCCCGATTTTCCAAGGTGCTATTTAAGATGGTGGAACCCCTTGGGGACGCTCTAGATGTTGGTGGTGACCAGAATAGAAAATAAGGAACTGTATCCAATTATCAATCTTCAAACTTAAAAATTACTATACTTTTTTTTTTTAATCCATTAGGCTGATGAAAAGGAAATGGTCTCTCCAAGAACCGTGGCGCTTTGTTCTAGAAAGGGCTTTCGTTGAGTAATTGTGCATGTTTGTGTGCACGTCCACAGAGATGTGTTTATAGTGAACATGTATGTGTGATGTGAGCGTGGAGATCGGGGTCAAGGGAGGGTGTATTCCTCAATTGCTCGCCGCCATCTTTGCTTACATTAGGGTCTCTCGTTGAGTATAGCGGTCACTGACTCTGCTAGGCTGGTTTGCCCAGCAAACACGAGGGATTCTCCTGTCTGTGCCTCTGCAGGGCTGGGATTACAAGCATGGGCCACCATGCTTGGCTTTTAACTGGGTACTGGGTATCAGACTTGGGTCCTCATGTTCATGGCAAGGCCTTTATCAACTGAGCCATCTTCCCAGCCCCTGAATTTATGAAATGCCGATGTATCAGACAGCATGAAGATGTCAGGGTCAGGACAGGGTTTCTCCCTGCCCAGATACTGGCCTAGTGTCTTTCAGGATTAGATGTTAGTTAGTCAGTTACCAAAGCTGTGACAGAGCCCCAGGTCGAGTAGAGGAAAAAAAAATCTTACTGTGAAGTTAGTTTTTAAAAGTTAACAATTTCCTGGGCCTTTCTGATGTCACACCCGTTGCAACGTCTCACGGGACTTTGCAGTTTTTAAGAAATAAGTCATTTTTGCATGCCTAACGGCTGAGATGGACCCTGTGACTTCTTTGAGGGAGCTTGAACAACTCAGCCATGTCCGTTGTCAGCCTTTGAGCTGCCTGTCTGCTGGATCACCAAGGCCAGCTTAGCCTGTTGGAAGGAGAGAGACTCTGGGGCACAGAGGAGCCACTCAGGTTTCTAGTGGACCCAGGAGCTGATCAAGGAAGCACGGGAGAGGCTGACTTCCTAGCCCAGAGCCATCCAGATTTGTTGGCCCACAGAATTGCAATGTAAAGAAACGGTTTTGCTTTAAGTTGCCAAATTTTAAGGTTTACAGTAAAAGCAAATGTGACACAGTTTGTCCATTTTAAGGTCTCTTACATCGTCTATGGTCTTACCCAATCACCAAAAAGCAGAAAAATCTCTGAATAATAAAAGATACAAAATTGAAAAACAAAGAATTGACCTTCTCTGTCTCTCTGTTTCTGTCTGTCTGTCTGTCTGTCTGTCTGTGTCTCTATCTCTGTGTTTCTGTTTCTCTCCAATGCACCCCGAGCGCGCGCGTGTGCGTGTGCGTGTGCGTGTGCGTGTCTGTGTGTGTGTGTGTGTGTGTGTGCTTGCCAATGCAGAGGCCGGAACAGGACACCATTGGCCTTTATCATTCTCTGTTTTGCTGTCTTAAGATCAGGTCTCTCCCTAACTGGAAGCTTGTTGCCCTGTGGCTAGGCTGGCTGGACAGAGAACGCTTAAGATCTACCAGTCTCCTTGATGCCCTGCTGACCTTACAAGCACATGCGGCCATGCGAGCTTTTTCAAGTTAAAAACATTATTTGTGTGCACGTGTGCCCTGCAGGCATGTGGACATCAGAGGACAACTTCATGGAGTTGGTTCTCTCCTTCAATCTTTATGTGGTTTCCAGCGGTTAAACTTAGGGTGTCACAGGTACACAGTAGGCCCTTTAGCTGTTGACAATCCGCCTGGCAGACCTGTCTGCCTGACTTTTTATGTGGGTACTGGGGATTCAAACCGGGGTACTCAGGCTTGCAGGACAGTTCTTTGCCCCTGAACCAGCTCCCAGCTCTGTGTGGAAGGGCACACATCCTGGGCTTTTCCTGCTGCAGCGTCTACTCCAAGTCTGAGCATGTTCTGATGGCCGCTGTGGCCCTCGGCCAGAGGGAGGGAAATCTCGCCACTGTTGTCAGAGTGGATAAGCAGTGGGACCCCGTGACAGGAGTTTGTGGGCCGCTGAGGCTTCCGACCTGGCACGCAGATGAGTGTAGCAAAGCCCGTGCTCCTCTGTGAATCGTACACTCCCCGCCCCTGATGGGAGGGCCACTGAACGATGAGCTAAGAGTGGTGGGTTCTCCTTTGTTTTTGAAGCACACACACTTGCGCAAGCATGGGTCACTCACTTAAAGGGTGTGGCAGCTTAAATGGTAGGATTGGTATTACCAAGGTAAATGAAGAATTATTACAGTGAATTTGGTTCCCATAATTTCTTTTTTTAAAAAGATTTATTCATTTATTATATATAAGCACACTGTAGCTGTCTTCAGACACACCAGAAGAGGGCGTCAGATCTCTTTACAGATGGTTGCGAGCCACCATGTGGTTGCTGGGAATTGAACTCAGGACCTCTGGAAGAGCAGTCGGTGCTCTTAACTGCTGAACCATCTCTCCAGCCCCCATAATGTCTTATATTTTCCCTTTACCCTTAGTCATTATGTCATGCTTTTATTTCCACTGACAAAAATTTGCTGAGAACCTAATGTACACAGGGAAATATGGTGAGTATGGGTAGCTACTGATAGGAGACAGGACAGGACTGACTGATATAGGACGCTAGGTTATTAAACAGGGTGGGTGTGGGGCTCTGTGGGTACCCGGCTTTGGATGCCCTGAAGCTACACCTGTGATCTTGGCACTTGGGAGGTAGAGCCAGGAGCATTGGAAGTGAAGCTAGCCTGGGCTACATGAGAGCCCATCTCAAGGCAGATAAAACAGACGGCAGCAGCAATAGGCTCTGTAGAAAGAAGTCAAGAAGCCATGGAGAAGGGCTTCTGGAAGCTTCCATGAGATTTTTCAAAACTGGGAAAGGACGGGAGATTACACAATTAATGGCGTATGCTTCCGAGAATCTCTCCTGGGAGGAGGGAGAGTCTCAGAGGGGACCCGCTAACTTGACCCGCTACCATGTGCATTGGCTTCCAGACTTGGCAGAAGTCCCCGTGTCACAGCTTTGCTTAGCACTGGGGCGGCATGGTCTCTAAGCAAGCAAAACATCCAACTGATCAAAATACAGAAGGGAGGTGTGCCTGCCGTTTATCCTCCATTAGAGTCTTAGCAGAACAGCAGAGGAATCCATCACACACATTTTATTTGGTGGAGACTCCAAATGATTCTTTTGTCTCCTCTTTCCCTCAAAGCCGACTCAGAGCAGATGCCCATTGGCTGATGAGTCCCGATCATCCTTTTTCCTAGCTGCGAAAGAAACGCCGGATCATTTGGTGAAAATGAGGATTCCAGGAAAGCACAGACATGGATGGGAATTAAGTAGTCAGCCTTCCAGATTTGGACCCAAATCTCCACCACGGTATTAACATTAGCATTGATGATAGAGTTCACAGTTTTCAGATAGTCTTTTTAAATTTAATTTTTATTTCATTTGCGTGCGTGTGTATGTATGCATATGTTATATGTGCCTTCATGTAAGAGCGAACACACGTGTGCATGAGTGGAATCCAAAGGAGAACACTGTTCAATCTCTCTTCGCTCTATTCCCTTGAGGCAGGGTCTCTCTGAACCCAGAGCTAGGGTGGCAAGCCCCAGTCATCCTCCTGTGTCTGTACCATACAGTGCCAAGGTTCTGGGCACACAGGCAGCCATTCCTGGTTTTTTACATGAATGCTTGGGACTTGAACTCACAACCTTATGCTCAAGTAGAACATCTCACCAGCCCTCACACATTCCTTTTTTGTATTTTAAAAGTGAAAGGGTTCCTGGAGCTGAGCACAGAGCTCGTGTTCTCTAATGGTGGCACAGCCATGGAGTAATAGATCAGCAACAGCACCAGGTGGGCTGGCCGCACACATCAGCCAATTGTCCAACGATTTAGTTTAAACCTCCATTTGTTGGGGGTCCACAGACCACCTCCTTAACAGCCTTCCTCGTTGGTTTTTGATTACCATATTCCAAATGCAGAAGAGCAGTGCAAACTACATCCAACTGGCTCATCTTTTTAGTTTTTAATCAGGCACTCAGGGTGTGTACTGTGGGATTCAGGAATAGGCCTTAGCCGGTTCCAAACTACTGAGTCACCAACGGTCAACCTTAAAGACATCCTGAAACGCAGGCTGTTAACCCAACAGAGGGAAGAGATTTCTGTTAACAATAGTCTCCTGCCCCAAGGCTGCCTGACAAGCCAAGGGTGAAAATTGCTTCTTGGTAACATTCGGGTTTCCAAGGGGTGCAGATGAGGATGCTACCACACAGAACGGCCTGAGGACCTCAGCGGGGGTGGGGTTAGGGAGCTTATCTGCATCAAGAGTCTCCAGCCTTAGTTCTGTTTCCACCCGAGGTAAGATCACTATTAAGGGCGTTGCGCATTGTGAGACGGTACCGGCGCCTCTCGTCTCTAAGTTCCAGGTGCCTTTTGCAT
Organism: Rattus norvegicus; assembly: GCF_021556685.1. NCBI lineage: Eukaryota > Metazoa > Chordata > Mammalia > Rodentia > Muridae > Rattus > Rattus norvegicus. The sequence goes on along the minus strand of NC_141541.1, from coordinate 125,872,870 downwards.
TCCGTGGCTTGCCTCCAGCGCTTTAATAGGTATCTCCAGGTGTTGGCCGGGAATCACATTCCCACTCCAGAGGGGATCAAGAGAGATGTCCGAGATTAGCTGTTTGCTGGGCTAAACATTTCTGGGACTGGAGATGTGGCTTGGTTGACAGGCCACTTGCCCACCATACATGAAGCGCTGGGTTCACTCCTCAGTCCCTACATAAAGCGGATATGATCCCAGGCACTCACGTAAAGTGGAGGCAGAGCAACCAGAAGGCTCAAGGTCATACCTGGTGACATATTAAATTTGAGGCCCTTCCATCTCAGAGACAAAACAGGGAACAAACAAAAAGGATCTGGTAGCAGGGAGATAGCTCACTTACAAGCAACTACCATTACAAACCCGCATTTGTCGGACCTAAAGTAAATGCTTCTGTTAGGAAGAGCTGGGCCCTTAGACTGCTTTGAACTTGAGTCTCCAGGGGCTATCGCTCTTCCTAACCCTTATTCCCTCCAGCCTGTGAAAGAATGCCCAGTTCCATGCTTCCCAGGCCTCTCTGAACATGTATTCAGAGAGACCTTCAGAGAGCTCAGCAGGACACACATGGGAGCCCCCACACGGTTGAGCACAGAACCAATGGCTACATATTTTAAGATTTCCTCTGGTTATGCCGCTGCTGTGGGCTCACCTAGGATATTGGCTATGACATTAAGCACATGGCCACTCTTGAGCTGTCTGATTCTCTCTAGACGATATCCAATCATTTCAACGCAATCTTACCCAGTCCCTATGAGTTATACTTTCTCTTCGGAGAGGCAGAAACTGGCTCAGAAACTTGAGTAACACACCCCAGTGTGTGCACGTGGCCCCAGGCTCCCCACAAAGGCTGTTGGAGCGCCTTACCATCTTACTGTCTTCTCACTCTATTAATTTTTGACCTCCACGGACTTGGAAACAGAGAGTAATGGAGACACACACAAGGAGCAGGCTTTTCTGGAAACAGCTGGCATTTCTGTACGTCTCCAGAGTCCAGGTTTATCTCTCCAGAAGTAGATGGACACAGCATTTAGGCGTCAAGTTAATCTTGTCTCATCTCAGAGTCTTGCAGGGCCCTAAACAGGGAACGGAGGCTACAGGACCACCTGATGGAGAGTTTCATAAAACGATATATGTTTTTTTTACCGTGCTGCAAAGAACATTTTTCCTCCTTAAATATGCAAAGCCGCCACGGCAAGTATCACGAACTCATTCTGGTAATGCAGCCGGGTGACACTTAATTATCAGCTCCACCAGCAAATTAGGTGAGAAAATTACTTGTCTTTTTATATTTATTTTAAAAGAATTCAAAGAAGATAACGATTTAACCACCACGGCATATTACACCCTAGCTTCTCTCTTTCATCCACATCTGTCGTCGCCCCCTGAACCCCAGTGTGCATACTGGGCTTCTCTTCATTGCTTTGTGTGGGGGTCCAGTACAGGAATTTGAGTCTTCCTGGAGGAATTCATGGGCCCACAGGAAGCTGAGGTGAAGAATTCAGGTTAAGTAACCAGGCCGAAGGTGCGGTCCAGAGTGTCCCCACCCCAGTGGATCTGCTTATAGCACACAGGACAGATGTCCTGGTGACTTGGACTCACTTCTTCAGACTGCTGGGCAGAAAGGAAGCCTCAAAGGCCACATGAACAGTCAAGGCCAAACCAGAGCCCCAAAACCCAGTTCCACACAATCTCTCCGGTGAGGTGCTCTGAGGTCTTGCCACTTTGGTAAGCTCACAGAACGAACTTGTCCTAGAGAGAAAGGAAGGGCAAAGAGCCCGTGCTTCCCTGGAGGTTGGATACCCTTCACTTTTTCCATCCTGAAAGTGTCTATCTAAGATGCTTCTGGAAGGAAAACCAGGCCTTGGGAGACTCTCTAGGGGCGATAATGCTTCCGTACAGCCAGGAACAACTACCCAGCATGGCTTAGTGTCCACATTGTGAAACCTCAGCATGGTAATTAGAGGAGGGAAGGAATGTGCCTGGGGTCCTTCAGGCTCCTGGAGGATAGCAGACATCCCCTGCACGTCCTTACCGCCTTATCTCAATCTGTACCCTCAGCAACACTGGCTCCAGTCCCCAGACCAGAACAACCTATTTCCCAGAGTTCATCCAGAGTGATGATCTTAAAATCAACTGAGTTATGTGACAAGACAGGGAGACCGAGGGGCCTGCAGGAGGCAGAGCGTACACCCAAAGTCTAGTTTCTTAAAAAAAAAAGAGATCCAAATTTTCTCTTGAGACAGGGTGTCTATCTGTCTGTGGACTAGCTGTGTAGACCTAGCCGTGTAGACTGCGCCCAGAATCACAGAGAACTGCACATCTGGGTCATTCTGCCCTACTCAAGAATCTGGATGCTTGGGGTTGGGGATTTAGCTCAGTGGTAGGCCCTGGGTTCGGTTCTCAGCTCCGGAAAAAAAAAGAATTTGGATGCTTTTCTTGATTAAAAAATTCCACTGAGTTGTTGGTCCTGCTGTCTTGCCAGGACTGGGTGAACACTCTACCACTGAACTACATTTCTAGTCAGTTCAGATTTCCAATTCTCTCTCTCTCTCTCTCTCTCTCTCTCTCTCTCTCTCTCTCTCTCTCTCTCTCTCTCTCTGTGTGTGTGTGTGTGTGTGTGCGTGTGTGCGCATGTGTGCCGATGCCTATGGGGGCCAGGCAGTTCCCTACAGCTTGGTTTGTAGTCAGTTTTGAGCCGTCCAGTGGAAGTGCTAGGAACCGAACTTGGGCTCTCTATAATTATTGAGTAGCAAAGGCTCCTAGCTGCTAAGCCATCTAAATAATTTAAGTTTAATACATCTGCAGGTCAGAGAGGCCAACGACAGGCCCCCACTTTGTTACCCCACTTCTAGATCAACACCAAAGCTGTCAGCAGAGTCTCCCAGAGAAGGCATTGTGTCTCAACTAGCCAGGGACTCATAGTCTTGGACATTCTTTAAAGTATTATTTTTTTAAAAAGAATTATTTATTTCATGAATATGAGTACGCCATAACTGCCTTCAGACACCAGAAGAGGGTCTCGGATCCCATTACAGACGGTTGTGAGCCATGACGTAGTTGCTAGGAATTGAACTCAGACCTCTGGAAGAGCAGTGAGTGTTCTTAACTGCTGAGCCATCTCTCCAGCCCCTGTCCTTGGCATTTTAAGCCCCAGTGTCTTGGTTATTGCCAACTCAAAGTTCGTTACACCCAATGGCATTTATAACCTCCCCATGTACTGGGATTGGGACATGGATGCCCACGCTGCAGGATGAGAAAGACTCCCTTCCTTCCTCATAAAGCCCGGTTCTAGGAAAGTTCATGAGCAGCTTGCAATGAACGCTCTTGGGAGTCATAGAAGCGTCTCTCTGAGATCAGCAATGTTCACCATCATCACCCAGTCCAGGATAACCCAGACTGGACAGAAGAAGTCTTTTCCCCCAAGGTGACACCATTAGAAGGACATAGAAGAAGTTAAATTGGTGTCTTCTGACATTAGAAAGCACATTTTATTTCCTCCCCTCCTCGCCTTCCTTTCCCTCCTGCACTAACTGGAGTCTGTGGCTGTTCAGTCTCGAAACACTGAGACAGGCAGGGAAGTCTGCACTTAACACGCGTTAACAGTTTCTCCAGCTTTTCCTGGTAGGCCCCACAGTGACAGAGGTGCCACAGCATAGCTCTCAAAAATGCGAAGACGGTGATAATCATTTTCCAGGGAATAAATGGTAAGGAAGGGGCAGCATCGCCAGCACCACGTTAGGGAGCAGAATGAGAACTAGTTTGGTTAAGGAGAGCCTCGGGGTCAGCAGACTGGGAGTTTGCGGGCTAATGACTCAGAAAATCTCGGTGGCAGAAGCCTGGAATCCTAGAAATGGGGTGTCGAAGAGATGCTCACCTTGCAAGGGCTTGAGTTTGATTCCCCAGAAACCATGTTTAAAAAAAAAAGCTGAGCGTAATGGTACATCATTGTAATCCCAGCACTCGAGTGGAGCAGAGACAAGGTTCGTGTACCTACACACACAAGCCCACTACACACACATACACACACACGCACACAAACGAATACATATATGTATACACACACCTATACACATGCATGCACACACACATATACATGCATACACACATGCATACAAATGCATACATATGCACACACATGCATTCGTACATGTATGCACACAAATGTACACATACACACATGTACACACCTACACACATGCAACATACACGCACAACTCACACACATGCATACACACATACACACACTCACATTCATACACATATGTATGCACACAAATGCATGCATACACACATGTACATACCTACACACATGCACACACATGCACAACTCACACACATGCATGCACACATACACACACTCACATTCATATACATGCACATGCGTGCACACACATACACACATGCACACACAGATGCACACATGCACACACACAAATGCACATAGAGAAATGAGTTGATCCTGAAAACATGTCTGTTCTTCAAGATGCATGAAAACCTACTATCTGACTGGATTCTGTTTTACTTGGGGTAAAATAGGCCTGGACAATCTGTCTGTTAACACTCTAGTTTCCTGTGTAGCCCTCAGGTCCTGACCATCCATCTCCAGCCCTTTCTTATAGTGCACGGTCCAATTTCTTTCTAGAATTTACCTGACTCCTGTGTAAGCATCAAACCTTTGACATTTGTCATAAAAGGTCCCAACTCCTCACCTGACAATCAGGTGCCCTCAGGGTGTGTTGAGGACACTGTTTTTGCCCTGTCTCTTTAGTAACCCTTCCTTCACCTCAGTGTCTCAGGAGGTGTCACCTCCATGTCATATTCCATAAATGCTGGTCTGGGACAGTAGGAACCCATAATAGGTTTATTTATATTTTAACTAAGTCTTCATCAAGTTCATCAAGTTATAGTATTTTTTTATTCAGGTTATAACTCTTGGACAAAGCTGTTAGTACCTTTTCCCACTCCTTTTCCTTCTAGGTATGTGTTTGAGGTGTGTGTGTGTGTGTGTGTGTGTGTGTGTGTGTGTGTGTGTATGTGTGTGTGTGTGTGTGTGTGTGTGTGCTCACGTGTACACACAGAGGCCAGCAGAAGGAGGATACTTGAGAATCCTCTATCACTCTCTACCTTTGAAGCTGGCCTTGGGGACAGGAAGCCCCAGAGATCCTCTCTGTGGCCCCTTCCCAGTACTGGAGTCTCTGGCTTGACTCTTTACATCAGTTCCTGGGATTTGAACTCAGGTCCTCAAGCTTGCACAACAAGTTCTTTCCTTACTAAGTCATCTCCCAGACCCTCGGATAGCTCTGAATTCCACCATTTCTTCTTGCCACGACTTGGCAAATAAACAAGCTATCTCTTGGCAAACAGAATACGTGAGGATGTTCTTGTCGGGTCATTTTTGAGGTGGGAGTGTGGCCTGTGGGCGTCTCTGGTGTGTGGCTGTCTCAGAACAGAGACCTGGAGGAAGCCCAAGTGATGGAGTGATGGAATTCTGTTCATCAGCTGTGTCAACACGGGGTCTTGGTGATGCTGGGGAAATGTCAGCCCAATGTTCTGAATAAAATAATGACTCGGGATGTAAAATTACTAAGTGTAAAATTTCTGTGCACGGTACTGCAAGGAAGGTGAGTGAGGTTCTGAAGAAGGAAATCACAAACAATAGGACCTTGTGGAAAAGTCTAAGACAGAGATTATTTATCCTGGAAAGGACCAGGCTCTCTGCTTAAGGATGTAATAATAAAAGCTTCAGAAATCTGATCAGTGATCCAGGTAGGAGAGGTTGAAATCTACCCCCTTTCCTATGTCGATATCTAGAGGTTTTGTCTATGACGGAACTCGTTTTAAATTTAAATCCACCAGTTAATATTAAGACATCATAGTAAGAAAACACACTTGCTGGATAGTGTGCTGGGAATAAATGACTGTTGGACACTCAGCTGTACTCGGAACACGTACACCTCACCTCACCCCCACCCCGAGGCTCAGGGGACATCACAGAACAGGGGAGGAAAGAAGGTTCGATACTGAGGCTTGAAGGGACGCAGTGCGGTGGCTGAAATGCTGTCTTCCGGATGTAAGGACAATAGATTCAAGTATCATTGTTTTCTGAGACACTGTCTCTCAAGGAACCTAGAGTCCATCAAGGCCAGACTAGCAGGCCAGTGAGCCCCAAGAGGCCATCTGTCTCCGCCCTCCCTCTGTGTTGGGACTACAGGCAAGGCTCTTGCAAGGGCTTTTCTGTGAGTTCTGGGATCTGAACTCAGGTCCCCATGCTCACAGTGTACCCCAGGGAGCCTTACATGCTTACAATGTACCCCAGGGAGCCTTCTCCCAACCCCAGAGATGCCTCTCTTACTCTGCTGTTTCCAAGGCTAACAACACCACCGCTTCTCTTTCGAAGTGCTCATCCAACAATAGAGTGCACTGTGCAGATTGTAAGATAAAGTAAACCAATCCCACTTGATGATCAGCATCAGAACCTAAGTTCTGAATGGAACAGAGACAAAAAGAACCCATTAAACATGGCCTACAAATAGCATATCGGCAGAATGGCCCCATTCCCCAAGTTTGAAGCCTCAAATGCTCAGAAATCTGAAACTATTTTATTATTATTATTTAAAATTATTTACTTATTTTATATGGATGGATATTTTGCCCACATAGATGTTTGTGTACCTGTGCCCTCAGAGGCCAGAAAAGAGCATTGGATCTCCTGGAACTGAAATCACAGATGGTTGTGAGCAGCCACGTGGGTCCTAAGCATAGAACCTGGGTCCTCTAGAAGAGCAGCCTGTACTCTTAACCACTGAACCATCATTCCAGCCTCCACTAGTGTGTGTGCACACTCTTGTGTGTGTGTGTGTGTGTGTGTGTGTGTATGTGTGTTTCTTACAGAGCAATCTTAATGAGGTTGGTTTTCAATTCTAGAATCAGGTAGCAATCATTCCACCCATCAGATTAAGCTCAGTGAGTCAGGAGAGAAGCGCAGCCTGATGAAGAACTGGGAATCGGATCAGACCTTTTGACCTTCTGAAACATTTGAGTGACACTCATGCCACAAGAGGAATATGTCACACCGGACCTCCTGGGTTAAGTGTCAGTCAAAACCTAAGTATATGAAAAGTCTTGTATGTCTGCTGCAGGTTGTGTGCATACGGTATAAGTAAAATGTGAATGAATCTCATATTCCAACTGCCTCTAAGTCTCAAATGGCGATACGGCTCAGGGGTCAAGGGCCATTTGCTTCCAAGCTTGATGACTTGAGTTCAGTCCCCTGGATATGTGTGATGTAAGGAGAAAACTGACTCCTGCAAGTTGTCCTCTGTCTCCTCATGCATGCCATGGCATGGCATGTGCCCAACGGTACACATGTGTGCATACACACTTATTTCAAAGTCAATGTAAGATGTGTTTAAAAACTCACCTAGATGCAAACATTCCAAAATAATTTGAACAATTCAAAATCTGAGGCACATCTGGTCCCAGCTTTGAATACGCGGTGTTCAGTGTGTGTTATGATGTCCCGGCTTTTATCATTAGAAAGTTTTGGGGGTGAATTTCTTACTGAAAGTAACAGAGCGCCTTTTTATGCTACCACACACGTATGAATAGCTCAGGCACATACATGATTCAAGCCTCCTTTCAGAGATGACAATTCAAGGACACCTGACTAGGAAGGGCTAACACAGGGATTCAGGATCAGTCAGCCTGGCTCCAAAGTCCAAATTGAACCCAGGACAAAAGAATATTTGCATGTGTGCATTTCTCTACCCCTTCCTCTATCGCTAAAGGAGGTAAAGTCACCCTTAGCCCAGGCTGGGGTGTCCATCTTTCATGGCCCACAATTACCAGTTGCTGTTGACAAATACTATTAAACGTTTCAGCAGTTTAAACTTTCCTGGCGCCACACTTCACTTCTGAGTGTGCGTGTCTGAGTCCCAGTGGCTATTTCCTTCGTTCCTTCTGTAATAATAAAACCCAGACCGACATGGATTCTGATGGCCGAAGTCTTCAATAAAATCAAGTGCTCAGAATCCCCCGAAATAAGTCCCAAAGTTGGCAGCCGAGATGACTCGGTGGATAAAACCGTTGGCCGGATAAACCCAAAGCTCACATAGGGTTGGAAGGGGTAAAAAAAAAAAAACCCACTGCACAAAGTTGTCCTGTGACCTCCACGTGTGTGTTGTGTTCTCTCTCTCTCTCTCTCTCTCTCTCTCTCTCTCTCTCTCTCTCTCTCTCTCTCTCTCCTCTCTCCTAATAATAAAAAGTTTAAATATTTAAAGGGTAACAAAGTAAGAGATTTTTCTTGCTAAGTCACAGTAAGACCTTTTCCAGGTGTCTTTCACTGTCTGTCTTCTTGGGGTCCCTCCCATCTCTCTCGTTCTCACCCCATTCTTCTAAATCTTCCCCCAGGAAATGGTCTCGGCCTTTTCTGTGGAAACCAGTCTGTCAGTTTTGCTCTGCACGCTCACTTTCATGGCTCTGCCTCTCCTGGCACCTTGCACTGTGGCTACAAGCACCTCCTGGCATGGAGACAACTCTGGGAAGCACCTGACACCAGAACGGTGGTATGATGATGGCGTTTCCCCTTGCCAATCTGGGTCCTTTCAGAGGAATGTAGCAATTGTATGTATGTTCTAGGCATGGAGCTCGAAAATATTATATATACAGAAACAATCAAATCACTGTATTCCTATCCCTGGGGTAGGGGACAGGGTGAGAAAAGAGACTACTGTTAATTCAAGGCTAGCCTGGCATATATACCTACTGAGCTCCAGGATATGTTGGGCTAGAGTGAGACTCTGTCTCAGAAAAACAAAACAAAACAAAAATAAACTAATGTGAATGACAAATAAAATTAAAAATCTATTCAAAACTCATCCTGCCTAAATAATCGTTGGGCTGTGTATACTGCCTTACTCCTTCATTGTGCTTTCTGTTAAGATGAAAATAAAAATCTGCTGTCAACTCACAGTCGGCCCATTTCTCAGTGTTGGAGCTCTTGATACCCTGGGAGGACTGACAGGATCCCTCCTCATCCCTCACTCACGGCCATCAGTGCTGTGTTAAGGTGACCGGTGAACCCCGTTAGAGACACTGTGAGTGAGAAGGACACTCATGACTTCATAAACTTTTGTTTAGTGTTGATGTCCAGTCCACCTGGTGTGCCCCGGAATCAAGACTCACAAATCCACCCGCCCCTGGTTAGAGAGAAAGGTACCTGTAGGCTTGGCCTGCACGGATGATGGGGTCTGCAATCCCTGACTGCCCGAGGGCTGCAAGACCGAGTCAAGCATGTTCCCTGTGTGTGATGTGTCAGGGAGGATCCATCAACCCATTGTCCATGAAAACCACTTGGGCTTTGTTAGCAAATAACAGCCTGATTATGAATGGGCGAGCAGGGGTCCCGTTGAGTGGGGCTGCCTTGATACTGCATTTGATGAAGGAAGCTTCGGACATCCGTCATTAAGTAGATGATCCTGACCTCTGGTTAAAGGACGGGATGGGAGCCTGCCCACATATCAGAGACTCCAGGACGCTCCGCTCCTGATAAATGCAACATATTGATAGCTCAGGCTTATATACATGTGCATTAATATCCGTATGCTAATATTTAAATGTATTGTGCTCCAGGATGTTTCCTGAGCGGATATTTTAGTGCACAAACACAGCGCCCATCTCCAGTACACATATACACAGACACACAAACAGATATATACAGACATGCACACATGTACACAGATGCCATGTATACACACACACACACACACACACACACACACACACACACACACTATTATGTAAGTGTCTGACAGTATTTCCAGGTCAATTGTATGTTTTTTATAACAAAATTACAGTATCTACTTATTCAGCACATGACATTCAGGCCTGCGTCTGTCTATCTGGATGGATGTAATTCCCGAAAGTAGCCCGATTTCTAAAATGCTTTCTGGTGATGATTATTCGCCACTTGGCGGCCTCTGCAGAAGAGGGGGTTACATATTATCTGACCAAGCTGAGTTTGAAGAGTCCATAATAGCAATATTTAATCCTTATATTAGCAAAGAGATCCGAGCGTCCGATGTCTCATTCAGCTCACAGATCTCCTGGAGTGTCCCAGAGTGGCCTCACAGCAACACACCAAATCACATCCATGGCTGTCCCTCAGATTTGGCCTTCAGAGTTTTCCATCACTGGGGAAATGCTACCGCCTAACCAGCTAAGTAGCAAGAAAATAGGAATGCCTTCCCGATGTCCTCTTATCCTACTGTCGAGGTTGATTGATTCTCTGCCTACTTCTACGAGTCCCAGAACATTCCCTTTCTGTAGTCATCCTGGTCAAGAACCCCCTGACTCCCCGTCAGATCTGTCTGATTATTTCACTAATGCCCGCACCCCACTCTGTCTGGCTAAGCTTTTGGTGGGGCTCTAATGATCTTTTCTAGTGTGGCTTTAATTAGCTGTTTCGTGGGTGTTACTAATTATATGCGCTAATGAAGAGCTAGGCATATAGACACTGGACAAAACTCTAAAGAACCAAGCAGAGGAAAGGGACCACCGACACACAGCTGGGAAGGTTTAGTGGTCGTGGAGAAAAGGACATCAGGTTGGAAAACTTCATGAGGAAGCATGTCCAGCGCTGGAGGGTGGCAAATCCTTCTAATCCTTAGACACAGTCACAGACAGAGCTTGAAGCTTCCCAAGACTGCCTCCAAGTCGTTGCCTCTTTGTGGGTCAAAGTAGAGTCTTTCCTTCTTTTCCTCAAGAGAGGGAAGTGTGAAGAGACAAATGGTGATTGTTCTTGGTATCTTCATCCTTAAAAGGGAAGTAGGAAAACCCAGGGCAGGGAGGCTGGTCCTATCTACAATCATCTTCCTCTCTTTCCCCACCGTGGAATGCCAGGTCAAGTCTTAGTCTTGGATCATTGTTAGGACTCAGAACACTTCACCACGACAGCTGAAAGGCTGCCATAAGAGAAAAGGTTTAGTCTCTACAGCAGATCCCAAAGTGATGCTGCTCTCTAACCATCTGTCTTTAAAGTTTCTTCCACTAGAGGTTCCTGCCTTTGGTTGGAAGTCTGGGGCCATGAATTTGAGCTCTCAAATCACTGCCCTTTGAGTAACTGACAGGGACACAGAAGGCAACCTTGTAATACTACACCCACCCTCTTTGTCTTTGTCATTGGTGAAAATCAGGTTGGTGTTCTTTGAGATTTTTTTTTCTATTCCTACTAAAACGGGTGCTGCCTCCCAGCCCCCCTCCCTGAAAAAAATGTTCTGTTATGTAGGATTATACTGGGTCATTTTCGTGCAAATGTAGTGTGACATAAGCAGAGTCCCTTCTCCATGCAGCTGTTGCTTGTGGAAAGCTTCCTGATTGCAGACAATCAATAACACACATTACCTAATTGATTTGGGGGTTAGACGCTTGGAATCCCAGTCAACAAGCCTTGATTTTCTTTTTAAATACATACATACATACATACATACATACATACATACATACATACATACATACATACAGCCCCACCCCCACCCCCTTATGTGTGTCACTGCATGAGTGTGGAGGTTAGAGGTCAACTTTCAGGAGTCAGTTCTTTTCTTCCAGCTCAGTGACAGGACTCATGTCATGAGGCTTGGTGGCAAGCACTTTAGTTTACTGGGTCACCTCGAAGGCCCAAACCCCAATTATTTTGTGAAAGATGTTTTATTCTTGACTCTTTTATAAACAGTCTTGAAGGTAGCCAGTGAGGCTCTGAGATCCTTTAAGAGACCCCAGGGACTTAATTTCCTTCCCTAACTCCCTGTGTCCATTCCCACGAGGCGGCTACCAAGGCTGACAACAGCCAGCCTGCTGTCTGTCTGTCTGTCTGTCTGTGCCCATTTCAGCATGAAGAGACCCCTGTCCACAAGAATTCCCAATGACACCCAGACCTTAACTCTTAAGCTCCGTTGTGGGACATCTGGACTCAGGAAAGGCATTTGGCAGGCTTGGATCTACAAATAGCTCAGGGACCTAGGGATGCTTTCAGGGGCCCGCTTCTTTTCTCATGGAGACAAGGGGCTAAGTCTGTATGGCTAAACCCAGTGTGGAAGGGCCAGGAAGATGAATAAGACAATTGCCTGAATTGATTGGGCGTAATGTTGGGTGAGAATTAGGGAGGAAGCCAGACTGCTGACTGGAGGCCGCCCATCTCCATTTTAGAAGTCAGGAGCTGCGGGTGGGCCTTTTAAATGCTGAAGAAGGTCTGACCGCCACTGGGCTGGCTACCCTTCACCTCTTTTACCTGTGGCTTCAGGAGAATATCAAAGGGGTTGTTCTCTTGTGGATCTTGGAAAAAATAAATAAATGAATACCAATTGCTCTTTAAGTCTGCAAGTTCTAGTCACTTCTCAGAAAAGGGTAAGGGTTAGTTTTTGTTGTTGTTTTTGAAAGGAGTGGTTTTTGGAATGAAGAAAATAGTCCTTGTCTGTTTTTCTTTCCTCTTTTCTCCCCTCCTTCCTACCTCTCCTCCTCCTCCTCCTCCTCCTCCTCCTCCTCCTCCTCTTCCTCCTCCTCCTCTTCCTCCTCCTCCTCCTCCTCCTCCTCCTCCTCCTTCTTCTTCTTCTTCTTCTTCTCTCTCTCTCTTCCTTCTCCCTCTCCCTCTTTCTTCCCCTCCCTCTCTCTCTCCCCTCCCCCTATACTTTCTAGAGAGTTTATTGTTCAATTCTGACTATTTTGTAGCATAAAAATAAGAGAAAAAATCAACCGAATCAGTCTCTCCCTTTGAAAAGCCAGCCCTGCAGGCAGCAGTTAATTCCCCTCCTAAGTCAGTGTCCTTTCAGAGTGCCATTGCTTCAGTATAAGGTAAATGTTTCTTTCTCAGTTAAAGACGCCACACACAACATTCTAATCTAATTTTTGCCTATCTGAAACAAGTCTTTCTTTTATCAAAATTTGTATTTCAATGTGACTTGGTACGTCAGGCTCAGAAAGTTGTTCAAAGAAAACTGTGTAGATATTTATACTAGGTAAATCCCATTTACCTTCCACTTTAATTCCATTTAGCAATGTAGTACATATTTTCAACACACACACACACACACACACACACACACACACACACACACACACTCTTCTTGATACCCTGTGAGCAAACCACACAGAAAGAACTGCCGTTTTTTTCCTACTTATGTGCTTTGGACAAGTTTTTTTTTTTTTCCTATTTCGGAGCTGGGGATCGAACCCAGGGCCTTGCGCTTGCTAGGCAAGTGCTCTACCACTGAGCCAAATTCCCAACCCCTGGACAAGTTTTATTTCATATAAAAAGTCCTAACCAAGACCATGAAGAGAGTGTCTTTTAAGAGTCATTTTAAAGCAACTGATTCTCTCAGACAAGATGGGCCGTGTGGGCCAAAGCACGAGCCAACATTCTCTACATCAACATAAGAAGATTGTACTTTCAGCCTTGCAACCCTTGATATTTAGGCTTCTGGCTACCGATTCTTAGATCAGGAGTAATATAAATATAAGTTCTATAGTGTGTGTGACTGCGTGTGTGCGTGTATCTGTATGTATGTGTGTGTGTTTGTGTGTGACTGTGTGTGTGTGATTGGGTGTGTGTGTGTCTGTGTGTGTGTCTGTGTGTGTGTATATCTGTGCATATGTCTGTGTGTGTGTGTGTCTGTGTGTGTGTTTTGTGTATATGTACACGTAAGTATAGGTGCCCACATAGACCAGAAGAGGACATCAGATCCCCTGGGTGCTGGGAAAGGAACTCAGGACCTCCGGAAGCACAGCCAGCACTGTTACCCACTGAGCTGTCTGTCTGGCCCCACGGTGTATTTTAGCAGTATGTCAAGATCTACATGAGCTAGTTGGGTCTGAAGAGCTGGCTCAGTGTTAAGAACTCTCGCAGCTCTTGCAGAGGACCCAGGTTTGATTCCCAGCATCCACACAGAAGCTCAGAACCGTCTTCAACTCATGGTCCCTGGAACTGGATGCCAAATTCTGATCTTGCAAGCATTGCTCACATGTGGTACACATACATACACACATACAGGCAAACATTCACACGCATAAAATAGATAAATCTAAAATAAGTTTAAAAAATCATCCAAGAAGCCACTCAATGGGTAGATATCTTCTTCCCTTCTAAGACTCTAGTTGTTTAGCTCTCCTTGCTGGACCAGCCCCCTTCCACCCATCCAAGTAGCTACTTCCTATCACAAAATGTAAGTAGACAAGATGGGTATTTTTTGGGGGAAGGGGTTGAAGATCTTAGGAGTTGGGTTGCTTTCTGATTTCTTTCGTTTTCTTCCAGCAGGATGCAGAAGACCTCACAGTCCCAGGGGACAGTTCTGGTGCTCAACTCTCCTGTTTTGCCCAGCACCGAGGGAGTACCCTGACCATAGGACTCTTGGTGTTAAAACAGTGACATCTCCAAGAAAAGTGGGATGACTAATCACTCTAGGAAATGCTGACTGATCAAGAACACCACCAAAGGATTACTGTGTGAATATTAAGTAAGTCAGTAAAACTTTTCAGTTACTCTGTCGCCAAATGTCTTCCTACGCCAAAGGTGAGGGCCATCGCCAACTCTCCTCTAACAAAGTAGACTCCTGCCTTGAATTATTTAATCAGTGTCTAGTGGGACACAAAAGCTTTCAGACAGGAAGACTCTTTACCTGGGACGAGTGCATTCACGCTTACGTTTGAGGAAGGACGGACAGCTGCATAGATTCGCCATTGGTGATAGACCAGCGGGGAACCCAGCAAGTCCTGTCTGATCAGATTCTTCTTGGTCTCTTTATGAAGCATTCCTTCCCTCGGGGATGGGGCAGCACCCTTCTGGAATGACTTTCTGCCTCAGCTTTATGGCTTGCTTTAGGGAAGAGAATTCTAACTCTTCTTACTAGCCTTGGGGAGGAGAACTCTGTTCATTGGCTCCTTTCAGGAGATGGGTCCCTGGAGAGAGGACGGGGAAAGGTCAGAGTCTGAGATCATTCTCGTTCTTTTTAAAACACTCAGCAGCCCAAGGCCAGAGACAGCAGGGCACCACGTTTGCATCCCAAGAAATGCAATCCACCCATCTTATTCCACCATTCGTAGGGCAGGTAGCCATGTTGGGACTGTGCCGTCAGTGGGCAGATGTATCAAACATACATCAGGAACTCTTTCCAGTTCCCACCTCTAGCAGCCATGTAACCCTGTGCAGGGTCTTGGCCTGCCATTCTAGCTGGAGTAGATTAAGGATTCTCAGAATGTGGTCTGATAATCACGAGGTTCCCTGACAGCCTCAGAGCCTGGGCAAGACTGTCCATCACAATGTAAATCATTACATCACCTTTTCCCCACTCTCAGAGTGTGTGGTGGAATTTTCTTGAAGGTAATATCGAGATCTGACAAAAAGGAATGGAAACCAGTGTCTGTTCATTTGTCCGTGCTTTCAATTTTTCTTGCCTTTAATTTCCCCAATGCAAAATCTGCGTAACTCACAAAACCCAAGTCCTTGTGAGCTCAGTTAACTATTTTTAAAAGTGTTAGAGCTCCCAAGGGCAAGATGCTGGGAAGCAGCTGGACTAGATAATTTCTAAGGTTTTTGTATAATTCTCCAAGCTTATGAACTAGAGGGATATACACAAAAATGGTTATGGAATTTTATGCTGCTATGTCTCTGGGTTTTGTTGACAACTTTAAACATGTGGAAGTCAGAGAACAACTCTCAGGAGTCATCTCTCTCCTTCCATCGCGTGGACCCCGGGGATTGAACTCAGGTTGTCAGGGCTGGCCACGTGTTCCTTTCACCCACCCAACCATCTCACCATTTCTCACATTTTACACTGCGTGAAGACAAAAGTATCTTAAAAGTCATTTTGCTTTCCAAAGCGACAAACACTGGTTGTTCAAACAATGATTTCATGAAGACAATTTGATCAAATAACTTTATCATGTACTCTGACTATGCTCCCCTCCCGTGCCTCCAAATTCTGATTTCCTTTCCTTCCCTTTCCTTCTCTCCATTTTCATGGTCTCTCTCTCTCTCTCTCTCTCTCTCTCTCTCTCTCTCTCTCTCTCTCTCTCTCTCTGTGTGTGTGTGTGTGTGTGTGTGTATGCATGTGCTCACATATACCCTAGATTTTAACCCATTCTCAAGAGAATTCTTTCCAGAAGTGTCCACACCTCCTATGTAATGTGTGAGGAATTACAGCAATCCTTTCTGTGATGTACCAGTTGCCTGAAGTAATTCACAAAATACTAAAGTCTGTTTTTCCTTCTTGGGAAAGAAAGTTATTACGTCCTCCCAGCATCCTGAGACACATACCCACTCTGACCATGCAGGAAGCAAGTGCAGACTTGATGGTGCCTCTCCGTTGTGTATTAACCTTCAGTGGCTTCCCTGAGGTCCTCGGCATAAAGGCTCAACTTACACACGACCCTGCAGGCCTTCCTTTTCTTCTCCCATTGGCCAGATCTCATCTACTTGTGATCTCCCTGAGGCTCTTAGTTGAACTTTCCACAAGCTACTGCACTTTGGCCCTGTCTCAACTCCAATTTCAACACATTTCTTCCCTCTACCTGGTTCACAGTCATAGCGTATCTGTACTTCATACCCCTCAGCGACTCACCTGCTGCTCATGCTTCCCGGATGACCGCTGGATCTGGAGGGAGAGAACTTACCTATTATCTACAGGATCTTGATCTCAGTATGACTAGCCCCTGGCAACAAGCTCCACCCACCAACTGAGTTTGACAAGAGTTGAACTAGCTTTCCTCATCTTCATCCCCACCACCACCACCAACACGGTCAATATTATCAACACCATACACGAATCTATTAACTATCTACCTATCTATCCATCTATCTATCTCTCTCTGTCTATTTCTTTGTGTGTGGTTCACACATGTAAGTGTAGATGTGTCCATGCACAAGCATGTGGAGCCCAGAATAAAACATCAGGTGGTTTCCTCTGTGGATCTCTGACTTAGGACCCTTGAGCCCAGGGTCTCTCACAGAATGGTAATCTCACCTCAGCAACACTAATAGACCAGCAAGCTCTCAGGACCTGCCTGTGTCAGCTCCCCAGTGCTGGAGTTTAGCAATGCACAGCCAGGCCTGACTCTCACAGAATGGTAATCTCACCTCAGCAACACTAATAGACCAGCAAGCTCTCAGGACCTGCCTGTCTCAGCTCCCCAGTGCTGGAGTTTAGCAATGCACAGCCAGGCCTGACTCTCACAGAATGGTAATCTCACCTCAGCAACACTAATAGACCAGCAAGCTCTCAGGACCTGCCTGTCTCAGCTCCCCAGTGCTGGAGTTTAGCAATGCACAGCCAGGCCTGACTCTCACAGAATGGTAATCTCACCTCAGCAACACTAATAGACCAGCAAGCTCTCAGGACCTGCCTGTCTCAGCTCCCCAGTGCTGGAGTTTAGCAATGCACAGCCAGGCCTGACTTTTGACTGAGTGCTGGGGTTCTAACTCAGTAAGAATTCTTACCCACAGAACCTTCTCTCCAGCTCCAGTCTCATCTTCTTCACCACTGAGCTCTCTGGGGTGGCGCAGTCATGGCTGAGAGAGCAAATCTAAAAGCTGTCTTAACAGTCTTTCTTCTGTCTGCATGCAAGATAATGCTACAGTACCTTCCATGGTGCATTTGAATTAGCTTAGGAGTTCAAGCGAAAGACGTCCCTGTTTGTCTAAGCCGTTGGCTTTTCATTAGGAAAGCCAAGAACACAGGATAAGCCATGTTTCATTTGATTCAACGCAGCTCCATCCAGCTCAAATGGTTAAACGCCATGAGCTGTGCTTGGGAGGGTGGGAGATCTTAATTCACACGTCAGGAAGTTACTCTCTCTGTTTTCTGGGGGAGACAGGATGTCTTGGGGACAGCAAATGGACCACACTAGAGGTCAAGGTTGGAGGTGACGTGTGCAGGCTGCTGTGGTACACTAGGGCCCAGGAGGAAGTAGCCGGGGGAAAGTCCCAGAAGGAAGAAGATAAGCCTAAAATTAAAGTTATTTTTATTGTATATTCCCAGGCCCAGTGGACCAGAGGCTCAAATGATTACCATAATAATGCCTTAAGGTGGTGAGATCTGGGAAGCTATGATGGACGAGAAAACAGAGGAGTTTGAGAACATGGTGCAGAAGGAGCAAAGCGTGGAGACTCGATATAGGCTTGAGCGAGACCCATCATTCGAATCCCAGGACTCTGGAGGGGGAGGCAGGAGGAGCAGGAGTTAGTTCAAGGTCATCTTCAGCCTCACAGAGTTTGAGACCAGCCTGGAGTGCAGGAGATTTCTTTTAAAAAATATAAATGAATGGATGAGTGAACAAGTGAAGTAAAAACACGTTAAAAATAAAGATGGTGGGGTTGGGGATTTAGCTCAGTGGTAGAGCGCTTACCTAGGAAGCACAAGGCCCTGGGTTCGATCCCCAGCTCCGAAAAAAAGAACAAAAAAAAAAAATAAAGATGGCAAGGGCCTCTCGAATGGATGCTGTCGAGCAAAGAGAGGCAGCTGGCGGTGAGGTGAGCGCACTTGCTTTGAGGCATCAACACTGTTAGGGCTTCGGTTGTATTTACTCTCTAGAAGGACAGTCTTTGTGGCAAACCAAAATGTGCACCCAGGATCCTTCTTCAAGGAGGGTGTGCCTCCCAGCTGGGAGGGTGTGGTCTGTCTACAGCCTCTGGCCTGCTGTCACCTCCTTTGTACTTGGTCTCAGTGGCAGAGCCACTTAGCCCATACTCCATGTTTTTGAGACAGAGACTCCTGTAGCCAAGGTCTTCTGGAACTTACTGTGTAGCCGTGGATGGCTTTGAACTTCTGACCTTCTTGCCTTTGCCCCCTCAAGTCAGCATCTTGGGGAGCATCCGCTCCTTTTAAAAATCTATGTAATTGGGGTTCGGGATTTAGCTCAGTGGTAGAGCGCTTGCCTAGTAAGCGCAAGGCCCTGGGTTCGGTCCCCAGGTCCGGGAAAAAAAAAAAAAAGAAAAGAAAAAAAAATCTATGTAATTGTAATACCGTCAAGCACCACGATCCTCAATCACCCTTGATTTTTACTGACCCTGAAACTGGTCAGTTGGATATTCTGGTAGGTCAGCAAGCGTCTTCCTGTCTCCCCCTTCCTGGTTCTGGGGAGTCCTCAGGTTTGCATGGCAAAGATTTTACCAACTGAACCACCTCCTCGGTCCTTGTAAACCATTTTTAAGGCTATGAGGGTCTGGATGACTCTAGCCTCCTGGTTCTTCAGCTTCGACTTCCCTCCCAATCCTCAACGCCTTGCTTAGCTTTAGGCTTCGAGAGAACTTAGCCTGTGGAACTGTTCTTCCTCATGGGGCGGCTGGAAATGGGGGTACCAAAACACTCCGAACCTCCCCGATGCTGTACCACACAGGAAGAGCAGAGCCAGCTTTGAATTCGCCTGGCTCCTCACTCGGGGCTCTCTCAAGAAACCCCGGCCTGTGGTGCTGTGACCAGCTGTTTCCTACTTCATTAAAGCTGCCTCCCTCTTCCTGCCTCAAGGGCACCTCAATAGGAGTCTCTACCCTGTCAGTTCAGTGACCCTTGTCTGTAATGCCCCAAACCACCTGTGCCTCCTGGAGGCCAAGGCTCACCAGTGCCTGGTCTTGGCTTGCCTTCTCTGTCTTTCAAGTCTCGGTCCTTGAAACAAAACTACATTTTCTGGTTGGCACCTTTCTTTGAATACCTCCCACCCTCGGCCACAGTGGTACCCGTTCATTTCCCCCTGCCAGTTCCACTGGAGTGAACCTCCACGAGAGTGTCCGTTATCCCTCACCTCCCAGCACTGAGTGCACAGTCTGTACTCAGTAGGAGCTCAATTAACATCTGCTGAAAAGCAGAAAGAGAGAGAACTTCCTTAGGCTTATTTCCACTAATACTGGCTCTGTTTTTCTCCTCTTATTCAATCCTATGGGATTTCCATGAAAACACGTTATGTCTATGGACGGCAGAGACGGCTCCATGGTCAAGTGTGCATGCTCTTTCAGAGCACCCAAGTTTGCACCCCAGAACCCCATCACGCTGCTCACAACTATTTTGTAACTACAACTCCAGGGCATCCCAGACCTTCTCTGGCCACCATGAGCATCCGCACATAGACGGCACACACACCGTTTTAAGATGTACTATGATAGCTATTAGTTATTAGATTATTCTTAGCTTTAGGCTATTTCCAAAAGGGATTTAGAGATCAGTGGCCACTACGAAAACTCTCCTTGCCTTGGTTGCTGAGGTCATGCTTAGTTCTTTTCAAGAAGTCCAGAGCCTAAGTTGTCTTCCAGAAATGAAAGTCCGTCGCCTTCTTCAGGACCCTGTCCTCAAGGTCTGGAAACCCCGTGGAGGGAGCTTGCCCCGCTTGCTGCTGGGCCTGTGAACTCATTCTTTAAGACTGAACTCCTAGCAAAATCCTCTGACCTCAT
Source organism: Rattus norvegicus (assembly GCF_021556685.1). Lineage (NCBI taxonomy): Eukaryota > Metazoa > Chordata > Mammalia > Rodentia > Muridae > Rattus > Rattus norvegicus. The sequence goes on along the minus strand of NC_141541.1, from coordinate 125,852,427 downwards.
CGAGGACCCATAAATCTTCTTCTAGCGAAGATATTTCATCTTGAAACGTGGCAAAGGTGTGAAATGTTGACGACCAAATGTTCTCACCAACACTTGCCCTACAAGCTCACATTCACGAGAAACAAGCACGGACGATGGCCAACACCAGCCACCTTCCGCTCTGCGTGGCTTCCCTCTGCGTACTGGAAGAGTTTACAGATTCATTCAGCCTGCAGGCTTTGTAGCTCTTATCTTTTAAAACCGGCCTAGTGCTTTCCTTTTTAAATCACAAATATACTTTTCTCAATATAAATCTAACGGACAACTCAGAATTTTGAAAAGACAGAAAACTAGCAAACAATCGGATGTTCAGATATCTCACGTTTGCTTTTGTGGTTAATTTTCTGTGATCTGGAGAGAGTAGTGGGTGAAGAATAGGGAGAAGCTTGTCAAGAGCTTTTCTTCTCAGGTTGTTCTGGAAGCAATGTGTGTGTGTGTCTGTGTGTGCATGCGTGTGGGCATGTGCATTTGTGTGTATGTGTGTGATATGTGTGTGTGGTATGTATGTGTATGGTGTTTGTGTATGTGTGCATATGTGTGGTGTTTGTGTGTGTGTATATATATATGTGTGTGGTATATGTGCAGTGTCTGTGTGTGTAATGTGGTAAGTCTGTGTGCATATGTGTGGTGGTTTTGTGTATGTATGTGTGTGGTATTTGTGTGTGTGTAGTAACTGTGTATGATATGTATGGTGTGTATGATGTGTGTGTGTAATGTTGTATGTATGCATGAGTGTGTAGTATTTGTGTGGGTGTGGTAAGAATATGTGTGTGGTGTTTGTATGTGTGTGGTATGTATGTGTATGGTATTTGTGTATATGTGTATATGTGTGTATGTGTGGTGTATATGTGGTGTGTGTGCAATGTGATGTGTATATATGTGTGTGGTGTTTATGTGTGTGTGTATATGTGTGGTGCATGTGTGGTATATGTGTGTCTCTCTGTGTGTAATATGATGTGAATGCATGTTGGTGTGGTGTGATATGTATGTCTGTATAATGTATGTGTCTGGTGTGTGTATGCATGTGTGTGTGGTATGTATGTGTATGCTAAGTGTGTATGTGTGTCTGTTTGTGTATGTGTGGTATGGTGTGTGTGTGTGCACATGTGCACATGCTCATGCAATCTACTCGGTGTGTGTAGTTCAGAGCCTGGGCATCACCAGTCCCCTGCTGTTGCCTGCTTTATGCCCAGTGCTTAGAGAACACTGCTGTGATTGGACGAGCACTCACCCATCAGTTTTAAAGAAGCATTTAGACTTCAAGAGTAACCCCAGCCTAGGGAACAGACGACATCTGCGCTCCCTTCCAAATCCCACGTTTGATTGCAGAGACCTTTCTCATTACATCTACCACAGTCATCATCTCTTTATAAAGATGCACTTTGTGGGTGTCTGAATATCATGCCTGCATATATGTCTGTGCAAAAGATGCGTGCAGTAACTGCAGGGACCAGAAGAGAGCACACCAGCCTCTGGGGCCTGAGTTACAGATGATTGTGGGTGCTGGGAATCTAACCGGGGGCCTGTGCAAGAGCAGCCAGCGCTCTTAACTCGGAGCTGAGTCTCCAGCCCTGATTCGAGAGGCTTTTCAGTCCCCACTAAAGTCTTCCTCTGATGTGAGAAATTGACAGTCTTGTATACTAAGAATAAGTTGGTCTAGAAACACACTCGTATCTCACTGGAGCCATTGAGCCTGCTGTCCTTTTCCTCCCCCGGTGAGCAGGAGCGGCCTCCTGAGGAATCAGCGTTAGTTAGGTCAGGTTTGCTAAGAGGGGAACTAATCCATGGAGTTGCAACATTAACTCTCCTGGACCACCAAGTGTGTATGTGTGGATATGAGGATAAAAGTGTGTGTAACCGGGTACCAGCAGAAGCCAGAACGGGACTGGACCCGGGGGCTGGAGCTGTCGGTGTTCGTGGGCTGCCCAGTGTGGTACTGGGAACCTGACTCAGGTTAGGGGGAGACGCAGGAGCTCTTAACTGCCCAGTCTATCTTCAGCCCCTTCGACAGTTGGTATTCTGCCAGAGTCAGAGCTATATCTGCATTCCTCTTAAATATGTTGCAATTGTGTTATTGTTTAAAGATCTGATAGGTAACCAAGGTGTGAATCTAATTATCTCTGTGATCAGTTGACAAATGAATTACCCACACGGTTGAAGGCGCTAAAGTCTCTCGTTGGCGTTGGCTTGGCAAATATTTATTAACCTCCTTTTTTTTTGCTTTCCTGGCTCTATCCAAGGTGCTAGAGACACAGCAGTAACCCAGGCAGAAATAAACCACCCTGTAACAAACACATGATTACATGCCATGCTGAGAATTCTGAGTTCACCTGGCAGACTGAGTCAGGTTCCAGTGCGGTCACAGAATCAGTTCTAAGCACTTTCGTGCACAGTGTGGGGAAGCACAAGGAACTGAGTGTTCATAAAATCTTGGAAGGGCTGGGGAAGTTGCTCAATCTGAAGTCCTTAGGAAGCCGACCTTTAGGGTGGATGAGACGACTCTGGGTAAAGGCGATTGTCACACAGGCCTGGTAAACAGTTTGATCTCTTAAACCCAGGGAAAGGTGGACGGAGAGAACAGATATCCCCTGAGCTCTGACATGCTGTGGTATGTGACTCTCCCACATCATACATACATACATACACACACACACACATACATACATACATACATACATACATACATACATACCAATAGGAATACATGAATAAGGAATGTGTCTCTCAGAACTCAAGAATGGACATTTTAGGGGAACTGACTTATGGGACTCTGCCAGAATTAAGAGCCCAAGTATAGAGTGGACACCCAAGTCTGTGATACATGGTTTAGGAAGCCAGCTAGCGATGCCACTGCGGCTTCTGGAGGTTTTGCATCTACGATGCATTCTCTGGAGCCATGGAAGACAGTTTTAATGCAGAACGTGAGAAATTCACAACCACTGGGAGAGGGGAGGCGAAGAAGGAAAGTTGAGAAATCACGATCATCTTGAAGCTTGCCTTTAAGTCAATCCCGAGGCTCCATGGGTCTAATCGCACCCTGGAGGCTGGGTTTTAAGAGCCGGCATTCCAAGAAAATCGGGTCGACCCGGTTTGCCGTGCCCTGGGAGGGCCTGTCTCTGAATCACGTCACGTCCTCTACAGTTACGTGCTCAGATTCACGGCCAAGAGGATTCTACTTTAAATTCATGTTTATTGTTATTTTACTGTTTCCCTGTCTTCACTGGACCCCTGTTTCATCTCCTGTACTGACTTTATGTATTTTGTGTGTTTTTGATCAATTATTATTATTTTATGTATGTGATGTATGTGGGTGTTTTGCCTGCATGTATGTCTATCACGTGTGCCTGGTGCCCATGGAGGCCAGAAGAGGGCATGGGATCCTTTGGAACTGGAGTTGCAGACAGTTCTAAGCTACCACATGTGTGCTGGGAATCAAACCTGGGTCCTCTGAGGAATGGCCAGTGCTCTTAACCACTGAGCCCCCCCCCCTCCTTCCTTTAATTAGTTTTTTGTTCATTTTGTTTTGAGGCAGAGTCTAACTATGTGGCTCTGACTGACCTGGAGCTAATTCTGGTAGACCAGGTTGGCCACAAATTCATGGAGATCTGTCTGTCTCTGCCTCCTGAGTGTTGTGATTAAAGGCGTGTTTGTGCTACCAAGCCTAGCTTGCATTTCTTATTATTATACTATTCAGCTGTCTATATGGAGTAGTTTATGAGTTTATCTCTATCCCCTTTGATTTCACTAATTATTCCTAGAATCTCCCTTCTAAACCCTTTGTTGGGGTTTCACATCCTTCACTACCCCCGGGAGCCACCACTGTGGGGTTGACACTGATTTCAGGGGTGAGAGCTGTCACACTGTCCTGACTTTTACTTCTGTGTTGGGACTGTCACAGCTGGGGTTTTCATTGATTGGATTTTAAAAGTATAAATATTTGCATATGCTTATTTTATATGCATGCTCATGTGCCTGAGAGAACGCATGTGCAGCACTTAGGCGCAGGACCCCAGAGATCAGAAGAGGCATCAGATCTCCTGGAGCTAGACTGACAGATGATTGTGAGCTGCCACGTGGGCTCTGGGAACTGAACCAGGATCCTGTGGAAGAGCATCCCGTGCTCTTACCCGCTGAGCCTTTTTGAGACAGTGTGCCACCATTTACTAGTGTGGTCCCAGAGTTTGTTATACAGTCCTGAATAGCCTCAAACTCTCAGAGTTCTGCCTGCCTCTGCCTCCTGAGTGCTGGAATTAAAGCTGTGCCTTACCACACCCTACCATATTCCCACCATGGAATATTTACTCATTGACATGAGTCTTAAGGCATGATTGAAATGTCTCAGGGGATGGAAAATGTTTAGAACTCCAACACCAAGCAGCCAAGCTTTCTGTGTATTCAAGTCTTCTATCTTGTACTGCTGTAGATTTTTAGTTTCTCAAGGTATTTTTTGAAATATGCTTTAGTTTTGTGGTTAGCAGGCATCGCTATTTTCCAAAATGTGTTTTGCCTACTTTGCCCATTACTCTTTTACATTTGTAAGGTGTCCTGTCATAGTGATTAATGCTATACATCAATACCTAGATAGTCCTTGCAGTCTAGCAGGCATCCAATGTATATATTTATCATTGAATAATTTAATAAACAAACGTGAGATTTAGCGTTAAGAGAAGGTGTTGGTACTGAGAACAAGGCAGACACAACAAGATGGATCTTTCTTTGCATTTGAATATCATCAAGCTTCTAGAAGTTTCAATTCTACTAGATCCTGTAGAAGAATAGTTTCTTCCAAGAAATGAATTGAGCTTAAGCGTCAACATGAGGTGCACAAATCTTGAATGGGCATGGATGTATCTTCATTGAAAGAAAGAAAGAGAGAGAGAGAGAGGTAGAGAGAGAGAGAGAAGAAAGAATCAAAAAGGAAGAAAGAAAGAAAGAATGAAGGAGGTAGGTCACCATTTAGAGTGTCTACATGGTGAGGTTAAGTACGATGTTTTTGGGTCTGGAGCCTGACGTCACCCAGCCTTCCCGACTGCTGCACACGTGAACTCATAGTACCTGTGGCAGCACGCACAAGACCTGCACAAGTTCAAGCCAGACAAATCCCCTCATGGAGGGTGTACACGGCATGAAGTCCTGCCCCTAGCAGGAGGTAACTCAGAGCGGCTGGTAGAGGTCAGTTTTCTGTAAGGGCGTAGCTGCTGGTAGGTTGGCCACACTGCAGGGGAAAGCCACACACCCACAAACATGCAGGCATCACAAATTGAGCTCAATTTTTGTTTTTCCTTAAAGAAGAGGGTGTATAGTTGGGTGGGTAGGGATGGGGTTGGGGGATCTGGAGGAGTAGAAGGATGGGGATAAATGTAATCAAAATATGTTACAAAATTATCAAAAATTAATAAAACTTTCGAAAAAAGGACGATGCATTGATGATTCTTTTTCTGTTCAGTAGTTTACAAAATCTGTGTCAACAACGATGAATTATTTATAGGAGAGGGAGGAACCCAAAAAGTGAAAAACATTTGTGTTTCAGTTTGTTAAAAACTATTCTTACTAATTAAGTCAGAAGATATGAATTAGGGATAAAACAGCTATGGCTTTCTAGTTAGGCTCGGACCAGTTAAACTACAGCTCCCCCTGATGTTGGTACAATTAGGGAAATGTATACTTTCTCCCTGGTGTTGGCAGAGTGAGTAAAATTTGCATTTTAAAATCAGGGACATGCCTTTTCTGTTTTTTGAGAATTTCATATTTTTACTAATTCTTTGAGAATTTTATACAACGTTCTTTGATCATATTCACCACCACCCCACCCACCCCAACGCCAAAGCCACCCTTAACAACTCTACCATTTCCATATCAGCTCCAACTCGGCGTGAATAAAGGGGACAATACCACGTGCGTGTGTAGAGCTTTGATCCTAAGCCCGATGGTGGCGGCGTAGCTCTGAGGGTCATGAGTTTTAAAGTATGTGGTGTGCTCGAATTTCTGCCCTTGCAAACAGAACTCTTGCTGGCATGGCTGTGTTAAGGAAACTAAATGTGATAGCATTTCCAGGCACCGAAGTAGAAAGCCCCATCTGCATTGGATAATGGTATTTATTATCAATGGATTGATTGGAAGAATAGCTCGCAGAATCTGGCCCAGCACTCTCAGCCACCTCTGTAGGTGGCTGTCTTCAGTACAAAGTCCTGGCTTACCTGTTTTAGATCGGAATGAGATAGGACCTCTCTAGTCTCTTTCCTGAGCTGGGAAGAGTCAGTCTCCAGGGCTTACTTAGGTCAAAGAGTCCAGCCAGGTCTACAGTGCATCCCAGAGCTTGCTGGGAGCTCCTGGGACCCACAGAGGGCCTCAGTGGCATTGCCTTACTGAGTTGCTACCCTGGAGATGCCCAGCTAAGAGAACCACGAAGTCGGCTGTATCTTATAGTGTACTATACTCCATACTCCATACTATAGAGTCTGTTGAGTTTGGTATGGCAAGGTATTGGGGTGGCCCTGCTCACACGGTGTGGGAGCCCCATTAATAACGAAGCAGAGTGGAGAGAGCTTCACCTTTATTTATTTATTTTTTTTTGTGATTAAATCACCTACTGCCAGAATTAACTACTAGCATTTAGCATCATTATTACGTTACCTGTTCTCATCCGTACTGATAATGGCTTTCATTTAACTTTTTTCATCTGGCTTACCAGTATTTTTCAAATTTCCCATATGAGCCTTGCATGATGACTGACTCTTGCTCTTTTAGTATACTCTTGCATACTATTTTGCATAATAAATTTGGCAAATAATGCATAATAATCAGAGAAAAATAATCAGTATAGAGGAAATGAAACATTTAGAAAGTGCAGACCATGAAAAAATTAAAAATTATACAAGATACTTACAGCACAAACAATAAAATTATAATTAATAAAAAAAAAGAACGAAAATAAAATCTCTGGTAATTCTGTGACCAGGAGAGGAGCACCATTAACCCTTTGGGAATCTGATGTTCTAATATATGGAGTTTAACCAATAGAAAGCAGGGGCAGGGGTGTGCCACAGGCTGTGTTTATGGCGTTCTCTTGTGTATAAAAAGGAATCATGTGAACATCTCATTCCAATAAGTATTCACCTGGCACTGACTCTCTCAAGTCCAGTGTGTTTAAGAAACATACTCACCGAATACCCCCTCTCATTCGTCAACAACTAGTCATTACCGAGAGGCCCTGTTCTGGGTGCTGGTGTGAGTGGATTGAACTGACCAGAGTTCCAGTGCCTACGTTCTAGTGCGGAGGGGGGAAAAAACACCAAGCAAGAGAAAAACCAAGGTGTGGTCTGGCTGTGGCAAAGCAGAGAGCAGGGCATTGGTGGGTGAGCAGAAGGGGAGGTGCTCTGTGTTGTAGAGGGATGGGAAGGCTTGCTGGGTATATGACATGTGAACTGAGATCTGAAACAAAGCAACGGGTGGATAGGCCGTGGGCATATGTGGCTAGAGCGTTTCAGAATGTGCTAGTCTTGATGTGGGGGGAGCAAAGGGAACTAGACCAGAGGTGATAGTGCAAAGGGAAGTCAAAGGGTTAAGAGTGGACTGCTTGTGCCCCCTCACCTTCAGATGTTTCCACTAGATCTCAGAGAGGGAGCAAGGAGACCAAGGGAGCATGGATCTGGTCCAGCCAGCAGAGCCGTTGAGCAATGTACGGTGTTAGGTACTTTCTGTCTGTAACCCTGTGCTACTCTACCTAGCGGAAGCCATCCTCTATCTATAGTGTTACCCAACTCACTCATGCTGAGGCCAGACCAGGGCAGCTATGAAAGAGGTGGGGTGCCTGTCTTCTGCGAGTCTGTTGAGTGTTAAGTCTGTGTGATAGGCAATCAAAATACGTAAGAGTGACTAGGCAGGATCGAGGATGTCACTCTCAAAAGTCATTTTGACAAGTGCTGGTCTAGCACTTGCGGGGCTGACGAGAACACAACTCTACAGAAAGAGCAGAGTAGAGGCTCAGAGTCCCCAGTGAAGAGCCTGAAAGGGAGGTGACAGACACAAGTGTGTAGCGTGGTACCAAGTCGCTCCATATTTAATCCCTGTGTTGAGGTGCCTGGAAATCTATAAACGACAGCAAGAAACAGCTCGGAAAGCGGCCTGTGTCCCATCTGCCAGTTAAGAACTACCTGGAAGATTTCTCAAACCTGAGTCATCACTTTTGGATGTAAAAACTATGCAGAGTGGGTTCAAAGTTCAGGCATCAATCTACAGGTCAGTGAGAGAGGGACCCAGCAAGACCAGGGGACAGCGGACAGACAGCAAGCACCATTCGTGTAGCACTTTGTTGTTGTAGAATGTAAACACCATGAGGCCAACAGATGCTTTCAATCTGAAAATTGTTTCACTTCCTTTCTCCCCTGAGCCCCCCTCCCTCCCTCCTTCCCTGGTGTGATCGCCAGTCAAGGAGACAGCTTGTGTGGTCAGTTCTCTCCTTCCACTATGTAGGTCTAAGGGATGGGACTCAGGTCATCGAATGGGTCACCTGCTGAGTCACCTCCCTGGCTAGCTCCAGGTCAATGACTCTTGTTCACTTCCATATTTTCAGTGGGGGAAGCTGCAGGCTCTGCAGTAGGTACTCATTCCTAAGTGGGTCAAGTTCAATCTCCTTCTTTCTCTTTCCCTCCCTCTTCCCTTCCTCCTTCCCTCCCTAACCCTCTCCTCTCATTCTCTTTCTTTCTCTTTCTCTCTTTCTCCATCTCTGTCTCTCTTCATCTCTGTCTTTCTTTCTTTGTTTCATTTGTTTGTTTGTTTCATTTGTTTGTTTGCTTGTGTGTTTCTTTTTCTTTCTCTGTCTCTCTCTCTCCCTTGCCCCATCTCTGTCTGTCTGTCTGCCTGTCTCTCTCTCGCTCTCTTCACAGTGCCACTGTAGAGCTTAAACTGGTCTTCAATTGTCAATCCTTTCTTGGAACTCAGCAAAATTTAGATATCCCTGTCTCATAAATGCTAGGATTGCAGGCATGTAGGCACCTTCGATGAATTTTAAATTACTTTAGGGATCATGTATGTGTACACACACACACACACACACACACACACACACACACACACACACTTCTGTAAGCCTAGTTAGTGAGTGTGAGATTAGATGTTGTCTTTGTCCCCTTCCTTATTCCTGCACAGCACAGCCTTGATGACCCACCCATACTTCCCTGAAGTCAGCTGCAGATAACTTGCCACATAGCTGGGCTCCTAATGACTTCCGTCTCCGTGTGTTTTCTGACTTCGCAGGAGTGCTTTGGCTTCCATATTCTGGGTGGATCCTCAACCACTCAAGAATGTGATTCGGTAGATAACTGCTTGGATTCCTTGCTTCTTGATAGAATAATTCTTTTTTCGTTCTCTCTTTCTCCCCTTGAGGGTAGGCAGGTGTCTTGAGAGAGAATCACTTGTAGTCCAGGCTGGCCTTCTGCGTCCATCTTCTGAGTGCTGGCATCACAGGTTTGGGCTACTGCTCCTTGTTCTTGGTTGAATAACTGTGCTGTGTCCAGTCTCTGAAGGGACTGCAATGGTTCCATCTGTCTGCATGTTTGCAATGGCTCCCTTCCTCTCCTTACTTCCAGTCCCAGTCCCAGTATTAATCTCCGAGGAAGATTTTTTTCTTTTTTCTTTATTCTATGAGAATCTCACACATGCACATAACATATTTCTACCATATTTATTCCTAACTTCCCTCTCCAACTTCTTGGATATTCCATGGTTCCTTCCCAATTCCATGCACACACCCTAGCCATTGCTGCCTACATACACATGGGTGTGGGGCCACCCACTAGTGAGCGCCCAATCTAACAGGGATCACACCCCTAAAGGAGGCTGACTCCTCCTCCCTCTTGTCAACTGTCAATTGCTTTGAAAGAGAATGTTGAGGGGGAATTGAAACATGACCAAAGGTACCGTGATGGAGTAGAAGAGAGGCAAACGCCAATGAAAAGAGTGATCAAGGGCTGGAGAGATGGCTCAGTGGTTAAGAGCACTGGCTGCTCTTCCAGAGGTCCTGAGTTCAATTCTCAGCAACCACATGGTGGCTCACAACCATCTGTAATGGGATCTGATGCTCTTCTGGTGTCTGAAGACAGTGACAGTGTACTCACATACATAAAATGAATAAATAAGTCTTTTAAAAGAAAAAAGAGTGACCAAAACTGGCGAACGTTCTAGGTGTTGACCCTAATAGGACCAGTTGTGTAGAAAGTACGGGTGACCTCTCAGGACATTTCTGTGTATTTACCTAAATGAATGTGTAGGATCTGTTCTGTGACTGACAGTGCTCAGCTCACACACAGGGGTGCCTGCCAGGGTTTGCTGCATGTCCTCCAATGGAGGTGTCTTAAAATAAGCCACACGTGTGCTTAACCGTACATGTTGCCATTTCTACCTGTTCTTTGACTTTCTGCCACTTTCCCTCTTAGAGCTTTATGTTCAATCATTTGAAATCTTCTTCTCCACAAGTAGGCTCTAATCTTTGGCTAAATTGATTTTTCTCTTTAATTTAGTTTGGATTCTCTGTAGGTCTTCTTAGATTGTGGAGGGGAGAGTGTGTGATTAAATCATTGGAAATTTAGTGATCTATTTTCAAATCACTCTATGATACCTTGTCTAAGTATCATTCATTCATTCATTCATACACACACACACACACACACACACAAACACACAGAGATACACATGTGCACACACACAGATACAGAGTGACACACAGAGATAGACACCAGACACACACAGGTGCACAGGTACACAGGCACACAGGTACAGGAATGTGCACACACACACACAGGAATTCATACAGACATACATAGACAGATACATATACATATCTATCTTTTGCTTTCTTGATTCCATCTATTCTAACTCTGCCAGTAGATTTTAGGCATCACTGAATTTTTTTCAACCAAAGAAACCTTGCTGATGTGCATTTCCCTCTGACATGTTGCTTTGCTAGCGAAGTGCATGGGCCTTCGTGTGTGCCAGCGCATAGTGCACGAATGTGTGAGCTTTCAGAAAAAGAACAAGAGTGTGATTCTATCCCATAATTCCCCAAGAAGAAAGACAGCTTTGACTGTTGAATCTGTAGGATATCAATGACCGAGTAGCTTCCAAAGGAAAGACCCATTATAACTGCCACCCGCCCATCAAGGAAAATCCAGTGTCAGCGATGAACTCGGAAGCCTCCGAACCCCTTCCTGTTGTCATTTTAGACAATCACACATCTCAAATGATCCCACATTTCTTCACGACCAAATCAGTTTCCCTTCCTGTACCGTTGGCACCCGTCTTCCCCTAAGTGTGACTGACGTAGTGATGGGTACCATTACATACCAGATCAGTGTGGACATTTTTAAAAGGGGTTTTTCAACACTTGCCAGTGGCATTTCCATAGATCACTAGCAATCTGATGTTTAGAGAAATCACAGCCCCAACTCCACACTTCACCTCCCCTTTTTCCCTTCTGCAAAAAGTCTCTGTGAAAACACTCCATGGTGAGAAACTCCCACTGTCAGTCAGCCCACATATTTCCACTCCAAATGGGCTGCTCATCTCTCAAGGCAGTTTTTCACATAGCCTTGGCTTCACACTTTGGGTTATCTGTTGTGTGTTGTTTGTTAGAACAGGTGGAGGTTTTGTTCTATGTTTCCAAAGCAGGTGAAATGGAAGGACAGTATATGGCCTCTGTTACAGAACAGAGGAAGGAGGGATGGAGACCGAGACCAGCAGACTTGAATTTGTGCTACTGCAGGCTATCTCGGATGCTTGGATGAGTCAAGGCCCTGGGTTAGGGGCAAAAATCTGACGTAACCAGGGCTGTGGCCATGGGAAGGGTTTATCTTATCTTAATTTCCCCCCCTGGGGGTAGCTCATCCAGATTCTAGTGTGAGGTCTTTCGTTTAGCTGCTTCTTAGTGTGGACCCAGTGATCAGATAGATCTATGTCATCAGAACTCTGTAAGGCTGGGTGTGGGGGAACGTGCCCCGCACTCCAACACTGGAGAGGTAGAACTAGGAAGATTGTGAGTTCAAGGTCAGTCTAGGGTACTAGACTGTAGGACTGACCTTGCTTCAAGATGTACTCTTTGTAAACATCTAAACTGGGAGCTTAATTCCTACTCCCCAGTTCTCAAATGAGTGTCCTATCCTTTCGGGTGCACCAGGGCCAGCAGAAGCCTCCTACACCACAGAGATGATGAAACCTGTGGTCCCAGCAGAGAAGAGGCAGCCCCGGAGGCCATGGTGTGCCAAGCAAGTGAGCAATTGCCGAAAAGTACAGATACCAGAGTCTCTGAACTCACATGGGAAAACCCTGGGTTCAAAGAAACACAGGGATCTGTCTGACAGGGGCCCAGACTCTGCATCTGCAGAGAAACAAGAGAGGAGCAGAGAGAAAGAACCAGCAAATGTCATTACACTATTCTGAATAACACTTCCTTTTCTACGGCCGTAATTCCTATTCTACACTACTAAGTGATGGGAGCCTGGGACAAGAAAATCAACAAAAGCTCGAAGGCCTCCTGTCCCCAGTAGGGAGCAACAAAATGGATGGCAGGGGAGCTGGTTGGTTTTGACTGTTGGTTTGACACAACCTACAATCGCCTGTGAAGAGATTATTCCCAAGGGCTCTGGGGATCTGAACTCAGGCCACTGGGCTTGTGCACAGTCTTCTCCCTAGCCCATTATTTATTTATTTATTTATTTATTTATTTATTCATTCATTTATTTAGAATTTTCACATGTTTTACATATTGTCCTGTGCGCTCCTCCCGAGTCACTTATGGTAAGCACCAGGCCACAGTTTCATCCTTCTGAATGGTGTATTGGCTTTCTGGGAATCTATGTGAGATCGCCTCTAGAACCCATAAGGCTTATGTGTTCATTTTTGTGTTTATTTATTTAGCTCATTCCCAATCTCAGGTTTAATAAAATTTGAGAGAGAGAGAGAGAGAGAGAGAGAGAGAGAGAGAGAGAATATGAAGATTGTCAAAAATGGCAACTTTTAAGCAGTGATTAGAAAAGTGAAAACAAAAACATGTCTGGAAAATAACTGTGGAGGGGGCTGGAGAGATGGCTCAGTGGTTAAGAGCACTGGCTGCTCTTCTAGAGGTCCTGAGTTCAATTCCCAGCAACCACATGGTGGCTCAGAACCATGTGTAATGGGATCTGATGCCCTCTTCTGGTGTGTCTGAAGACAGTGACGGTGTACTCACATACATAAAATAAATGAATATTAGAAAGGAAGGAAGGAAGGAAGGAAGGAAGGAAGGAAGGAAGGAAGGAAAGAAGGAAGGAAAGGAAAGGAAGCAATTGTGCTATGGGATACAAACGTGGGTGTACCATAGTAGCAACAGTCCACTGTCCCATACTCCAGGGCTAGCATTTGCTACATGCCGACCTGCTCAGCCACTGGACCTCTTCCTGGAAGAGGACCAGGAAAGTTTACAGATTCATGCAAGGGAAGAAACGTGGGTTTCCTTTCTTCCCATCTAAGGTCGTTGGGGACACTCACCCTTCATCTTTGCTTGCTTTTTTTTAATGAAAGGAAGTTTTTGTTTGTTTGTCTGTTTAATTCATTTACCTTATGTTATGCGTATGAGTTTCTGCCGGCGTGTATGCGTGGGTACTATGTGTATACCTGGTCTCTGCTAAAGTCAGGGGAGCGTATCAGAGCCTCTGGAACTGGAGGTGTAACTGGAACCATGTGTGTGCTGGGAACTGAACTCTGGTCCTCTGCTCCCCAACGCCCCGTCTTTTCTGACTCACCTGGGATAAACCATCTTTGGTGTTGAATCAGGAAGACCTTACATCCTCCTCCTTCCCCTCGGCATGAACTAGAACATTCTCCAAGGAAGATCAGTCAGTGGAGCATGTCTTTTCTGTTCTATGTCTGTTGCCCCACCCAGAAAGTCATTTAGCAAATTAAAAAATGAACTAAATCTTTAGGGAGACGTGGGAGGAGGTGACTGCGACCCCTGTGGTGCAAACGGCTGAGCTACAGATGGGGGTGTGTGTGAGGGGGGTCTTCCAACATCTAGAGACTGACTTTCAGCACAGTGGACGGTGACTACAGGGAGACTGGATAGCCCAGTCACAGTAATCAAGAGGTTAAACCTTCAGTGTTCAATGAACTGATATTCTCTTTCCTAGTCATGGAGAGGAGCTTCAGGGTATAGTGTCTGTTCCTAGTTGGGCAATGTCTGCTTAATGTTGCAACTACAAGGAGGGACATCTTCAACTCTAGGTACGTTTCTACGAACAACCTCAAATCCTTATTATTATTATAACGCCACCATCATCGTCGTCGTCGTCGTCGTCATCATCATCATCATCATCATCATCATCATCATCATCATCATTTATTTGGTTTCGTTTTTTTTGAGACACAGTTTCTCTGGGCAGCCCTGGGTGTTCTGGAACTCACTCTGTAGACCAATCTGGCCTTGAACTCACAGAGATCCTCCTGCCTCTGCCTCCGGAGTACTGGGATTAAAGGAGTGCACCACCACATCCAGCTCAAGTCCTTATTTTAGAAAAGTTATCCTTTAATCATTAGTATGTATAGGAAGTGGTAGGTTTCACCATGGCCTTTACATACATGCAATTTGCATGTATTAAACTCGTAGAAACTGTGCTCATCTCCCTTTCTCTTCCCATTTGGGATTCAGGTGGACCAGGGAGAAGCAGAAAACGAAGGGCGATGCCACATGGCAGGTTTCCCAAAACATAACTGTAGGTGGACGTGAATCTCCGTTCAGCCATGACTACGCATGTTGTCCAGAACATTAGGCATGCCATGCCGTCTTGCATGTCCAATCTAAAACCAGACAGTATAAAAAAGAATTCTCCCTACCAGACAGTTTCATTGACATCAATAAACATCTTGAAGGTATTAAAGTACAAAAGGAACCGTGAATATTTCTTCTGTACAGTGGAGTAAGGGACGAAGAAATAAACAAGCGTCAACCCACGGTGGACTCTGAAGATAACCACGGCAACCCAGCTTCTGATTTTACTGCGTTCTAACCACATGACCTCGGTCAACTTTCTTAACCTGTTATCTCATCTTCAAGATGGGGACAGAAGTACTGAACCTGCCTTCGTGGTGAAAAGTTGGGGGCGGGGGTGGGATTCTCAGCACTGCTCTGGCACACAATATCTGGTCAATAAAACTTGTACACTGTGGTGAACAGCTCTACCAAACGAGGCTACCGGGCCCAAGCTCTCCCATTCAGGGGCTGCCTGAAATGATTCCTTTCCCTTACTCTTACCCACACCAACCGCCAATAAACTCACTCTTTAAAGGCCGTGCTCAAAGTCTTCTTAGTTCCCTGGCTCTCTTGTCCAATTCCTCCTCTGAGTGGTCCCTGGTATCCTTTTTCTCCAGTCTACTCTATGTGATGGTTTGGCTCTGAATGCCTTCCTTACTTCTCTCAAAGCTCTCCTATCGTAACACATTCTTTAAAGCAGTCGCTTTCAGCCGCGGTAGTGGTGGCACACACCTTTGGTCCCAGCTCTCAGGAGACAGAGGCAGGTGGATCTCTGTGAGTTCCAAGCCAGTCTGGTCTACAGAGTGAGTTCTAGGACAGCCAGGGATGCACAGAGAAACCCTGTCTCAAAAATAAAATACAATACAATATAAAATTAAAAAAAATAAAGTTGCTTCCGTATTTAAGATCTGCCCTAAAATGACCTTGACGTAGAACCTGTTGTTCATCCTGCCTTTCCTCCCATGAGAAGCTTAGGAATACAGACCTTTACCTTATCTTCTATGTCCTTCTAGGGAGCTCTTTCTCTGCCACAGTGTGATTTGCTCTAAGGAGGGAATGAGCGGTCACAGCAGGAACCAGGGTTGCCCTCCCTGTGTTTTTAGAGACTGGCTTGGCTCTTCCATGAGAACGGATTACTCCGGATTCCTACTGACCCATTTAGCCCTGACACTGAATTAGCAGCGCTCAAGAACAACTCCCTAAAGGAGGGATCCAGGAAAGAAAACTTCCAGACAGCAACAGCTGAGGTGAAGCCTGGCTGAGCTGAGGGCCTGAGCTCTGTATAACAGGAAACAGATACAATGTTTCACTGAAGTTTGCAACCTCACCACAGTACTGAGCTCTGGCCAGTACTGACCAGCTCAGTTCCCGGCCTCTTCGTTCAATCCACACTCTTCCATGTCGTGGTCCTGCTGATTAGCACTCATCCTGAAGACGCTCCTGGCTCCTCTACCTCACCACAGCCTCTGTACTCAGAGGTCACGGGGGTGGTTTCTCTGTGATCTGTTGAATCGAAAGGCAAGCCGGCATATTACCCTGGCTTCCTGTTTTCCTTTCCTGGCCAACTTACAGGTCAACTCCACCACCAAAGAAAGATGCCTCCTTTTTCCTTTCCTTTCCTTTCCTTTCCTTTCCTTTCCTTTCCTTTCCTTTCCTTTCCTTTCCTTTCCTTTCCTTTCCTTTCCTTTCCTTTCCTTTCCTTTTCTTCTCTTCCCTTTCTTTTCTCTTTCATTTTCTCTCCTTTGCTATCTCTATCTAACCCTGGGCTAGCCTTGGACTCCCTAGGTAAGTCAAGGATGACCTTGAATTTCAGACCTTCCTGTCTCCATCTCCCACAGACTGGGGTGACAGACAGGTAGGACTGTGCTTACTTTTTCAGGGTGCTCGAGCCCAGGGTCTTGCACGTGTCCCAGAAGCACCCAACCCACGGATGCGCATGTCCTTCTGGGATCACTGCTCTTCAGTAAGGGCTTAACATCTGTAGAAAACCTCCAGGTACCAGGATCCTGGTTTGCATTCAAGTGTGTGTGTGTGTGTGTGTGTGTGTGTGTGTGTGTGTGTGTGTGTGTGTGTGTGTGTATAGGCTATAGGTCAATCTTGAGTGTTCTGCAGGACACTACCCACCTTTATTTTTGGAGACAGGGCAATTACTGATCTGAAACCGTGAGACTGTGCTGGCTGCCCATGGAGCCTCAGGAACCTGCCTGTCTCTACGTTCCCAGTGCCGAGATTACATGTGTATGCCATCACGCCTGCCTCTGGGGATTTGAACTCGGACCCTCACGCTTACACGGCAAGCACATTATAGACTATGTCATCCCTTTAGCACTTCTGGTGGATATACGAAACATCCGCCCATCAGGTAGAAATTAATTTTCTCTCGCTTTTATCGGAGAAGGCAACTAAGAATGAAGACTTAGAGAATTGCTTCAAAATGTAAACGATAGAGGATGAGATTGCCGACAACCCCCCCCCCCCCCCTGTCTAACTACGGAGCTTTTCAGCTGTACATGTTGAGGACTGGTCTGTTGCTATGTTTTGTAATGCTAAATTTTGTATCCCAAGGTCTAGTGGCCTCAAGATGGGTGGATTCTCGAGTATGCCAGCTTTTGTTGTGCAAACCTTGCTCCTTAATTTAAAACTATCTGTTGAACAAAGACGCCTACAGCCTATATAGCTGGGCAGACGTGAGGTCAGTGGATCCTCCTGGGCTGAAGAGAGGTCCGTGGATCCTCCATACCCAGGCTTGGGGTCTGAGATAGAGACCACAAAGAAAGCGAGGAGGAGGCAGAAGGAGAAGTCGCTATGGTGTAGGCAGATCATGAGCACCCGGTCACTGGGGCCTGCCTGTTGGAGAAAGAGCGGCGCAGGCAGAAGAGGGCAAGTGTTATCTCGGGGTTATTGGCAGGGAAGTCGACATAATAGCCTAGAGGGTTGATATCTGCCCAGCTCTGGTGCTTTAAGGTTTATTGTACATATAAAGGTTCTGCGTCTTTCATTTGGGAACTAATGATCTAACGAACTAAATAGCGTGGTAATCTTATCTTTGCAAGTCTAAGCTTCCCAAATGAATAAGCAATGGGTTTGTTGAACAGATAAGTGCAAAAAATAATAGTGCATGCTTTAAGTGTGAAGGATCTTCTAGAATGTTAAGCATCACATGACACTCTTCTTCTAAAGAGCCATTTTAAAACGAAGACTCTAAACCATAAATAGCTTATGCCTCCGTCACCCAAGGCCTGCTTTAGATATGGCCAGTGTTTGTTTCTTCGAGTTCTATGGAACTCGGAAGGAAACCACAGAACAGCCACCCCAGGATGGCAGAGTCTGACCTGAGCCCACAAAAGCCAAAAGTAGCAAGGCTGGAGTTGAAAGTTTGGCTTGACACTTTGTCTCCAGCTCACACCTTGGCACCTTCAAGGCCTTGTCTTTTTTTAACAGCAGAGTGCCAGCCTCGAATTTTTTAAAATCTTAGCTCTGAATCTCTTGACTGGTTGGTGCGTTTAAGATAGACTTTGCCTGCTGCTATTTTGAAGTCGCTGTTTGTCAGAGCCAGAGAGACGGAGAGAATCTAAGGCTTCAGTGCAAGGTGCTTGTCTAGGAAGTGCAGCCACCAAATCAAGAAGTTTCTAGATTCTGACAGGCCAAGCTTCTCAGCCTTTGCCCTGTGAGTGCGTATAGCTGGAGTTCTTGTTTGGGGAGCTGCCCTGTGTGTGAAGGTGAGGTTAGCAGCTTCTGGGCCTCTGCTCCCTGAACTCCAGTGGTACCCACTTTCTCAGCTGTGACATTCAAAAGATCTGCAGCCTTTTGCCAGTCTTAGGTGGGGCAGAATTGCCCGTCTCGAGACCTGTCGTTCTAACTGGTGTGTATCCAAGGCTGGGTGGGCTTCTCATTGGAGGTGAGCAGACGGACATTCAGCCAAGTTGTAGCTCGGGAGTCCTGCCTTGGACACTTCTGACAGAAATCTCATTTAGTTCTAAGAGTCTAGTAAAAGCCACGCAGTATAGGGAAGGACTCCACATCATTATTTATTCTGAACTGGCAGAAACTGGTTACAGTGTTTGGTTGAGGCGGGAATTGAGTAACTGTGCGGTAGGCTGAGGAGGATGCTGGATGCCCTGTCCGTCTTTCTTTTGATGCTCCTAGAAGATGTGACTCTCAGGTAAGAAGGTCGGAGGGCCCCTGGGACCATGCAAATAGGATGGTACCAGCGAGAACGGTTTATTTTCTTCATCACCTCTTTCTCCTCCACCTCCTACTCCTCATATACCCCAGGCTGGCCTAAACCTCAAGGAGAGCCTTGAACACTGACCCTCGGCCTCTGCTTCCCATCGCTGTTGTGATGGATCGACCGTCATTATGTGAATCAGTTGCTTTTCTCGTCCCTGGTACAAAACACCTGATGGAAGCAACTTAAGGAAGGAAATGGTCACTGACTCCACTCTGTGAGAAGCTGTCGGCAACGCTGATGGGGAAAGTAAGGAGGTGCAAATGGCCCTAGCTTTGGTAGCAGGACCTCAAGGAGGGGGAGGAGGAGGAAGAGGAGGAGGGGGAGGTGGAGGAGGAGGAGGAGGAGGAGGGGGAGGAGGAGGAGGAGGAGGAGGAGGAGGAGGGGGGGGAGGAGGAGGAGGAGGAGGGGGGGGGAGGAGGGGGAGGAGGAGGAGGAGGAAGAGGAAAAGGAGGAGGAGGAGGAGGGGGAGGAGGAGGAGGAGGAGGAGGAGGAGGAGGGGGAGGAGGTGGTTCACCCAGCATCCACAGTTAGAAGCACTGAGCGGTGAATGCTGGCATTCTCGGATTACTATCTCTACTGTTCCTTTGTATCCAGTCAAGGGCCCAGCCTATGGAGCAGTGCTCATTCAGGGCGGACCTTCCCGCCTTCTTCACACCACTCTACTCTCAGAAGTGTATCTCCTACTTCATCAGAAAGCCAACCAAGTGATCCACCCAGCAGTTTTATGACTACAGATTTATCCAAAGGAAATCAGCACACCAGCCTAAGACGTCTGCAGGCTCACATTCGCTGCCACAGTATCTACACTGGCAAGGCATGTGACCAGTGGATGGAACGCAGAAAAAGATGGCTTTGAATATGAATGCTTCCATGTATACATAACATATTCACACATTTACAAAGTAACACTGTTCAGCCTTTAAAACATAAAGAAATCTCATCTCTTCCAGCTTTATTTATGTGGCTTCAGTTAAACACACTCACCCAACAACTCAGGACAGGAAGGACCTATCTGACAGCTTCACAGCTGCGGCCCATTATTTCAGGGGAGTCCAGTCAGGAGCTCAGGCAGCTGATCACACCATATCCACAGGCAAGAGCAGCAAGGCATGAGTGTACCCATGCTACATACTTGCTCCTGCTGGCTCTCTCCTGTCTCGTTCAGGTCAGGAGCCTCTGCCTAGGGAGTAATGCCACCCACAAGGGGCTGAGTCTTCCTATGTCAATTAAAAATGAAGACAATTCCCCACACGCATGCCCACAGACCAATCTCATCTGGGAAGTTCCTCAAATGAGACTGTCTTCTTGGTTGCTCCTAGGTTGGGTCAGGTCGACAGTTAAAACTAAGGAGGGCTCCGTCCTTCTTGACAACAGGGATGGGCCAGGAGAATGTGACGCCAAGCGATATCAGTACTGGTTGGCTTCTTCACACTTCAGATGTCCTAGAAAGGCGTCAGATGCCGGTCCACACAGTCTGCATTGACTCCCTCAAGTGTGAGTCAATATTAAGAGTTGCCTCCAGTTCACAGTTCAAGGATCTCCAAGAACTCTGTTCGAAGACTCCATGACTATGCGTAGGGCAGGATGGCGGGTCACAGCACTCGGAATGTCAGCAGCTCTAGGGGAACGTCCAGTTCCCTGTTCACAGTGCGTGTGGACGCCCCTTCCCTGGACTTGAAGCACAGAGGCAGGTCCAGCTCACCCAGCTTCTACAGGGTCCTGGTGAAGAGGTTATCACAGCGTGGGGGGCACCCGCAGCTGAACTCTCTCCAGTGCCAGCCACACCCCAAACCCTCCCTTCATCCTCCTTCTTTATCTCCTGTCTCACGCTGCTGAAGAGCCAGGGGGACTCCTGTGTCATGGAATGGAGCTTCTTGGTGATCCCGCATATTGAAACCCCCCTTAAAGAGATGATAAACTGCAAAGTGAGAAGGGATGCCAAGATGGCCTACATAAGGCAGGGGCTTAAGGGAAGGGCAGGAGATGTCACCAGAGATAACCTGCAACCTGTTTAACCACAGCCGTACGCTCAGGTCTTCTGACCTCTCCATGAGCGACTAACTCTGCCTTCCTTGGTACCTCTTAATGGCTATTTCTAGTACGAAATGCCAATTCTAACACCTAGCTAGCCCTCAGCCCACCCACTACTCAAACATGTGCAGACAAGATGTACTATTTCTGTATCCCACAGGCTTACCCCACTTCTCTCCCCACTTTCTAAGCCTGGTCTTTGGCTTCATCATTAATCCAACCTCTCATATGTGAGTTAAGCCTTTATTGGCTTAATGAAGTAGCAACGAGTAGTAAGGAGCACGACCACAGAAAGCCTGCGCTGTTCTTTGCTGGGCCCTCCTCCTGATATCTAGTAGACAACTGTGACAGAGGCTGCTAGCTGTCCCCAATATCCTCAGTGTCCTCTCACAGACAGTTCCATTTCTTAGGCAGCCTAGCACATTGTGTGGAAAGACTTTCCTTCTACCCTCTGAGTGTTTGATACCCAGGTATATGAGGTGACTGTTAAGATTGGCAGCTGAGGGGTTGGGGATTTAGCTCAGTGGTAGAGCGCTTGCCTAGCAAGCACAAGGCCCTGGGCTCGGTCCTCAGCTCCAAAAAAAAAAAAAAAAAAAAAAAAAAAAAAGATTGGCAGCTGAGACAGAACTCATGGCTCATGGATGACACAGGAATAAAAGTCAGTACCTAGAGAACCAGAGGGATTTAGAAACTTTGAAACCTTTATACTTAGCCAGGTGTGGTAGCACACACCTTTAATCCCAGCACTTGGGAGGCAGAAGCAGGCAGATCTTTGAGTATGAGGAGAGGCTGGTCTACAAAGTGAATTCCAGGACAATCAGGGCTACACAGAAAAACCCTGTCCCAAGAAAACAAAAGAAACTTTCAGATTGTGTGTGTATGTGTGTGTGTAGTATGTATATATGCATGTTTATGTATATAATATGTAAGTGTGTGTGATGTGTGGGGGAGTAGTATACAAATGTGTGTGAAGCTGTGCTGTGTTTTGTATATATATGTGTGTATATGTTTATGTATGATATATATATGTACAAACATATGATATATGCAAAGTAAGGGAATGAGTGGATGGTTTAGGGTTTATATGTGTGTGCTACATGGGGAGTGTATGTATGTATGCATGTGTATGTGCTTATTTTGTGTGTAGAGTGCATATGTATGTATGTATGTTGTATAGGGTATATGTGAGGCAGTGTGCAGTGTGAGGCATTGAGCAGTGTGTGTGAGGTGGTGTACAATGTGCGAGGCAGTGTATAGCATGTGTGCATGCCTGTGGGGCAGTGCACAGTCTGAAACAGTGTGGAGGGTGCAGGGTATATGGCACTGTGCCATGTGCAGTGTAAGGCAGTG